>NC_088231.1:15128976-15728976 GCF_036934945.1 Oncorhynchus masou masou | reverse complement strand
AGAGTCACATACAGAAACAGAGAGAGGAGAGAGAGTGAAAGTCACATATAGAAACACAGATAGATTAGAGAGAGAGTCACATACAGAAACAGAGAGGAGAGAGAGAGAGTCACATACAGAAACAGAGAGAGGAGAAAGAGAGAGTCACATACAGAAACAGAGAGAGAGAGGAGAGAGACACATACAGAAACAGAGAGAGAGAGAGGAGAGAGACACATACAGAAACAGAGAGAGAGAGAGAGAGTCACATACAGAAACAGAGAGAGAGGAGAGAGAGAGAGTCACATACAGAAACAGAGAGAGGAGAGAGAGAGAGTCACATACAGAAACAGAGAGAGAGGAGAGAGAGAGTCACATACAGAAACAGAGAGAGAGGAGAGAGTCACATACAGAAACACAGAGAGAGGAGAGAGTCACATACAGAAACAGAGAGAGAGAGGAGAGAGACACATACAGAAACAGAGAGAGAGGAGAGAGAGAGTCACATACAGAAACAGAGAGAGAGAGGAGAGAGAGTCACATACAGAAACAGAGAGAGAGAGGAGAGAGAGTCACATACAGAAACAGAGAGAGAGGAGAGAGAGTCACATACAGAAACAGAGAGAGTAGAGAGAGAGTCACATACAGAAACAGAGAGAGAGAGAGAGAGAGTCACATACAGAAACAGAGAGAGGAGAGAGAGTCACATACAGAAACAGAGAGAGGAGAGAGAGAGAGTCACATACAGAAACAGAGAGGGGAGAGAGAGTCACATACAGAAACAGAGAGAGGAGAGAGAGAGTCACATACAGAAACAGAGAGAGGAGAGAGAGAGTCACATACAGAAACAGAGAGAGAGTCACATACAGAAACAGAGAGAGGAGAGAGTCACATACAGAAACAGAGAGAGGAGAGAGTCACATACAGAAACAGAGAGAGGAGAGAGAGAGTCACATACAGAAACAGAGAGAGAGAGGAGAGAGTCACACAGAAACAGAGAGAGAGAGGAGAGAGTCACACAGAAACAGAGAGAGAGAGGAGAGAGTCACATACAGAAACAGAGAGAGAGAGGAGAGAGAGTCACATACAGAAACAGAGAGAGAGAGGAGAGAGAGAGAGGAGAGAGAGAGTCACATACAGAAACAGAGAGAGAGAGATTAGAGAGAGTGAAAGTCACATATAGAAACACAGAGAGAGGAGAGAGAGTGAGTGAGAGCGCAGGACTGAAAGGACAGGCAATTGTCTTGCCTCCACAGAGGTCCCCTGAAATGGCGTCTTGAGAGTACAGGGGAGGGGAAAGTTCCACGGAAACGTCAAAGTCCCCACACTCCCACAGAGAGAGACCAAGAAACCCGACAGCAACAGAAGTACAGCGAAGCACTTTAGCTTACCCCTTAAGAGGCCTAAAGCTTTAGCCGCGGGACGCTAAAAATAAGATAGAAATACACTGCAGGACCCTAAAGAAAAGCTAGTTTCCTTTTTGCTCCCACTATTACTCCTCCTTGTCAACTGAAGTGGAGTTTGTTGGTTGAGTCCCTTCAGAACATGTTAAGAACTGTGTCCCGCATCGCAAGAGGGAGTGGTCATGCAGACATGGAAAAGATTTGCTACCGTATACAGGAAAGGGCTACTATACAGCTAGTGAAGACGCTATAAGGCCCATAAGTCTATGCCTAGTAGGATATCTGTCTGACTAGTTGGATCTTTGACCTATATAAAGCTGGATGCTGGCTAATTATAGATACATGGTCATTCAGGACAGATGTTACCATAAGGGTCGTGTTGATGGAGAAACCAGCCTCCCTGTAGAATCCTCTGCAGTGGACTGAAGAGGGTTGCAAAGACACTCATTGGGAATGAATGAGCTCTTTTTTTACGTGACTCTGCAATAATTGGGTTTAGTGCTCAGGGGAGCTGCCTCAATCAATGTGACAACACTGTAGGCTTTGTTCAAACAGGTCACCAGGATCGCATTGGGACCCTCCGGCCGGGCTGGCACTGTACAGACAGACTGATCTGCAGTTGGATGGCTTCCAGTTGCCTTACTAAAACCTCCTAACAGAATTGTGATCTTTTCATGCCCGTTGATGAAACTAGACAGACAAACTACCGCAATAGTAGCATGTCGAACTGTAAAAGTTAAGATGAACAAAATCCCCATTTAAAGTGTAGATAGACTTTAACAAGAAAAACAACTAATAGGACTGAATGTAAAAGTCATGATTAAAATGTTCCGATATGTTATGGAACAGTACAGTAAAGTATGTGTGTGATATCTGCAGAGAAGTAGAACAAACCAGAAACAAACTCCCACTATTTTTAGTCGTCTTTAATGTAAAATTCATGCTTTAAAATACCCAGCATGCTACGCTACGCTGCAGTACAGTGAATTATGTGTGTAATATCTCTCCAGAGAATTAGGGCAGTCCCAAGTCTGACTAGCTCATTTGTCCACACTCTGTAATCCATCATTAACATGGAGAAAGTGGTTTCTGGGCGATACTTGAGCATTTTCCTCTGAGCCCTTCAGGTCGAGGGCTATCTACATCTCCATGGTTTATGTAAAACACCGTAGAATGAGGGAATGACACCGTGTGATGTTGCCTTAGAGGGGCGGGGCATACAATTAAAGCCAGAGTCCACGTTAATTCATCTCTGTCACTAAGAACTGTTTCTCTTGTTAGGGTGAGATTGGAATAGAAACAGATATATTGTCGTTACGGTAATGTGGAATGACATCTTGTTGAATTCCAAAGATGGCAAAGACAGAGTAGTGATGTGTTTATATGTATTTTGGGGGGAGGGGGGGGTAGATCAGCTTTAATATTGCAGATAGTTGTGTCTCTTTATAGCAACCCAACCCCACAGTCAGTGACTCAGCTACACACGCATGTACAAACACGACAAAAAAGATAACCGCGTGCACACACACACACACACCTTCACCTGACTAGCATTGTCAACCCACTCTCATTTACCAATTTGGTTTTCTAGGGAAATAAAATCACTATTCCCCAAACAACCAGGTTCCTGTAGACTGTTCTCAACACAGGCCTTGTTTGATTATTTTCACAGTGCATAGATTGAATTCTGTTTTTTTGCAGCACTGTGAGAGTGTGTGTGTGTTAGTGAGAGTGTGTTTGTTGGGGACTGTATGCGTGTGTGTGCGTGTGTCTGTGTGTGGTGGGGACGACAACTCTATTTTAGATTACATCCATGTCAGGTTATTCAAAAGCCAAGTGTGGATCGATGACAATTGAATGAGAGCGAGAGATGTCAGGACAGGACACAGGAACAGTCACTGACCTTCCTCACGATACAGTGGATGAACACCATCCATTAATCAAGTGACGGGGCTCAATAGTCTCCTTAGTCATTCATTCCCAGATAACGTACTTAAACCTGCCACTTCAGAAGCACTATAGAACACGGAGAAACAGAAAACAGGAGAGAGAAAACGTCGTACGGCCTCCACAATGAATGCAGCTTTCCCCTCAATTAAAAACAACACAGGAGGAGAACGAACGTCCCCTTTCGCAAGCACTGAAATGTCTCAGAGAGAGAGAGAGAGACAGAGAGAGACAGAGAGAGAGGTGGATGCAACGAGCGCAGACAGACATCGAAGCGTAATTATTATTTTTTTATGAAGTGTAAAAGCGCTGACAAAACAGCTCTTTCCTCCGGCGTAAAACAGATGGGTTTTGAGGCGTAATTGCTCTTGGAAAAATCCCAGCAACCTGATTCTGACGGCAACTGGTTGTGACAAGCGTTTGCTGCTCAGATAGGGCTGTAGGAGGGCGGTGGCACCGCGGCTGTTTGCTGCTCGAATCACATTTTAATTGTCTAGCCATTCTGTCCATAATAAACCAGGTAGACTTTTACTTTACAAACAAAAACAGTCCAAGTTTGTTTTACTGGTACATGCTGTTCTCAATACACGGTGGAGCCAATTAGATGCACAGTTCTGTGCCAATGCTGTCGGAGATGGAGGCAGAGAGGGAAATGGTTGTCGCCCACCTATGACCCTTTAAAATGGCATGCTTGAGTAAACATGAAGCCAGCATCTCATTTTGCCAACCGTGGAAGTTGGGAAGAGAGCAAACACACACAGAGGCCAAGAGAGAGAGACACACATAGAAAGAGGGGGAAAGAGAGAGAGAGAGAGAGGGTGAGAGACCAAGATGATTCAATAATTAACATGTTCCCACAATTACTGAATAACGTCTACGTCATAGAAGGCATAAGATTACAGTAACTATGGAAGTGGTAAAGCCGTAGTGATGTTTTTTATGTAGCATGGTAACCATGGTCACATAGTATACGGTATATGCTGTCTATTGTCTCATTCCTTGTGCTATGTAGCGGTTCAGTGTGACCACATTACTTCTCTGTTACCTGGAAACCACTGTGGATTGTGAACGTGATCACGAGGGTGCTCTGATTCCAACCTAACAGAACAACGCCCCAGAAGGACTGGGGCTTTCCTTTAGGTCCATATGGGAAAACAAGAGAGAATCCACAGTCTCTGAGCCCGGACTTATCAAGCATCTCAGAGCACAAGTGATGGTCTAGGATCAGTTTTGCCTTTTAGTTTCGCCACCCCTGTCATCATAATTAATACCGTCCCGGACTGGGAGGACCTGATCCTAGATCAGATACAGGCCATGGTCTGAGTCCCTATCCTTAATAGACACAGGGCAGTGTGCATGTAATTACTATAGTTACGGGCTTGATGGATTTGCGATGCCTGGTACTGGACCAGCACTCCACTGGGTTCCACTGACTGCAGGTAGGGAACGCTGGACTCTTAGATCGTCAGGGCTGTTGTGCAGCCACAGGCGTTAATGCCCTCCACTGGGTTCCACTGACTGCAGGTAGGGAACGCTGGACTCTTAGATCGTCAGGGCTGTTGTGCAGCCACAGGCGTTAATGCCCTCCACTGGGTTCCACTGACTGCAGGTAGGGAACGCTGGACTCTTAGATCGTCAGGGCTGTGTGCAGCCACAGGCGTTAATGCACCCATGTCGGCACACGTATAATGATGCACCCATTTCAAATCAAAACAAAGTGGATTTGTCACGTGTGCCGAATACAAGAGGCGTTGTGAAATGCTTACTTACAGGCCCTAACCAACAGTGCAATTTTTAAGTAACAAATAGGTATTAGGTGAACAATAGTTAAGTAAAGAAATAATAAAACAACAGTAAAATAACAGTAGCGAGGCTATATACAGTAGTGAGGCAATATACAGTAGTGAGGCTATATACAGTAGTGAGGCTATATACAGGCACCGGTTAGTCGGGCTAATTGAGGTAGTATGTACATGAGTGTATACTTAAAGTGACTATGCATACATGATAAACAGAGAGTAGCAGCTGCTTAAAAGATGGATTGGGGATACACACAACACAAATTGCGATTTGGGGGTAAAAGCTTTTGAGAAGCCTTTTGGACCTAGACTTGGCGCTCCAGTACTGCTTGCCATGATGTAGCAGAGGGAACAGTCTATGACTAGGGTGGCTGGAGTCTGACAATTTTTAGGGCCTGGTGATGGTGTTGGAGTCGTGCCTGGCCACGCACGTGGGTGAACAGGGAGTACAGGAGGGGACTGAGCACGCACCACAGAGGGGCTCCAATGTTGAGGATCAGCGTGGCAGATGTCTTGCTACCTACCCTCACCACCTGGGGGTGGCCCGTCAGGAAGTCCAGGATCCAGTTGCAGAGGGAGGTATTTAGCCCCAGGATCCTTAGCTTAGTGATGAGCTTTGAGGGTACTATGGTGTTGAACGCTGAGCTGAAGTCAATGAATAGCATTCTCACATAGGTTTTCCTTTTGTCCAGGTGGGAAAGGGCAGTGTGGATTGCAATAGAGATTGCATCATCTGTGGATCTGTTTGGGTGGTATGCAAATTGGAATGGGTCTAGGGTTTCTGGGATAATGGTGTTGATGTGCCTTTCAAAGCACTTCATGGCTACGGACGTGAGTGCTACGGGTCTGTAGTCATTTAGGCAGGTTGCCTTTGTGTTCTTGGGCACAGGGACTATGGTGGCCTGCTTGAAACATGTTGGTATTACAGACTCAGTCAGGGACATGTTTAAAATGTCAGTGAAGACACCTGCCAGTTGGTCAGCACATGCCCGGAGCTCACGTCCTGGTAATCCGTTTGGAACAGCTGATGTTCTCATGCATGCCTCAGTGCTGCATGCCTTGAAGCGAGCATAGAAGGGATTTAGCTTGTCTGGTAGGCTCGTGTCACTGGGCAGCTTGCGGCTGTGCTTCCCTTTGTGGTCTGTAATAGTTTGCAGGCCCTGCCACATAAGACGAGCGTTGGAGCCGGTGTAGTACGATTAAATCTTAGCCCTGTATTGGCGCTTTGCCTGTTTGATGGTTCGTCAGAGGGCATAGCAGGATTTATTATAAGCTTCCATGTTAGAATCCCGCACCTTGAAAGTGGCAGCACTACCCTTTAGCTCAGTGGAATGTTGCCTGTAATCCATGGCTTCTTGTTGGGGTATGTACGTACAGTCACAGAGGGGACAACGTCCTCGAAGCACTTATTGATAAAGCCAGAGACTGATCTGGTGTATTTCTCAATGCCATCAGAAGAATCCTGGAACATGTTCCAGTCTGTGATAGCAAACAGTCCTGTAGTTTAGCATCTGCTTCATCTGACCACTTTTTTATAGACTGAGTGCGTTCTTAGTGCCAGCATCCGTCTGTAGTGGTAAACAAACAGCCACGAAAAGTATAGATGGAAACTCTCTTGGCAAATAGTGTGGTCTACAGTTTATCATAAAATTATCTACTTCAGACGAGCAAAATCTAGAGACTTCCTTAGATTTCGTGCACCAGCTGTTGTTTACAAATATGCACAGACCGCCCCCTCTCGTCTTACTGAGAGGGTGCTGTTCTATTTTGCCGGTGCTAGCTGAAAGTTACAGTTTTTGATGTCCCGTTAGTAGGATATTCGTGATCGTACCATGTCTAATTTATTGTCCAATGATTGTACGTTGGCGAGTAATATTGACGGTAACGGCAGCTTTCCTACTCGCCTTCTGCGGATCCTTACGAGGCATCCCGCTCTGTGTCCTCTGTACCTGCGTTGCTTTCTCTTGCAAATAACAGGGATGTTGGCTTTGTCGCGTGTTAGCAGTATATGCTGTGCGTCCTGCTTGTTTCAGAAAGAATCTGTCTAATCCGAGGTGAGAGATCAATGTCCTGACATCCAGAAGCTCTTTGTTGCCGTAAGATATGGTGGTAGAAACATTATGTAGATGATAAGTTACAAATAATGGGACAAAAAACACATACTGGTACAATTGGTAAGGTGCACATAAAACTGCAGCCATTTCTTCCATCTAGCTCTACAGTCTAGTCCCCTGTGAGACTCAGTTGGTAGAGCATGGCACTTGCAACGCCAGGGTTGTGGGTTCGATTCCCATGGGGGACCAGTATGAAAATGTATGCGCTCACAACTGTAAGTCGCTCTGGATGAGAGCGTTTGCTAAACTGTTAAAATGAAGCCCTGTCTAGGCTGTGTAGGATAATAATAGAATTGTGACAAGATGATACTTCTAATACAAATGTGGTGCTATGGTTATGACAGGGTCCATGTGAAACTGACCAATATCTGAGGACACAATCAAAACCATTTTTCAACCCAGTCTTCAAAAGCTTAATAATAACAACTGCTTTCAATGGCCTCACTTGAAGGAGGGCTTGGTGTCTAGACTAGTCATTTTGAAATGAATAATTATAACTTCGCAAGTGACTAATCAAGCACTTTCCATTTGTATAGGTTTGCAGTGTGTGTGTGTGTGTGTGTGGCTTGCTTTGTATACTCAATAGCTCTTGTGTCTTCATGCAGACACTATGCTAAACAGAGACGTCTCGGAGAAGCAAGAGTGTCGAGTCCACTATCATTACCCATAGAGGCCGTCTGGAGCCTGTATTAACAACATGGAACAGAGTGAAAAGTTATTTTAATGTCAAAGATATCAGCTGGAATGCGGTTTAAACCAATCGGCATTCAGGATTTGCCCCACTCGTTGTATAATAAACAAAAAAAAGAACTGTACATTTGCAAAGGTCACGCACGCCTATCTAAAGCACATTTAATATACTTCATGGTCAATTTTAAGCCTCACACTGAAGAAGGCTGCAAAGCCGAAACATCTGTGTACGCTATTCCCGATGCAGTGAAAAGAATTCAAGCAATCTAAAAAGGAAGACAGCTTTATGAGACATCTTTTAGAGTGCGGACCCATTGCACCTTTTGTTTGTCAACTTAAGCCTCACCAAGAGGAGCAAAGTCATTCTGGAGAGCGTGGTCTCAAAAGGTCACCTTTGACTCTGAAATCAAAGCTAGGCTTTTAAAGAGCAGGAGCACGTAGTTTCCTCGTACACCCCTTGGAGAGAGAGAGGATTTTAGGCACACACACACTGTTGAAGGCTGTGGTGCAGGTCATTGGTATCGACAGGAGAAACCGTTTGGCATTCCACATGGCTTTCCTCTCAAGGTCTGGAAAGTCACCGGGAATAGATTCTGAGTAATCATTCGATTCGGAGGAAGGCTTCCCACTAAGATTTGACCCGATTGGAATGAGCAGCGTCACTGATTACACAATTACAGATAGATACATAGAGAGAGAGACACAGAGACAGACAGAGAGTGACAGAGAGAGAGAGAGACAGAGAGAGGGAGACAGCATCAGAGAGAGAGAGAGAGAGTCAGAGAGAGAGACAGAGAGAGAGAGAGACAAAGAGAGAGAGAGAGAGAGAGAGTCAGAGAGAGAGACAGAGAGCGAGAGAGAGACAAAGAGAGACAGAGAGAGACAGAGAGAGAGAGAGAGAGAGAGAGAGAGAGAGCGACAGAGAAAAAAGTTAAGAGAAACAGAAAGCAAAGAAAAAAGGAATGTATTATTTCATTGTATTGTTTTTGGACAAAATATGACTGATGTCTATGGTGACACCATACATAAGGGACTATATCACACAGTGCTGCAAAAAGGCACCCAGGTGCAGACAAACCACAAGTTCAAACACTTCAAAAACACTTGTTTGTACAGCTGTCCCGACACTGAGCGTACAAAACATTAGGAACACCTAATATTGAGTTGCATCCCATTTTGCTCTCAGAACAGACTCAATTCGTCGGGTTATGGACTCTACAAGGTGTCCAAAGTGTTCCACATGGATGCTGGCCCATGTTGACTCCAATGCTTCCCACAGCTGTGTCAAGTTGGCTGATGTCCTTTGGGTGGTGGACCATTCTTGATACACACAGGAAACTGTTGAGTGTGAAAAACGCCTACTACCATACCCCGTTCAAAGGCACTTGAATCTTGTCTTGCCCATTCATCCTCTGAACAGCACACATACACAATACATATCTCATTTGTCTCAAGGCTTAAAAATCCTTCTTTAACCTGTCTCCTCCCATTCATCTACACTGATTGAAGTGGATTTAACAAGTGACATCAATAATGGATCATAGATTTCACATGGGTTCACATGGAAAGAGTGTTCTTAATGTTTTGTTCACTCAGTGTATATTTAAGCAATATTTAAGCAATACCACGGCTAAGGGCTGTTCTTAAGTACGACGCAACGTGGAGTGCCTGGATACAGCCCTTAGTCGTGGTATATTGGCCATATACAACAAACCCCCCAGGTGCCTTATTGCTATTATAAACTGGTTACCAACGTAATTAGAGCAGTATAAATCATACCCGTGGTATACAGTTGGATATACCACGCCTGTCAGCAAATCAGCATTGAGGGTTCGAACCACCCAGTTTATAATATTGGCTAACGATCAAGTACACATTATGCACACACAAACAAAACAAACAAGCCAAAATTCCAGGGGGCATTAATTCAACTTTATGACTCATGTAATCATAGAAACATTTGCCCTCTCATTCTCTCCTCCGCCACGAGGATGCCCTCTCCGTCTATACTCTGCCAGCTAAGACCTTTTCAAACCACTGTCATCCAAATGCTAAGGCCTTATGCATGCCAAAACGTCAGACACATTTTAGATAGTTAAACTGACTTAGAGAGACAGAACGCTGAGTTGAACTTAACTCATCAGAACTGCACTGCAGCAATTTGCTTTCCTCTCCCCGAGTATGCGTGTGTGTGTGTGTGTGTGGCTCATAACTAACTCTGCACTGTGTCAATATGACCTTGGAGTTAAAGGGTATTTTCACCAATTTTCAAGTTCATTTTCATTATCTCCAGCACAATACCCGCGTCTTCATGTGAAAACGGTGCATTTTTGTAGGAAAAAATATAAAAGTTAAAAAGTTCTACCTGGTGGCTTCCCCCCCCAAAAATAAAAACAGTGATTTTCAATGAGATTCGCAGTGATGCCCACTGGCTAGGAACGTTGCTGTTTTTCTTTCTTTTAAACTGCACCTTGTGATGTCACAGAGAAGCATTTTTAGGAGTTTTCTTCTTTTTAACCACAGATCATAGAAACGCAGCGCTTTCACGTGTAAACACTGGTATGGTGCTGGAGATAATGAAGATGAGGTTGAAAAGTGGCGGAGTTGCCCTTTAAGCCAATGGGAGTTGCATGTCAAAGCTGCTACACCATCCGTACACATGACTGACCAAACATTAACAACAACAGACCTAGTTAGTCATTGTTTGTTTGAAACCTTTTAAAACAGTAGCTTGTCTTCATGTCAACCTTTGTTTCCCACAAAGTTAGCAGCATCAGTCCCGGTCGAAGCCATATAATAGAATTACTAGACTGCCATCACCATTCATCAGTATGCGTGGTCTGACGGAGCTTTTACCATTCTACTGATGATATTTCTATGGTTAAAGCATATGCAGAAGTCTAGATCAAACGCGTCAAATGCAGAACATGGGTCCGATGCCTTTTACCTCTGCACTTCCTCTGTGTCCATGTGGAGATCAGGAGTAGAGAGGGGCAATCTGCCAAACAAAGCAACAGTAGAAATACCATTATGCACTTTGTCAATGTGGTCGAGATGATACAACAACCAGGTGCGAGATCAAGGGAGGCTGTGGAACAGAATGGAGGGAACAGCGGAGCTAAGAGGAAGGTGGTTGTGGTGGTTGAGCTGCATGTCATGAAGCCTACAGCTCTGATATCAGGCACTGTTGGGCTGGATGTCATGAAGCCTGCAGCTCTGATATCAGGCACTGTTGGGCTGGATGTCATGAAGCCTACAGCTCTGATATCAGGCACTGTTGGGCTGCATGTCATGAAGCCTACAGCTCTGATATCAGGCACTGTTGGGCTGCATGTCATGAAGCCTACAGCTCTGATATCAGGCACTGTTGGGCTGGATGTCATGAAGCCTACAGCTCTGATATCAGGCACTGTTGGGCTGCATGTCATGAAGCCTACAGCTCTGATATCAGGCACTGTTGGGCTGGATGTCATGAAGCCTACAGCTCTGATATCAGGCACTGTTGGGCTGGATGTCATGAAGCCTACAGCTCTGATATCAGGCACTGTTGGGCTGGATGTCATGAAGCCTACAGCTCTGATATCAGGCACTGTTGGGCTGGATGTCATGAAGCCTACAGCTCTGATATCAGGCACTGTTGGGCTGGATGTCATGAAGCCTACAGCTCTGATATCAGGCACTGTTGGGCTGGATGTCATGAAGCCTACAGCTCTGATAACAGGCACTGTTGGGCTGGATGGAGGCTCTATGTCAACACTTTCTCTCCCTGATACCTTCAACAGCTTTGGGGTGGATCAGGGACTGAGGCTCCATGACAGAACCCCGTCTCTAATAAACGACTTTGTTCTTTATGGGCTTCAGTCAGAAACAGATTAAAGTGGATAAAGGCAGGATATTATACATGACCACCCCCCTTTCCTTCCTGGGTGCGGGGATGTATAGGGACAGCAGCGCAGCGGAGATTGCCGGTCTCCCGTCGTCTTCTCTACAGAGTGCTGGAATGATGGAGAGCCACAATCTCTTCCAAAGTGGAGAAGAAGAAAGAGACCAATGGCAGGCATGGAGACATCCTCATTTCATGGTGTCCTCATTATAACCCACTCATCAAATAGACAAGGACTTGGCCCGGGTGGGTCCCCCTACATTGTAACCCCCTTTTGTCCCATGTCTATCGAGATTTATACCATGGCATTGTTGAATACTTGTTTCTAATTGGCTTGAAGGGCATTCCAGAGCGTGCATTATTTCTCTATAGCGCACAGTATATTTGCATGTTAGAATTCAATGACTATAATTATTTTTTAAATTCAAGTCGAATTGAAAACATGATTGGCATTGTTGAATTCGATTTTCATAATAGCAAGCTTGGACTGATGGTTTGGTAAGCTAAACTAACAAGTCTGTTTGTTTGGTAACCAAGGAAACTACTGTCGCAAACTAGTAAACTTGCTAGCTATATACTTTTTAGTTCACTATATAAAATTCTCCATTTTCTTATTTCTTCACTCTATACGAGACCTATTACCTTACTCAATATGCGTGTTGAGTTTCTGGGCACTACTGGAACGTTCCGGATTATCCAGAATGCTCTTTATAGACAACTTTTGAAAAGCCCAGATTATTTATGAACGGTAATTAAAGCAGTATTTCAGCCCGTGTGTGTGTGTGTGTGTGTGTGTGTGTGTGTGTGTGTGTGTGTGTGTGTGTGTGTGTGTGTGTGTGTGTGTGTGTGTGTGTGTGTGTGTGTGTGTGTGTGTGTGTGTGTGAGAGAGAGTGTCAGCCTGAAAGCGATTCATTTTATCTGGCATGAACATATTTGGTGCCTTGGTGGATCTCTGGTCTAGGTCATTATTTTCATATTCTATCCATGGGCCTCCTAGCCTTGAGGGATTCTTCTAGATTATACAGTGAAACAGCACAGAAGTGCATTTTGGGTAATGATGGGAGAAATGTGGAGACCATATGTGCATTTCAAAACAAATTTAATGCAGTGTGTGTGTGTGTGTGTGTGTATATGCGCGTGCATGTGTATATTTAAATGTGTGTGTGTGTGTGTCTCTGACTTCCAAACCCATTCCTGCAGCATTAAACATACTTTATTGGACAATTCCACACACAGGAAGTCACAGGCAGCTTCATAGTGAAAATAGTCCTCCCCATGTGCAAACGACAGATAAACGCCTTCCCAATTGCCACCCTTCCACCACTGTCCTACAGTGCATCCCCTCTGTTATAAACACTACACACACTATCCATTAGGTGACAAATACATTAAATTAACCAGAAAGGACTAAATAAAGATATTTAATCTGGTATTGTACAATTGTAATCATTCCCTTTCCTTCCATTATTCCTAACTAAATGTTTGTTTGTGTGTTGTCTCTTTTTGCTCATGACTGTAGAGGACAGAAGCCCCAATCTGGGTTCAACACTGCTGGTGTGTCATATCATTTGACAGAGAGAGAGGGAGGGAGGGAAGGAGAGGGGGAAAGGGAAGAGAAGGAGAGGGGGAATGAGAGAGCAGGGGAGAGATAGGAGGGAGAGAGAGAGGAAAAAGAGAGGGAGGGGGGACAGAGGGATGGAGAGACAGAAAGAGAGCAGAGGGACTCCCACTTAGTATTTCCAAGGGTTGTCAGAATATATACACTACCGTTCAAAAGTTCACCGTTCACTTAGAAATGACCTTGTTTTTGAAACAAAAGCTAATTTTGTGTCCATTTAAAATAATTGAAAGAAGAATAAATGAAATTGATCAGAAATACAGTGTAGACATTGTTAATGTTGTAAATGACTATTGTAGCTGTAAACGGCAGAGTTATCTACATAGGCGTATAGAGGCCCAATATCAGCATCGATCACTCCGGTGTTCCAATGGCATGTTGTGTTAACTAATCCAAGTTTATCATTTTAAAAGGCTAATTGATCATTAGAAAACCATTTTGCAATTATGTTAGCACAGCTGAAAACAGTTGTTCTGATTAAAGAAGCAATACAACTGGCCTTCTTTTAGACTCGTTGAGTATCTGGAGCATCAGCATTTGTGTGTTCGATTAACCTCTTGGATATAGGGGGCGCTATTTTAATTTTTGGATTAAAAACGTTCCCGTTTTAAACAATATATTTTGTCACGAAAAGATGCTCGACTATGCATATAATTGACAGCTTTGGAAAGAAAACACTGACGTTTCCAAAACGGCAAAGATGTTGTCTGTGAGTGCCACAGAACTGATGTTACAGCCGAAACCCAGATAAAAATCCAATCAGGGAGTGCCGAATTTTTTAAAACCGCCTTATGCCAATGACTCCTTATATGGCTGTGAATGAGCTACAAATGAGCTTACGTTTTCCACACATTCCCCAAGGTGCTTACTGCATTGTGATGTCTTTAGGCATTTCCATTGGAGAATGGCTGTAAGGGACCATATATAGCGGTCACATGGTGTCTCCCGGAGAAAATCTTGCGTAAAATACTGAGGTAGCCATTTTTCCAATCGCTTCTTATGAGAAACCAATTGCCTCGACGGATATAGTATCGAATACATATGTTAAAAACACCTTGAGGATGGATCCTAAACAACGTTTGCCGTGTTTCTGTCGATATTATGGAGCAAATTTTGAAAAAGAATTGGCGTTATAGTTTAAATATTTTTCGGTCAATTTCTCAGCCAAGCAGGATGAACAAACGGTAGCTTTTTCGCCTACAAAAATATTATTTTTGGAAAAAAGGAACATTTGCTATCTAACTGGGAGTCTCCTGAGTGAAAGCATCTGAAGTTCTTCAAAGGTAAATCATTTAATTTGGTTGCTTTTCTTATTTTCGTGAAAATGTTGCCTGCTGCCAGCAGAACCTAGCATAGCATTATGCCATGATAAACTTACACAAATGCTTGTCTAGCGTTGGCTGTAACGCATATTTTGAAAATCTGAGATGACAGTGTTGTTAACAAAAGGCTAAGCTTCTGTTTGAATATATTTATTTCATTTCATTTGCAATTTTCATGACTAGGAAAAGTTGCATTATGGTAATGCGCTTGAGGCTATGATTACGCTCCCGGATACGGGATTGCTAGTCGCAAGAAGGCTCAAAATGGCCCAAAAATGGCCAGCTTTCTTCTGAAACTCATCAGTCTATTCTTGTTCTGAGAAATGAAGGCTATTCCATGCGAGAAATGGCCAAGAAACTGAAGATCCCATAAAATGCTGTGTACTACTCCCTTCACTGAACATCGCAAACTGGCTCTAACCAGAATAGGAAAAACGAGTGGGAGGCACAACTGAGCAAGAGCACAAGTACATTAGAGTGTCTAGTTTGAGAAACAGACGCATCACAAGTCCTCAACTGGCAGCTTCATTAAACTGTACCAGCAAAACACCAGTCTCAACATCAACAGTGAAGAGGTGAGGCGATTCCAGGATGCTGGCCTTCTAGGCAGAGCTGCGAAGAAAAAGTCATATCTCAGCCTGGCCAATAAAAAGAAAAGATGGGTAAAATAACACAAACACTGAACTCTGCATTGAAGGCTAGCATCCCGTTTCATTTCTCAGAACACTTGTCCTCTTTGCTTCACGGAAACATGGCTCACTCGAGACACGCTATCGGAGTCGGTACAGCCAGCTGGTTTCTTCACGCATCGCACCGACAGAAACAAGCATCTTTCTGGTAAGAAGAGGGGCGGGAGGGGGGTATGCCTTATGATTAACAAGACGTAGTGTGATCATAACAACACACAGGAACTCCTTCTGTTCACCTGACATAGAATTCCTCACAATCAAATGTGACCACATTATCTACCAAGAGAATTCTCTTCGATTATAATCACAGCCGCATATATTCCCCCCCAAGCAGACACATCGATGGCCCTAAACGATTATTTGACTCTATGTAAACGGGAAACCACATATCTTGAGGTATGTAGCTGGGGATTTTAACAAGGCTAATCTGAAAACAAGACTCCCTAAATTGTATCAGCATATCGATTGTGCTACCAGGGCTGGTAAAACCCTGGATCATTGTTATTCTAACTTCCGCGACACATATAAGGCCCTCCCCCGCCCTCATTTTGGACTCAATTTTGTTGCTCCCAGCCTATAGATAGAGACTAAAACAGGAAGCTCCCACGCTCAGGTCTGTTCAACGCTGGTCTGACCAATCTGATTCCATACTTCAAGATTGCTTCAATCACGTGGACTGGGATATGCTCCGCATTGCGTCAAACAACAACATTAACGAATACGCTGATTCGGTGAGTGAGTTTATTAGCAAGTGCATCGGCGATGTCGTACCCACAGCAACTATTAAAACATTCCCAAACCAGAAACTGTGGATTGATGGCAGCATTTGCACGAAATTGAAAGAGCGAACCACTGCTTTTAACCAGGGCAAGGTGACCGGAAACATGACCGAATACAAAACAGTGTAGCTATTCCCTCCCCAAGGCAATCAAACAAGCTTAGCGTCAGTATAGAGACAAAGTAGAGTCGCAATTCAATGGCTCAGACACAAGAGGTATGTGGCAGGGTCTACAGTCAATCACTGATTACAAAAAGAAAACCAGCCCGTCGCGGACCAGGATGTCTTGCTCCCAGACAGACTAAACAACTTCTTTGCTCGCTTTGAGGACAATACAGTGCCACTGACACGGCCCGCTATCAAAACCTGTGGACTCTCCTTCACTGCAGCCGACGTGAGTAAAACATTTAAACTTGTTAACCCTCGCAAGGCTGCAGGCCCAGACGGCATCCCCAGCCGCGTCCTGAGAGCATGCGCAGACCAGCTGACTGGTGTGTTTACAGACATATTCAATCAATCATTATCCCAGTCTGCTGTTCCCACATGCTTCAAGAGAGCCACCATTGTTCCTGTTCCCAAGAAAGCTAAGGTAACTGAGCTAAACGACTACCGCCCCATAGCACTCACTTCCGTCATCATGAAGTGCTTTGAGAGACTAGTCAAGGACCATATCACCTCCACCCTACCTGACAACCTAGACCCACTCCAATTTGCTTACCGCCCCAATAGGTTTACAGACGACGCAATCACACTGCCCTAACCCATCTGGACAAGAAGAATACCTATGTGAGAATGCTGTTCATCGACTACAGCTCAGCATTTAACATCATAGTACCCTCCAAACTCATCATCAAGCTCGAGACCCTGGGTCTCGAACTCGCCCTGTGCAACTGGGTACGGGACTTCCTGACAGGTAGTGAGAGTAGGTAACAACATCTCCACCCCGCTGATCCTCAACACCCACAAGGGTGTGTTCTGAGCCCTCTCTTGTACTACCTGTTCACCCACAACTGCGTGGCCATGCACGCCTCCAACTCAATCATCAAGTTTGCAGACGACACTACAGTGGTAGGCTTGATTACCAACAACGACGGGATGGCCTACAGGGAGGAGGTGAGGGCCCTCGGAGTGTGGTGTCAGGAAAATAACCTCACACTCAACGTCAACTATCCACATCGACGGGACAGTAGTGGAGAGAGTAGTAAGTTTTAAGTTCCTCAGCGTACACATCACGGACAAAGTGAATTGGTCCACCCACACAGACAGAGTGGTGAAGAAGGCGCAGCAGCGCCTCTTCACCTCAGGAGGCTGAAGAAATTCGGCTTGTCACCAAAGGCACTCTAAAAACTTTTACAGATGCACAATCGAGAGCATCCGGTGTGCACAACGCATCACCGGGGGAAAACTACCTGCCCTCCAGGACACTCACACCACCCGATGTCACAGGAAGGCCATAAAGATCATCAAGGACAGAAACCACCCGAGCCACTGCCTGTTCACCCCGCTATCGTCCAGAAGGCGAGATCAGTACAGGTGCATCAAAGCTGGGACAGAGAGACTTCTATCTCAAGGCCATCAGACTGTTAAACAGCCACCACTAACATTGAGTGGCTGCTGCCAACATACTGACTCAACTCCAGCCACTTTAATAATGGAAAAATTGATGTAAAAATGTATCACTAGCCACTTTAAATAATGCCACTTAATATAATGTTTACATACCCTACATTACTCATCTCATATGTATATACTGTACTCTATACCATCTACTTCATCTTGTCATCTTTATGTAATACATGTATCACTAGCCACTTTAAACAATTCCACTTTTATATGTTTACATACCCTACATTACTCATCTCATATGTATATACTGTACTCGATACCATCTACTGCATCTTGCCTATGTCGTTCTGTACCATCACTCATTCATATATTTTTATGTACATATTCTTCATCCCTTTACACTTGTGTGTAGAAGGTAGTTGTTGTGAAATTGTTAGATTACTTGTTGGTTATTACTGCATTGTCGGAACTAGAAGCACAAGCATTTCGCTACACTCGCATTAACATCTGCTAACATCTGCTAATGTGTATGTGACAAATAAAATTTGATTTGAACAAGAATAGACTGACGAGTTTCAGAAGAAAGTTCTTTGTTTCTTGCCATTTTGAGCCTGTAATCAAACCCACATTCTATTAAAAAAATATTTCTAAGAGGCCCCAAACTTTTGAATGGTAGTGGTATACTATATATATATATATATATATATATATATATATATATATATATATATATATATATATATAAACTCAGCAAAAAAGAAACATCCCTTTTTCAGGACCCTGTCTTTCAAAGATAATTGGTTAAAATCAAAATATCTCCACAGATCTTCATTGTAAAGGGTTTAAACACCGTTTCCCATGTTCAATGAACCATAAACAATTAATGAACATGCACCTGTGGAAAGGACGTTAAGACACTAACAGCTTACAGACAGTAGGCAATTAAGGTCACAGTTCTGAAATCTTAGGACACTAATGAGGCCTTTCTACTGACTGAAAAACACCAGAAGAAAGATAACTAGTGCCCCTGCTCATCTGCGTGAACGTGCCTTAGGCATGCTGCAAGGAGGCATGAGGACTGCAGATGTGGCCAAGGCAATACATTGCAATGTCCGTACTGTGAGACGCCTAATCTACCGCTACAGGGAGACAGGGTGGACAGCCGATCGTCCTCGCAGTGACAGACCACGTGTAACAACACCTGCACAGGATCGGTACATTCGAACATCACACCTGCGGGACAGGTACAGGATGGCAACAACAACTGCCCGAGTTCCACTAGGAACACACAATCCCTCCATCAGTGCTCAGACTGTCTGCAATAGGCTGAGAGAGGTTGGACTGAGGGCTTGTAGGTGTGTTGTAAGGCAGGTCCTCACCAGACATCACCGGCAACAACGTCGGCTTCTATGCCTGGAGCTGTATTTCAGCAGATCAGTTCATCTTCAGCCTTCTGTACCCTGCTCAGATGAACCAGCTTCCAGTCAGAGGGTGGATAGTAAAGCATGGGCATCTGGAGATAAGCTTGGTCAATGTGACAGATGACGGTGAATAGTGCAGGGACAGTGAACTGGTGAGATGATAGTGAATGGTGCTGGGACAGTGAACTGGTGAGATGATAGTGAATGGTGCTGGGTCAGTGAACTGGTGAGATGATCGTAAATGGTGCTGGGACAGTGAACTGGTGAGATGATAGTGGTGTTATTAATGGTGGAATAGACTGGTGGGTGTTATCCAATAGGATTGTATGAATAAGACAGGCAGTCAAGACATGGATGGAGGCATTGGCCTGTGATAATGTAGCCTCACTCTTTAGCTTCATCTCTGAACACACACTATCATTTCCCATCACCATCAAATCTAAAAACGCTAAACTGGGTCACCCCCTGCCATCCCCTCTTCTTTTAGAGAGAATAGAGATAGAGAGAGAGAGAGAATAGAAAGAGAGAGAGAGTAGAGAGAGAAAAGAGAGAATAGAGAGGAGAGGGAGAGAATAGAGAGAGAGAGAAAATAGAGAGAGAGAGAGAGAGAGAGAGAGAGAGAGAGAGAGAGAGAGAATAGAGAGAGAATAGAGAGAGAATAGAGAGAGAAAGAGAGAGAGAGAGAGAGACAGCCATGTTAAACATGTCAGAGACTTCCTGTAATGCAGTTGCAGGTAAGGTGTAAAGACACGAGGCCAGTTTCCCGGACACCGATTAAACCTAGACCTTGACTGTAAAGCATGTTAAGTGCTTTGTCTGCACAGAGTTAACAGTGTTGCATTGAGAGTTACATTAGCAAACAGTGCTTTTTGTACAGGACTAGTGTCCTGACAGCTAATGGACTAACCGAATGGTCTGGCAGGATTTGAGGTAGCTTCCTGTTGTCTATTTGGTAAGTTGGAATGTGAATTCAAACCTTTGAAACATTTGTTTTGGTTGTTGGAGACAGAGAATAGCACGTTATTAGCATATTAGCGCTTTCAGTTTTAAAATTATGCAAAACACACTGCTGTGAATTGTTAGTGTGTGTGTGTGTGTTTTGACAGGGTGAACACCAGGCTTCCTCTCGGAAACGGTGATAACTTCTCCCCTGTGTACACAACCAGGGATACATTATTGAAAGGGCCTGGGTTGCAACGTCTTTGTTGCTGTTTACATCCTGTTTACGTTGCTATTTGAGTCCCCATCTCGACTTGACTAGCCTACATCAGGTCTTTACAGGAAGCTGACCTTAACCAGGTTGAAAATGGCCCTCGCTTTTGAAACAACAATATCTATGACCAAAGTTCTACAAACTATGAACACAGGAAGTGCATTACAAATCGCCTCTTTAGAAACATCTTAAAAAGAGAAGATCCAACCAAACACTGCTATGGACAGCATACATAAACTAGAACAGTCAACTGAACCTATGAGCCTAGGCAGGAGAAGTTTGATATCGAACTTCATCTAATCTAAACGGCCGTTTAGACCAAAGCACGGTTCCTGGAAGCCCCTGAAGAGTAATGACGGTGGTTGAACTATCACCATCATACACAGCAGCCTGGCCCTATGGTAACATACAGACAGGAAGTGATTAAGTACAATGCTACAACGTGTTATGGGTCAAAGGTCATACGACTTCCTCTTTCCAGCCTGGCACTAACAACCGATTAAGTGGTCTGGGATGGGGGAAGAAATCACCATACATCAAAATGCCATAAGTGCTTCAGTGTGTGTGTGTGTGTGTGTGTGTGTGTGTGTGTGTGTGTGTGTCACAGGGGTTGTCAATGGCGACAGAAGGAGCAGTGTTGTTAAGGTACAACACAAATCAGCCTGTCAAAAAGGCTGTTGTTGTGTGGAGATGAGGACAAGAGGGAGGTGTGGCTGAGGTGTCCAAGAGCATGGCTTTAGGTGAGAAAAGATTGGGGACAGATGCACTGGCAATCAAACACACTCAAAGTCACATCGTCAAACTAACTGTGTGCTAGAAAGTATGGATCGAATAAAAACCTCACCGAGCTCAAGTTAGTCGTCACAAAAAACGAGAATGTCAACCAGAATGTATTTTGTGACGACTTTCGACCTCCATTTGGTCCACAAGTACTTCCGGTATCATGTGACTCCGTTAATCATCGAATCAGTTTGACTTTCTTTACAAGCCCTCTACTCCTTTCTACTCCTTTAGGAAAACAGAATTCATCAAGGTTTCGATTCAATGCTATGCTTTTAAAGAATGGGTGAAATATGGCTTCTATAGAACCTGGTCAGGTCGAACTCGACTGTTTGAATGGAAAGTTGTTTTCATTTCACTCAAAGCTATAGACTGCATTTCTCGTCAAACAGAAGTATATGGCTTTCTCATGTTCACCACAGCAAGAACAAAGCAAATCCATTCAGTCCAGAACTAAGGAGTTTTTGCTGTGTTCGCCCTGGCTAGGACACTAAATCAACCAACCCATCCCTTTAAAGGGATAAATCCAAAGTGAGAGAGTGTCCCCACTGTATTCACCGTGGTCAAAACCCACAGGTCATCCAGCTCATCCCTTTAAATCATTGTTGAGCTTGTGCTCTCGCCATCACGTCAGTGGTTTGTGGAGACAGGGAGGAGACAGGGAGGAGACAGGGAGGAGACAGGGAGGAGACAGGGAGGAGACAGGGAGGAGACAGGTCCTCACAAGGCACTCTGTTAATGAACTTCACACTCAGTGGACCTGACACTGTCAAAAAGCTCCAGAAAAGTGACCCAAATCCAACCTGGATGCTCTCCCAGTTCTGACTGGGGGCCAAACAAACAACTTGTGACAAACATTCCAACAAGCCTGACATTAAAAACCTTCCATTTGCTGAGGCTGAGAGAGAGAAAGAGAGGTAGAGAGCGAGAGATGAAATGAAGAAGTAATGAGTGTGAAATAAGAAGCCTTAGGATTTGAGAGCCTGAAGTTCAAATTCAATAGCGTAGACTTCTCCTGTCTCTAAAAACATGTCCCTTAGGTGGTGAACTTCATAGAAGTGGAAGGGAAAAACAAACTCCCCCGGTCAAACATCAAATACCAATTTCACATATATTTGCTTAAGGACCCTGTGTAAATCCAGACCTTATTAAGACGAGAACTACGTCAATGTCGAGCTGGTTTCAAACAGCTCTGAGGGGAGAACAACTGTTCTGTCTTCTGAAAGAAAATTTGTCCAGTTTCTCTCAGTAGAGAAAGGTAGTTAGCGAACTGAGCTACTGCTTGACAATAACCCTCCATACAGCAAACTGTAGACTCCTCTTAACAAGCTGTAGAATACATATGCCTGCTGTTCTCTGTTGTCATAGTCGAAACCAGCGCTGTTGTCTTTGAGCGGCTTGGAGAGTAGGAGAATCACTGGCTTGAACCCAACAACAGAGGATGGATCACAAAGACTCATGGCTGCTTTCGCCTTTGAAAATCCCTCCTCAGTGGATGAGCTACCAAACCAAACAGCATATTGGAGAGAGAGCGCGTGAGAGAGCGCGTGAGAGAGAGAGAGAGAGAGAGAGCTTGAGAGAGAGAGAGATTGCACAAGAGTACATTTCCATAGGGAGACATGAGGAAACAAGAATCTGGGCCATCCTATCAGACAACAACATAACACCACCTGACTGGTATAACAAGGCATTATGTCTCCAGAGGACTACAGTAGCAGCCTTGTATTCCACTGTACAGAATAGACTTTCAGCTGTGGGCCATTCTGCCTTGACCATCAACATTACCACCACATCCTCAAGGGCGTATCTGTTGACCAAATAAAATGACTTCCTCCTAAAGTTGACCATTGCGAGATCAACCCGGGGATGAAGAAAGTAACACGGATATTTCTAAACTCTTTCAAAAGCTAAAGAGTTGTAATTTGAGAGTGTTTTAAACTTGAGAGGTAAAATCGCCACAAAGAACATCCCAAAACCTCCAACCCATACACCGATAGGCCTCCACCACCGCAACAGACTCACATTCAATTTACAGGGGAGTGTAGATGAGCCCCCCGTTGTTGCCCAGTCTCTCTTTCGGTTGGGGATTAAAGGAACTTTCCTAGGTTGTGTGTGTTCTTTCATCCCTCGTTCAGTGCAATTAGAAAATGACACTCCGCAGGGCGTGTGTGTGTGTGTGTGTGTGTGTGTGTGTGTGTGCGCTCGCAACTCAGTGGGCCAAACACTAAGACAACACAGTCAATGTTCTCCCTCCACTTTACGGGAACACATTGCCACAGAGTACCCTTTTAGCTTTTAAAAAGCACCACTATGACGTCCCTCCTTTCATCAGAATCAGCATTATTAAATGGATCAATCATTGGACCTTGGCTGGTGTTTGTTTGCAGTACAGTGGCCGCGCTCAGACAAGTTCACACACAAGCTCACACACACACACACACCAGCCAGGTCACTCAAGATCCACTTCGAAATTAGACATCACTCCAGGTACCCAGGACGTCGGGAGATGCCTTCAAAACCGGGCACTAGGGGCAACAGTGAGCACTATTACCATCAAGTCTGCTTGGGCGTTGTGAACGGTGGTGGTGGCTGATGGGCTATCCCAAACCTTAACAATTCGGAATTAATGCCTAACTTAACCAGCCGCAAGGCCCTGCCGATAGCAGCGGAGCAACTCAGACTGTCCAAAACACGTCAACATTTGACATTTGAAGCAACTTCGTAATTTGACGTTTGGACAAACATTGTCAAACGTCGGAATCTGAAGTCAAATTGGCCAAACTGTGAGATCTTGTTGCACAGAAAGACAGACATATAGAAAGACAGACACACAGACATGTACACACACACACACACACACACGCCAGCTGCATAATCTCCCTCCCTCGTGGCGGCGAGTAGCGCTGTCAATCATACCAGTGACAATTATGGCCAGGGACCCGTGCTCACCTTCAGGAAATGAGAAAGAATAACAGAGTGAGGGAAAAGAATGACGGAAGAGAAAGAGAGAGTGAAAAAGGGCAGACAGAAGAAGAGCCAAAGAAACTGAGAAATAAACCCATGTTCAGTGAAAAACCCACAGTCTGTCTGATTATGCTGAAGTAGCAGCAGTAGCAGCAGCAGCAGCAGGAGCAGGAGCAGCAACAGTATCTGCAGTAGCAGCCAAGCCAGGCTTATAATTGCATCTCAGTAGCGAGACTGTTGACTTTCTTTTCTCACCAGCTTTTTTTCTCATCCCCATGACACACATGCATGTTTGGTATGGGGGTGTTCTGTGCTCAAACAGGTGTCTTTATTCCCATGGGAACTACCTCTCTGACCTCCCATCATCCTCCAGGTGTTCTCTCTCGCTCGCTCTCTCTTTATCCTTTGTCTGACTATTTTCTCTCCGTCTGTCTCTCTGTCAGTCTCTCTTTTAATCTCTCTCTCAATCTCTTTGCCCTACCACACCTCCACGCCCACTTCCACATTCTTAATGCAAACTTCTTTCCGTTTCCCTCCACCAGGCCAGAAATTCTAGATCCACTCCCACACACAACCAGATAACTTGCCCTGCCCTGCCCTCTGATACAATGTAATTGACCAGCTAACAAAACTGTGCATTGTCTAGCCCTGGGTTGTCTGGCAAATAGGGAAAACAACTACTTGCATCATTCCAATATCATGGTAGCTAAGGCCCTTGGATTATAACAATATACAGAAAAATACAGACGTTTGAAGGTCCAACAACTGAAGAGTTAGTCTTACTTTAAAGCCTGTGGATAGAAAAAGAATAACACCAGCCTCCAAACGTCAGGACAAGGAAACAGACAAGATCAGTTAAAAGGTAAGATCAAGAGATAAAAACAAGTTCTATTGAAGGGTTAGTCTTACTTTAAAGTCCATGTATAGAAAATACAGCTACCCACATCTATTCAAAAATATTTGACTTTAACCTCCAATGGTTAGGAGGGAAAAAAACAAGAGCGCAAAGAGATCAGCACTGGCCTTCAACCATCAATTACATATAAAAAAAAACATTAAGAGTGGTGCAAAGGCATTCAGGGTCTGAGAGTTGAGAAATAGATGAATAAAGAAAGAAAGAGAAAGTAGATGAGAAAGAGGAGAGAGGTAGAATTGAGAAAGAGGAGAGAGGTAGAATTGAGAAAGAGGAGAGAGGTAGAGTTGAGAAAGAGGAGAGAGGTAGAGTTGAGAAAGAGGAGAGAGGTAGAGTTGAGAAAGAGGAGAGAGGTAGAGTTGAGAAAGAGGAGAGGTAGAGTTGAGAAAGAGGAGAGGTAGAATTGAGAAAGAGGAGAGGTAGAATTGAGAAAGAGGAGAGAGGTAGAGTTGAGAAAGAGGTAGAGTTGAGAAAGAGGAGAGAGGTCGAGTTGAGAAAGAGGTCGAGTTGAGAAAGAGGTCGAGTTGAGAAAGAGGAGAGAGGTCGAGTTGAGAAAGTGGAGAGAGGTCGAGTTGAGAAAGAGGTAGAGTTGAGAAAGAGGAGAGAGGTCGAGTTGAGAAAGAGGTCGAGTTGAGAAAGAGGTCGAGTTGAGAAAGAGGTCGAGAAAGAGGTAGAGTTGAGAAAGAGGTAGAGTTGAGAAAGAGGAGAGTTGAGAAAGAGGTCGAGAAAGAGGTAGAGTTGAGAAAGAGGAGAGTTGAGAAAGAGGAGAGAGGTCGAGTTGAGAAAGAGGAGAGAGGTAGAGTTGAGAAAGAGGAGAGAGGTAGAGTTGAGAAAGAGGAGAGGTAGAATTGAGAAAGAGGAGAGAGGTAGAATTGAGAAAGAGGAGAGAGGTAGAATTGAGAAAGAGGAGAGAGGTAGAGTTGAGAAAGAGGTAGAGTTGAGAAAGAGGTAGAGTTGAGAAAGAGGAGAGTTGAGAAAGAGGAGAGAGGTCGAGTTGAGAAAGTGGTAGAGTTGAGAAAGAGGAGAGAGGTCGAGTTGAGAAAGTGGTAGAGTTGAGAAAGAGGAGAGAGGTCGAGTTGAGAAAGTGGTAGAGTTGAGAAAGAGAAGAGAGGTCGAGTTGAGAAAGAGGTAGAGTTGAGAAAGAGGAGAAAGGTCGAGTTGAGAAAGAGGTAGAGTTGAGAAAGAGGAGAGGTCGAGTTGAGAAAGTGGTAGAGTTGAGAAAGAGGAGAGAGGTCGAGTTGAGAAAGTGGAGAGAGGTCGAGTTGAGAAAGAGGTAGAGTTGAGAAAGAGGAGAGAGGTCGAGTTGAGAAAGAGGTCGAGTTGAGAAAGAGGTCGAGAAAGAGGTAGAGTTGAGAAAGAGGTAGAGTTGAGAAAGAGGAGAGTTGAGAAAGAGGTCGAGAAAGAGGTAGAGTTGAGAAAGAGGAGAGTTGAGAAAGAGGAGAGAGGTCGAGTTGAGAAAGTGGTAGAGTTGAGAAAGAGGTCAAGAAAGAGGTAGAGTTGAGAAAGAGGTAGAGTTGAGAAAGAGGAGAGAGGTCGAGTTGAGAAAGAGGTAGAGTTGAGAAAGAGGAGAGTTGAGAGAGAGGAGAGATGAGAGAGAGGAGAGTTGAGAAAGAGGAGAGTTGAGAAAGAGGAGAGTTGAGAGAGAGGAGAGATGAGAGAGAGGAGAGTTGAGAAAGAGGAGAGAGGTCGAGTTGAGAAAGAGGAGAGTTGAGAAAGAGGAGAGAGGTCGAGTTGAGAAAGAGGAGAGAGGTCGAGTTGAGAAAGAGGAGAGAGGTCGAGTTGAGAAAGAGGAGAGAGGTCGAGTTGAGAAAGAGGAGAGAGGTCGAGTTGAGAAAGAGGAGAGAGGTCGAGTTGAGAAAGAGGAGAGAGGTCGAGTTGAGAAAGAGAGAGAGGTCGAGTTGAGAAAGAGGAGAGAGGTCGAGTTGAGAAAGAGGAGAGAGGTCGAGTTGAGAAAGAGGAGAGAGGTCGAGTTGAGAAAGAGGAGAGAGGTCGAGTTGAGAAAGAGGAGAGAGGTCGAGTTGAGAAAGAGGAGAGTTGAGAAAGAGGAGAGTTGAGAAAGAGGAGAGTTGAGAAAGAGGAGAGTTGAGAAAGAGGAGAGTTGAGAAAGAGGAGAGTTGAGAAAGAGGAGAGAGGTCGAGTTGAGAAAGAGGAGAGAGGTCGAGTTGAGAAAGAGGTAGAGTTGAGAAAGAGGAGAGTTGAGAAAGAGGTAGAGTTGAGAAAGAGGTAGAGTTGAGAAAGAGGTAGAGTTGAGAAAGAGGAGAGAGGTCGAGTTGAGAAAGTGGTAGAGTTGAGAAAGAGGAGAGAGGTCGAGTTGAGAAAGTGGTAGAGTTGAGAAAGAGGAGAGAGGTCGAGTTGAGAAAGTGGTAGAGTTGAGAAAGATGAGAGAGGTCGAGTTGAGAAAGTGGTAGATTTGAGAAAGAGTAGAGAGGTCGAGTTGAGAAAGTGGAGAGAGGTAGAGTTGAGAAAGTGGAGAGAGGTCGAGTTGAGAAAGAGGTAGAGTTGAGAAAGAGGAGAGAGGTCGAGTTGAGAAAGAGGAGAGAGGTCGAGTTGAGAAAGAGGTAGAGTTGAGAAAGAGGAAAGAGGTTGAGAAAGAGGTAGAGTTGAGAAAGAGGTAGAGTTGAGAAAGAGGAGAGAGGTCGAGTTGAGAAAGAGGTAGAGTTGAGAAAGAGGAAAGAGGTTGAGTTGAGAAAGAGGTAGAGTTGAGAAAGAGGAGAGAGTTCGGGTTGAGAAAGAGGTAGAGTTGAGAAAGAGGAGAAAGGTCGAGTTGAGAAAGAGGTAGAGTTGAGAAAGAGGAGAGAGGTCGAGTTGAGAAAGAGGTCGAGTTGAGAAAGAGGAGAGAGGTCGAGTTGAGAAAGAGGAGAGAGGTCGAGTTGAGAAAGAGGAGAGTTGAGAAAGAGGTAGAGTTGAGAAAAAGGAGAGTTGAGAAAGAGGTAGAGTTGAGAAAGAGGAGAGTTGAGAAAAGGAGAGAGAGTTGAGAAAGAGGAGAGTTGAGAAAGAGTCGAGTTGAGAAAGAGAGAGGTCGAGTTGAGAAGAGGAGGAGGTCGAGTTGAGAAAGAGGAGAGAGGTCGAGTTGAGAAAGAGGAGAGAGGTCGAGTTGAGAAAGAGGAGAGAGGTCGAGTTGAGAGAAGGAGAGGAGAGAGGAGAGTTGAGAAAGAGGAGAGTTGAGTTGAGGAGAGAGTCGAGTTGAGAAAGAGGAGAGGTCGAGTTGAGAGGAGAGTTGAGAGAGAGGTCGAGTTGAGAAAGAGGAGAGAGGTCGAGTTGAGAAAGAGGAGAGAGGTCGAGTTGAGAAAGAGGAGAGAGGTCGAGTTGAGAAAGAGGAGAGAGGTCGAGTTGAGAAAGAGGAGAGAGGTCGAGTTGAGAAAGAGGAGAGAGGTCGAGTTGAGAAAGAGGAGAGAGGTCGAGTTGAGAAAGAGGAGAGAGGTCGAGTTGAGAGAAGAGAAAGAGGAGAGAGGTCGAGTTGAGGTCGAGTTGAGAAAGAGGAGAGTTGAGAAAGAGGAGAGTTGAGAAAGAGGAGAGTTGAGAAAGAGGAGAGTTGAGAAAGAGGAGAGAGGTCGAGTTGAGAAAGAGGAGAGAGGTCGAGTTGAGAAAGAGGTAGAGTTGAGAAAGAGGAGAGTTGAGAAAGAGGTAGAGTTGAGAAAGAGGTAGAGTTGAGAAAGAGGAGAGAGGTCGAGTTGAGAAAGTGGTAGAGTTGAGAAAGAGGAGAGAGGTCGAGTTGAGAAAGTGGTAGAGTTGAGAAAGAGGAGAGAGGTCGAGTTGAGAAAGTGGTAGAGTTGAGAAAGACGAGAGAGGTCGAGTTGAGAAAGTGGTAGATTTGAGAAAGAGTAGAGAGGTCGAGTTGAGAAAGTGGAGAGAGGTAGAGTTGAGAAAGTGGAGAGAGGTCGAGTTGAGAAAGAGGTAGAGTTGAGAAAGAGGAGAGAGGTCGAGTTGAGAAAGAGGAGAGAGGTCGAGTTGAGAAAGAGGTAGAGTTGAGAAAGAGGTAGAGTTGAGAAAGAGGAGAGAGGTCGAGTTGAGAAAGAGGTAGAGTTGAGAAAGAGGAAAGAGGTTGAGTTGAGAAAGAGGTAGAGTTGAGAAAGAGGAGAGAGTTCGGGTTGAGAAAGAGGTAGAGTTGAGAAAGAGGAGAAAGGTCGAGTTGAGAAAGAGGTCGAGTTGAGAAAGAGGAGAGAGGTCGAGTTGAGAAAGAGGTCGAGTTGAGAAAGAGGAGAGAGGTCGAGTTGAGAAAGAGGTCGAGTTGAGAAAGAGGAGAGAGGTCGAGTTGAGAAAGAGGTCGAGTTGAGAAAGAGGAGAGAGGTCAAGTTGAGAAAGAGGAGAGAGGTCGAGTTGAGAAAGAGGAGAGTTGAGAAAGAGGTAGAGTTGAGAAAAAGGAGAGTTGAGAAAGAGGTAGAGTTGAGAAAGAGGAGAGTTGAGAAAGAGGAGAGAGGTCGAGTTGAGAAAGAGGAGAGTTGAGAAAGAGGAGAGTTGAGAAAGAGGAGAGAGGTCGAGTTGAGAAAGAGGAGATATGTAGAGTTGAGAAAAAGGAGATAGGTTAGAGTTGAGAAAGAGGAGAGAGCAATGTTTACTCACCTTAGATTGAGGGTCAGCTGATCGTCCTTTGACCTCAGCAGGTCGCTAACGGAGAATGTAGCGCTGCCTAGGAAACTGCTCTGTGGACAGAGAACAAAGACAGCAGTCAGGCGTTAGCATGCTAGTTTAGTAGCATACATCAAGTCAGTTAACAGCCAATCATTAGCATGATGATAGCATTCAAGTCATCTTACAGCTAATTTGCATTAGTATTGAAATCCGAATGGACATTTACTGATACTGCTGGCGCCCTATAGGTGAGTGCATTTACACTCCTGCCAAGAGGTCGACCTTTATGGCACAGGTGGTAGTGTGCTTGACCCCCAGAGTTGCGGGTTCAAGCCGCACTCTGACTGCCCTGCCTACATTGCTACAAAATCCAAAATGTATTCAAAGCACACCGGAGTAGGCTGCAATATATCAACAACCTTTGCTGTGCCCTTTGGAAGCACAGAAACAGGTGAAATGCTGGAAAGACACATTAGAAAAAAACGATTGGGAACCCACCCAACAGCAAACTCAACCTCTGCCTTGCAGTAAAGCAAGCCTCTCCAATTCAAAAAGGGGCAATCTGCAGTTACTACATCCATTAAATGAATGATATGTACCCATTGATTGTGGAAGAATATAACTTCTAAAAGCCTCATGAGCTTAGTTCAGCTGCTGTACCCCATCAGAACCCAAACTATAAGCTTGTTTTACTCTATTCTCTCGTGGACAGACAACCAATATATCTGTGGTAGATCTATCATGACAGAACGGGATGAGGGAGATACCGAGCAGCATCTGTTCCGGTGTTTGGGTTTTTCGTCACTTGTTATTTGGACACATTTTGCAGGTGTGATCTTTTAAATCTCCGAAGGGAATGGGATATTCGGCCCACAGACTTGCCAGTAACTTGCAAAGATCTCCTCGTTCTGGTTCCACTCTTCGTTCTAGCATCTCTTCATCTTAACACGTATGGACCCAGAACTGAGCAGCTGATCACTGACATGAGACTTTAGTTTGTAAAAACAAAGTAAACGTAAACAAACACTATTTGAGAGTGGTTACATTTCTCCAGCCGCATCCCTCGTCTTTTACCGAAACAGGGGCGGGGATCGACTGTGTTATTATTTCAACATTGCCCCTTTAAAAACACCATTGTTCTAAAACAAGACCAGGCCTAGACTTTCTACTCCATTTATACAGAGAACATCCCCAGTCAAAGGGGTTTCAGACCAAGCAAGCTCATGGACGCACACACACTGCTGAGGACACCCAGGTGCTGCAAGTTTGATGTGCATACACACTGACATGCACCTCATCCCTTTCTCTCTCACACCCGTCTGCCTGACACACACTTCCACACTGTTTGCCTTACAGACACTCACTCTCTTTGTTACATTAGAGCAGGTGGGCACCGAGCTCACCACTCCAAGAGATGCTCTTCCTACCACACACACACACACACACACACACACACACACACACACACACACACACACACACACACACACACACACACACACACACACACACACACACACACACACACACACACACACACCTCAAAGACAGTTTGAGTTAAGACAAAAACAAAGGCCAAACCCCTCGATAATTCATCCACAATTAATTAACAACTCTATTCTTATGTAGATAATGAGGCTAACAGTGTGTGTGTGTGTGTGTGTGTGTGTGTGTGTGTCTTTTTCACTGTCTCAGATCCTGTGGTATTGGGACTCTACTTGTCTGCCACTCACGGCCTTTGTGTTAAACGTTGAACCTTTTCTGCTGAGCCTGTTTAGCGTTTAGTCTCAATGCTCTCAATTACAAACAGACTGGAACATGTCAGAGAAAAGTATAGAGAAAATACATCTAAGACATCTGTTCATCTCATAGTTCTACTAAGACATCTGTTCATCTCATAGTTCTACTAAGACATCTGTTCATCTCATAGTTCTACTAAGACATCTGTTCATCTCATAGTTCTACTAAGACATCTGTTCATCTCATAGTTCTACTAAGACATCTGTTCATCTCATAGTTCTACTAAGACATCTGTTCATCTCATAGTTCTACTAAGACATCTGTCCATCTCATAGTTCTACTAAGACATCTGTCCATCTCATAGTTCTACTAAGACATCTGTTCATCTCATAGTTCTACTAAGACATCTGTTCATCTCATAGTTCTACTAAGACATCTGTTCATCTCATAGTTCTACTAAGACATCTGTACATCTCATAGTTCAATTAAGCAAAAGTTTTCAATATCTCCTACAGTGATTCACAATACTAGCAAATAAAATCTACTTGTCATGTTGACTTCCTGTGAGCATTTAACGATCTGTATTATTCTCTTAAATCTTCTTACATATCCATATATGCGTATTGAACTATTAAATAATAAACATTTTTGTCATTTACCAGACTCTCTTATCCAGATCCTTAATATTACCTTCTTAAAACAATGCCATATAGCTTAGTAGAGGGTTTTTAAGACAATAGTGTTAAAATGTTAATGGACATTACACAGGGCACATACTCAGTAACCCCTCATTCGATTGGACCCTGTCGTCATGGAGGCAGGAGTTCCTCATCTGTCATCAGCACTGGTCCCCTGTCACACGGCAGGGTTTTAATGACAGGGTCAAATGTCCTATGATATCCCCAGGTGGATAAGCGTGTGTGGACAGGAAGAGACAAATACAGAGAAAGAGTGAGAGGAGAGAATGCCCCCAGAGCTGCCATTCCTACTATAGCGTGCCACAGGACGATGGGACAAGCTCAGGACAGCTCTTAGCCAGCCACGCTGACCCTGTATACGGTTCCTAGTTTAGATGTAATGAGATATCGATTTGGGTTGACATCAACTTTTGTTCAAGTCTTGCATTTTGTTATCCCTCCCTCCCGTATAATTTGGGTTCTTTCTCTCTCACTCACTCACTATCTCTCTCTCTATCATTCTCTCCCCATCACACTCTCTCCTTCATCTTGTCCCGCTCTTCGCCCTGAGCAGTCCCCCTGTATCTGATAAAAAAGGGCACATCCTGTCTGCTGACCTTTGATCCATTATTTCTCTCCAGAGCCTTTTCCTGAAAACACACACACACACACACACACACACACACACACACACACCAGAGCCCTGTGGGCTCCTAACAGCCATACACTGAACCATTCTTTTAACACAGCACCCTGCTACACAGAACCCAACACAAGGCCAAAGACCTGTGGAGACATTTTGCATCCCAAATGGCATCCTTTTCCCTAGTGCACTATTTTTGACCGGGACCAATAAGGCTTGGAGAACACAGCACTCTCAAATGACTGCACTGTGCACACCAGTCACTAATAAGAGCTGGAATAGGGGGTTTCTCAGAAAAACAGCTTGAGGTTGACCATTATAATATCCCTATGCACTTGTTGCGTCCCAAAAGGCACCCTGTTCCCCGATATAGTGCACTACTTTTGACCAGAGCACTATCAAAAGTAGTGCACTGAATAGGGTGCTATTTGGAACGCACACTAACGCATGTAGTCATTACCTGGTCCAAAACGAGCCGTCTGGTAAATAGCCACGGAAATCCATTCCTTAGCATCTTTTTCTAAGTCTTCACGACTACAGCTTAAAATGCAATGAAGCTCCAGGGAGCTGGAATCTAACACAGGATCAAAGAAAATAAGAAGAGACGAAGAGGGAGAAAAGAGAGGGAGACAAATGATGCTCTTCATTCATTCTCTTCCAGCATCAGGGAGGACTGATTATGATGGTCTCACTCCGATCGCTCTCTCTCTCGCTCCCTCATGTTCAGGGGTAGAAAGAAACTTTATCTTTGCTCTCCTTTGCTGTCTTTTGAAACGGAGCACGGCAGCTCACCCATCACACACCAACCTTGCTTACACACACAAGCACGCGCACACGCTCGCACACACACTCTCCTATAAAGAATAGACCAACACACTCGCAAAACAACCCCCCCCACTTCTATAAAAACTGCATCACACACTCTGCCCCCCCAGCAGCAAACACACACAGTCACGCCCACCGATCACGCCCACCGATCACGCCCACCGATCACGCCCACCGATCACACCCACCGATCACGCCCACCGATCACACCCACCGATCACACCCACCGATCACACCCACAGATCACACCCACAGATCACACCCACAGATCACACCCACAGATCACACCCACAGATCACACCCACAGATCACACCCACAGATCACACCCACTCCTTCGTCAACAGAAAGTAGCATTGCAAACAGTTTGTCTAGCACACAACGCAACATAAACATGGGCAGGTCAAAGTAGTGTTTGGAGTGCTGAAGGCCAGAGCTTCCCCTCTATTACAGCTGGGCTAAATGGTCTTCCTCCAATATCCTAGTTCTACTGAACCTCCTATACTGGGGGTGACAGAGCATTACCAAATGGGAGAATAACTGTTGTGGGTCCTGTATGCATTTGGTATAGAGATGTATGTGTGTTGTGGGTGGATAGTTGTCCTCTGGTACTCTCCATTACAGCAGGGATTAGTCATAATCATACAACACATGTATTGTAAACTGCACAAAGGCTACACACACACACCATCAAGCAGGCACAAATGTAATCTAAAACTAGATTACACGCAGTAAAGCGAAGAGGAGGGAGCCACTTACATTCCCCCAGTATTGTGGCCAGTCTTACCCAGACAGAGACAGAGCTGGGCTACAGAGAGGGTTGAGTCGTCCTTCTACTCACTGTTCTCCGGAGTATTCTCCCTTCATATCCTCTGTAGTCTCCTGTAGTCCGCGTAACGTTATATCGGCACCCCTTTCCCCGCTCCCCTCTAGTGCATACCAGCAGGTACACACACACACACACACACACTCACGAGCAGCACACACACTCACACACACTCACTCACTCACACGGCGGCAGCAAAAACTGTCTGAGGACAGACTGAAAGGAAACAGAGCGACTGCCGCAACCGCTGCTGCTGTGGGCTGCTGCTTGGCGGCTGGAGAGCGACCAGCGAGAAGGAAGGAGGGAGGGAGAGGGGGAGGAGGAAGAGAGAGAGAGGCAAGTGGAGAGAAAATGAGAGCATGCAAGAGAGGAGAGAGAGATTCTGAGAGTCTGACGGTGTGGAAGAGAGGAAGAAAGCAAAACAATCATAGTGAGAGAGAGAGAGAGAGAGAGGGGAGGGGAACGAGAGAGAGAGAGAGAGAGAGAGAGAGAGGGGAACGAGAGAGAGAGAGAGAGAGAGAGAGAGAGAGAGAGAGAGAGAGAGAGAGAGAGAGAGAGGACGTTCACAATCAGTCCACTGACACCCCTATCAGATCACAGCAAAATCACACTCTACTTGAACAGAGCTTTGCTCAATCATGAGGCATCAAATCCAAAGGAGCTGAATAATATTAAGAAATGCTATTGAGAGTAGTATGGAAATCTACCAAAAAACTAATTCGACCCCTTCGACAATTTCCTGGACAAAATGTTTCACTGTAATAGTGAAGGTGTAAACCTCACAGTAGAAAAGCTAAACAGTATATTTGACCTCTCAGCTTCCCTATCAAATCAAAAAAGTTAAAGCAGACAACCTAAGAAAATTAACAACGATGACAAGTGGTTTGATGAAGAATGCAAACCTATCCAACCAAAAACAGAGACCCAGAAAACCTGAGCCTACAACTTCACTATGGTGAATCACTAAAACAGAAATGCACTACGGAAAAAGAAGGAACAGCTCGTCAGAAATAAGCTCTATGTAATTAAAGAATCCATAGAATCTAACCACTTCTGGAAAACTCTAAACAACAACAACACAAAGAATTATCGATCCAAAACGGAGATGTATGGATAAACCCCTTCCCTAGTCTTTTTGGCTCTTTAACAAAAAACAAAACAGAAAAAATATATACTGTACATGATCAAATACAAATCCTAGAATCAACTATTAAATACTACCAGAACCCACTGGATTCTCCAATTACCTTGAATGAGTTACAGGACAAAATACAAACCCTCCAACCCTAAAAGGCCTGTGGTGTTGATGGTATCTTAAATGAAATGATCAAATACACAGACCACAAATTCCAATTGGCTATACGTAAACTCAAACATCTTCCTCAGCTCTGGCATCTTCCCCAATATTTGGAACCAAGGGCTGATCACTCCAATCCCCAAAATAACTCCCGTGGGACATGCGTCAACAGCAACCTTGGGAAAATCCTCTGCATTATCATTAACAGCAGACTTGTACATTTCCTCAGCGAAAACAATGTACTGAGCAAATGTCAAATTGGCTTTTTACCAAATAACAGACCCCGAAATTGACAAACAAACAAACCAAAACAAAGGCAAAGTCTTCTCATGCTTTGTTGATTTAAAAAAAAGCTTGACTCAATTTGGCACGAGGGTCTGCTATACAAATACATCAAAAGTGGTGTTGGGGAAAAAACATACATTTCCTCAGGGCCGTTGGGTTGCAGCTTAAGCACCACCCTCTACAACATATATATCAAAGAATTGGAGAGAGCTCTAGAACAGTCTGCAGCATCCGGCCTCACCCTACTAGAATCTGAAGTCAAATGTCTACTGTTTGATGATAATCTGGTGCTTCTGTCACCAACCAAGGAGGGCCTGGAGCAGGAGGGCCTGGAGCAGGAGGGCCTGGAGCAGGAGGGCCTGGGTGTCATCAGCCCCACAGGTAACTTTCAGATTGTTCACAGCTTTGTGGGAGACAAGGCAAGAAGGGTCTTCTATGCCATCAAAAGGAACATAACATTTGACATACCAATTAGGATCTGGCAAAAAAATTTTTTATCAGTTATAGAACAGAATCAGTTTATATATATATACAGTGCCTTGCGAAAGTATTCGGCACCCCTTAAACTTTGCGACCTTTTGCCACATTTCAGGCTTCAAACATAAAGAAATAAAACTGTATTTTTTTGTGAAGAATCAACAACAAGTGGGACACAATCATGAAGTGGAACGACATTTATTGGATATTTCAAACTTCTTTAACAAATCAAAAACTGAAAAATTGGGCGTGCAAAATTATTCAGCCCCTTTACTTTCAGTGCAGCAAACTCTCTCCAGAAGTTCAGTGAGGATCTCTGAATGATCCAATGTTGACCTAAATGACTAATGATGATAAATACAATCCACCTGTGTGTAATCAAGTCTCCGTATAAATGCACCTGCACTGTGATAGTCTCAAAGGGTCTGTTAAAAGCGCAGAGAGCATCATGAAGAACAAGGAACACACCAGGCAGGTCCGAGATACTGTTGTGAAGAAGTTTAAAGCCAGATTTGGATACAAAAAGATTTCCCAAGCTTTAAACATCCAAAGGAGCACTGTGCAAGCGATAATATTGAAATGGAAGAAGTATCAGACCACTGCAAATCTACCAAGACCTGGCCGTGCCTCTAAACTTTCAGCTCATACAAGGAGAAGACTGATCAGAGATGCAGCCAAGAGGCCCATGATCACTCTGGATGAACTGCAGAGATCTACAGCTGAGGTGGGAGACTCTGTCTATAGGACAACAATCAGTCGTATATTGCACAAATCTGGCCTTTATGGAAGAGTGGCAAGAAGAAAGCCATTTCTTAAAGATATCCATAAAAAGTGTTGTTTAAAGTTTGCCACAAGCCACCTGGGAGACACACCAAACATGTGGAAGAAGGTGCTCTGGTCAGATGAAACCAAAATTGAACTTTTTGGCAACAATGCAAAACGTTATGTTTGGCGTAAAAGCAACACAGCTCATCACCCTGAACACACCATACCCACTGTCAAACATGGTGGTGGCAGCATCATGGTTTGGGCCTGCTTTTCTTCAGCAGGGACAGGGAAGATGGTTAAAATTGATGGGAAGATGGATGGAGCCAAATACAGGACCATTCTGGAAGAAAACCTGATGGAGTCTGCAAAAGACCTGAGACTGGGACGGAGATTTGTCTTCCAACAAGACAATGATCCAAAACATAAAGCAAAATCTACAATGGAATGGTTCGAAAATAAACATATCCAGGTGTTAGAATGGCCAAGTCAAAGTCCAGACCTGAATCTAATCGAGAATCTGTGGAAAGAACTGAAAACTGCTGTTCACAAATGCTCTCCATCCAACCTCACTGAGCTCGAGCTGTTTTGCAAGGAGGAATGGGAAAAAATGTCAGTCTCTCGATGTGCAAAACTGATCGAGACATACCCCAAGCGACTTACAGCTGTAATCGCAGCAAAAGGTGGCGCTACAAAGTATTAACTTAAGGGGGCTGAATAATTTTGCACGCCCAATTTTTCAGTTTTTGATTTGTTAAAGTTTGAAATATCCAATAAATGTCGTTCCACTTCACGATTGAGTGCCACTTGTTGTTGATTCTTCACAAAAAAATACAGTTTTATATCTTTATGTTTAAAGCCTGAAATGTGGCAAAAGGTCGCAAAGTTCAAGGGGGCCGAATACTTTCGCAAGGCACTGTATATAAATACGAGAGAGAGAGCGAGAGAGAGAGAGAGAGAGAGAGAGAGAGAGAGACTCAAGTCACACCTCTCATTGACAGCTCATGACTCAGAGAGCTGAATAGGGGATCATGTATTGTGGCTGCTGGAATTAACGAGACCCTGGTAACATGGCAAGGGGTATAGCCAAGAGTGGTGTATAGGCACAAGCTCTCCCATTAACGTTCTGAAACAACATCCATACGAATGACACAAAGCTTCTGTTGACATCACTTATGACTAATGCAAGACTCACCCAGAAAATACACAAAAACACTTTCACAAGCGCACCCAACATCACAGGCAGACAGAGCTGCACAGACACACCCAACATCACAGAGCTGCACAGACACACCCAACAGACAGAGCTGCACAGACACACCCAACAGACAGAGCTGCACAGACACACCCAACAGACAGAGCTGCACAGACACACCCAACATCACAGGCAGACAGAGCTGCACAGACACACCCAACATCACAGAGCTGCACAGACACACCCAACAGACAGAGCTGCACAGACACACCCAACAGACAGAGCTGCACAGACACACCCAACATCACAGGCAGACAGAGCTGCACAGACACACCCAACATCACAGGCAGACAGAGCTGCACAGACACACCCAACATCACAGGCAGACAGAGCTGCACAGACACACCCAACAGACAGAGCTGCACAGACACACCCAACATCACAGGCAGACAGAGCTGCACTGCACAGACACACTCAGAGTCACACACAGGCAGACACAATTACACTGTAGACAGATGGAAAGAAACCTAGAGAGAGACTCACAAACACCCCAACGCATACATGTTTGGCAACAACATACATCCACACTGAGCTCAAGGACAGCGAGCTTGAGTCTGTTGACTGATCTGAGTTCAGGCCTGGTGTGGATTAAACAGGTTTAATGTGCCATGTTACCATGGGAGACAGTAATACCAGCAGAAAGAAAACCACACACACAGCTTATCAACACTCACAGGTACACATATCATAGACAGACAACACACACAAACACACCCCTATGCTGGCCAAATGAGTCAACTAGAGCAGCTTTTAAAATAGACTGCTCCAATACTGGGTCATAGAAAGGTCACCCTGAAACCACAAAGAGGGAAACTTGTATGGACTGTATACTGATCTCACTGGTTTTCTAGAGCCTTTTAAAGGAACTCAATGGACTGTGTTGAATATCAGCTGAAATCACTGTGATTAAAAAACATACACACACTTGCTCACACCTAAACACCTTCATACTGTACATAAACTGGTACTGTTCGCACAATGTTTTTTTTCTCCTGTGTACACACACACACACACACACACACACACACACACACACACACACACACACACACACCCTGGAGGAGGGGTGTCACGCTTGAGCGAGCCCATCGTTTCCCTCCCTCTTTGCACGGCTTGTCCTCCCTTCCTCTGTGATCCCATATAACAGGTCATTCATCAGACTAAGCTCCCCCTTCCCAGCCCCTCTACCGTCTCCATCGCCACGGTTACAGTGCTACAGCGGAGCGTGAATGACATCGCAGCATCAACAGTCTTCGTTCTCAGTAGCGTACGGTGTCTGTTTCTGCAGTGTCAGGCTGTTTACTGACCAGGAGTTCTGACCACACGATCAGGTATCATTTTACCACATACTTACCTATCCATCTTTCAATTCATATCTGTATCGGTTATGAAAATCCAATTCTGAAGCCTTTCAAGGTCCGCAGCTTCAACATGGAATACAATTTATAATAATTCCATTGAGTCTGCCATCACGTACAAGCACAGTTGATCTATGAATTCATATTGTGTCTGATTTAGAAAAAGAGAAAGAATGAAGCCTTTCATTTTTAATATAAGTTCTTGGCCGTTACATGGGATAAACAGGCTGCTAATAATAGTCTTTACTCCCAGACTCCCACTGAGCAGTCTGCCTTCAAACGATTAAATAACAATTCCTTCAAATTAAAAAGAAAACAGTCTTGTTTCAAAATGCTAGCTGATCAAACCTCTGCCAATCACAAAGTAACTGAAGATGTGAGTTACTGTGTCAGTGACAGCAACCATGAAAGACAACATTCACAGAGAGAGATGCAAATACAGTTGACATTTGAGTCAATTGGATGTGTACCTGTGGATGTATTTCAAGGCCGACCTTCAAACTCAGTGCCTCTTTGCTTGACATCATGGGAAAATCTAAAGAAATCAGCCAAGACCTCAGAAAATAAATTGTAACCTCCACAAGTCTGGTTCATCCTTGGGAGCAATTTCCAAACGCCTGAAGGTACCACGTTCATCTGTACAAACAATAGTACGCAAGTATAAACACCATGGGACCATGCAGCCATCATACCGCTGAGGAAGGAGACGCATTCTGTCTCCTGGAGATGAACATACTTTGGTGCGATAAATTGCAAATGTCTAAGAACAACAGCAAAGGACCTTGTAAAGATGATGAAGGAAAATTATATGGATATATTGAAGTAACATCTCAAGACATCAGTCAGAAAGTTAAAGCTTGGTCGCAAACGGGTCTTCCAAATGGACAATGACCCCAAGCATACTTCCAAAGTTGTGGCAAAATGGCATAAGGACAACAAAGTCAAGCTATTGGAGTGGCCATCACAAAGCCCTGACCTCAATACTATAGAACATTTGTGGGCAGAACTGACAAAGTGTGTGCGAGCAAGGAGGCCTACAAACCTGGCTCAGTTACACCAGCTCTGTCAGGAGGAATGGGCCAACATTCACCCTACTTATTGTGGGAAGCTTGTGGAAGGCTACCTGAAAAATTTGACCCAAGTTAAACAATTTAAAGGCAATGCTACCAAATACTAATTGAGTGTATGTAAACTTCTGACCCACTGGGAATGTGATGAAAGAAATAAAAGCTGTAATAAATCATTCTCTCCACTATTATTCTGACATTTCACATTCTTAAAATAAAGTAGTGATCCTAACTGACCTAAAACAGGGAATTTTAACTAGGATTAAATGTCAGGAATTGTGAAAAACTGAGTTTAAATATATTTGGCTAAGGTGTATGTAAACTTCCAACTTCAACTGTATCCCTTCAACTAACACTCAAGTGATTGAGCGAAAAGCTTAAATTGTATGTTTGTCAGAATTAAATGTATGTTTGTGGGGAAATTACCCATGCTTAGACCACTGCCATCTTCAGAAACACATCTATAAGCCCATGCTTAGACCACTGCCAGCTTCAGAAACACATCTATAAGCCCATGCTTAGACCACTGCCAGCTTCAGAAACACATCTATAAGCCCATGCTTAGACCACTGCCAGCTTCAGAAACACATCTATAAGCCCACGCTTAGACCACTGCCAGCTTCAGAAACACATCTATAAGCCCATGCTTAGACCACTGCCAGCTTCAGAAACACATCTATAAGCCCATGCTTAGACCACTGCCATCTTCAGAAACACATCTATAAGCCCATGCTTAGACCACTGCCAGCTTCAGAAACACATCTATAAGCCCATGCTTAGACCACTGCCAGCTTCAGAAACACATCTATAAGCCCATGCTTAGACCACTGCCAGCTTCAGAAACACATCTATAAAGCTTAGACCACTGCCAGCTTCAGAAACACATCTATAAGCCCATGCTTAGACCACTGCCAGCTTCAGAAACACATCTATAAGCCCATGCAGCTTTAGACCACTGACCACTGCCAGCTTCAGAAACACATCTATAAGCCCATGCTTAGACCACTGCCAGCTTCAGAAACACATCTATAAGCCCACGCTTAGACCACTGCCAGCTTCAGAAACACATCTATAAGCCCACGCTTAGACCACTGCCAGCTTCAGAAACACATCTATAAGCCCACGCTTAGACCACTGCCAGCTTCAGAAACACATCTATAAGCCCATGCTTAGACCACTGCCAGCTTCAGAAACACATCTATAAGCCCACGCTTAGACCACAGCCATCTTCAGAAACACATCTATAAGCCCACGCTTAGACCACAGCCATCTTCAGAAACACATCTATAAGCCCACGCTTAGACCACTGCCAGCTTCAGAAACACATCTATAAGCCCACGCTTAGACCACAGCCATCTTCAGAAACACATCTATAAGCCCACGCTTAGACCACAGCCATCTTCAGAAACACATCTATAAGCCCACGCTTAGACCACTGCCAGCTTCAGAAACACATCTATAAGCCCACGCTTAGACCACAGCCATCTTCAGAAACACATCTATAAGCCCATGCTTAGACCACTGCCATCTTCAGAAACACATCTATAAGCCCATGTTTAGACCACAGCCATCTTCAGAAACACATCTATAAGCCCATGCTTAGACCACTGCCAGCTTCAGAAACACATCTATAAGCCCATGCTTAGACCACAGCCATCTTCAGAAACACATCTATAAGCCCATGCTTAGACCACAGTCATCTTCAGAAACACATCTATAAGCCCATGCTTAGACCACAGCCATCTTCAGAAACACATGTTTAAGCCCACGCTTAGACCACAGCCATCTTCAGAAACACATCTTTAAGCCCACGCTTAGACCACTGCCATCTTCAGAAACACATCTTTAAAGCCAGAAAAGCCACTATGAACACACCCATATATTATCCCCATTCTGTGTCTATTACAGCAATGCATTAAACAACCAATCAAATGTCATGATGTTGTGTTATTACCAATGCATTCTGGGTGTTGATTACCTGACAGCTTGTGTTTAGGAGCCGAGTGTACAGAAAAACATCTAAAAAGCCAAAAGCATCATGTTTAACTAACTAACCATCAACGACAGAGAGAAGCAGATAGCCTATGATTTTCTATGGGTCCATCACTCTCCTCAATGCACAAGAGACTCATATCATCTGCCGTAACCAAACACAACACAATGGAGAATCTTGGCACCAGGTGGAATATGTTTTTGTTCCGAGGCTCCAGTTCCTGAAGGAGTCAGAAATGGACATCAGTCTACAGTGTGCCAGGAACAGGAACAATGTAAACGCCAGCCAGCCAGCCAAAGAAAGAAAGTTACCTCTAAAGTTACCTCTAGGAACACTGCGGAAAATAAATAACCAACCGGCGTATATTGTGATTAATGACTCTCCTTTTTTAGGATCCCTTCAATGGCAGTTAGGGAGTAGATCCATAGGGCTGGAGGTATAGGAGAAAGAGAGGCTAGCTGCTGAAGCACACCGAGGTCAATAATACAGAATGACTCTTCTCTGTGGAGGACTGTTGTAGCAAGTGAAACTGAGCTACAGGCTACATTTTCACAATAAGTCAGGGGAGCTGTAGGAACGGAAGGGATCGGTCCAGACAGATTACAACTGTGCTCGTGCATGTACAGTGCGCACACAGCAATAGACACACACACACATTCCACAGCCTGTCCACACATGCCCTGAACCAAGACACCTATCCTCCCATGCTGCCACCCATCCATCCCTCCCTCGCTCCAATCTTCTCTTACCTCAGTCCTTCTTCTACCATGGAAACAAGGGCAGTAAGCACGGGCCATGTTCATGTGGCTCCTGTCCTGACCTCTCAGACAAACATGTAGGGTCGCAGGCTAACTTGTGCAACTTATCACAGATTCCCTTACACCTTTCAGGTGAGCTGGAAGCACAGTAGAGTTGCCAGTAGACCGTACTTCAGTCCAAATCAATTCCTGTCTTACTAGTAGAGCTCCAGGGGGTTGAAACGTGAGAAACAGGCTGAGCTCTTGGTAACCGCAGCCCGCCTGAGGTGCTCTGTGTGGGGGAGAAAGCACCTCCAGACGTCCCCCCTGGCCGGTCTAGTCCATAAAGTTTAATGGCTAATCCCACTGTAGAGGAGGTGATAAAAGCAAAGTCCTTTTTTCCCCTCACAGTAAAGCCTCCCAGCTAACACAGGTCCGTAGTCTTCACTACACAGACCTTCATTCAATTCCAATGCATTGACTCCCCCATTCAATTCCAAAGCACTAACCCCATACTTGGACTCCCATACTAAATCCTCTATTCTACTGTACACTTCACCAGTACTGAAACAAGGGCGGCTGAATACTGTCTTCTCTGTCACTATCAGCGGATGGAACACTTTAGTTTCACAAGTGTTACAGTACACAGCCCCAGACATCAAATGGTGAGAGAAAGTGAGAAGAGCCCTTATCACACTGTTATCACGTCTCCAGCCTTCTCAGCAGTTGCACAACTTCCCTTTTCTCTAGTACTGTGTGTGTGTGTTTGTGTGTGTGTGTGTGTGTTCTATCGAGAGGAGACGTCATGAGAAGTGATACTCTCCATTTCATTATCAGTTTGAGCACATTGTGTAGACATCTTCCTCTCACAGAGAAGCCTTCCTCTCACACGGCTAAACTGGCCAGTCAAATATAGTTTAAACTGATGCAGAAGCTCTATTCTGGAAAGCTTTTTCACCACAGTCGCCGAAGTGGAAACCCGTGTCTAGATGAGTGACGGTGCAGAATGGTCTTTCACGAAACTGAAACCATAGCCTGATTCATCCGCAGTCTGAAATGATCGGAACAACTCACAAACATAGGCCTCGAGTGATGAACACAAACCTGCACACACACACACGCAAACCTGCGCACGCACGCACGCACACACACGACCTGTCGAAACACTATACGATGTTGAAGAAGACCTATAGATGCATCTTAATTTGATCACCCTGTCGCAGGAGAACCTGTAGTGTATTTGATCACCCTGTCGCAGGAGAACTTGTAGTGTATTTGATCACCCTGTCGCAGGAGAACTTGTAGTGTGTTTGATCACCCTGTCGCAGGAGAACTTGTAGTGTATTTGATCACCATGTCGCAGGAGAACTTGTAGTGTATTTGATCACCCTGTCGCAGGAGAACCTGTAGTGTGTTTGATCACGCTGTCGCAGGAGAACTTGTAGTGTATTTGATCACCCTGTCGCAGGAGAACTTGTAGTGTGTTTGATCACGCTGTCGCAGGAGAACTTGCAGTGTATTTGATCACCCTGTCGCAGGAGAACTTGTAGTGTGTTTGATCACCATGTCGCAGGAGAACTTGCAGTGTATTTGATCACCCTGTCGCAGGAGAACTTGTAGTGTATTTGATCACCCTGTCGCAGGAGAACTTGCAGTGTATTTGATCACCCTGTCGCAGGAGAACTTGTAGTGTATTTGATCACCCTGTCGCAGGAGAACTTGTAGTGTATTTGATCACCCTGTCGCAGGAGAACCTGTAGTGTGTTTGATCACGCTGTCGCAGGAGAACTTGTAGTGTGTTTGATCACCATGTCGCAGGAGAACTTGTAGTGTATTTGATCACCCTGTCGCAGGAGAACTTGTAGTGTATTTGATCACCCTGTCGCAGGAGAACTTGCAGTGTGTTTGATCACGCTGTCGCAGGAGAACTTGTAGTGTGTTTGATCACCATGTCGCAGGAGAACTTGTAGTGTATTTGATCACCCTGTCGCAGGAGAACTTGTAGTGTAGGAGGTTATAAAAAGGCTTCAGACGTGATTATTTTCCCGAACAAAACAAAACCCCTTCCAAAAATCTCCATTAATTATAATCCACATAATAATTCCCATTTCCTGTTGCTGCAGGATTATTTTGCTGCTGTAGCAGGAACATTGATTGACCTATTACTGTACCTAGCTATAGGACAACCTGTGGTTTGAGGCCCAGGGCTCAAACAAGAAAATATACAGGTTGTTAACTCTCCATTGTGTGATTTGGGACGTTAGGGGCAGTATGTATGGGTGTGTGCAGGTGGGGCCCAGGGAGGGGGTATTTGAGCAATGTGTGTGTTTGAAGCGATGCCTGTGATCTGACTGAGTGTGTGTTACGGGGATTTTAACAGTGTGTGTGTGTGTTGACAGTGGGAATACCCACAGAGCTTCTGATTCATACTCATACCAGCGGATTGGCCTTGAGAGCGGTGTGTGTGTGTGTGTGTGCGCGCGCAGAGTAGCTCAGAGCTAGCAATTAATTTCATCATTACTGTGGTCACTGAGGGCGGCCTTTAGTACATTAGACTGCAGACCATCACATCAGAACACACAGCTGCTCTCTACGGGTTTAACACAAGTGTGTGTGTGTGTGTGTGTGTGTGTGTGTGTGTGTGTGTGTGTGTCTAACTGCGTTTACACAGGCAGTCCAATTCTGATATTTTTTTCTCCCCTAATTGGTCTTTTCAGCAATCACATCAGATCTACTTCAAATCAGATTTTTTAAAGAGCTGATCCGATTGGTCAAAAGACAAATCAGTGAAAATGAAACAGAATTGGCCTGCCTGTCTAATTGCAGCCTCTGTATCTGTGTGCCTGTGTGTGCTCACCCAGCTAGGCTGTAGGCACACAGTAACGAGGCGAAATGTCTCCAGCAACACACTCTCATTGTGTGGGAGTTTGACTTCCTAACACATCCATTCTGTTACGTTCCCATGAGGTATTGTAATGGTACTCTGTGCAGCATGGCAAATGGAGACATCGCGCTCTACCTTGACTTTGTAAACAGGAGAATACAGGGGAGAGCGGGTAGGACGCATAGCCGCTAGCTATTGTTGTTAGCTCTGTTGTCTCGGATCGGTTGCCTAAACGGCGTATTTGCCAGTCAATGTTAACAACGAACAAGAGGCTCTTTTGAACTAAATATGCTACTTATGTGGAAGTAGAATTCGTCCTTGGTGGGTAAGGAGATAAAACATGAATACATTTCCAGAAAATGGAACCTGTTTGTTGTCGTCGTCGTCGTCGTCTCATGAATAGTGCATTAGTAGAGAGCTCTTCAGAAATGCAAAAGATAAGATCAAAACAAATACACTTGTACTTCCTGAGGGGAAAATGACGCTTTGAGATGTTTAATGGCCTCCCATCCCCCAGAGACCCTGCCAGGAGGAAATGATGTCAGCAGACTTCTGATTAACACATAATTCAATATGCTCAAATATCAACCGACAACAAAGCTACAAGGACTCCACTCCCCTACGCTATCGTTCTCAAATCCCTCTTTAAAAAGAAAGGATGAAAAGGGAAGAGATAATTGAGAGAATGGGCTGGAATAGAGAAAAGTTATTCCGCTATTAAACTCCATTCACTTGTCGTTGAACTTAGCTGGGTCCTCCCATGAAATGCAATTTATTATTTCACCTAATTTAAACATTCTGTCATGAAGAGCACATGTTCAGTTTAATGAAAAACATGTTTTCTCATCTCCACTGCTGGCTTGCTTCTGAAGCTAAGCAGGGTTGGCCCTGGTCAGTCCCTGGAGAGGAGACCAGATGCTGCTGGAAGTGGTGTTGGAGGGCCAGTAGGAGGCACTCCTTCCTCTGGTCTAAAAAATATTCCAATGTCCCAGGGCAGTGATTGGGGACACTGCCCTGTGTAGGGTGCTGTCTTTTGGATGGGATGTTAAACTCTGAGGTCATTAAAGATCTCATGGCACTTATTATAAGAGTAGGGGTGTTAACCCCGGTGTCCTGGCTAAATTCCCAATCTGGCCCTCAAACCATCATGGTCACCTAATAATTAGTGAAAATATGTAGGAGACAGAGGAAGACCATATCATAGACCAGCCTCTGTGTCCACCTGACCTGACCACCATCCCCTAAATCTATTATTATCTTACTGACCAAACAGTCTGACCACTAGCTGTCATACATACACACAGTGCATTAGGAAATATTCAGACCCCTTGACTTTACTTTAACAATACCGCCTTATTCTAAACTTAAATAAACTCAGCAAAAAAAGAAACGTCCCTGTTTCAGAACCCGGTCTTTCAAAAATAATTAGTAAAAATCCAAATAACTTCACAGATCTACATTGTAAAGTGTTTAAACACAGTTTCCCATGCTTGTTAAATGAACCATAAACAATTAATGAACATGCACCCGTGGAACGGTCGTTAAGACACTAACAGCTTAGAGACGGTTGGGCATTTAAGGTCACAGTTATGAAAATCTAGGACACTAAAGAGGCCATTCTACTGACTCTGAAAAACACCAAAATAAAGATGCCCAGGGTCCCTGCTCATCTGCGTGAACGTGCCGTAGGCATGCTGCAAGGAGGCATGAGGACTGCAGATGTGGCCAGGGCAATACATTGCTATGTCCGTACTGTGAGATGCCTAAGAAAGCGCTACAGGGATACAGGACGGACAGCTGATCATCCTCGCAGTGACAGACCACGTGTAACAACACCTGCACAGGATCGGTACATCTGAACATCACACCTGCGGGACAGGTACAGGATGGCAACAAATGCCCGAGTTACACCAGGAACGCACAATCCCTCCATCAGTGCTCAGACTGTCCGCAATAGGCTGAGAGAGGCTGGACAGAGGGCTTGTAGGCCTGTTGTAAGGCAGGTCCTCATCAGATATCACCGGCAACAACATCACCAATGGGCACAAACCCACCAATGCTGGACCAGACAGGACTGGCAAAAAAGTGCTCTTCACTGACGAGGCACGGTTTTCTCTCACCAGGGGTGATGGTCGGATTCGTGTTATTCGTCAAAGGAATGAGCGTTACACATAGGCCTGTACTCTGGAACGGGATCGATCCTTTACAGAACCTTTGTTCTGTTGTTGAAGAACATTTGGCAGCGATTACAGCCTTGAGACTTCTTGTGTATGACGCTTAAAAGGTTGGCACACCTTTATTTGCGGAGTTTCTCCACTCTTCTCTGTCGATCCTCTTAAGTTCTGTCAGGTTGGTAGCGTTGCTGCACAGCTATTTTCAGGTCTCTCCAGAGATGATTGATCGGGTTCAAGTCTGGACTCTGGCTGGGCCACTCAAGGACATTCAGAGACTTGTTCCGAAGTCACTCCTGCGTTGTCTTGGCTGTGTGCTTAGGGTCATTTTCCTGTTGGAAGGTCATGAGCGCTCTGGAGCAGAATTTCATCAAGGATCTCTCTGTACTTTGCTCTGTTCATCTTTCCCTCAATCCTGACTAGTCTCCCAGTCCCTGCCGCTGAAAAACATCCCCACAGCATGATGCTGCCACCACCATGCTTCACCGTAGGGATGGTGCCAGGTTTTCTCCAGACGTGATCCTTGGCATTCATGCCAAAGAGTTCAATCTTGATTTCATCACTCAAGATAATCTTGTTTCTCATGGTCTGAGACTTTTGGTGCCTTTTGGCAAACTCCAAGCGGGCTGTCATGTTCATTTTACTAAGAAGTGGCTTCTTTTTGGCCACTCTACTGGACTGCTACAGAGATGGTTGTCCTTCTAGAAGGTTCTCCCATCACCACAGAAACTCTAGAGCCCTGTCAGAGTGACCATCGGGTTCTTGTTCACCGACCTGACCAAGGAACTTCTCCCCCAATTGGTTAGATTGGCCGGTCGGCCAGCTCTAGGAAGAACCTTGGTGGTTCCAAACTTATTCCAATTAAAAATGATGGAGGCCACCTTCAATGCTGCAGAAATGTTTTGGTACCCTTCCCCAGATCTATGCCTCGACACAATCCTGTCTCGGAGCATTACGGACAATTCCTTCGACCTAATGGCTTGGTTTTTGCTCTGACATGTACTGTCAACTGTGGGACCTTATATAGACAGGTTAGTGCCTTTCCAAATCATGTCCAACCACTTTAATTTACCACAGGTGGATTCCAATCAAGCTGTAGAAACATCTCAAAGATGACCAATGGAAACAGGATGCACCTGAGCTCAGTTTAGATTCTCATAGCAAAGGGTCTGAATACTTATGTATCCGTTTTTTGTTTTTAATACATTTGCAAAAAATTATAAAAACATGTTTTCACTTTGTCATTATGGAGTATTGTGTGTAGATTAGTGAGGACTTTTATTGGTTTAATACATTTTAGAATAAGGCTGTAACGTAACAAAATGTGGAAAAAGTCAAGGTGTCTGAACACTTTCCAAAGACACTATTTTATTACAATTTTGTATTTTTATTGAATATTAAAAACATACAATCCACATGCAGTGAAGCCACTCAACATGTACATTGCATTCAGTCATCTAACAGACTCCCATCTAAAGCAACACACAGGAGCAACCAGGGTCAACGCCCTGCTCAACGGCACATCAACAGATCTTCCACAAGGTCAAGAAAGGGATCCCGAACCACCAATTTTTAAGAATTTATAAAAATGGTTTGAACCTGTCTATGGGTATAAGTGTTGATGTGTTATGCACGTCCACTCAGTTTTCCACCACAAAACAGCCAAAGGGAGTAGAACCAGCTCACCTGGTTTACGATTGGACTATTAGACGGCCCAAGGTTTCTTTTGGAAAAAATATTTTCAAAGGAATATTTTCACCATATTATGAGTTCAGTTCACGTAACAAGGGTTAACCTTAACATGAGGGAGAAGTCGTTTTTTCTTCTGAAAATGAATCAGATGAAATGCCCCCCTTTTACACTCCTGCTACTCTCTATTATTATCTATGCATAGTCACTTTAATAACTCTACCTGTATGTACGTATTACCTCAATTACCTCGACTAAGTGGCTCCCCCGCATACTGACTCTGTACCGGTACCATCTGTATATAGCCTCGCTATTGTTATTTTACTGCTGCGCTATAATTATTTGTTACTTTTATTTGTTCTTCTTTTGAGGTAGTTTTTAAACTGCATTATTGGTTAAGGTCTTGTAAGTAAGACTTTCACTCTAAGGTGTACACCTGTTGTATTCGGCGCATGTGACAAATTTGAAATGACTTTGTCAGAGCAATGAAATAACTAGGGCTTTACAATGATAGTGAAAACTTGGGAGAAATTCTTGGGTTAACAGGGTTAAAACCTCCCAGAAGTCAAAGAGGGTGCAGAGAGACGAACATCGACCCGACAACAAAGCTACAAGGAGCCCACTATCCTAGTCTATTGTTCTCATTCGCTTTCAAGTCTTTCTTTGAAAGAAAGGAAGAAAAAAAAAGAAAAAAAAGAGAGAACGACCTGGAAAATACTAAAGTTATTGCACTATTAAACCTGCCATTTGCCTGCAGATAAGAACAAAACTACAAGGACTTGGGAAAATGCTGGCGTGAAGTGGGTTAAAGGGGACAGAGGACCATTTAGGGACAGTGAATTTAAAATGTATTACATTTTCCATGTGGTCTACTGTAAATTAAAGCGCACTTCATTTAATATAACAGGCTTTTAAAACGCAAATATTAGTGGACAATTTCGACATAAAATATCAAAGAGACGCAGAAGGGAGTCATTTTGTGAAATGACCCAGCTACAAACTCGGCTGTGGTTGTCCATGTGGGAAATATTGTATGTGAGGTTTCTAATGAAAGGGAAGGGGGAAAATGGCCTCCATCGCTTCATGGACGGTTTGCTTTAAGTCTTTCAAAAACACCTCGCAGACTGTGTCTGTGTGCTTCCATAAACCACTGTTCTACAAGCAATGTGTCTCTATTGCATGCAAACAGGCACACACACTACACAGAAGCAGGTACACACACTCACCCGCGCATGCTCATGTTCACACACGCACACACACACACACACACACACACACACACACACACACACACACACACACACACACACACACACACACACGGCAAGCTCATCAGGAGTTTGGTTAACCACAGAAAATAGCAGTCGTCACACGTGGCTAACCTGCATCAGCACTTTCCATCCCATCTCTCTCAAAGGAAGCCATTACCTCACAGAAAAGGCGGGAATCAGGCAGAAAGGGAAAACTGATTTTCTGCAAGACTCTCCTTCTTTAAAAAACTAACTTAAGCTAAGCTACTTTTCCCAGGGAATGATTGGAGTCAGCCAACCGTTTAATTCACCTGTGACCCGGTAATTCATTTGGCTGATAATCTGCTACTGCAGGTGATGGCTGTAACAATCAGGGATATGACGGAAGAATGGGAGGATGTGGAGGGATGGTGAGAGATAATATAATTACATTTCCAAATGAAAAATGAATTATGAAATTGATCTAGACAAATCCCATCTTGAGGAGATTGGGAAAGGTTTAGCTGGGAGAGGTTTTTGACGGGGTGTGGGGATGACGGGGTGAGGGGTTTAGAGTCGCTCTCAGTGATGAGTGGTCTGGTCTCTCTCTCTCACATTAATACTCAACAACACTCTGACTCTGCCATGCCTCCCCTAGACACATGCTGCCAGCCAGCCAGCCAGACAGACAGATAGAGAGTAACCCCACAGGGACAAAGAGGAGAGACAGAAAGAGAACAGGCAGACAGTATCCCTACAGAGATGAGGAGACAGACAGACAGACAGTATCCCCACAGAGATGAGGAGACAGACAAACAGACAGTATCCCCACAGAGATGAGGAGACAGACAGACAGACAGTATCCCCACAGAGATGAGGAGACAGACAAACAGACAGTATCCCCACAGAGATGAGGAGACAGACAGACAGTATCCCCACAGAGATGAGGAGACAGACAGACAGACAGAACAGGCAGACAGTATCCCCACAGAGATGAGGAGACAGACAAACAGACAGTATCCCCACAGAGATGAGGAGACAGACAAACAGACAGTATCCCCACAGAGATGAGGAGACAGACAAACAGACAGTATCCCCACAGAGATGAGGAGACAGACAAACAGACAGTATCCCTACAGAGATGAGGAGACAGACAGGCAGACAGTATCCCTACAGAGATGAGGAGACAGACAAACAGACAGTATCCCCACAGAGATGAGGAGACAGACAAACAGACAGTATCCCCACAGAGATGAGGAGACAGACAAACAGACAGTATCCCCACAGAGATGAGGAGACAGACAAACAGACAGTATCCCTACAGAGATGAGGAGACAGACAGGCAGACAGTATCCCTACAGAGATGAGGAGACAGACAAACAGACAGTATCCCCACAGAGATGAGGAGACAGACAAACAGACAGTATCCCCACAGAGATGAGGAGACAGACAAACAGACAGTATCCCCACAGAGATGAGGAGACAGACAAACAGACAGTATCCCCACAGAGATGAGGAGACAGACAGACAGACAGAACAGGCAGACAGTATCCCCACAGAGATGAGGAGACAGACAAACAGACAGTATCCCCACAGAGATGAGGAGACAGACAAACAGACAGTATCCCCACAGAGATGAGGAGACAGACAAACAGACAGTATCCCCACAGAGATGAGGAGACAGACAAACAGACAGTATCCCCACAGAGATGAGGAGACAGACAAACAGACAGTATCCCCACAGAGATGAGGAGACAGACAAACAGACAGTATCCCCACAGAGATGAGGAGACAGACAAACAGACAGTATCCCCAGAGATGAGGAGACAGACAAACAGACAGTATCCCCACAGAGATGAGGAGACAGACAAACAGACAGTATCCCCACAGAGATGAGGAGACAGACAAACAGACAGTATCCCCACAGAGATGAGGAGACAGACAGTATCCCCACAGAGATGAGGAGACAGACAAACAGACAGTATCCCCACAGAGATGAGGAGACAGACAAACAGACAGTATCCCCACAGAGATGAGGAGACAGACAGACAGTATCCCCACAGAGATGAGGAGACAGACAAACAGACAGTATCCCCACAGAGATGAGGAGACAGACAGACAGGCAGACAGTATCCCCACAGAGATGAGGAGACAGACAGACAGGCAGACAGTATCCCCACAGAGATGAGGAGACAGACAGACAGGCAGACAGTATCCCCACAGAGATGAGGAGACAGACAAACAGACAGTATCCCCACAGAGATGAGGAGACAGACAAACAGACAGTATCCCCACAGAGATGAGGAGACAGACAGGCAGACAGTATCCCCACAGAGATGAGGAGACAGACAGACAGACAGGCAGACAGTATCCCCACAGAGATGAGGAGACAGACAGACAGACAGTATCCCCACAGAGATGAGGAGACAGACAGGCAGACAGTATCCCCACAGAGATGAGGAGACAGACAGACAGACAGTATCCCCACAGAGATGAGGAGACAGACAGGCAGACAGTATCCCCACAGAGATGAGGAGACAGACAAACAGACAGTATCCCCACAGAGATGAGGAGACAGACAGGCAGACAGTATCCCCACAGAGATGAGGAGACAGACAGGCAGACAGTATCCCCACAGAGATGAGGAGACAGACAGACAGGCAGACAGTATCCCCACAGAGATGAGGAGACAGACAGACAGACAGACAGGACATAATAACCACAGGGACAAGGAGGAGAGGATAACATCATTCCCTGTTAAAGCCTGCTGTATAAGTCATGATGTATAAATTAGTTATGTGAGGTCTGTCATGTTGTGCTGCACCCTACAGTACCGTACCCTCTACATCAGGGTTCTCCAGTCTGCAACCAAGCCATGGGAAGATGTTTTGGGGTGCTGCTGGGGGTAAAGGCTCAGTGCACAACTTTTGTGGAAGAAAATAATATATATGTTGATATCATTTTTTTTCATTCAAATTTTTCAGGGTATGCTGCAGCACCCTCAGCACCCCTACTTCCCGCGGCTATGTCTCCAACTCTGTTCCTGGTGAGCTGCTGTTCCCGGTGCGCTGCTGTTCCTGGAGAGATAACATCCTGTAGGTTTTTGCTCCAACCTTAATCTAGCGCACCTGATTCTAATAATTACCTGGTTGGATCAAAAACCTACAGGAGGGTGTCTCTCCAGGAACAGGTTTGGAGTTCAAACCTACAGGAGGATGTCTCTCCAGGAACAGGGTTGGAGAACCCTGCTCTACATACTACAGGCTACTACAGAGTCCATTCTCTATTTGATTCTCCTCCACACTATTCTCTACTCTATCCTTTACTCTACTCTACTCTAATCAGAAACTCTTGTCACCTAGAGAAAGGCCAACCACTCCTTTATGTACATGACTTTACCAGCTTGGACACTGATTGCATTAGCATTGGACCAGAGGGGGAAGCACATCTCCTTGTGGCGGCTCCGACAGACATCTGTATTCACTCAGCATATTTTAATTACTGCCCTCTGTTTAGATTTACTCCACTGGTTTTAATAGCCGTGGCACTATTCTAACAGCATTTTCCCATCCGACTGCCCACACACCCACCAAATAAAACCAACACTTAATTTCCAACTAAATATTCACGCAAAGAGTGAGTTGTTTTATTACTGTGTACACGGCAGACTGGAGGGTGATGCAATTATCATGTACTTCCTATAACAAACAAGATGAAGATACAGACGTGTCAAGGCTGGATTGAGGTCCAAGAAATGGAGTTTGAAGTTGTTTTATGGACATGAGGGTGATGCAATTAGGCAATCTGGTATTTCACTGTCTTTAACAAACAACCCAGAGATAGATGCACCAAGACTATATTGAGACGTGACAAACGAAGTCTGGAAAGACTTGACTTGGACTTCACACTTTAGTTGACATTCTGGAGTATTTTCTCTGTCGCCACTCAAATGCGATATTTCCCTCTTTATGATGGGGTTTTTCAGAGTAACATGGCAAGCGTAGTGTTAGCTTGACACGGCAGACGAGGCTTCAATGAAAACGCATTAGCGAGTTTTAACTTTCCACTCTCCCGGATGGAGGCTATTTTACTTCTCCTCAATTGTCAACTGTGCTCGTCTGACTGCCTTCAACACTTTTACAGCCGTGGTATAAAGTTAACGGGATTTTCTTTTTAATGGAAAAAGGCAGACGTTGAAAAGAACTTTGAAAAGCTTGAAGGCACGTCGTCTCTTTTCATATCTTGTATTCGGTAGCTATGGCGAAGAGGCAAAGGCAGGGACACTTCATTTCATTGCCATGTCAAACTTATCTAACTTGTAAAGAGTTTATCCATTCAGGTTTGAAAGGCTGTCTATCCATATCTGGCCTCTGATAGCGAAGGGACATTTCATTGCCATGTCACATTTATCTAACTTATAAAGGGCCCATTCCATTCAGGTTTGGATAGACGCCAGATTCATGTAAAGTTTTTTCAATATCACTCAATGACGAGCCTCTGCCTCTCTCTCTCTCTCTCTCTCTCTCTCTCTCATAGCGCTTGCATCACAGTCTAAAACTGCCATCATCAGCACCAAAACCAGTCTACACAGGTCTAAATCATAGCGGCCTAACCTCAACCCAAGCCTGACCATATCGTCAATGAGGAACAAGGAAGTAGGCTACATTTCCCCCTTCCCCTCTATGGATTCTTCCTCGGAGTTAATGAGAACAACCATTACAAAGGAATCGTACTGCAGCAAGGCCCGAGAGGAGGGAGTACATAAAGTCAACACACTGAAGAACATGGAGGAATTAATAACAAATCACGATGATGGGATATGGGACATGGTGTGTGTTGCTGTGTCTTTGTGTGTGTTCCTGTGATGGATTTTTAAAAAGTGAGGTGAAAATTTCAGTTTCTCTCAGTTTGGGGAGGGTAAATACAACACAGTAGAAATTTAATTGTGCCATCCATCAAAAGCAATCTTTCTCAGCGGCCGTCCGGGCTGCGGTGTGAAGTGAAATTAAATGCAGCATAAGTGACAATTATTTACGGGCGGCGACGGAGGGGAGAGAAAGCACCGGACGACAGAGTGTGTGGCTCTTCCATGTACTTCCCTACAATCACGTAACATACTTTTCTCCCCTGGAAACGATACCATAGTCAGGGGTTGTTTCAAATACAGTACAGTAATCACACTCCGTTCCAATTCCAGGCTAGCCAAAGGGGGGTTGTTGCACCAGATAACTTACATGTTTACATTCCCTCTTTGCAACTCGTCCCTTCAAGCTTCTAGCTGGAGATGCAGTTTTAAACAGGACTTATTTCCCCCCCGTCAGCATTAGGCAGAATGTTCTTGGATGGTGGCCACCTCCGCCACCCGGTATTTCCTCATCTCCTCAGGCATAAGAAAGCGATCGGTAGAAACCATCACCTCTACATATGCAGTGGATCTTTGGCCACCGATAGAGAGAGAGAGGGAGTGGAGACACATTCACTTGTCAAGATGTCACTCATTAAGCAACTAGCTCTGATAAAGGACCCTTTAGATTTCTAGCTTTCAACCCGACAGTGACACTGACACAATGAGGAGGACTGCTGGCGAGGGAACAGGAGGAGGAGGCCACCTTTACTGCTTCCTTTCAGCCTTGAGGTGACAGTCAGTCCCCCTTATCTGTCACAACAGCCTTTTGATCTGCCGACCTATCACGACATAGCTCTTTCCTTGGTATGTCCCTTTGATTGGCTGTATTGACCCGGTCTCTTTGATTGTGGGGCTGAATGTCTAGGTGTTATCTCTGACAGGCCAGTGGGGGTGCAAGTGGGGAGGGCTTGCTGTCTACCGGCTGCTGTCAACCGTCTGCCGTTAACACAGTCTGACCTCTGGAGGGATCTGAAGAGCACCAGCTGGTAAGATCCACTTTGAATATGATTCAGAGAGAGAGGGAGACAGAAAGAGAGGGGGGAGATGGATAGAAGAGGTAAGGAAGAGAGTAGAGAGAGAACGTTTGAGAGCCTAATGTTTACTGTAAAAAATAAATCAGTTTTGTACATTATATACTTCACTTTGGCAATGTAAACATGTTTCCCATGCCTATATATCCCCTTAAATTGAATTGAAAGAAAGAGAGTAGAGAGAGAGCGAGAGAGTAAAACACAAGTCAGCCCTCTAATTAGCAGCCTCTTATATTGACGTGAGGCCATGACAACTGAACCCCGGGATGATAACGTACTTTAACCTCCCACCATACTTTATTCAAAGAGTAATCTCACTTTAACCCAAACCTGGGTTTATCCACCCTCCATTAGCATTTACTGAAGGCTTTGTCATTGAATACTAGTATGACAAGGTCAGGGTTGGGGAGTAACAGATTACATGTAACTGATTACAAAACAACTGTAAAATCGGTTACTTTACCAGAAACGAATGCACTCCAATAACTGATACTTCTGGAAAAACTAGATGATACCTTCTAGGAATACTTTTAAATTCAGAAAGAATGTTTGAGAAAATAATTATTGGACACCTTTCTGTTTATTCAATGACATTCAAATCAGATTTTTTAAAAACACAAGTTTAAGTTTGTTACGGCTGAACGAGTCTGACCACAAGTCAGAGACCACCATGATGACAGGAAAAGAGCAGGAACAGGCTTTTGTGGTTACGGTCCAAAGCTCTGTCTTTCCAATGGTGCAACTGCTTGAATAAATGCTTCGAGGTAAGAACGACAACATACAGATCCAACTTACTACAGATATCTACATAGTGCATTAGTATGAATCACACTGCTGCTCTCTGAATAGATATGTTGTGCCTTGTGGACTATTGTTGTTGTGGGTGGCAGTTCACAACTGTACAGTATATGTGTACTTTAACCCAATAATGTTTGAATTGAAGGAGCTTGTCCTGCTCATCATGTATTGTTTTTGTGACCAGTGGACAGCCAGTGATAAATGTGCTCTTGCAACAGCTGCATCGTGCGGATCCCAGCCTATGGACTAAAAGTTTGAGGGAGTTTCTCCCTTCTAAACTATGCCGTGGCATTGTACGCCATACTGTCAACAACCAGCTGAATTTAAGAAGACCACGAGCGGGGCTTTTATTGCTCAATATAATTTGTTCTGATCAAAATAGAAAATGTCCATAGGCCTAACGGACATGTGCTCAAACTCGCACACTTTCAATAGACTTCAAATGATCAAGATATCAATGTGTCACCAAAAAAAACTGATTAGAATTTTGGACAGGTAACTAGTCCCCTGTGGCTCAGTTGGTAGAGCATGGCACTTGTAACGCCAGGGTTGTGGGTTCGTTTCCTATGGGGGACCAGGACAAATTACAATGTATCCACTGGATAAGAGTGTCTGTTAAATAACTAAAATGTAAATTACATTTAGAAAGTACCCAACCCCGGACAAGGTAAATAGAAAAGTATAGATGATCATCTGGAAGCCACACCTGGGATTAAAATCCATTCTTTTCTTCTGACACGGACTCTACAGGATCGGTGTCCCCCCGCGAGACGGTTGGGCTAATGTGATTATCATGAGGTTGTAAGGAACAAGAACATTTCCCAGGACATATACATCTCTGATATGGGCAGAAAGCTTAAATTCTTGTTAATCTAACTGCACTGTCCAATTTACAGTAGCTATTACAGTGAAATAATACCATGCTATTGTTTGAGGAGAGTGCACAGTTATGAACTTGAGAAGTTATTAATAAACAAATTAGGCAGTCTTGATACATTTTGAACAGAAATGCAATCGGGGTGGCAGGGTAGCCTAGTGGTTAGAGCGTTGGACTAGTAACCGGAAGGTTGCAAGTTCAAACCCCCGAGCTGACAAGGTACAAATCTGTCGTTCTGCCCCTGAACAGGCAGTTAACCCACTGTTCCCAGGCCGTCATTGTAAATAAGAATTTGTTCTTAACTGACTTGCCTAGTAAAATAAAGTAAAAAAAAAAAAAATGGTTCATTGGATCCATTTAAACTTTGCACATACACTGCTGCCATCTAGTGGCCAGAATATAAATTGCACCTAGGCTGGAATAATACATGATGGCTTTTCTCTTACATTTCAAAGATGGTAAAAAAATAAATATATAAAAAAGTAGTTTTTTTCTTTGTATTATCTTTCACCAGATCTAATGTGTAATATTCTCCTACATTAATTTCACATTTCCACAAACTTCAAAGTGTTTCCTTTCAAATGGTATCAAGAATATGCTTGTTCACTCCAGATTTGACAGACACCCAGGTGAAAAGCCCGAGTCGTTGTCGTGCCCCAAAAAGTGCCACGTCACCCCATTTACACATGATGATTATTGACGGGGACAATTAAACTAGGGGAGGACTGTCAGTGCATCAGTAGTAGCTACATAATTGGAGCAATGATTCCCTTGGGTCACATGGAGAGATGACTGTAGAAATAGAGCGCCTAGGGAATGGCTATAACTAGACAATGACCGGTACATTGGAAGGACATGCACTGTAATGAATGGTATATTGCGCGGTGCTTATGCATACGTGCCATTGAGCCATGTCTTGCACTCTTGACGCTTGTCCAGTGAAGGAACATGACGCTAATGTCAACATCACTTGATGTGAATTACAGCTAGACACGATGTGGGCCTTTTTTCCTGCACCATCTCCTCCACACTATAAAGCGAAGAGAGGAGAGGAGTGCGAAAGCACGCCTTGCCCCTGTGTCTCTGCTGCTTTGCCAGGGGGTTGGAGGTGGAGCACATTGATCAGTACCCCTCCCTGCTACTTTGTACTCATCCTGGATCTAATAAGTATTTCTCCACACCTTCGAGGGTGTCACTTGAATGATAGTATAAAGACTGGTGCGTGTGTCAGTGTTTGCAGGGCGACCATCTTAAAACGTTGATTAAAGCAACGAAGTAAAACGCTCTGTATTTGAATACATGTTATGGCGTCTTCATGGAAAGGACTGGACACGGCCCATTTCTATACTTTGCCGAGAGGAGCTTCTCTATTGTTCGTCACGGTATTGTGCATCACACATCACAGAACCCAATCAAATCCCCTCTTCATGATCTGAAGATTACTATGACGCACACACAATGAAAACCGCATTACATGTTCGTAACATCAGAGGCCAGACGTAGAGATAAATGAGCCTATGATTACACACACAAGGGCTCTACTACAATCTACAGGCTGCCGTCCTATCGTCGTAGCCCATAGAGGATGCTGGGTAATCGGTTTGATTCCGACAAGAAGCTCCTGATCTCGATAATAGTTTGGTGTTCCGTGTCTCCGAGCTTCTTCAACATGGTAAGTGAGCTCTAGAATGCGAGACAGACAACGCACAACAATGCATACAATATTGTGTTTGTTCCCATATGCTTTCATTCGTCTCTCTCCCTCGCTTTCTCGGCCTCTATCTCAGCCTGTCGTTATCTCTTCTCCCCCTCTACTTTGATAAGTGCCCTCTGATGCTCTGCACTTTGCGAAATAATTGGCCACAGATCTGTTCACGAACCCTCGTCTCTCGGTCGCTCTCTCTCTTCACCTCCAATTTGAATCTTTGCGGGTTGTAGGCTTTTGGTCTGTTATTCTGGATCTGTCGTCTGAGTTCACTGTGAATCTTCTCTATCAATTACTGAAGGTTGTCTTGTAGTCGAAATAGGTTTGGTTTGTGCAATTTGCGTAATTTGAGTTACGAGGGAAAATGTACTCTGGAGAAATAATATCTATTATGTAAGAAACATGCAATCATGAGGTCGCTGGCTCAAATGATGTCTGAATATCCAAACCTACGAAGGCAGCCTACGAGGAGTACGGAATATCTTTCACCGTCCCGAAAATCATTTTTCCAGCAATACGTTGTGTTGGATGGAGTGGGGGGGTTCTTGACATGTAGAGGTTTAATTGAACAAGTGGGGACATGATCAGAATGTACAATCTAATGCCCATGAGATTCAGCTATACACAGAGGAAATCTGGGTAATTCTGGGTAACCTGTCACCCTTGACAACAAGGCCTGGGGGCAGATCACTCAGTCAGAGAGAACAGGCCTCGTCACCCCCCCCCCGCTCCTCTCTCCACCTCCACTCTACCTCTTACCATTCCATCTGCTCTGTCCGTCCTCTCATGTATTCAGCATTGCAGCAGCACCAGGGCTCATCTCGGAACGCACATCTCAGACAACTTGGAAGGCAAAGGGAAATCATCCCAGTATGAAATGTAACACTGCTCCTCCTGGAATATTAAGGGATTCATCTAGAAAATCTGCTTCATTCGTTTTCCCGTCTCGTCCTCCTCTCCCCTTCAATGGCCAACCTAACCCCTTGCAGTGGACATAAAGATAGCACACATCAGGCCAATTTAAGACGCCAGAGATTTGATTTGATGTTTATCTAGTGGTCTGTCAAATAACCGCCTTTTTCGCCACCGACACTAGAAGCTGTGACGTGCTCGCCTTTGGAATGAATTGCCAGCTGCATATGACTTGTAAAATGCTGGTTGCTCATCTGTAAACACAACCTCACAAATGCACCCACACACACACACGTTATTCCACATTTCCAAATCGCTCTTTTTCTTTTCTATCACCAAAAATGTGACATTAAATTACTGGAGCTTTGGCTGATCGGCTCCCATTTGCACCAGGGGGGCTGACGCGGGGTGTCAACTCGTGTTTGGGGTCACGGCCATACCACCTACACACTGGCTAATGAGACCAAGACAAGCAGCTAGCGCTGTACAAGCTGAGCCCAGCCCAGTAGAGCAACACGTCTAGTATGTTACAGCACTACAGGGGAACTGGATCACTGGAGCCAGAGGGAAGAGAAAGATCTGGAACCACTGTACTGTAGCTACTGCTGCTGTGAAAACCACTAATAAAGAGGAAAGACAACTCAAAAAAGGGTTGAAAAAGACAAGTCAAAAAGGGGGGAGAAAAGAAGCCGGCGTTTTAGAAATGTTAATATTGTCTCTCCCTTCAGATTCGTACATACCAAAGTCTCCTTTGAGAGCAGTACTCAGTCAACCCACTGGGCATAGACGTCAATTCAACGTCTATTCCACGTTGGTTCAGTGTAATTAGATTGAAATTATGTGGAAAAAACAGTATGTGCCTAGTGGGAAAGTCCTTAATTGTACTCTGTAGGGCGAGTGAGGAGACAGAGAGGAATCTAGAGGAGACGAGAAGGGGAGACTATTGTAAAATTGTAAAACATCTAGAGGAGTAGATTAGAGGAAACTAGAGGAGGACACTAGTGGAGACTAGAAGAGGAGACAACTAGAGGAGGAGACTAGAGACTAGAGGGGGAGACTGTTGTAATATGATACAACATCTAGAGGAGTAGACTGTAGGAAACTAGAGGAGACTAGATGAGACTAGTGGAGGAGACTAGATGAGACTAGTGGAGGAGACTAGATGAGTGGACAACTAGGGGAAGAGACTAGAGGAGGAGACGAGAAGGCAACTAAAGGAGGAGACTAGAAGAGGAGTAGACTAGAGGAGTAGACTAGAGGAGGAGACAACTAGAGGAAGAGACTAGAGGAAACTAGTCGAGGAAACTAGTGGAGGAGACTAGAGGAGTAGACTAGAGACCAGAGGAAACTAGTGGTGGAGACAATTAGAGGAGGAGAGTGGTGGAGACAATTAGAGGAGGAGACTAGAGGAGAAGACTATGAGGAGACTAGAAGAGGAGACTAGAGGTATAAGGGAATGATCTGAAAGGCACAGGAGGGCCTGTCCTGAAGCAGACCAGACAGCTTGGCCACACACACAAGCACACACACACAATTGAAGGATCCTCAAAGGAGGAAGGGGAGGACCATCCTCCTCAGTGAATTTCATAAAAATAAAAATTGTAAACCATTTAAAAAAAAGACGTTTTTAGATAAAATGATACCAAACATAATCACGTCACCAAATAATAAAACACATTAACAGCAACAGCCTCAACAGCACTCCATGATGTAGCCGGATGCCAGCTAGCTTCCATCCTCCTCTGGGTACATTGAGTTCAATACAAAACCTAGGTGGCTCATGGTTCTCACCCCCTTCCATAGACATACACAGTAATTATGACAACTTCCGGAGGACATCCTCCAAACTATCAGAGCTCTTGCAGCATGAACTGACATGTTGTCCACCCAATCAAAGGATCAGAGAATTAATATAGTTCTGAAAGCATAAGCTAGCTAGCACTGCAGTGCATAAAATGTGGTGAGTAGTTGACTCAAATAGAGAGAAAGTCAATAGTTGAACACATTTTTTAACCAATTAATTTCTTCCAAAATGAAGAAGCAACACAACACACACACACACACATACAAGAGAGAGAGAGAGCATACTTTTTTTCACATTCAGTTACTTAGCAAAACTAGCTAGCTGCATTTGTTAGCTAACTCAAACGCCCTGTTAAAACAGAGAGATGCTATGTTAGCTAGCTGGCTATGACTATCCAACAACACTGGAAGTTAAGCTTTTGGTTTTTACTCATTTATTGCCATTGTTGCCCGCTGGTGTAAGTGCTAAACTGCTTACTGACTGTACATTGTAACGTTACTACATGTAGCGGGTTTACTGACATGTTAGTTCTATTAGCTACTATGATGTTACTTTAGCTAATATGGTGACAACGATGTAGGCTGTGCATAGAGGTTATGACATGGTTTGGCTTGGAAAGGTTTTTTCGCCTGGTCACATACAGCTGATGTGTTGTGCCTTAAAGTCCACAAGTGAAGGGAAAAGCTGAGAGGAGGGGAGCGCATAGATACGAGAAGGAATACAACGTGGCTGTTATGAAATTGAACTGTGTTTATGCTGAACAGGGTCATTCCACCGAGTCGGTTGAAAAATATTTCTTAAACGGAAGCAAACGCAACAAAGCAGGGATAAACATAATATAAACTCTCATTTTCAACTGTTGGACTAATGATTACACCCTATATCAGCTAGATGAAGGCAAGAGTGCGCAAGGCGGTATTGAATGTGTCACTGTGTCACCTCTTGTCACCTTTTCTCTGGACCTGTGTGCACCTATATTGTAAACTTTCCTTCATAGGCTATGTTGTAGCAACCTCATGATGGGTATAGGGAAAATTCCAGTATCATGTAGTAGCCTAAACCTATCGCTGTTACACTGAACAGGGCGAATGGAATCTGAATGACAGTAATCCAATATACTGTAATAGAAATAAGGTCATGCTCATGAGAAAAAAAAATCTTAAATGGCCCCCATAACAACCGCCACTGATACGCGCACGCACGCGCACGGTGTCTGACTATTTTGAGTGAATGGAAGTGTTTTGAGTGAGAACCCTGACAGGATGTCAGGCCCTAGTCAGGAGACAGTCTCCACAGCAAGGTTGAATATTCTGTCTGATCTGCCTTTTATTATGCTAATATTCCCTCTAAACTGCGCGTGTCCATGGCGTGAAGAGACGCAAGAGATTGAACCTCACTGAATTCTCCACATTAGTTTCCATGCGCTATATAGATCATTGTTTTTCTCTGTGATCGAATCAATATTATATCGGCCCCTTTTCAATGCAACAAACCAAAACAAATCTAACTTCATAAGATTGAGTGTGATTTTGTTGTAGGCAGAGCACAGAGCGTAATGGAGTATTCTATCGACAGGTAGCCCACAAGCGGTCTTTCAATCACCTGCAGCAAATGCGCATTTCAGATCAGAGCGCAGAGCCGCACATGTGCACATTTGTTGATCTTTTTTACTAGTTATAGCAGTTATTAGCCAAGTTATAGGTAAGTATTGGTCAGCAATGGGGAGTTACTGCTTCCTACAAGAACACAAATCGTGTAGGCTACATTTCAAGTTGTCTTTTAAAACTGAGTCAGGTAAAAATCTTGTTTGTGCCTTAATTAATGGGGTAGTGTTGTATTTTTACACAGGATGGAATACGGAAATAAGCCAATAGGCAGAGGGTAGTCTACATGCTATAATTCTCTGTATGGTATTATATTTTGTCATGTGGTTTCTTGTATCATACAAAAATGATGAATTGATTCCCTGCATAGTGTAAAAATATTTTTAAAAGTCTGATGCAGTGTAGGCCTGTATTGAACACAACCTATAGGCTACTGGTAGGCTATATCATAGGAATCAAAAGCTATTTCCATGTGAAAAAGTTCAGATTGGTTTTGTTAGTAGGCCGCTTATATACGCCTACATTATGCTCAAATAGCCACAATAGCCTATTGGCTACTGGCAAAATTTTAAAAGGTACAGCCTCAGTGTTCACTGTAAACTTGGGCCAGAAGTTGCACAGAATTCTGCTCACAAGACCTGAAATTTGCTCAGTGCCCCAAAGAATTAAAGGGAACATTGTTCTACTGTATTCTGATTATTTTGGATGTTTTAAGAAATGGAATAAAGGATGATGCTGGTATGCTTGTATGGATGGTCGGATTTTACGATCAGGTTTGAAAGGAGAGGTTATAATGGACATCCAAGGACAGTAGCTGTACCAAAAAGACCAAGATGATGTCTCAATAAGGTTCATGACTCCTCCCATTTGTGAGCAGTAAACAATGAAATTCACTTTATTTTCATCCCTCAACAAAGACAGACCAAAGAACCAGAACATTCTAGAAACCCATAGGCTCCAAAGCTGCCTGGACAATGAACCCGCCAACCACTCCCAGATATATCTGTAACACAGCTTATGCCTTTACCAGGCATCTATAAAATATCTTTATGTCAAGGCGTTAGCTTGTGTGGCCACGAACGATTCGACATTCATTTTTAACAGAACTCTACCACTTGGGATACGCAACTGACTGCTTGACATGACCAGTGTCTAACCGAGTCTTACACGGTGAAGGTATTGTAGAGTTTGAACAGTGTTTGGCCTCACATAGGTGTAGTCTTCCATCAATATTACATGAAGACCTCAGAAGGAACTAGCTTGCATCGTTTAGATTCCAGGCTTGAGGGGTTGTTAGCAAGTTGCTAACTTGCTATTTTTTTACAGAACAGTTGGATTCAACTACTCTACAGTACCTGAGGCTCAGGAAGAGTGAAACAAACCTATTTTTCTAACCTGAGTGAAGTGTGTTGTCTCTTTTTCAACTAACAGTTTATATACTTTTATGTTCTCATGTGTAGGTGTGAAATACATGTTGTGATATCGGCAGTTTGACAACATAGAATCCCTACAATGGATATGATACAGCCACAAGTCAGAAGCATAGAGGGACTGAATGTATCCCATATGTATTGTAGGTGTATGTAGCTGTGAGATACACGTTTACATAAGCTAGATGACCATGTGGCATATGTAACGCACTTTATAAACTGTGTGGTTCAAGCCCCGAATGCCGTGGCATATCAGAACGTATATCAGAACGTACACCACGGGTATGACAAAACATTTATTAGTACTGTTGTAGTTACATTGCTATGCAGTTCACAATAGCAATAAGGTACCTCGGGGGTTGGTGGTACATTGCCAATATGCTAAGGGCTGTATCTTGTCACTCTGCGTTCCGTCGTGCTTAAGAGCAGCCCGTAGCTGTGGTATATTGGCCATATGCAACACCCCCTCGGGCCTTATTGCTTAAATAGAACTCATACAATAGCTATGATGTCGCTGTTCCAGATCTTTCTATTCCCTCTGGTTCCAGTCCTCCAGGTAGTGCCGTCACAGTGCTGTAGTGGTAGCTAGTGTATAGAATCCATACAACAGCTATGACATCACCGTGGAGTAAGTAACCCATAGCCTTAATAGCTAATTAATCCTTCATAGCCAGTATCCAAGGGAAGCCTAAAGTGTTTCATATTGGAGAACCCATTAGATGATTTCAAGACAGTTTAAAAAGGGTTCCGAACCAGAAGACCCAGACCGACCAACATTCAGAATTCCATGTCTAGAGCTATGCCCATTCTCATTGATCTCTGGGTAAGTATTCTCATGGGAAGATCACCAAAGGCCTCACTCTTGCTTTCAGATCTCTTGACCCAGTTCATGCCACACAGACAGAACTCAATGTGAAGGCCTGTGACTTCACTTCAAATGCGTAACATGATAGATCAACCATACTTAAGGCCTCCCAACTTCTGCTCTCTACCGCCCTGCAAGTGTTTGCAGCGCAGCGCAGCCAGATTAACAAAACCACACACAAAAGAAAGACCTTTGGCATGCACAGCAAAGAAAACAACAATTTGAGGCATTGCCCATTCTCCCCACACATACTCCTTCCCCAGCACACACTCTCCCTGTACACACCCTCCCCCTCAGCCCCTTCACACACTTAGCGGTTTACTTACATTGTCGCGGGCCTTGTCTCTCACATCGTAGACGGTGAGCTTGACTAGCGTCTCTGGGCTGGCAGGGTACTCCGGAGGGAAGGTCACCCCTGTCAGGAACAACGGGTCTCTGCTACCCTGAGAGAGGATGAGAAGGAACATGAGAGAGATTTTGAGAGAGAGGGAGAAATAATATTACATTTGAAATGTCTTTATTCTTTTGGAACGCTTGTAAGTGTAATGTTTACTGCAATTTTTTTTATTGTTTATTTCACTTTTGCTTATTATCTATTTCACTTGCTATGTCAATGTAAACATATGTTTCCCATGCCGATAAAGCACATTAATTGAAATTGAGAAGGAGAGTGTGTGGGTGGGGGGGAGAGGTGGAGAGAGATAGAGAGGGATGAGTGAGCCAACAGCTGTGCTCAGTCTGCTTCCCTACTGCTCCTGGGTGTTAGCGCAATAAATGGAAGTCTATGGGTAGACTTCTCATAGACTTCCAGTCTTTGCGCTAACGCTAGTTAGCAATGGTTCGCAAAACATCCTGTAATTTCCTTCATACTGGACACAAAGACATACAAATGGTATCCACAAGTTAATCTGACTCTGGGGAAGTAGATAACGGGCCTTATTGCCAAAATCCCGAAGTATCCTTTTAAAACTTGTTAGGGCTAGGGGTTCCGCTAGCAGAGCGCGAAATTCTAAACTATTTTTTTTCATACATTTACAACTGCAATGAAACAAATTAAAGCTTAACTTCTTGTTAATCTACCCATTGTGTCCGATTTCAAAAAGGCTTTACAGCAAAAGCACACCATATGATTATGTTAGAGCCTAGACACAAAACCACATACAGCCATTTTCCAGCCAAAGAGAGGAATCACAAAAAGCAGAAATAGAGATACAATTCATCACTAACCTTTGATGATCTTCATCAGATGGCACTCATAGGACGTCATGTTACACAATACATGTATGTTTTGTTTGATAAAGTTCATATTTATATCCAAAAATCTCAGTTTACATTGACGCGTTATGTTCAGTAATGTTGTGCCTCGAAAACATCCGGCAAATTTGCAGAGAGCCACATCAATTTACAGAAATACTCATCATAAACTTTGATAAAAGATACAAGCGTTATGCACAGAATTATAGATATACTTCTCCTTAATGCAACCAATGTGTCAGATTTCAAAAAAGCTTTACAGAAAAAGCAAACCATGCAATAATCTGAGTACAGCGCCCAGACACAAAAACAAGCCACAACCTGCCATGTTGTGGAGTCAGAAATAACGTTCTAAATATTCACTTACCTTTGATGATCTTCATCAGAATGGACTTGCAGGAATCCCAGTTCCACAATAAATGTTTGTTTTGTTCAATAAAGTCCATAATTTATGTCCAAATACCTTCTTTTGTTAGCACGTTTAGTTCACAAATCCAAACTCACGAGGCGCGGGAAAGTCCAGGTCAAAGTTCAGACGAAAAGTTCAAAAAGTTATATTACAGTTCGTAGAAACATGTCAAACGATGTATAGAATCAATCTTTAGGATGTTTTAACATTAATCTTCAATAATGTTCCAAATGGAGAATTCCTTTGTCTTTAGAAATGCAATGAAACGCAGGTCGCTCTCAAGGGCGCACGCATAATCAGATCATGGCATTCTGCCAGACCTCTGGTTGAAACAGCTCTCATTCTCTCCCCCGTCACAGTAGAAGCCTCAAACAAGGTTCTAAAGACTGTTGACATCTAGTGGAAGCCTTAGGAAGTGCAATATGACCCCATAGACACTGTATATTCGATAGACAATGAGTTGAAAAACTATAAACCTCAGATTTCCCACTTCCAGGTTGGATTTTTCTCAGGTTTTCGCCTGCCATATGAGTTATGTTATACTCAGACATCATTCAAACAGTTCTGGAAACTTCAGAGTGTTTTCTATCCAAATCTACTAATAATATGCATATATTAGCTTCTGGGCTTGAGTAGCAGGCAGTTTACTCTAGGCATGCTTTTCATCCGAACGTGAAAATGCTGCCCCCTATCCCGAACAGGCTTTAACTTAACTATTCAGAATGAATGCCTAAACTTAACCATGAAGTTGTTTTTTGTTTAAAGCCAATCCTTAACTTAACGATTATGGAGTAAATGACAAAGAAATGTGGCATTTTAAGGGCTTGGACATCTGATTCTGCAGTAAGACTGTGAGAGCTTGTTGCCATAGAGGGCTGGTACTGTACACAGACACATGGATGCATGACCTCCGCTAGCCTAAACACACAAACACACCCAGGTTCCCACAAGACCCCAAGCACCATAGCCCCCCCCCCTATAGGGCCCCAGGCCCGGCCAGGAGAGAGGCCTATGGAGCCTACTGTGACCTGGTATAATGTGTGCCCTGACTGGGTCTGTATATACCCTGGTGTAGTGAAGCTATGTGTGTTCAAAGCAAACTGGTGTTTACATCAGGGGCTCCCTCTTCCTGTTGCCCTGCCCTGATGGGTGGCTCTGGAAAGCAGGCCCCCGGGACAGGCTGGACACACAGTCAGTGCCCACAAACACGCGCACACACACACATAAAAAAGCACATGGAGGCATCGTCACACACACACACACTCAGAAAGCACACACTCAGAAAGCACACACTCAGAAAGCGCACACACTCAGAAAGCACACACTCAGAAAGCACACACTCAGCCCTGGTGCATCCCGTAAACACCCTAACGATAATCTGTCGACATGAAAAACGTCTCCACTGTCTCCAGTACTGCATTCCGCCGTAGCAACGGTCGTCGGCTAGGAACACCCAAATTGCTCAGATTAGTCACCTCAACAAAGGATCGATAGAAGCCTCCAGTCTGTTTACATGTCCCTTTATTGGCTAGAAGGACATCCTTATCCAAGGTGACTAACAACTAACACATCTTAGCCTAACACAGTAAGCCCATTGATACAGTAGGGGAGTACTGGAGGGATGTAGACTGTGGACGGACCTGTGGTTACAGATCGGCAGCCAAGACATGAGGCTACCCCAGGACATCCACGCGTTACACACCTCTGCAAACACACACACACCTCTCTCCTCATGAGCCAACCTCTGCACAAACCCCTCTCCTCCCTTCTCCTCCCTAGTCTACTAGATGCTTTCATCCCCTGTAACACCAAGCAGTGGGAAAGAGAAAACAACACTAATCCATTGGAGAGTGCTCTACTCCCATGCTCTCAGTATACAGTGTTGCCCAGTACTACCACCCAGATACCATGCTACTATGCTACCATGCTACCATGCTTTGAGGGGCATATCTGTAGCAGCACATTCACACACAATCTGGTACAGCCGGCAAAACAAGGGGAAATCAAAGAGTCGCTGAGTTCTCACATGCATGCACACACACACACACACCTCAAATTCCCTGGACAAGACATTCTGAACTGAATAGCCTTCTTTCATACTTACCAGCATGTTTGGCAACTCCATCTACAGCCACATTCACACAGCGGTACAAACAGGTAGAGTGGAGGAGCAGCAGTAGTACTGCAGAGAGAAGTAGTTAGACAGTCAGTCAATGGGCCAGCCAGTCAGGCAGTATGTCTACGGCAGTAGGGGAGACAGCTGCGTATATAGACAGCGACGCCCCTCTCGGTGCCTTTGGGTTACAGACCTCCAAGGAATGGGCGAGGCATTACACTATTAGAGTGTGTGTGTGTGTGTGTGTGTGTGTGGGTGTGGAGGGGGAGTATCTTCCCATGGCACGAGGCTCTCGAAGACAGTTGGCTCTCACCCATTTCCTTGACACTCATCATATTCACACACACACACACACACACACACACACACACACACACACACACACACACAAACAAACAAACCTCGCTTCACTAGCATGACATGAAAGGCTTGTTTTATCCTACTGGGCACTTGGCCCCACAGCATGCCATCAAATCCCTTTTTTGAGAAGGCCACTCCTGGGCCCTTGGCGGTAATGGCTTTCAGAATAAGATTTTCCCATAGACAAACAGATTACAGTGGGGCCTAAATGTCACCCTCTCTGTTCTGTCGGTCTCCTCTCTCAGAGGTACAGTATATAACCCACACCACTCTGGGTGCTTAGAGATGGTGAGAGGGTATCTCCAATAGTGTTTACACTTGAGCCCAACATGTCTGATAGAACTGATTGATAGGACAGATTGCTTTGAAGTCTGTTGATACCTACTGCTATTATTTATACATTTAACTTTATGCCCAACATTTCAAACAAAAATAATTTAAATGTAAAAAAGGGTCTTTGTCCTATAGGCTTCACACTGCCCCAAGATGGACTGTTTAGGATAAGGAAACACCTGCTCTGTAAGGCTTCAATAACACCCTGATCACATATGTGGGGGTGAGAGAGAGAGAGGGGGGGCAGTCTGTCTCCAGGCATAGCGGGAGCTGCCAGTCTGGTAAGACCCAGCTGCTGGACACCAGCGCCTCTGGGAACAACACACGGCAGCCGGCCTGTCACCGACATATTCACACTTCATACACAGACATGTGTGAGCACACACACACGCATGCGCACGCACACACAGGGCCTTTCCCCTTTTAACCGGAGAGGTCAATGAAGGAACAGCTGCAGCACTGGGGAATGATGGACAGACAGACAGACAGAGCTCAATTAAACAATGTAGTATAGGGACTCCCTATGGCTGGCCACACACACACAAACTCTGTATGGTGTACTGCCAGTTTAGTGTTATTTTTCAGTCTCGTACTGTAAAAGCATTCCTGATGCTATTTGTTCTTGTCTGTTATCCTTGGAAAATAAATACAAGTTGACCCCCCCAAAAAAGTGATACGTAATGAATTAGAGAAACTAGTCATTCCAATACATCAACCAGTCAGATACAGAAGTTACACTGCGTCTGGTTCAACAGGTACAATACCCTGCGACTATAAATCCAGAGACACGTCGACAGTACGATCAGAAGAGATCTCCACGGCTACACACATAGAGTATCCATACGTACCCTCCTTTTAAGAAGCCGAAAGCAACAGTCCATGTTGTTCTCAGATCCCTCTCCAAAGCAAGAGTCACATTACAGCTATGGAATCACACTAGTCCTGCAGCTGAGCCGTACTGTACTGCTAACTGCTGTACCACATCCTGTGTTTTCCACTTGGACCCAGACCCAGAGTGAGTGGAGGACGAGGACTCCTTTTATTTTCTATTGCGTTTCTACAGTAAGAGACGAAGGAAAACAGTCAATCTTCCTGTTGCTTAATCAGCTAGATAAGAGAGAGATTCAACCCCGTCTTTGTGTTCTCTCACATGAGCCCTCAGTCTGTGACGGAGAGGAGGGGGGAAGAAAGGGAAAGACAAGTGACTGATTTGTTGAGGTGTGTGTGTGTGTGTAATGGTGGAAAATGACTCAAGTAAAAGTGAAAGTTGCCCATTAAAATAATTTGGTTTTAAATATACTTAAGTATCAAAAGTAAGTGTAATTGCTAAAATATACTCAAGTATTCATTTTAAATCTCAAATTCCTTATATTAAGCAAACCAGACAGCACAATTAGACTTTTACATTTACAAATAGCCAGGGGCACACTCCAACACCATTTACATGATTTATTATTTTTACTTAAGTACTTTACACCACTGTGTGTGTGTGTGTGTGTGTTCTAGGTGGGTATTCCAGCCCGGGACAGATGTTGCCGCCCCGAAAACACTTGTGCTCTTGTTGCCATGGTAATGACACTCCAGCTCTGAGGGCAATAAAAGAGGCATGCCAAAGGTCGGAGGGCACAGACACTTCCGTGAGACTGTATGGAGCGCAGAGACTCAACACACACACACACACACACAGAGGGCACAGGCAGACAGTCTGCTACTGCAGTTGACTGACTGATAGTCAGATTGAGACAGAAAGAGAGACTCTAACCACAAATCAGAGAGAAAGAGAGAGAGAGAACATTATTCCCATGCCAATAAATCCCTTGAATTGAGACAGAGATAGAGAGAATGAGAAAGAGAGAGAGAACATTATTCCCATGCCAATAAATCCCTTGAATTGAGACAGAGATAGAATGAGAATGAGAATGAGGGAGGGAACAAAAGAGAGCAAGCAAATGAGAGCGAGAAAGACTTAACAGGCTGACTACACTGCTCGCGTTGCAAAATAAATTTAAAAATCTATATTATTCAATTATTGCACCCACATTGCTTGCGCGCGCCAACGAGATTGCACTGCAAGTCCTGCCTCTCCCATCTCCTCATTGGTTATACCCACGTGGGTGACTGAAGACGAATGAGGTCAGTGGCGGTAATGCACCTCATTTATGAAAGTTGCCAATCGCAATATAAAGTCAAGAGAAGAAAAAGCCTGGAAGGATTGGAGATGACTGGAAACGATTTGGTTGACCGTTTTATGTGTGGATTAATTGGTGGAGTAGAGGACCTTGTGCATTTCAGGTAAAATAACAACTCAATGTTTATATCCCAGGATGAATTAGCTAGCAACAACAAGCTAGCTAGCTAAATTGCCATAAATGTTTAATATTTTTTGACCTGTCCCCAAATTAATATAATTGGTGTTGAGTGTTATGATATTTTAACCTGAGTGTCGTGATCACATTTGGTGTGGGGGGACAAAATACATTTATGCACGATGGCGCATGCACGCACCCGGTTTGGGTTCCATGTTAACCACAACAGCAATAGCAACTTAGACCCAGTGAACCAGAGCGACCCTTTAACAGTAAAAATAACAATCACCGGCAGAGAAAGGGAGTGAGATAGCAAAAGAGTGTGTGTGAGAGAAAGACGGAGTGAAAATGAGTGGAGGTAGCTGCATTAAGTGGCTTGTGAAAGGGTGTGTGTGTGTATGTGTCAGTGCATATGCGTGTGTGTGTATATGTGTCAGTGCATATGCATGTGCCTTACCTCTACTATCTCTGTGCAGGCTTGGGAGACCAGGTATTGTTCCCGGGGGTCGATGACAGCAACCTGGACTAGAGCATTGGGCGTCCTGTCTCTGCCAGAGCCAATCAGATCCCTGCACTCTGGAGAAGGGGAGGACACACACACACACAGAGATAGAGAGAAAGAGTGGGGGAGGAGAGAGAAAGATGGAGCAGAGAGAGAGAGAGAGAGAGAGAGTTGATGAAAGGGGGAGGGCAGAGAGAGAGGACAGTCAGTATAGTACATTCCCCAAGTAAAACCCCAACATCAAACAACACAAGGTTGAATAGAAAGGTCAAAAGGGAAAGGGGAAGGAGAGGAAGGAGGAGGGAAATCACCACGACCCCACCATTCCCGGGGCATGAGGTGAGAGTGGTGGAAGGATAAAAAAATGTTTTACAACTATTTCTCAGGGAAGTATCCTCACTGTACAGGAAATGGGAAGTCATATGTCCTTAGTTCTGGAAAGCAGCTTGTCTCCTGAGACCCAGTCATCAAACTAACATGGCTGCCAGTCAGTCTTCTCTCTTCCTTCTTTCCTCAGCTGAGTGAGTGTGCTGAGGACTGTCCGTTTTATTAGGATTTAATGTTAGTCAGTGAAACCCCTGGTTAGTCCCTAGTTCCTCCAGGCTTCCTGTTTGGCAGGAAGGCTGGGACGAGGGGAGGCGAGGGGACGAGGGGAGGCTAGGCCATCATAGGAAACCAACACTTCCTGTCCAGGAATGGTCACTCCCTCTCTGGCTCAGTATGAGGCTGTGGTCACCAGTATTTACTGTAAAGCGATATTGGACAATACATGTAGATTTTGAAGCAACCACAAAGAGCCATATGCTGTCACTGAATGGTTGAAAATCTGACTACAGTGCTCTATGATGACTAGACAGGGTGGAATATCTGACTACAGTGCTCTATGACGACTAGACAGGGTGGAATATCTGACTACAGTGCTCTAGGACAATATACAGGGTGTAATATCTGACTACAGTGCTCTAGGACTACTAGACAGGGTGTAATATCTGACTACAGTGCTCTAGGACTACTAGACAGGGTGTGATATCTGACTACAGTGCTCTAGGACAATAGACAGGGTGTAATATCTGACTACAGTGCTCTAGGACTACTAGACAGGGTGTAATATCTGACTACAGTGCTCTAGGACTACTAGACAGGGTGTGATATCTGACTACAGTGCTCTAGGACAATAGACATGGTGTAATATCTGACTACAGTGCTCTAGGAAAATAGACAGGGTGTAATCTGACTACAGTGCTCTAGGACTACTAGACAGGGTGTGATATCTGACTACAGTGCTCTAGGACTAGTAGACATGGTGTAATATCTGACTACAGTGCTCTAGGACTACTAGACAGGGTGTGATATCTGACGACAGGGCTCTAGGACTACTAGACAGGGTGTAATATCTGACTACAGTGCTCTAAGTCTACAGGGTGAGACATCTGAATCAGGACATTGGACCACGTCCAAATGGTGCACTTCATCCAACTAGCAACATTCTGGCAGACAAACGAGAATTGATCCGCTCTGAAAATGCGTTGTCACTATAGCACATTATTTAGTGAAATCGTAACCCCGAGTAACATTACTCAATAGAACAAAAATCCATAAAAGCAGCAAAATATGACAGAAGGTTGTTCTTTTTATGTGTAATTCCCCCTCGGAGGGTCGATTTTACAGAATAAGCGACTGTACGGGCACAGAAAATAAAAAGGCTACAACAAGGGAGAATTGAAGAAGAGTCAAGAGGAAGCTACAGAGTTAGCCCAGGAGTTAAAAGATGAATGGTGCTAAGGCATAAAACACTAGCTTTGCTGTAAAGACCTTTGCTGGAGTCTCAGTGAACTGGTCCATCTAGCATTCTCTGATCTTTGGAGGATGAGAGTGTGAGAGACACGGGGCTATGCACTGGGACACACACCAAGACAACGGGTTACTCTGTAGAATTTAATCTCTTCCTTAGTTGGGTTATACCATACTACACGAAGTAGATGTACAGCTGAATGCAGGCAGAAACATGCACGGACACACACATATGCATACAGGCAAGCACTTACGACTCACACAAAAACATTTTTTTGTTGTCCTTATGTAAATTGCAGCCAGTACCAGCCATTTTCCTACCTACAGCATTAGAATGACGTACTGACGCCACATAAAACACAGCATTCCTAACCTAGCCCACAATGTCTGCTGTGTGGATCGAGCAGTCAACAAGTCGAGCAGTCATTTGAAAGAGTAAGAACATTTCAGCGAGACAACTCAAAGGCGAAATCCATTAATGCCAAGATAATGGAATTCATTGCCCTTAACAATCAACCGTTCTCTGTCGAGGGGGGTGTTGGCTTTCGCGACGAGTCGAGCACTGGTACACACTACCATGTGCTCTATTTTTCAGATGTTGCCTTCCAGGAAATACATAGTAATAGCTTCACTGCTATTAGCGTCACGACATACTACTGAACTCCGTTTGGGTCTTTGCGTGTCAAAAACGATACGTCAAACAACACTGTTTGACGAGTTAAATAAGCTTTTAATTTGACACGTCAAATAACAGTTCTATTACAGAATGTTGTATGTTCTGAATTTACACGTGCAAGCTAAGCGACACCACTACTATCAGTAGCACTGTCGAATCTGTACAAAAATTCTGCAAACAAGCAAACAACGGCCACGAACAATGTGTTTACAATACCGCGTTGGTAATAAAGATTCATTTGTTTGACCGCAACTTCTGGGGTAGCTAGCTTTAGCTTGGTACCTAGCTAGCACCAATACAACCAGCCTGAAAACAATGACAAGTAGAAACTGCAGTTATTTTCATTATTCTTAGAAATGATTTCAGAATCCTTGTGAGTAAGTATTAGCTAGGTTGCCACTTGTTGTTCGCCCATTGAAATCAGCTCATGAAAAAATAAATAACTAGCCAGCTACTTAACCCTGTTGCCCAAAGCTAAGGTTATAAGCAGCCAGCTAGCTTCATCTGTCTGTACGGGCACTAGCCACAATAAGGATTAGGTACAATAGTGGAATTTGCAGTTTGCCTTCAAAATAAAAGTACCTCTTTGAAAGTGATGCAGAAGGTTTCAATTGGTGGAATCATGCCATATTTAGACTAGATAACATTAAACAAAGTTTGAATGTGATGCAATGAAATATGGTATCAGTCTACTCAGTGACACCCACAGAACACAACTGTGAAGAGATTACGCAAATATTAGTGTTGTAGCACTTATCGCAGGACTGTGACTGTGTGAAATCACCTCCCCCAGTCAGCCTATTGTGTGTATTGACATTCATTTTGCACTGTACATCTTTACCTAAGGATTGGGAATCAATGAAATGTGGTATCAGTTTACTCAATACCAAAGATATTTTTTCCCAACGTCCTCCTCAGCATTATCAGACTCCTAAAAATCCATGCAGTATTGTTTTTCCTTGGGAATAGTGTTCAATACACATAGGTTGACGAATGTGGCTCAATTCACAGTTGTTTCAGAGTCCCGCAATAAGAGCTCCGACGCTAATGTTCTCTGGGTGTCACTGAATAGACTGATACCTCATGTCATCGCAATACTAGCTGGGTTCGAGTCCAGCCGGTCGCGACGGGGAGATCCATGGGGCGGTGCACAATTGGCCCAGCGTCGTCCGGGTTAGGGAAGAGTTGTGCCGGCACGGATGTCCTTGTCCTATCGCTCACTAGCGACTCCTGTGGCGGGCCGTGCGCAGTGCACGTTGACACGGTTGCCAGGTGTATGGTGTTTCCCCCAACACATTGGTGGGCATTGTGTCAAGAGGCAGTGCGGCTTGGCTAGGTTGTGTTTCGGAGGACGCACAGCTCTCGGCCTTCACCTCTCCCGAGTCCGTTCAGTAGTTGCAGAGTTGAGCCAAGACTGTAACTACCAATTGGAAAACACAAAATTGGGGAGAAAAAAGGGGTAGAAAAAAAGAATGATTTATCATTCAATCGATGACCCCATTCAAACCGTGTGACATCAGAAATACGCCTAAATCACATAATTTAATTCCATTTCCTCTTTAGGTTGTTGGTGTCTCTTTGCCCAGTCAGTGAAATGGACACAAATATTTCCTGAATGCTTTTTATTAGACCAAAAAGAGTGGATGGAATAGCAGAATAGCAGCCTGCTGTATGGAACTTACTAACAACACTCTAGGTAACATGATACTCTCAAAGAGCCTCTTCTCTGACACAAATGGTGTCCAAATGGAGCGAGAGACAGAGAGCAAGAGGGAGAAAGCGAGAAAAATAGAGACAGACAGGAGAGAGCAAGAGAGCGAGAGCGAACAGGTTGAGAGAGCGAGAGAGAACAGGTTGAGAGAGCGAGAGCGAACAGGTTGAGAGAGCGAACAGGTTGAGAGAGCGAGAGCGAACAGGTTGAGAGAGCAAGAGCGAACAGGTTGAGAGAGCAAGAGCGAACAGGTTGAGAGAGCGAGAGCGAACAGGTTGAGAGAGCGAGAGCGAACAGGTTGAGAGAGCGAGAGAGAACAGGTTGAGAGAGAGAACAGGTTGAGAGAGAGAACAGGTTGAGAGAGAGAGAACAGGTTGAGAGAGAGAGAACAGGTTGAGAGAGAGAGAACAGGTTGAGAGAGAGAGAACAGGTTGAGAGAGAGAGGGTAAGGTAAGGAGAGTTAGAGAGAGATAATGGGAAGAGGAATAGAAGGAGAGAAGGATTGAGTGAAGTGATAGAATGCAAGAAAGAGAGGGAGTGGGTGAGTCATGAAAATACTAGAGGAGGTCTGACCACGCCAGATGTAATGCAGCCCGTTAGGCTAATTGGCTGGCTCGATCTGGATTAAAGTCCTTCAGCATTAAAGCAAATTACTTTCTGCTCCGATGCAATGGCTACAATCATCGCTAATTTATCATCCTAAAATAGCCAAGACTTTTATCTGAAAATATGGTGTTTTTCTGTGACTCCCTGGGGTTTGGGGTGACTAAATTGTATGGTTGTAAACTGAAATAATAACTTAGCTTTTAGTCTGATCATTATATGAATGATGAACAACCTTTCAAATTTACTGTCAACGGCATTATTATTTTAAATGATGATTTTGACCTTTGGCAGACAGACAGACAAGTGTACAGATAACAGTTGATTTTTACATTCCATTATGAGTATCCTCCTCTACTACAACAACACTGACAGTGGCACGTAGACAGACACAACAACACAGCAGTCATGGGGCACGACGAAGGCAGAAGTGAGGTAAAGGAGTCAGTTAAATAGATGGATTGAACCACAGTTTGAGACAGGGCCGTGTGACTAACAGTCCTTGTGGATCCGTAGTGACATAGTGACTGTCGTTGAGGTAACAGACAGTGTGACATATGGTATGGGGTGACAGGGACAACACATCCTCTTAGTAAATGTTGTCACCAGACTGGAGCAGACAGTCAACGTTCCAGTATTGGATTCCCCTGGGCTAATACATTTTCTTCATCACCGTGGGCTAGAAACAGCATGAGGTGTGAGTGTGTGTGTGTGTGTGTGTATGTGTGTATATGCGTGCTTGCAAGCAAGTGTGTGTCAGTACACGTGTGTCAGCCCACAAAAAAAACATCATAGATTAGCCTTTCGACCTTGGTTGCTCCAGGAGGCCACCAAGCATCTGCCATGCAAACTACTGCTCCAGAATGTGTATCCATCTAAAATCAGAGCTATAGGGAGATGCCTCCACCATGTCTAACCTGTTGTCATGGAGGAAAGGCTGCATCGCCAGGCAGAACAAAACAACACAGCCAACTACGATGCGGTGCCATCTCTCTGGTGCTATTCCATCGGATGGATTCTACATTGTGACGTTCCCCTGTTCTTCCACCAACAACCCAGATCTTACTATTAGATATGTTGGAGTTCCATTAATGGGCTGAAGAAAGCAGCGTTAGAACGGAGGAGGCAGAAGAACAGACATGCGCACAGAAACTCACACACACACTTCTATTTTCCCAAGGACCATAGAAGATCCGCTCCCTCTGTTCCTCAGCTTTACCCTACGTTTCATCATTTCTCTCTCTCTCTCTTTTTCTCTTGCTTCATATCTCGCTCTTTCTCCATCTCTCCCACAATCATAGCAACACATCCAATTGTCAAAGACTCCGGCCACGCTAGTCATAGACTGTTCTCTCTGCTACCGCACGGCAAGCAGTACTGGAGCACCAAGTCTAGGTCCAAGAGGCTTCTAAACAGCTTCTACCCCGAAGCCATAAGACTCCTGAACACCTAGCCAAATGGCTACCCTGACTATTTGCATCCCCCCCCCCCCCCCTATTTTACACCGCTGCTACTCTCTGTTGTTATCATCTATGCATAGTCACATTAATAACTCTACCTACATGTACATATTACCTCAACTAACCGGTGCCCCTGCACATTGACTCTGTACCGGTACCTCCATGTATACAGTCTCGCTATTGTTATTTTACTGCTGCTCTTTAATTACTTGTTACTTTTAATTCTTATCTGTATTTTTTTTAAACTGCATTGTTGAATTGGGGCTGGTAAGTAAGCATTTCACTGTAAGGTCTACACCTATTGTCTTGTGACTAATACAGTTTGATTTGAAGTGTGGTATAGCACTGGGGAGTTGCTCAACAGAGTTTGATCCTCTCCAGTTCAAAGGCTCAGAGGATCTCTGACAGGTCCTGGGATCTCACCTAATATCACACTCTACTGAGGATTGACATGTGACAGTGGACATCTCTATCCGCATCGCTTCACAGAGTGATAGGACCAAAGCCACAGCCATTAAATTCAACTGCTGACTTTATGAGGTCAGTAACATTTGAGATAGAGAGGGAGAGAGGGGAAGAAAGAAAGATGAAAAGGGAGAGAGAGAGAGGGGAAGAAAGAAAGATGAAAAGGGGAGAGAGAGAGAGAGAAAGAGGGAGATATGGAGAGAAAGAGAGAGAGAGAGAGAGAGAGAGATGGAGAGAGAAAGAGGGAGATATGGAGAGAAAGAGGGCTGGGGATGAGAGAGAGAGAAAAAGAGAAAAATGAATACTGAAATAGGGATATGAGAAAGAAACAGAAAAGAGAGAGGGAAAGAAAGAAAGGGCAAGAGGAAAAATGTGTATACATTGACACTTTACGACAAATTCACAGGGACTTTGTTTAAATACAGTGCCATCTCCCCTGTGACCTTACAGGGAATCTAAATTCCATTAGAAGGGCAAATGGAGAGAGAAAGGGAGAGAGTGGGGGTTGCTATGGGAGATTAATAAACCTCATCTGGAGAGTGGTGTATTTGTCTCCCATAGCAACCCCCACTCTCCAGATGAGGTTTATTAATCACGATAATTATATCAGCACTTCAATTATTTTGACAGCATTATTTGCATCTGCCGCCATTTTCACACCTGTTCAGTGTTCACCATCAGGTCTGTGGAAAATATAATGCCTTTTATATTACTACAATGGCAATTCATGTTGTGGAGAGAGTCTATACAACTGACATGTCAATTAAACAGAGAAAATGACAACCATATGATGTTAGACTAGTGAAAGATGTCGAATTAATGGACAGATGTTGATTCTGTGAAGTCAAAATACCAAATAAAGAACACGCACCATAAAGTGAGTAGCTGACTAGCGAATGATAATCTATACCAGGGGTCTCCAACAGGTTGACCGCTAGCTAGTAGCTCACAGCCCAACTATGAGTAGCTCGGCAAACAATTCCCGAAAGTATACGCAATGTTTCATGTGTTCCATTGCTAACGGTCATAAACCAATCTCACAAGTATGCGACACCGCAAGCTCCCAGCTACTAACTAATCAACGCAGCTTTGACATTATTCCACCCATGGTTAGCCACGATTGGCTTAAAAAAACAAACCTAACACAACATCTGCCAATTCATTTCCAGCAATATTGCCCCTGTCTGTCTGTGTGGCGCGCGCGTTTGTCTATTACTCCACTTGATGTGATAACCATCTTGTGAGTTGACAGAAATAATTTCCCCAAAACCCTTATCCATTAAATGCTAACGACAAAGGCGGCTTACCTTGCAAAAGTATACCATGAGTGAGTATATCATTTGTATCTATTATTTATTATTTGGAAACTTTGCCATGAAATGAACAGCAGCAGTACAGAACCATCGCTAGACCAGCACATTAAGCTCGATCAACACGTTCCTGTGCAATTAAAGGGACAGATGCTTAATTAAAGGGCCAGATGTGCAATTAAAGGGGAATTACACTCAAAAATCTATTTATTAGCTTTCTTCCAAACCCACATTTGTTTTGTCTTCTGCTGATATTTAGCAATTGACATGGATTCATAACATCCAATTTCGTTGTTTATCTATGAACAATTGTAATTTCAAGAGTGACCCCCCCCAAATAAAACTGAGAAAACATAATTTGAGAAAATATTAGACAGAATTTGGAAAATAATCACAGGTATTATATGGCCCCACTTAGAGTTGTTCATTAACCATTATTTTACTAGATATATTGACAGAAAACTACCTTCTCTTGTACACTAAGGACCCGGGAAGAGAAGAATGTGCTTATCTGAAAGCTAGAAAAAAAAATAGTAGCTCGCAACATGTTTCATTTTTTAAAAGTAGCTCTCATGCTAGAAAAGGTTAGAGACCCCTGATCAATACAAATGATAAATAAAGTGGCACACATCTCTTACCTGGCTTTGGACTTATTTAAATAGATGCTGATTGAGTGTCTTAACAGAAGAAAAAGCTCCAGTCAATCATTGAAGTGTGTTCGTACCATGTCAGATTGACATACAGTAACAGATGTTAACTGTTTGCATCCATGCTGAAGAGACTTTGCCTTCAAATTGGTGGTTCTTTTTCTGGGAAACAAATTGGCCACTTCCCTTCCTTTATCCTGTATCCATGCTGAGTTGAAATGATGATTGGGCCTTTGTTAAAGGAGCGACAGTACAGGGAGTTATACACCGGTTGCCTGGTGACCCAAACGGCTCTATGTTCGCCACATACTTCAGTCTGAGACTGCCATCATTGAAGTCATTTGTGGGGATGTCAAAATGCGGGGTGTTGTAGAAAACAAAGTCTTCAGTGATTGGATAATCTCTAACCATCAAAGCCCACATGTGTTCTGGCTCTGGCCCAACCCAACAGTTTCTGGACCAGTCAGGACGGTTAGAATGTGTTTACGTTCTAGAAATCGTCGTGGAGGTACTCCGATCCAGACTTATTGCGGAGAATAAATGAACTTCCGTGGGCTTGGCGTAGCATTTGGCTGGAGCAACTGCATCCTGCGCCAATTGCATCCAAATATACTATGGGGCTCCACTCTTTTGAAACGTTGAATGTGTGCATCCGTTGTTCCAACATCCAGGGTACATCCAAAATGGCACCCTATTCCCTATATAGCAAACAAAGTAGAGCACTATGTAGGGAATAGGAAGCCGTTTTCTAAGATCTTGCCGGGGTCATTTCCAAAATTTCCAATTGTTAGAAGTGTGTTTCTGTCTAGAACATTACTAGACAGAAGTAGATGAAGAGATGTACTGTACTGTAGTTAAAATGGCCTCCTGCCCCTCGCTTACACTCATTATAACATGGCTATGATCGTCAACACTAGTGATCAGAGTAAAGCTTGATCCACATTGACAAAAACTATTTGCAAAATTAAAAAGAAAAACTTAAAAAGTACAGTAAGGGGTTTTGAAATGCCCCCTCTGTGTGTGTGAAGTGGTTATTTCCCCTCTGTGTATAGCTCAGAGGTAACACACAGGTTACCTGAATGAGAAATGAAGGACATGACACTGGCGTTTGAAACATTGTTTTCCGACGTTGGCATTATCAAACGACACCTAATTTGTGTGCCGAGCGACAGCTAATGAGGGAAGCCGATTAATCAAGCTTTAATTGGTAGTTGACAGAGTGTGTTGGGAAGGTTTTGAAACCCCCCTTCAACCCCTCCCTTCCTCTCCTCCTCTACCCCACATCTCCTCCACTCCCCTGGGGTGTGAGTCTCATCTCAGCTGGGTGGACTGCCCGTGGACCCTGCCTAAACCCCAGAACACGGTACCCAGAGGAGGAGCTGCCAAGTTGGGCATCCTGATGCAGCGCCAGCCCCTCTCCACGGAGACTCCCCCTGGAGGCCACTGAGAGAGAGACTTCCTGTTGTGGCACAGGGCCATTGGGAATTCTGATGTTCGGAGGCTACTGGCTTCAACCAATCAAACACTGAACAGGAGGGTGTTATATGCAGAATCATCCCACTGTTTAGATCTCTAAAGAGAAAATTGTCCTTCCACACACCATGACTGCCTGAGAGACTAGCCACTGTGGCGGTCAAACAAAGTCCACAGGGAGATTAGGCACGGTGACTACAACCAATCAGGCTACAGTACAACTAAAGGCCATGGTGTCCGTATGCAGATTCATACTATGAATGTCTATGTAGGTCTTAGTTCCACAATGCCTGTAGTGTTTAGGCCAAACAAAGTCCATGGAATAGTGACAAACAATTATAACGGTAATACATAATGTGAACTCAGTCCACCTCAATGTGTTGACAGTACTGTTCAGACCTGCTGTAGGTATGATGTTGATATACATGCATCACTTCAAGCTGAATGTGTGGTCAAATGAGTGAATAAAAAGCCTAATGCGTGATTAATTTGGAGTGCATAGCCGGGCACACCGTTTGACACTGAATCATTCCTCCACAGTTACTAGGCAACAAGTGGAAATAACGCTAATGGTTCTGCGGCTGATGAATCCGAGGCGTGTTGAAGCGTTTTGGGTAACTGATAGGGACTACTTTTTAGCATTCTAAATTCTCCCCTTGGTGACCTCGTTCCCGAGTAGCAGCTATATTTGTTCAAAGATCGTTATGAGGTTAAATATTAGGTTATTGTAAATCTCTCAAGACTCTTCCCTTTTGCATTCAAAGTATGCAGAGTTCTTATTTAATTGTGCTGAGATAACAAACATAATAATTAGTAGCCTTTTTGTTCATATGTGTGGTTGGATATTGAAAGGATATCCTCCCACCTTGGTCGTTGCTTTGAAAATGTCACGGCCGTAAAAAGAAGTGGACCAAAGCGCAGCGTGGTGAGCGTAGATTTTCCTCTTTATTTTGGAATGACGCCAACAAAACAAGAAACAAAATGAACAACCGTGAAGCTTACAGGGCTTTGGTACCACAAACAAAGTTAACTACCCACACTAAAATATGGGAAAAAGGGCTAGTTAAGTATGATTCCCAATCAGAGACAACAATAGACAGCTGTCACTGATTGAGAACCATACCCGGCCAAAACAAAGAAATACCAAAACATAGAAAATAGAACATAGAATGCCCACACAAATCACACCCTGACCAAACCAAAATAGAGACAAAAGGTGCGGACTCCGGCCTATCCGCGGTGGCGGCTCTGGTGCGGGACGTAGACCCCGCTCCACCTCTGGCTCACCCCACTTTGGTAGCGACCTCTCTGCTGGCCCCCGGACTGGGGACCCTCTCTGCTGACCCCGGACTGGGGACACTCTCTGCAAGCCCCGGACTGGAGACCGTCGCTGGAGGCTCTGGACTGGAGGCCGTCGCTGTTGGCTCTGGACTGGAGGCTGTTGCTGGAGGCTCTGGACTGGAAGCTGTCGTTGGAGGCTTCGTGCCATGACTCCTCGCTGGAGGCTTCGTGCCATGGATCATCACTGGAGGCTTCTTGCCATGGATCATCACTGGAGGCTTCGTGCCATGGATCATCACTGGAGGCTTCGTGCCATGGATTATCACTGGAGGCTTCGTGCCATGGATCAACACTGGAGGCTTCTTGCCATGGATCATCATGTTTGTTTTACTCCATGTGTAACTCTATGTCGTTGAATGTGTCAAACTGCTTTGCTTTATCTTGGCCAGGTCGCAATTGTAAATGAGAACTTGTTCTCAACTTGCCTACCTGGTTAAATAAAGGTGAAATAAATCAAATAAAAAAATAAAAAAATCACTGGAGGCTTCATGCCATGGATCATCACTGGAGGCTTCATGCCATGGATCATCACTGGAGGCTTCTTGCCATGGATCATCACTGGAGGCTTCTTGCCATGGATCATCACTGGAGGCTTCATGCCATGGATCATCACTGGAGGCTTCTTGCCATGGATCATCACTGGAGGCTTCTTGCCATGGATCATCACTGGAGGCTTCATGCCATGGATCATCACTGGAGGCTTCTTGCCATGGATCATCACTGGAGGCTTCTTGCATCATTGGAGGCTTCTGGCACTCTCCCTGGGTCGACCGACCACCTCTCTACCTCCTCCCAGGTTGTCTCTGGTTCACACCTCGGCACCGCCGACCGTCCCGTGTGCCTCCTCCAAAAAAATGTTTTGGGGGGGCCGCTCCTAGCCACACTGCTTGGTCCTTTGGTGGTGGGTAGTTCTGTCACGGCCGTCAAAAGAAGTGGACCAAAGTGCAGTGTGGTGAACATACATTTTCCTTTTATTCTGGAATGACGCCAACAAAACAAGAAACAAGATAAACTACCGTAAAGCTTATGAGGGCTAAGTGCTGCTAACACAAGTCAACTACCCACACTGAAGGAATGAAAAAGGGCTACCTAAGTATGATTCCTAATCAGTGACAGCTGTCTATCGTTGTCCCGCCCTCCTTTCGGAAAAGCTGACCACGGCTCCATTTTGTTGCTCCCCGCCTACAGACAGAAGCTAAAACAAGAAGCTCCCGCGCTGAGGTCTGTTCAACGCTGGTCCGACCAATCTGATTCCACGCTCCAAGACTGCTTCCATCACGTGGACTGGGATATGTTTTGTATTGCGTCAAACAACAACATTGATGAATACGCTGATTCGGTGAGCGAGTTCATTAGAACGTGCGTTGAAGATGTCGTTCCCATAGCAACGATTAAAACATTCCCAAAACTGAAAGCGAGAACCACTGCTTTTAATAAGGGCAAGGTGACCGGAAACATGACCGAATACAAACAGTCTAGCTATTCCCTCCGCAGGCAATCAAACAAGCTAAGCGTCAGTATAGAGACAAAGTAGAATCGCAATTCAACGGCTCAGACACAAGAGGTATGTGGCAGGGTCTACAGTCAATCACGGATTACAAAAAGAAAACCAGCCCAGTCACGGACCAGGGTGTCTTGCTCCCAGGCAGACTAAATAACTTTTTTGCCCGCTTTACAGTGCCACTGACACGGCCCGCAACCAAAACATGCGGACTCTCCTTCACTACAGCCGAGGTGAGTAAAACATTAAACGTGTTATCCCTCGCAAGGCTGCAGGCCCAGACGGCATCCCCAGCCGCGCCCTCAGAGCATGCGCAGACCAGCTGGCTGGTGTGTTTACGGACATATTCAATCAATCCTTATCCCAGTCTTCTGTTCCCACATGCTTCAAGAGGGCCACCATTGTTCCTGTTCCCAAGAAAGCTAAGGGAACTGAGCTAAACGACTACCGCCCCGTAGCACTCACTTCCGTCATCATGAAGTGCTTTGAGAGACTAGTCAAGGACCATATCACCTCCACCCTACCTGACACCCTAGACCCACTCCAATTTGCTTACCGCCCAAATAGGTTGACAGATATATAGGTCCGCAAACTCAACCACACTGCACACTGCCCTAACCCATCTGGACAAGAGGAATACCTATGTGAGAATGCTGTTCATTGACTACAGCTCAGCATTTAACATCTTAGTACCCTCCAAGCTCGTCATCAAGCTTGAGACCCTGGGTCTCGACCCTGTCCTGTGCAACTGGGTACTGGACTTCCTGACGGGCCACCCCCAGGTGGTGAGGGTAGGTAACAACATCTCCACCCCGCTGATCCTCAACACTGGGGCCCCACAAGGGTGCGTTCTGAGCCCTCTCCTGTACTCCCTGTTCACCCACGACTGCGTGGCCACGCACGCCTCCAACTCAATCATCAAGTTTGCGGACGACATAACAGTGGTAGGCTTGATTACCAACAACGACGAGAGGGCCTACAGGGAGGAGGTGAGGGCCCTCGGAGTGTGGTGTCAGGAAAATAACCTCACACTCAACATCAACAAAACTAAGGAGATGATTGTGGACTTCAGGAAACAGCAGAGGGAACACCCCCTTATCCACATTGATGGGATAGTAGTGGAGAGGGTAGTAAGTTTTAAGTTCCTCGGCGTACACATCACAGACAAATTGAATTGGTCCACCCACACAGACAGTGTCGTGAAGAAGGCGCAGCAGCGCCTCTTCAACCTCAGGAGGCTGAAGAAATTTGGCTTGTCACCAAAAGCACTCACAAACTTCTACAGATGCACAATCGAGAGCATCCGGTCAGGCTGTATCACCGCTTGTTACGGAAACTGCTCCGCCCACAACTGTAAGGCTCTCCAGAGGGTAGTGAGGTCTGTACAACGCATCACCGGGGGCAAACTATCTGCCCTCCAGGACACCTACACCCCCCGATGTCACAGGAAGGCCATAAAGATCATCAAGGACAACAACCACCAGAGCCACTGCCTGTTCACCCCGCTATCATCCAGAAGGCGAGGTCAGTACAGGTGCATCAAAGCTGGGACCGAGAGACTGAAACACAGCTTCTATCTCAAGGCCATCAGACTGTTAAACAGCCACCACTAACATTGAGTGGCTGCTGCCAACACACTGACTCAACTCCAGCCACTTTAATAATGGGAATTGATGGGAATTGATGTAAAATATATCACTAGCCACTTTAAACAATGCTACTTAATATAATGTTTACATACCCTACATTATTCATCTCATATGTCTACGTATATACTGTACTCTATATCATCTACTGCATCTTTATGTACTACATGTATCACTAGCCACTTTAAACTATGCCACTGTTTACATACTCATCTCATATGTATATACTGTACTCGATACCATCTACTGCATCTTGCCTGTGCCGCTCTGTACCATCACTCATTCATATATCTTTATGTACATATTCTTTATCCCTTTACACTTGTGTGTGTATAAGGTAGTAGTTTTGGAATTGTTAGTTAGATTACTCGTTGGTTATTACTGCATTGTCGGAACTAGAAGCACAAGCATTTTGCTACACTCGCATTAACATCTGCTAACCATGTGTATGTGACAAATAAATTTGATTTGATTTGAGCATGTCAGCTTGTCAGAAACCTTCTCTTCGTAAGGTTAAAGTGAGAAGACATTCCAGCCGGGTGGAGTAGAACGCACAAAGAACGATTTATTCATACTGTTTTCTCTAAATCACCCACTCTGATGGTAATTGATAATTAGAGCCAGAAATAAATCATTTTGGCTGGAATCATTGTTTTATTTGTCACAGGTGATTAGCTTGTCGTGATATGAGACCTGCTGAACCATCAACATCATTGCCAAGCCGTTGATTTTTTATTAGCCGAGACCTCACCTAGAATCATCTCATCCCGTTATGAAATGTACTCAACGCTTACTGGCAAATCTTTATTCAGCCAAACTGCCCTTCAGCTCAATGGCTTGCCCTTAAAGGTGCAGTCTGGGGCCTGTGAATCTCTCTCTCACTTCCAGTCCTTGGATCTAGAGGGATGTCTATGAATTTGAGAGGGATTACATTTTCCTAACCACTTCACACAGCTGTGTACTTAAACAAGTGACAGGGTGGCTGTTTTTGTTTTTATCATTTTATGCTCCAAGAATATACTGTAGCTTGAACCCCAGGTAGGCGAAGAGCCCTCAGCTTTCAAGGATTACCAAGAAACTCCTTTTCTTTGCAGTTTTCTATGGATGTATTCCTGGTATTTCTGGCAATATCATTTCATGTATCAATCAAGCGAGAGAGAAATGGAAGGCATGAATAAAAGAACTGCCAGCCTCTATCAATAAAAACACATGTAGCTCAAGCTAAGAGCTTCCAGATAATCATGTTTTCCCTGAGCAACAAAAGCCCTTTCAGTCAAAATGGTGAATGGCAATTGAATAAAATACACATGTAATTTAAAGACGAGGTAAACAAAACTGGTATTTACAGTTTGATGGATCAAAGGAAGAAGATGGGGGGGGGGGGTGTCTTGCCGATGTAGTAGGCCGACACACACACACACACACACACACACACGCTTGCATGCACACACACGCTTGCATGCCCACACACGCTTGCATGCCCACACTCACACACACAACTACTGCAATTATACAAACATGTCACTCTTTCCTCTGCAGCAGATTGACTCCATTGTTCCAGAACATTTACATTAGAACAGAAGCCTCTTCACAACCTCTGGAGAAGCATTGCATCACTACACGAAGACTCACAGTGCATATTTATTCAGCTCTACTCCAGTCAATTCTATTGTCACTTAAATTAAATGTGTTATGCAGTACAATGGTTAACAGGCCAAGACGACCATATATTTGTTTGTACACTGTGTGTGTGTGTGTGTGTGTGTGTGTGTGTGTGTGTGTGTGTGTGTGTGTGTGTGTGTGTGTGTGTGTGTGTGTGTGTGTGTGTGTACTATTAGTGTACACACACACACACACACACACACACACACACGGTCCTGAACTGCAGATAATCTGTCTAGAAATGAAACCGAGCTGGGAGTCCCTGTACGTGTGCACCAGCACTCAAATTGCAATCTGATTGGCCAGCTGCACGTTGCTGGTCTGCTCAGCAGGCATTGTGGGAAGACAGAAATGTCCAGAGTGTTCAAAGGAAAACATGTCCATATGTTGTTGTTTTAAATCTACAACAGTCATGTGTATTAATATGGCATTTTGTTATCTCTATAACAGATTAAATGGATGAAAACAATATATTTGATGAGCAGAGACACATTGCCATTTAAATAATGACTTGACTGAGTTTCAGAGTTAGACACTCAGACCCAATAACTAGGGCCAGGAGTTGTCCTGGACAACTGACCTGACCAGGAAAAACTCTGGACCCCAGTTTTACCTGGTTATATCACCTGGTCAGGAAAATACACTGGCTTTACTGGGGGGTGGTCAAGCCAATGAACCTCTTCCCCCTACTCAGAGCACTGCAGCTAAGATTCACATAACCCACCCTGTCAGACATCGACACAGTGAAACTTGTCATGGGCAACAATGCATCGACCAAAAATAGAACTCTCCCATTGCAGAAGTATAAAATATACATGAAACCATCTCTCTAACAGTCGAAACCCCTCTAGAGGAAGAAGAACCAGAACCCCTCTACTGTGAGACAGTCAGGAAGAAGAAAGACTCTACTGTAAGTCAGGAAAGAAGAACCAGAACCCCTCTACTGTGAGGCAGTCAGGAAGAAGAACCAGAACCACTCTACTGTGAGACAGTCAGGAAGAAGAACCAGAACCCTCTACTGTAAGACAGTCAGGAAGAAGAACCAGAACCACTCTACTGTGAGACCAGTCAGGAAGAAGAACCAGAACCACTCTACTGTGAGGCAGTCAGGAAGAAGAACCAGAACCACTCTACTGTGAGACAGTCAGGAAGAAGAACCAGAACCACTCTACTGTGAGACAGTCAGGAAGAAGAACCAGAACCCCTCTACTGTAAGACAGTCAGGAAGAAGAACCAGAACCACTCTACTGTGAGACAGTCAGGAAGAAGAACCAGAACCACTCTACTGTGAGACAGTCAGGAAGAAGAACCAGAACCACTCTACTGTGAGACCGTCAGGAACAAGAACCAGAACCACTCTACTGTGAGACCGTCAGGAAGAAGAACCAGAACCCCTCTACTGTAAGACAGTCAGGAAGAAGAACCAGAACCCCTCTACTGTAAGACAGTCAGGAAGAAGAACCAGAACCACTCTACTGTGAGACCGTCAGGAACAAGAACCAGAACCACTCTACTGTGAGACCGTCAGGAACAAGAACCAGAACCACTCTACTGTGAGACCGTCAGGAAGAAGAACCAGAACCCCTCTACTGTAAGACAGTCAGGAAGAAGAACCAGAACCACTCTACTGTAAGACAGTCAGGAAGAAGAACCAGAACCCCTCTACTGTGAGGCAGTCAGGAAGAAGAACCAGAACCACTCTACTGTGAGACCGTCAGGAAGAAGAACCAGAACCACTCTACTGTGAGGCAGTCAGGAAGAAGAACCAGAACCACTCTACTGTGAGACAGTCAGGAAGAAGAACCAGAACCACTCTACTGTGAGACCGTCAGGAAGAAGAACCAGAACCACTCTACTGTGAGACCGTCAGGAAGAAGAACCAGAACCCCTCTACTGTGAGACCGTCAGGAAGAAGAACCAGAACCACTCTACTGTAAGACCGTCAGGAAGAAGAACCAGAACCACTCTACTGTGAGACCGTCAGGAAGAAGAACCAGAACCCCTCTACTGTAAGACAGTCAGGAAGAAGAACCAGAACCACTCTACTGTAAGACAGTCAGGAAGAAGAACCAGAACCCCTCTACTGTGAGGCAGTCAGGAAGAAGAACCAGAACCACTCTACTGTAAGACCGTCAGGAAGAAGAACCAGAACCACTCTACTGTAAGACCGTCAGGAAGAAGAACCAGAACCACTCTACTGTGAGACCGTCAGGAAGAAGAACCAGAACCCCTCTACTGTAAGACAGTTAGGAACAAGAACCAGAACCACTCTACTGTGAGGCAGTCAGGAAGAAGAACCAGAACCCCTCTACTGTGAGACAGTCAGGAAGAAGAACCAGAACCCCTCTACTGTAAGACAGTCAGGAAGAAGAACCAGAACCCCTCTACTGTGAGGCAGTCAGGAAGAAGAAAGTCTAGTTTTTGATCTATCATCCGTCCGTCCGTCCGTCCGTCCGTCCGTCTGTCTGTCTGTGTGTGTGTGCATGTGTGTACATGTGTATGTTTGACCGGTCTCATAGCGGCGTCATGTCGATAATAGGATGTGTCTGGCTATCTGAGCTCTGACTACATGGTGAAATTGGAACCCTGTGGCATGGAATAAGATGAGAATCACAGAGAGAGAAGAAGAACAGAGAGAAGAAGACCAGGGAGAAGAAGAACAGAGGCAGAGAAGAACAGAGTGAGAAGGACATAGAGAAGAAGAAGAAGAAAAAGAAGAAGAGAAGAACAGACACTTACCCAGGCTGAACTCCACATGGGGCAGCTTGGGAATCAGGATGCCACCTGTGATACAGAGACAGAGAGAGAGGGGAAGACCATTAAGAGAGAATACAAAGCTGTTCACTCATGAAAAATGTATAATCTGAGATAATTCAGACACCACACACACAGGCGCACAGACACCGAAACACACCGACAGACACACCGGAAAAAAAAAACAGACAGACACACCGACAGACACCGAAACACGCACACACACATTTCACTGCAAAGGGCAAAACCATCTATCAAATACCCATTCATCTCCATATTAACCACTATGCCCTCTACGACCATTTCATTTAGGCTTTTAACGAGGTCGACGAGCATGGCACCTCTCCTCCAAATGAAACCCAAATGAAAGGCAATAAAACCCAACACCACTTCAGTGCCAGTCTTTCCATTCACTCTACGGTAGTAAGCATGGAAAAATACCTTCCCCCATCATCAACACAATATGTCTTCAGAGAGGTTTAACACTGTGGCTGTTGTAACGGCTCGGACCGAAACGCTTCATGTGTGATTGATGGCCCGGTTCGCTTTAGATTATGCAAACGGGCTGCAATCTATTTATCCGATTGCGGCGTGTGTCACAGCCAGAGTTCCCCGACATCCATCGCCCTGAATGCCCAGCTCCCCCCTCCCCACAACCGCCCCGATGGGGAACTAATGGAGGAGGCTGGGTGGTGGGGAGGGGGGTGCCATCGCTTGTGCCCACCATCTGATGCCAGTATGACGGGTATCATCGAGGCATGAGCTCACCACCATACCTGGAGGGCCGCGTGCCAAGGGAGAAACTCACACACTCTCTGCAACACACACACACACACACACATAAGCAGAAACACAGACACACACTCATAAGCACACACACACACACACACACACACACACACACACACACACACCCTCATCCTCGTTCCGCAGTGCCTGGGCCGAATTGTCCTCTCTCCTAGCATCGTCAACCTGGCTAATGAAGCGTGGGTACTCTACACATCTTGACGTATGGGGCCGGGTGTTACAAACACAGCACACTTCTAGTGAAGACAGATCATATCATTAGGTAACTAACTCATTGTATTATTAGTAATCACTAGTTAGCTATAATCACAAGTCAAACATTTTGAATGCTTAGCAGGACAAGAAAATGGTTTAAATCACATACTTATCAAGAGAACATCCCTGGTCATCCCTACTGCCTCTGATCTGGCGGACTCACTAAACACAAATGCTTCGTTTGTAGAGTATGTCTGAGTGTTGAACTATGACCCTGGCTATCCATAAATTTAAAAAACAAACAAATTGTGTCATCTGGTTTGCTTAATATAAGACATTTTAAATGATTCATACTTTTACTTTTGATACTTAAGTAAAAAAACAAAAACTTTTAGACTTTTACTGAAGTAGTATTTTACTGGGTGACTTTAACTTTTACTTGAGTATTAAGGTATCTTTACTTTTACTCAAGTATACAAATTGAGTACCTTTTCCACCGCTGGTTATACTACCATGACTGGTGTTGAGACATTAAGACGATGTGACAGGTTAATAACATGATACTACAGTGACCCACTGCTAAATGACGTAAATGTAAATGACTGGTGATGAAAATAGTCTGTAAGGTGATTAGAAAATACCCTTGTCAGGGATCATGGGACAATGGCAGCTGTTGAGCTGCTCAAGGCCCTCTCTGCATCACTTTACCATAGGGGACAACCAATCACAATCAGCCACTTTTACATCTCTCTCTACCTCACAGGGCTCTAATCACTCCACCAATCAGCCACTTCACTGCTCTCTCTACCTCACAGGGCTCTAATCACTCCACCAATCAGCCACTTTATAGCACTCTCTCTACCTCACAGGGCTCTAATTACTCCACCAATCAGCCACTTTATAGCACTCTCTCTACCTCACAGGGCTCTAATCACTCCACCAATCAGCCACTTCACTGCTCTCTCTACCTCACAGGGCTCTAATCACTCCACCAATCAGCCACTTTATAGCACTCTCTCTACCTCACAGGGCTCTAATCACTCCACCAATCAGCCACTTTACTGCTCTCTCTACCTCACAGGGCTCTAATCACTCCACCAATCAGCCACTTCACTGCTCTCTCTACCTCACAGGGCTCTAATCACTCCACCAATCAGCCACTTCACTGCTCTCTCTACCTCACAGGGCTCTAATTACTCCACCAATCAGCCACTTTATAGCACTCTCTCTACCTCACAGGGCTCTAATTACTCCACCAATCAGCCACTTTTACATCTCTCTCTACCTCACAGGGCTCTAATCACTCCACCAATCAGCCACTTTACAGCTCTCTCTACCTCACAGGGCTCTAATCACTCCACCAATCAGCCACTTTACAGCTCTCTCTACCTCACAGGGCTCTAATCACTCCACCAATCAGCCACTTTACAGCTCTCTCTACCTCACAGGGCTCTAATTACTCCACCAATCAGCCACTTTACATCTCTCTCTACCTCACAGGGCTCTAATCACTCCACCAATCAGCCACTTTACAGCTCTCTCTCTACTTCACAGGGCTCTAATCACTCCACCAATCAGCCACTTTACAGCTCTCTACCTCACAGGGCTCTAATCACTCCACCAATCAGCCACTTTTACAGCTCTCTCTACCTCACAGGGCTCTAATCACTCCACCAATCAGCCACTTTACAGCTCTCTCTACCTCACAGGGCTCTAATCACTCCACCAATCAGCCACTTTACAGCTCTCTCTACCTCACAGGGCTCTAATCACTCCACCAATCAGCCACTTTATAGCACTCTCTCTACCTCACAGGGCTCTAATCACTCCACCAATCAGCCACTTTACAGCTCTCTCTCTACTTCACAGGGCTCTAATCACTCCACCAATCAGCAACTCTTTCTACAGGACTAACACATTTAATTCAACTGTAGGTCTACAGGACTAACCCATTTAAGTCAACTGTAGGACTACAGGACTAACACATTTAATTCAACTGTAGACCAACAGAACTAACCCATTTAATTCCACTGTAGGTCTACAGGACTAACACATTTAATTCAACTGTAGGTCTACAGGACTAACACATTTAATTCAACTGTAGTTCTACAGGACCAACCCATTAAATTCAACTGTAGGTCTACAGGACTAACACATTTAATTCAACTGTAGGTCTACAGGACTAACACATTTAATTCAACTGTAGGTCTACAGGACTAACACATTTAATTCAACTGTAGGTCTACAGGACTAACACATTAAATTCAACTGTAGGTCTACAGGACTGACCCATTTAATTCAACTGTAGGTCTACAAGACCAACACATTTAATTCAACTGTAGGTCTACAGGACTAACACATTTAATTCAACTGTAGGTCTACAGGACTAACACATTTAATTCAACTGTAGTTCTACAGGACCAACCCATTAAATTCAACTGTAGGTCTACAGGACTAACACATTTAATTCAACTGTAGGTCTACAGTACTAACACATTTAATTCAACTGTAGTTCTACAGGACTAACACATTTAATTCAACTTTAGGTCTACAGGACTAACACATTTAATTCAACTGTAGGTCTACAGGACTAACCCATTTAATTCAACTGTAGGTCTACAGGACTAACACATTTAATTCAACTTTAGGTCTACAGGACAAACGCATTTAATTCAACTGTAGACCAACAGAACTAACCCATATAATTCAACTGTAGACTAACCCATATAATTCAACTGTAGGCCAACAGAGATTTTAGAAAGTCAAGAGACATACTACTTTCACTGTTGAAGTCAAGATGTGGCCACAACTATCCAAGGTGATATTGACTTGCCTCTAAATTGTACACCAAATTACAAAATGATGCATCAATAGAGAACAGAATCCATGCACCTGCAAAGCTGTACCAGCTCCCACTACCAGGGACTATGGAATTGATCCCTTACAGGAATTGAATTGAATTGACCCAACCGCAGCCAAACAAATTCCTAATTAGTTTGACTCTAATTGCACCAGGAGAGAATTAGCCAGGTGTATAGACTAGACTAGTTGATAAACTAACAGGTGACCCAACTCCAGTGTGTTGGATTAGCATGTAGAGACAGAGAAACACAGGTGCAGTATAATGTGCAACCTACGCTACTCCTCTGGCGTGATAAATATGGAAATAGACCAATGAGGGGGTCCTTGGAGATGCACCGGAGGAGACTACGTACGCATGCACTCACACACACACACACACACACACACACACACACACACACACACACACACACACACTCACACTCACACTCACACTCACACTCACACACACACACACACACACACACGAACACTTGCACAGACTAGCACACACACACCGGAGGGGGGCCACGCCAAATGAGGTGTGCCCATCTGTGATACGTTTCATATGAATCTAGAAATAATAGCTCTGGTATAGAGAGAGGAGGGAGGGAGAGCGGGAGGGAAAGGAGGGGTAATGTATTCTGATGTGCACGAGGTGACTTTTCTGGGACGACAGCCCTAATGAACCTCCAAGGACTTGTGGGGGGTGGGGGGTCTGTGTCTCGCAGGTGCTCATTTAACCTCCCTCCTCTCTCTCTCTTTCATCTCTCTTTCCTCCCCTTCCTACGTGTCTACCACTTGGGGCCGGAGTCCTGAGCCCATAACTCTGAGGAAAGTGGGAAGGTGGAGGTCGGAACCAGGGAGGAAGACCCACATGGGAATGCTGCTCATTCACAGTTATCACAAAATGATGCCAGAGAAATCCCTCCTCCTTCCCTCCCTCCATACCTCCCACTTTGCACGCACCTACATCCCCTGCAGAGTGTCGAGCGAGCGAAAGCCACGTGGTGAGAAAAAGAAGCAATTCCCTGGGAAGGAGAAGCCTGGAAAAGCCCTGGCGTGGGTTAGCAGCCGTTGTTATGACGATCTTAATCACCTCGCTTATCCCTGTCATGAATAGATATTACATTTAAGGGGCCGGGCCCAAGACACAGTCATGTTTTTTTCTTTTAATATAATTTACCTCGGAGTAGGGGAATGCATTGAACGCATTACCCATAATTCACTGCCTGCCGAGGACTCAGTGGGGTTTGAAACATGGGAGAAAAAAAATCTCTCGCCGTCTCTTTTTTTTCCGGAGAAATTGGCGTTACAGAAGAGCACCTGGACTATGCTGATGATTCAATCACCAGAACGACAGCAGCTAGCGCGGCCTGCTGCCGACACACACCTGACGAGATTGATGTTTGAACAAAAGGCCCAATAACCGTAAGTGGTGGTAGAATGGGGAGAGTGAGTTACTGTCACATTAAGGCCCTGGGATCTACTAGAGAGAGGACAGACAGTTAATGGTGGTGGAAGGATTTGTCACCTGCGTTTAATGAAGCGGCGTGAAACAGTAAAGTTGCATGTTAATGAGGTGGTTTTAGACTGGTGAACCAGGAGGGATGGATAGACGTCAGAGGGTTAAAGTGGTAACATCCAGACCAGTAAAGGTTCAAATCCTAGATTCTAAAGGTGGATTTGTGTATTCACAGCTTGGGTCATAATGGATTGATAATGAGGTTATCTAACTGTAAGATATATCCTGCTTGTAACACCATTATTTTGCTTATAGCGCCAGAAACTGTCACGACTTCCTCCGAAGTCGGTCCCTCTCCTTGTTTGGGCGACGTTCGGCGGTCAACGTCACTGGTCTTCTAGCCATCGCCGATCCACCTTTCATTTTCCATTTGTTTTGTCTTGTCTTCCCACACATCTGGTTTCAATTACATCAATTACATGTTGTGTATTTAACCCTCTGTCCCCACATGTCCTTGTCTGGTATTGTTTATTGTAAGTGCTTGTGCACGTTATGTCTGGGGTTTTCGTCCCATTGTATATATTGTTTTTGTTCACAGTGATTTTTATCATTAAACTGTGCCGTTGTAACACAGTCTTTGCTCTCCTGCGCCTGACTTCTCTACCGCCAGTACACACATCTTACAGACACTACGATAACATAGGCCCATGAGTATAGTCAATGCTGATATAATTCATTCAGGTGACTGTTCAAAACTGTGTCCGTCAGGGTCAAAAATATAATGGATTCTGACCTTTGACCTCTTTTAGACTTTTGATGTAGAGCATGTGGGCGCAATGAATACCAAACTCTCTAGTCTAGGTGACCTGAACGCGCCAAGCCTGTCTCATCTCACCCAACGCTGTTCCCACTGCCTCTTATCTTCTACGTCAACCCAGCGACAAGAGAAACAAATTCACCTTGTGATTGGTAATGGGAGGTTGTCAACCTGTCTGTGGCTCTGTAGCTCTATAATTACCTTCTTCTTCCGTTTCCCCCTCCGCACTTTGAGAAAACAAAAACGGAGGTGTTCAACGGCTGCGTCCCAAATGGCACCATACTCCCTACATGGGATAGGATACGTACGGGCCCTGGTCAAAAGCAGTGTTCTATAAAGGGAATAGAGTGCCAGGTTCAGGGCAGAGGTGTTCATTATTACTGATTACACACCCACTTAAAGTTGGGCTGGAGGGAGAAAGAGCTTTACTTGATAGGAAATTATCTTATTTTGACATATATTTCAAAACATCCCTTGATCCCATAAGCTGTGATGAGGAGTGTAACAAAATATAGAGAGAGTGTGTGTGTGTGTGTGTGTGTGCTCCTTGTTCCTCATTCTTCGTTCATTTTCATAAAGGCTTCAATCACTAGCTGTTACCCTTCAGGGAAGACATCTGAGTTTAGCGTGCTACGATGCTAACAATACTGAGCCCTATGGTGAAACTGCAGTATGTGTCCTCCTGAAGAGCTGTGGCATCAGCCCCAGGAGGAGACAGAATGGAGGCTCAGTGCCACCCCTGAAATCAACGCTTATCTCATTATCATGCACCTGGAGTGATGACCATGGGAGATGTATTTTGCCTCTGCCAAAGCTTATTAGTGACAACAGTTTGGCCCACACGGTGGTTTTAGAATCCTTAACACACGCACACGCACACGCACACGCACATGCACACGCACACGCACACACACTTCAAGGAAAATATTTGTTCTTAAAGGAGTACAAACGCTTGTCACTGTTGTGGTACCCTGTAAGGTATATTCTTTGTACCTTTAGCTCTAGGTACATAATTGTACCCTTGCAGTTTGTACCTTAAAAGAGCCAGTGGCAAATATGTACCTCTTAAAATATTCTGGGGTGTTGTTTTAACACTGTAGGGTGGAAAACCGTAGTTTCATTTTACCCAGGGTGCCTTTCAGATTCATTTTAGAGTTATCAGTACCACCCATGACTGTGTTTGCTAGTGACAGAGACATGGTTGTTGCATTCATCTAAGTGAAAATGTTATTATTGAAATTAAACTCTTAATGACAGTACATTACATATATCATAAGGCCATACTTTGACAGTCCATGTTTTACCCCATCACAGTGATCTGAAACTGCTGGATTGCAGGCCACATCAGGCAAGTCATATAATGCTGGCTTGCTTTTTAATTCCTATTGAAATCCAGCCAGAGTTAGGATATAAAAAAAGGTGCATTTAGAATGACTGCCAAGGTAGACCAATTGATTAACAATCTAAATGGGAACAATCTCAGTAACGGGTGCAAGAAGTCCAACTACTAACAAATTGGATTAGTTTAGAAACATATGTGTTATTTTTCTTTGTGTAGCATAAGATCAATCAATCAATTTGCATGAAAAAACACACATATTGAAACAAACCATTCTGAAAATCCCCCTGCAATAGAGCATGCTGAGCAGTACCCTAACAGGTACCGAACAATACCATGTGAAATCATTATGTACCTTTGAAGGTACATTGTGCATTTACCTTTTTCTACCCCAGGGAACAATACTGTTCCCTAGCCATATCCTTTTTTTCTGAGAGCGTAGGCATAGACACCACGCGCGCGCACACACACACGCACGCACGCACGCACACACACACAATCATGTATGTCAATAAGCTTCAGACAAACAAATCTAACCACTGGGCAAAAAAATGATTGAATCATATATATAATATAAAATAATAATACTAATATTAATATATGCTATTTAGCAGACTCTTTTATCCAAAGTGACTTACAGTGAGGCCTGCATACATTTTACGTATGGATGGACCTGGGAAACAACGTTGTTTTCAACGTCATTTCAACAAAAACATTAAAAGTGATGACGTTGAATCAATGTGGAAAACTGGATTTGAAAATAGTCATCAAAGTAAGGACATTGTGTATTGTTTTCACACAACTTTGAACCTAAATTCAATGACATGGTGACATTTTCTATTTATTTCACGTTAGTTGTGTCCAGAGGGGTAGAATGCAGAGAAGTGGAGCATGAGGAGTGGAGGTTAGTGGAGGATGGATGAGGATAATTGAGGACACAGGTAAAGGGAAAACAGAGAGAGAATGAATGAGAAAGCATATAGGAGAGGGAGAAAGAAAGAACGAGATAGACAGCAAGAACGAGGAGAGGATGAACGAGCAGCATTCTAAGAACGAGTGAGTAAACTAAAGAGAGAGGAAAGCTGTATCTACAGCAGGGAAGGCCAAGTCCAGTCCTCAGGGGCCTGATTGGTGTCACACTGTTGCCCCAGCCTCAGCTAACACACCTGACTCCAATAATCAACTAATCAGGATATTCAGTTTGGAACGCAATTAGTTTAATGATTTGTGGGGGGGGGGGGTGACAGCACTTTGGCCACTCGAAGCCTGGAGTTGCCTATGATCTACAGTAAATATAGAGCTCACCAGCTCCGGTCAGTCCATCTCCTCCGGTCAGCGGCTCCCCCTCCTCTTCCATCATGTCCACCCTGCACTCATGGCCGAGGTGCCGTGTCCCACCGTCCTCCATCTCCACGGCTCTCCCTCCGCCTCCTCCAAGGAATGCCACTGTCCAGTCCAGCTCAGTCCCGGCTAGCGCTTCCTTGCGAATCCTTGCGAAAGGCTTTGAGGCAGATAGGATCGTCTCTCACTCTCTCACTGTCGCGCCGCTCTCTCTGGCAGCATAAAATACGCCTTTTAAAAAACGGAGGAGAGAGGGAAGTGGGGGTCCAAGAGTGGGGAGGGAGGGAAGGGTGGGAGGGAGGGAATGAGGGACTGAGGCAGGGAATGAAAGAGAAGGCAGGACAGAATTGATGTTAGGTGCGATAAACAGCTCAATCCATCAATCTTGTGCTGTCAGATGGAGCACCTAGACTAGACTGGTGGAGGCAGGCAGGATGGGACGCTGACGTTCTCTCTCTCCTCTCCTCTCTCTCTCTCTAACGCACTGCCACAGCTAGATCCAGGCAATGCAGCAGGGGACTCTCTCTTTTCCTGTGTGTTCCTCTCTCGCTCTCCCTCCCCTTTCTCTCTCGCTCCCTCTCTGTTCTTCTCTCTCTCTAAGAAAGGCAATTAACAAGACCATGACTGATGAGCTCCTTATGGGAGATCTGCCACGCAGCAGGTGAGGCTAGCAGATGCATATGGCAGAGCACATGAAAACATAGAGAGAGAGAGAGGGGGGAGAGAGAGAGAGAGAGAGATGGGAAAGAGAGAGCCTCAGAGAGAGAGAGAGAGAGAGAGGGGAGAGAGAGTTTTTACATTGTAAAAACACTGTATATATATATAATATGACATTTGTAATGTCTTTATTGTTTTGAAACTTCTGTATGTGTGATGTCTACTGTTAATTTTTATTGTTTATTTCACTTTATATATTATCTACCTTACTTGCTTTGGCAATGTTAACACATGTTACCCATGCCAATAAAGCCCCTTGAATTGAATTGAATTGAATTGAGAGGAGAGAGAGAGCCTCAGAGAGAGAGAGAGAGAGAGAGAGGGGAGAGAGAGAGAGAGAGAGAGAGGGGGAGAGAGAGAGAGGGGAGAGATAGCCTCGGAGAGAGAGAGAGGAGAGAGAGCCTCAGAGAGAGAGAGAGAGGAGAGAGAGAGCCTCAGAGAGAGAGAGAGAGAGAGAGAGGGGAGAGAAAGAGAGAGAGGGGGGAGAGAGAGAGAGAGCACGAGAGGGGAGAGAGAGAGCCTCAGAGAGAGAGAGAGAGAGAGAGAGAGAGAGAGAGGGGAGAGAGAGAGCCTCAGAGAGAGAGAGAGAGAGAGAGAGAGCCTCAGAGAGAGAGAGAGAGAGAGAGAGAGGGGAGAGAGAGAGCCTCGGAGAAAGAGAGAGAGAGAGAGAGAGGGGAGGGAGAGAGCCTCAGAGAAAGAGAGAGAGAGAGAGAGAGAGGGGAGAGAGAGAGCCTCAGAGAGAGAGAGAGAGAGGGGAGAGAGAGAGCCTCAGAGAAAGAGAGAGAGAGAGGGGAGAGAGAGAGAGAGAGAGAGGGGAAAGAGAAGGAGGGGAAAGAGAGAGAGGGGAGGGGAAAATAAGTATGCGTGCAACTGTAGTACATAGTGAGTCTTTGAGGTTTCTGTTACATTGATTATTTCACTTTTGTTTACTAACTATTTCACTTGCTTGGGCAATGTAAACATATGTTTCCCATGCCAAGAAAGCCCTTTGAATTTAATTGAATTGAGAGAGAGAGGGAGAGAGAGAGATTTGCCTAAACATCAGGTAACCTATACAAAGCTGTGAAGGGATCTGAGACAAGACAAGAAGGGCATTCTATGCCATCAAAAGGAACATAAAATTCAACATACCAATTAGGATCTGGCTAAAAATACTTGAATCAGTTATAGAACCCATTGCCTTTTATGGTCGTGAGGCCTGGGGTCCGCTCACCAACCAAGAATTCACAAAATGGGACAAACACCAAATTGAAACTCTGCATGCAGAATTCTGCAAAAATATCCTCTGTGTACAACGTAAAACACCAAATAATGGATGCAGAGAAGAATTAGGCCGATACCAGCTAATTATCAAAATCCAGAAAAGAGCTGTTAAATTCTACAACACCCTAAAAGGAAGCGATTCCCAAACCTTCCATAACAAAGCCATCACCTACAGAGAGATTAACCTGGAGAAGAGTCCCCTAAGCAAGCTGGTCCTGGGGCTCTGTTCACAAACACAAACACACCCCACAGAGCCTCAGGACAGCAACACAATTAGACTCAACCAAATCATGAGAAAACAAAAAGATAATTACTTGACACATTGGAAATAATTTGTTTAAAAAAACAGAGCAAACTAGAATGCTATTTGGCTCTAAACAGAGAGTACACAGTGGCAGAACACCTGACCTCTGTGACTGACCCAAACTTAAGGAAAGCTTTGACTATGTACAGACTCAGTGAGCATAGCCTTGCTATTGAGAAAAACCGCTGAAAGCAGAACTGGCTCTCAAGAGAAGACAGGCTATGTGCACACTGCCCACAAAATGAGGTGGAAACTGAGCTGCATTCCTAACCTCCAGCCCAATGTATGACCATATTAGAGAGACATATTTCCCTCAGATTACACAGATCCACAAAGAATTCGAAAACAAATCCAATTTTGATAAACTCCCATATCTGCTGGGTGAAATTCCACAGTGAGCCATCAGAGCAGCAAGATTTGTGACCTGTTGCCACGAGAAAAGTGCAACCAGTGAAGAACAAACACCATTGTAAATACAACCTATATTTATGTTTATTTATTTTACCTTTGGTACTTTAACTATTTGCTCATCATTACAACTCTGAATATATAGACATAATATGATATTTGAAATGCCTTTATTCTTTTGAAATTTTTGCAAGTGTAAAGTCCACCATGAATTTTTATTGTTTATTTAAATTTTGTTTATTATCTATTTTACTTGCTTTGGCAATGTAAACATATGTTTCACATGCAAATAAGCCCTTAAATTTAAATTGAATTGAGAGAGAAAGACCAGGGGAATAGCTGTGTTGGAAGATGGTGCAGTGCTGGGGAACGGTTCTGAGGATGGTGCAGTGTTGGGGAACGGTTCTGAGGATGGTGCAGTGCTGGGGAACGGTTCTGAGGATGGTGCAGTGCTGGGGAACGGTTCTGAGGATGGTGCAGTGCTGGGGAACGGTTCTGAGGATGGTGCAGTGCTGGGGAACGGTTCTGAGGATGATGCAGTGCTGGGGAACAGTTCTGAGAATGGTGCAGTGCTGGGGAACGGTTCTGAGCTGGGGAACGGTTCTGAGTTCTGATGATGCAGTGCTGGGGAACAGTTCTGAAAATGGTGCAGTGCTGGGGAACGGTTCTGAGGATGGTGCAGTGCTGGGGAACGGTTCTGAGGATGGTGCAGTGCTGGGGAACGGTTCTGAGGAGGGTGCAGTGCTGGGGAACGGTTCTGAGGATGGTGCAGTGTTGGGGAACGGTTCTGAGGATGGTGCAGTGCTGGGGAACGGTTCTGAGGAGGGTGCAGCATGACAACTCCTCCAGCAGGTACTACAGGTTGGTACAGGACAGAGGGATAGAGAGAAGGATAAAGATGGAGTGTGCTCCCCAGCTCATTATTATTAACTGAGCTACTTCCAGCATCGTTCGACAAACACCTCATTGATTAGCCAAGGTGTGTGTGTGTCTGTGTCTCTCAGTGTGTCTTCATGTGAGTTGGATTGGTAATTGAATGTGTTCATTTAAGAGTTTGTGAGTGTATTCATCCTTGTGTGTGTGCGTGCGTGTGCGTGTGCATGTGTGCGTGTGCGAGAGAGAGAGATTGTGTAGTCACATGCGCTGAATACAACTGGTGTAAACTTTACAGTGAAATGCTAACAAGAATAATAAAATTAAATATACAAGAATGGAGCTATCTACTGGGAGTACCAGTACCAGAACACTGTGGAGCTATATACAGGGAGTACCAGATCACTGTGGAGCTATATACAGGGAGTACCAGTACCAGATCACTGTGGAGCTATATACAGGGAGTACCAGTACCAGAACACTGTGGAGCTATATACAGGGAGCACCAGTACCAGCACACTGTGGAGCTATATACATGGAGCACCAGTACCAGAACACTGTAGAGCTATATACAGGGAGTACCAGTACCAGATCACTGTGGAGCTATATACAGGGAGTACCAGTACCAGATCACTGTGGAGCTCTATACAAGGAGTACCAGATCACTGTGGAGCTATTTTCAGGGAGTACCAGATCACTGTGGAGCTATATACAGGGAGTACCAGTACCAGAATACTGTGGAGCTATATACAGGGAGTACCAGTACCAGATCACTGTGGAGCTATATACAGGGAGTACCAGTACCAGATCACTGTGGAGCTCTATACAAGGAGTACCAGATCACTGTGGAGCTATTTTCAGGGAGTACCAGATCACTGTGGAGCTATATACAGGGAGTACCAGTACCAGATCACTGTGGAGCTACATACAGGGAGTACCAGTACCAGATCAATTTGCAGAGGTACCAGGTATTGTATTTGAGGTAGATATGTATATGAAGGCAGGATAAAGTGACTAGGCATCAGGATATATAATAATAAGAGTCAAATAAAGAACAGTAGCAGAGTAGCAGCAGCTAACGATGAGTGTCGAAGTGTGTTTGTGTGTGTGTGTGTGTGTGTGTGTGTGTGTGTGTGTGGGGGGGGGGTGTGGGGGTTTTTATTTTTTTATTTCACCTTTATTTAACCAGGTAGGCTAGTTGAGAACAAGTTCTCATTTGCAACTGCGACCTGGCCAAGATAAAGCATAGCAGTGTAAACAGAAAACACAGAGTTACACATGGAGTAAACAATTAACAAGTCAATAACACAGTAGAAAAAAAGGGAGTCTATATACATTGTGTGCAAAAGGCATGAGGAAGTAGGCAAATAATTACAGTTTTGCAGATTAACACTGGAGTGATAAATTATCAGATGGTCATGTACAGGTAGAGATATTGGTGTGCAAAAGAGCAGAAAAGTAATTAAATAAAAACAGTATGGGGATGAGGTAGGTAAAAATGGGTGGGCAATTTACCGATTGACTATGTACAGCTGCAGCAATCGGTTAGCTGCTCAGATAGCAGATGTTTGAAGTTGGTGAGGGAGATAAGTCTCCAACTTCAGCGATTTTTGCAATTCGTTCCAGTCATTGGCAGCAGAGAACTGGAACGAAAGGCGGCCAAATGAGGTGTTGGCTTTAGGGATGATCAGTGAGATACACCTGCTGGAGCGTGTGCTACGGGTGGGTGTTGCCATCGTGACCAGTGAACTGAGATAAGGCGGAGCTTTACCTAGCATGGACTTGTAGATGACCTGGAGCCAGTGGGTCTGGCGACGAATATGTAGCGAGGGCCAGCCGACTAGAGCATACAGGTCGCAGTGGTGGGTGGTATAAGGTGCTTTAGTGACAAAACGGATGGCACTGTGATAAACTGCATCCAGTTTGCTGAGTAGATTGTTGGAAGCAATTTTGTAGATGACATCGCCGAAGTCGAGGATCGGTAGAATAGTCAGTTTTACTAGGGTAAGTTTGACGGCGTGAGTGAAGGAGGCTTTGTTGCGGAATAGAAAGCCGACTCTAGATTTGATTTTCGATCGGGATGTTTGATATGAGTCTGGAAGGAGAGTTTACAGTCTAGCCAGACACCTAGGTACTTATAGATGTCCACATATTCAAGGTCGGAACAGGCAGCGAACGGTTGAAAAGCATGCATTTGGTTTTACTAGCGTTTAAGAGCAGTTGGAGGCCACGGAAGGAGTGTTGTATGGCATTGAAGCTCGTTTGGAGGTTAGATAGCATAGTGTCCAAGGACGGGCCGGAAGTATATAGAATGGTGTCGTCTGCGTAGAGGTGGATCAGGGAATCGCCCGCAGCAAGAGCAACATCATTGATATATACAGAGAAAAGAGTCGGCCCGAGAATTGAACCCTGTGGCACCCCCATAGAGACTGCCAGAGGACCGGACAGCATGCCCTCCGATTTGACACACTGAACTCTGTCTGCAAAGTAGTTGGTGAACCAGGCAAGGCAGTCATCAGAAAAACCGAGGCTACTGAGTCTGCCGATAAGAATATGGTGATTGACAGAGTCGAAAGCCTTGGCAAGGTCAATGAAGACGGCTGCACAGTACTGTCTTTTATCGATGGAGGTTATGATATCATTTAGTACCTTGAGCGTGGCTGAGGTGCACCCGTGACCGGCTCGGAAACCAGATTGCACAGCGGAGAAGGTACGGTGGGATTCGAGATGGTCATTGACCTGTTTATTGACTTGGCTTTCGAAGACCTTAGATAGGCAGGGCAGGATGGATATAGGTCTGTAGCAGTTTGGGTCCAGGGTGTCTCCCCCTTTGAAGAGGGGGATGACTGCGGCAGCTTTCCAATCCTTGGGGATCTCAGACGATATGAAAGAGAGGTTGAACAGGCTGGTAATAGGGGTTGCGACAATGGCGGAGGATAGTTTCAGAAATAGAGGGTCCAGATTGTCAAGCCCAGCTGATTTGAAGAGGTATAAAAACAAACAACTCTCTCTCTCAATTCAATGACATTTCAATTGAAGGGCTTTATTACCATGGGAAAAATATGTTTACATTTCCAAAGCAAGTCAAGTAGATAATAAACACAAGTGAAGTAAACAATAAAAATGAACAGTAAACATTACACTCACAGAGTTTCCAAAAGAATTAAGACATTTCAAATGTCATATTATGTCTATATACAGTGTTGTAACGATATGCAAATAGTTAGTCTCTCTCTCTCTCTCTCTCTCTCCTTCCTTCCTTTCTCCATTTCCTTCCCCTCTCTCTTTCTCTCCTATCTCTTTCTCTTTTACCCCCTCCCTCTCTCCATCCTCCATCTTCTCTATACTGTGAAGGTTAGAGCTAGTTATTTGGTCACCAAGGTCTTGAAAATATCTAAAATCAATGTTCATTCATATGATCTGGAAGAAGGCCTATGGGAAATTCCACAATAACAGAATCACTCAGAGTTTTCACTTCAAAATTTATGCCAAACAAAACCCATTGATTTCTAAGTTTAACAAGCAATACAACTCTGCACAAGGACTAATTTGAATAATTTACACAGACATTTTCACAAGAACACATTCACTGGAAGAACTGTGCAAATGCAATGTTTGGTAACAGAATGACGGTAAAATCTCCCTCAGTTTAAATCTGTTACCAAACTATCTGTCATAGTTTTGTATGGTGTGTGAAGCATTGAAATCAATGGGGGGGTTTTGTGTACGTTTCAAAGTGAAAAATCGGACTCTCCGTGTAATTCCGTTACCATGGAAATTCCCCTGTACATGAGGAAGGAATGTTCTGCACCAAAGAACAGTAAAGGTGCAGCCTTGGCCTGCCACATAGTATACAGTCAATATAAATGCAGGCAACACCACCCACATACAATAAATAATGTACAATGTACTTTTTTCCTCTAATTGGTCTTTTGACCAATCACATCAGATCTTTTCACATCAGATATTTTTCAGAGCGGATCTGATTGGTCAAAAGACCAATAAGTGAATTGTGTTGCCTGTGTGAATGCAGCCAAAGTGATTTAAGTCTTAAGACACGTGTCGATAAAAGGTTAAATCATGCGGCGAAATAAAGAAAACATTGTCGAGTGACTCATTCCAACCAATATCTATGTTGTATCCCAGGAAGGTAGGTAGCTTAATCATTGCTAGAGAAAGACAGTAGGGAAGGTGAGATTTCACAAAGCCTAGTTGTGGCGCTCTGTCTAGCTGGTGTTGGGGTGGCAGAGAGGGGGAAATGAAGATGAATTGGCCATAGCTCTAAAGAGGAGAGGAGGAGAGGAGCAACAGGACAGATGAATCCACTCTGCACCGGCAGGCATCCTCTCCTCTGTTGTATTCCATCCCCCTCTTCTTTCCTCTCTCTTTCACCTTCCGATCTTCTTAAACCTCACCTGAGATGAATGTTCTCTTTTTGGGGATGAATGAGTTGTGGGTGGTTTTTGTGGCACACACACACACACCCCAACACACATACAAACACATGCCACGTCCGTAGAAGTAAAACAGACGTTGGGCCGCTGGTGTTGATACATTAACATTCTACAATGTTTCTTTTAAGGCAACATCTGTTGTCTGGCGAGAATCAATAGGGAGCAAGGGATGGAGAGAGTGAGACTCACACAAAAGAGAGGAGAGGAGAAAGAGAGAGGGAGGATAAACATGCCCTTTTTAGATAATCGGCCCCAAAGGCAGGCGAGTGGATCTCCACATTTACCCATTCCGATAGTATAGCACTCGAGGGCCGTTAGAATCCCTAATGCACTCGTTCACATTATTAACAGAGAGAGGCGAGGGAAGGAGCCGATAGCCTGATTCACACTGGAATCTCTCAGAAACTATGGCTGGAACGTTCGACAGCTCAGCCAGGGATACAATGCAATGGATTAGAATGAACAACTGCAGTAAGACTAGAGCTGAGCCTTGGCCCGGGAAATTAAAAACCCAATTAAAAAGAAGTATTTTCCACTTTAGTGGAAAATATACATTTTTCAAATGTTATTTGTCATCTGTCCTTTTCCCATCTTAAAAAATATGCGTCATTACTGTTTCCTGAAAGGGTTCCATTTTAATAGAAGATTGTGCAAACGTCGTTGCATACACATCATTTCATTCCCCATACATTCCCCGCAGCTACTTGCCCAAGCCTCCCCAGCTTCTACTTCACCCATATCCAGACAGCAGATGTTCTGAAAGAGCTGCAAAACCTGGACCAGTATAAATCAGCTGGGCTAGACAATCTGGACCCTCTCTTTCTAAAACTATCCGCCTCCATTGTTGCAACCCCTATTACCAGCCTGTTCAACCTCTCTTTTGTATCGTCCGAGATCCCTAAAGATTTGAAAGCTACCGCTTTCAAAGGGGGAGACACCCTAGACCCAAACTCTTACAACCCTATATCCATCCTGCCCTGCCTATCTAAAGTCTTCGAAAGCCAAGTTAATAAACAGATCAATGACCATTTCGAATCCCACCGTACCTTCTCCACTGTGCAATCTGGCTTCCGAGCCGGTCACGGGTGCACCTCAGCCATGCTCAAGGTACTAAATGATATCATAACCGCTATCGATAAAAGACAGTACTGTGCAGCCGTCTTCATCGACCTGGCCAAGGCTTTCGACTCTGTCAATCACCGTATTCTTATCGGCAGACTCAATAGCCTTGGTTTTTCTGACGACTGACTGGCCTGGATCACCAACTACTTTGCAGACAGAGTTCAGTGTGTCAAATCGGAGGGCGTGTTGTCCGGACCTCTGGCAGTCTCTATGGGGGTACTGCAGGGTTCAATTCTGGGGCCGACTCTTTTCTCTGTATATATCAATGATGTCGCTCTTGCTGCGGGCGATTCCCTGATCCACCTCTACGCAGACAAAATCATTCTGTATACTTCTGGCCCTTCCTTGGACACTGTGCTAACTAACCTCCAAACAAGCTTCAATGCCATTCAACACTCCTTCCGTGGCCTCCAACTGCTCTTAAACTCTAGTAAAACCAAATGCATGCTTTTCAACCATTCGCTGCCCGCACCCGCCCTAGCATCACCACCCTGGATGGTTCCGACCTAGAATATGTGGACAACTATAAATACCTAGGTGTCTGGCTCGACTGTAAACTCTCCTTCCAGACTCATATTAAACATCTCCAATCCAAAATCAAATCTAGAATCGGCTTTCTATTTCGCAACAAAGCCTCCTTCACTCACGCCGCCAAACTTACCCTTGTAAAACTGACTATCCTACCGATCCTCGACTTCGGCGATGTCATCTTCAAAATAGCTTCCAACACTCTACTCTGCAAACTGGATGCAGTCTATCACAGTACCATCCATTTTATTACCAAATCACCTTATACCACCCACCACTGCGACCTGTATGCTCTAGTCGGCTGGCCCTCACTACATATTCGTCGCCAGACCCACTGGCTCCAGGTAATCTATAAATCTATGCTAGGTAATGCTCCGCCTTATCTCAGTTCACTGGTCACGATAACAACACGTCATTTGGCCGCCTTTCCTTCCAGTTCTCTGCTGCCAGTGACTGGAACGAATTGCAAAAATCGCTGAAGTTGGAGATTTTTATTTCCCTCACCAACTTTAAACATCTGCTATCTGAGCAGCTAACCGATTACGGCAGCTGTACATAGTCCATCTGTAAATAGCCCATCCAATCTACCTACCTCATCCCCATACTGTTTTTATTTTATTTACTTTTCTGCTCTTTTGCACACCAGTATCTCTACTTGCACATCATCATCTGCTCATTTATCACGTCAGTGTTAATCTGTTAAATTGTAATTATTCGCTCCTATCTCCTCATGCCTTTTGCACACACTGTATATAGACTTTCCTTTCTCTACTGTGTCATTGACTTGTTTGTGTTATTGGTTTGTTTGTTTACTCCATGTGTAACTCTGTGTTGTTGTCTGTGTCACACTGCTTTGCTTTATCTTGGCCAGGTCGCAGTTGCAAATGAGAACTTGTTCTCAGCTAGCCTACCTGGTTAAATAAAGGTGAAATAAAATTAAAAATAAATAAATACAGGAACATTAAGATCAGTGTATTTTGAATTCTTAAAAGATCAGAAATGTTGGTGCTTTCTCTCAATAACAGCAATGTATTTCTGTTTGAACAGAAAATTTTAGCTAGTCAAACTATTCATACTACATGTTAATAGAATCTCCCTCCATTTCCAAACTCTGTGTTGGTAATGTTTCATGTTCCTGACAGATCAAGTAAAGCATGATAGTTATATTAAAGTTGATTTTGAAAGATGAATGCTTTTGTATTGCAAATGAACTAGATATTGAGAATATAAGCTGGGATGGGTACTATTTTATTTGTAATGTGGCCTGCATCAATTTTAACGAGGCAATGTGTCTGTAAATGTTTCATCTAAAACATACTGTTAGAATAGGTCAAAGTCATTTCAAACATACCACCCCCATCATTCAAAAAGGCACATCAATAAATCCCATGATGACCTATTTGAGATGTATTCATAACACTACAGTATGTAAGGCTTGAGTGCCATTAAGGAATTATTAGTAATGGCATGTTATTTCAGGACAGATTTGGAAGCGGTCTCGAGTGGCGCAGCGGTCTAAGACACTGCATTTCAGTAATAGTGGTGTCACTACAGACTCTGGTTCAATTCCAGGCTGTATCACAACCGGCCGTGATTAGGAATCCCGTAGGGCGGCGCACAATTGGCCCAGCGTTGTACGGGTTAGGGTTTGGCTGGGATAGGCCATCATTGTAAATAAGAATTTGTTCTTAACTGGCTTGACTAGCTAAAAAAAAGTTAAAATTAAAAAATGGTCTACCCTATTTGGTGACAAAATATTCATCATATTTTTGTTAATTTGTTTACTCTTTTGTTTGAACATTTCTTCATTCATTAATCTATTATTTCAGATGACTAGTATATACTTCTGCCCAGAGTACATATAGAATTACTCCCCTATATATGCTTGTGTCCAGGTCTAGGGGGACCTACAGTCAATACCTTTCAAGACCCCCCTGGTATCTCGGCTTCACACAGAAGCTCCCTATTTTCAGAGGACATAGAGAGGGAGACTATTGATTTCTCATCATGAGTTGTCATGTCAGAGCACATTCTATTCCAGTTCCCTGCTATTGACAACCTGGTCTGTTGGCTTTTCCTGGCTCTGGCTGGCTCGAGAAAGAAGCCTTTAGAGTTTGTGCTTCGAAAGTGGACTTTTTTCATTATTTTTTTTTACTTCAGGATTTTTGGGGGTGGTGGAGACAGATATGATGGCTTTGAAATCCTTCAAGCCTTCCCACACACACACCTAACTTGGATGTTGCCAGTTGAAGAGAAAAAGAAAAAAGAAATGCCGATTGATGTCGTTGGGGCTGAAGAATCCTCTGGAAAATGCTACAGAAGTCTCAGACTTCATGGACAGACATGCAGTGGATAGAGTCCTCTGAGTTCAAACGCAATATCTTTGAAGTAAAACTTGCTTCAAAGCCATGTAACTTGTTAAGGCAAGAGCATTCCTGGCAACATGCGAGGAAATGCCTATTGACAACATAATAATAACGTGATATCAATTGCCTTGCCTCTGATTATTATTAGCTCAATTGTAGTTTTGTATTATCATGATGATGTGGCTGATTACACTTTGCTTCTTAAAAGTCCAATATCTTAAACTTGATTGCTGACATGCAAAATATTTTGGAACTGTATGAACAGTGGACTAATGAGAAAAAAAATGTCACTTTTTTTCGGTCTTGTCAATTTGTTACTTTCAAGTCAACTTGCCTGACAAGCTTACAAATGGGATCCTATACTATTCTGTTGAGTTACTTCAAAATCACATTTGAATTCATTACTTCTAGGTTTTGAATACATCCAACCAATCACAGCCTCAGCATCCCTGTTACCCACAAGACACCATAAAGTGAGAACACAATCATCTCCAATAACTTTCTGTACTTACCACGTCTGTTATCTTCTCTCTTCAAAGCCGAGCCGTCATTACTGGTCCTTCAGTTCCTCCAACATTTTCTGTTTCCTGATGGAAATACATCAAGACAGAAAGCAGTGAGTGGGGGCCATCCCTCTGGTGCACTCTGCGCTGCACTAGCTGGTAGCGTGGGATGAGGCTAATTGCTAATTGGCTCCGGTAGATGGAGGTTGAAGATATTGCACCACTGAATTAACCTCTAGCGCCAACTAGCTAAGGGCTAGGTGTAGGATAGGGTAGGGTGGAGTGATAGTCTTGACGAAGGCTACAGGCTAAACTGTTTGGTCTCTCTGGTGGCTATTGTTTGGAATAAGAATAATCAAAGCATGTACACACTTTCTGTGTTTTCTTTCCCCTTGTTAAGGATTAGCCTCTTCGAGAGCAATAGTCTTCCTCATATTCAGAAAATAAACAGTCTCTCCATGTTCTCTGCATATACCTGGGAGGTCTACAAGAGGAGGCCTGGCTAGCTACGTCACAGCCAGAAACAAAATGGCTGTCGACAGTCAATCTCCCAAAGAGACAACAGTAACATTAAAAGCCCAGGGCAGGATTTGGATTAGTGGTGTCTAGCTGTTGATCTACGACCCCCAGAAACTTCACAAGAGTCGTCTGAAGGTAACCAGGTACTGGGCAGTAAAAATGAATGTGCTAAAAACAAAGGGGTTAAATATGGGTCATATCTCTCTGACACTTCATAACACACTTCCTTTAAATTTATTTTTGACCATTTGTTTTGTCATTTATGAATGTATTATTCACAAGGTTTCTATGGGCTAATAGCAGTAAGGCCAAATTCAATGTTTCATCAAATAATACTTTAAAAAAAGTGAATTGATACCTACAGGGGTCTTAAGAATCCCAATCAAATAGATGAAATATCCATGGTATGAAAATCTTAAAACCATTCCATATGTTAGCTGAGTAGAACCCCCCCCCCCCCACCCCCCACCCACATGCATGCACTATCACCCACCCACACAAACTCGTTATCCTTAAATCGCTATCTGAAGAACGAGGCAAGAGAACACCAATGATGTACACTACAACAGCAGAAATCTCCAGTATTGATAAACCCCCCCCACTGCACCCTGCCCACAGCCCCCTCCTAAAGAAGTAAGTAGGAATTAAAGCATCCTTGTGGGAAAATTTCATTTGTTCTCTTTCCTTGTTTGTCTTTTCTTGTTCTTTGCTGTGGAAGCAAATACTCAAAGAACACAGAAAACCAATTGTGAGGGCTTGGGCGTACTTTTGCTGTTGAAAGCATTATAAATCTACCCAGAACTCCCCTCTTCTCCCCTCTGGCCCTCTGTCCAAGCCCTTCTGACTTAGTGGTACGCTCTTTGCCTGAAACTTGGCTGAGATGAGCTAGCATAATGGGAAAAGTTCAGCTTAAACTGCACTCCCTGAGTGTACATACGTAGAAATTGCCTCAACTAACCTGTACCCCAGCACATTGACTCGGTACCAGTGACCACTGTATATAGCCTCGTTATTGTGTTACTTTTATTATAACTTTTTATTTTAGTCTACTTGGTAAATATTTTCTTAACTCTTCTTGAACTGCACTGTTAGTTAAGGGCTTGTCAGTAAGCATTTGTTGTATTCGGCGCATGTGATATACCGTTTGATTTGATTTAATCAATTGGAGAAAAAAACGAACAAAATAAAAGTGTACTCTTCTATCGCATAATGAAATCAAATAGTTTACCTCACCCTTGGCACGGCCGGGTACTTTAATGAAAGGGATGGATTTGAAGCACAGGCTTACTGCCTGACAGTGTTCATTGGGTTGTTATTCAGTGGGGGCCATGAAATGTCTACATTACAGTAGTGTAAAGTCAAATATTTGGCTTTTGTGGACTAGACGGACAGACGGGCGGGCGGAGAGACAGACTTCTCTGCTCTGTTAATATTGCGGTGAAATTAGCTAATAGGCTTTAACTGCAGACACACACACACAAGGTACACCCACATTACTCCCCGTAACCTACTCTGTCACCTGGCCATGTACAGCTTGCTCATTCAGCCACAAAATAACTAATCTCACACCTGATACTGCAGCTGACAGCTCTAGACCTTGTTCCAGTCCACTGTCTCGTGTTAGCCTGGCTGTGACTCTGTACACCAGACAAACCACTCCAAGGAGCCAGGTGGAAACTGTAACACCTCCCGACAGGACTCCACCATTCACAGCCCCTTGTTTTACAGGAACTGTCCCCTAGTATCCCAGTGGTTCCCACACTGGTGTGCCTTGAGGAAATGTTCCTATTCTTTATTACATTTTACACTCACTTCTAAACACGGCCTGTGGATGTAATGCACATGGCATTTTGACTGAGGAGCACTAGTGGCGGTCAGATAGAACATTAAATGGTTTCATCTGTGTCATTGTTTCAAGTCTGCTCTGCTCAGGCTGGTATTACACTTGTATCATTTGAGGGGCGGCGCATCATGAACAAAGTCATTTATTTCATTTTAATTTGTCTGTGAAAACCATTAGCAAAGTCTTCTTAGGTTTAGCCAGAGTCATTTATTTCATAAAGTATGGCTCTGGGCTTAGCTATACCACCGCCTCTGGGAGCGTGAAGTGTTGCTGTAAGGGATCTGTGGAGGGGAGGGAGCATGAAGTGTTGCTGTAAGGGCTTTGTGAGGGGAGGGAGCATGAAGTGTTGCTGCAAGGGCTTTGTGAGGGGAGGGAGCATGAAGTGTTGCTGTAAGGGCTTTGTGAGGGGAGGGAGCATGAAGTGTTGCTGTAAGGGATTTGTGAGGGGAGGGAGCGTGAAGTGTTGCTGTAAGGGCTTTGTGAGGGGAGGGAGCGTGAAGTGTTGCTGTAAGGGCTTTGTGAGGGGAGGGAGCATGAAGTGTTGCTGTAAGGGCTTTGTGAGGGGAGGGAGCGTGAAGTGTTGCTGTAAGGGATTTGTGAGGGGAGGGAGTGTGCAGTGTTGCTGTAAGGGCTTTGTGAAAGGGAGTGTGCAGTGTTGCTGTAAGGGCTTTGTGAGGGGAGGGAGCATGAAGTGTTGCTGTAAGGGCTTTGTGAGGGGAGGGAGCATGAAGTGTTGCTGTAAGGGATCTGTGGAGGAGAGGGAGCATGAAGTGTTGCTGTAAGGGCTTTGTGAGGGGAGGGAGCGTGAAGTGTTGCTGTAAGGGCTTTGTGAGGGGAGGGAGCATGAAGTGTTGCTGTAAGGGCTTTGTGAGGGGAGGGAGCATGAAGTGTTGCTGTAAGGGCTTTGTGAGGGGAGGGAGCATGAAGTGTTGCTGTAAGGGCTTTTTGAGGGGAGGGAGCATGAAGTGTTGCTGTAAGGGATTTGTGAGGGGAGGGAGCGTGAAGTGTTGCTGTAAGGGCTTTGTGAGGGGAGGGAGCGTGCAGTGTTGCTGTAAGGGCTTTGTGAGGGGAGGGAGCATGAAGTGTTGCTGTAAGGGCTTTGTGAGGGGAGGGAGCATGAAGTGTTGCTGCGAGGGATTTGTGAGGGGAGGGAGTGTGAGGTGTTGCTGTAAGGGCTTCATGAAAGGGAGTGTGCAGTGTTGCTGTAAGGGATTTGTGAGGGAGTGAGTGTGAGGTGTTGCTGTAAGGGCTTTGTGAGGGGAGGGAGCATGAAGTGTTGCTGTAAGGGCTTTGTGAGGGGAGGGAGTGTGAGGTGTTGCTGTAAGGGCTTTGTGAGGGGAGGGAGTGTGAGGTGTTGCTGTAAGGGATTTGTGAGGGGAGGGAGCGTGAAGTGTTGCTGTAAGGGATTTGTGAGGGGAGGGAGCATGAAGTGTTGCTGTAAGGACTTTGTAGGCAAGGAATCAGCAAGGGAGATGAGTTTTATTTGGAAAGGTCAGGACTCCTGCGAGAGATGGAGAGAGGGAAGGAGGGAAGGAAGGAGAGAGATAATCTGATTCATCAGTGTTACTCGTCAGCTCAGGAGGCACAGTGCTGGTGCAGCCGCCGGGGAATCAGAGTTCCCATCAGCCACACACATGGGAGGGCGACGAGACTCATTGTCGGCATACTGGAGACTGAAGACCCACACATATACTGATACTGATGTACACACACAGATACAGACACTGATGTACACACACAGATACTGATGTACACACACAGATACTGATACTGATGTACACACACAGATACAGATACTGATGTACACACATATATACTGATATACACACATATACTGATATACACACAGATACTGATACTGATGTACACACACAGATACAAACACTGATGTACACACACAGATACAGATTCTGATGTACACACACAGATGCTGATGTACACACACAGAAACTGATGTACACACACAGATACAGACGCTGATGTACACACACAGATACAAATACTGATGTACACACACAGATACAGATACTGATGTACACACACAGATACTGATGTACACACACAGCTACAGACACTGATGCACACACACAGATACTGATATTGATGTACACACACAGATACAGATACTGATGTACACACACAGATACAGATACTGATGTACACACACAGATACTGATACTGATGTACACACACATATACAGATACTGATGTACACACACAGATACTGATGTACACACACAGATACTGATACTGATGTACACACATATACTGATACTGATGTACACACACATATACTGATATACACACACAGATACAGACACTGATGTACACACACATATACTGATACTGATGTACACACACATATACTGATATACACACACAGATACAAATACTGATGTACACACACAGATACAGATACTGATGTACACACACAGATGCTGATGTACACACACAGAAACTGATGTACACACACAGATACAGACGCTGATGTACACACACAGATACAAATACTGATGTACACACACAGATACAGATACTGATGTACACACACAGATACTGATGTACACACACAGCTACAGACACTGATGCACACACACAGATACTGATATTGATGTACACACACAGATACAGATACTGATGTACACACACAGATACAGATACTGATGTACACACACAGATACTGATACTGATGTACACACACATATACAGATACTGATGTACACACACAGATACTGATGTACACACACAGATACTGATACTGATGTACACACATATACTGATACTGATGTACACACACATATACTGATGTACACACACAGATACTGATACTGATGTACACACACATATACTGATACTGATACTGATGTACACACACATATACTGATATACACACACAGATACAGATACTGATGTACACACACAGATACAGATACTGATGTACACACACAGATACTGATGTACACACACAGATACAGACACTGATGCACACACACAGATACTGATATTGATGTACACACACAGATACAGATACTGATGTACACACACAGATACAGATACTGATGTACACACACAGATACAGATACTGATGTACACACACAGATACTGATACTGATGTACACACACATATACAGATACTGATGTACACACACAGATACTGATGTACACACACAGATACTGATACTGATGTACACACACATATACTGATACTGATGTACACACACATATACTGATATACACACACAGATACAGACACTGATGTACACACACATATACTGATACTGATGTACACACATATACTGATATACACACACAGATACAAATACTGATGTACACACACAGATACAGATACTGATGTACACACACAGATGCTGATGTACACACACAGAAACTGATGTACACACACAGATACAGACGCTGATGTACACACACAGATACAAATACTGATGTACACACACAGATACAGATACTGATGTACACACACAGATACTGATGTACACACACAGCTACAGACACTGATGCACACACACAGATACTGATATTGATGTACACACACAGATACAGATACTGATGTACACACACAGATACAGAAACTGATGTACACACACAGATACTGATACTGATGTACACACACATATACAGATACTGATGTACACACACAGATACTGATGTACACACACAGATACTGATACTGATGTACACACACATATACTGATACTGATGTACACACACATATACTGATATACACACACAGATACAGACACTGATGTACACACACATATACTGATACTGATGTACACACACATATACTGATATACACACACAGATACAAATACTGATGTACACACACAGATACAGATACTGATGTACACACACAGATACTGATGTACACACACAGCTACAGACACTGATGCACACACACAGATACTGATATTGATGTACACACACAGATACAGATACTGATGTACACACACAGATACAGATACTGATGTACACACACAGATACAGATACTGATGTACACACACAGATACTGATACTGATGTACACACACATATACAGATACTGATGTACACACACAGATACTGATGTACACACACAGATACTGATACTGATGTACACACACATATACTGATACTGATGTACACACACATATACTGATATACACACACAGATACAGACACTGATGTACACACACAGATACTGATGTACACACACAGATACTGATGTACACACACAGCTACTGACACTGATGTACACACACAGATACAGATATTGATGTACACACACAGATACAGATACTGATGTACACACACAGATACTGATACTGATGTATACACACATATACAGATACTGATGTACACACACAGATACTGATGTACACACACAGATACTGATACTGATGTACACACACACAGATACAAATACTGATGTACACACACAGATCCAGATACTGATGTACACACACAGATACAGATACTGATGTACACACACAGATACAGATACTGATGTACACACACAGATACAGACACTGATGTACACACACAGATACTAATGTACACACACAGATACTGATACTGATGTACACACACATACTGATATACACACATAGATGCAGATACTGATGTACACACACAGATGCAGATTCTGATGTACACACAGATACTGATGTACACACACAGATACTGATACTGATGTACACACACAGATACTGATACTGATGTACACACACAGATACAGATACTGATGTACACACACAGATACTGATACTGATGTACACACACATATACTGATACTGATATACACACACAAATACTGATACTGATGTACACACACAAATACAGATACTGATGTACACACACAGATACTGATGTACACACACAGATACAGATACTGATGTACACACACATATACTGATGTACACACACAGATACAGACACTGATGTACACACACAGATAATGATGTACACACACAGATACTGATGTACACACACAGCTACTGACACTGATGTACACACACAGATACAGATATTGATGTACACACACAGATACTGATGTACACACACAGATACTGATACTGATGTACACACACATATACTGATACTGATGTACACACACATATACTGATATACACACAGATACAGACACTGATGTACACACACAGATACAGATACTGATGTACACACACAGATACAGACACTGATGTACACACACAGATACTTATGTACACACACAGATACTGATGTACACACACAGCTACTGACACTGATGTACACACACAGATACAGATATTGATGTACACACACAGATACAGATACTGATGTACACACACAGATACTGATACTGATGTATACACACATATACAGATACTGATGTACACACACAGATACTGATACTGATGTACACACACACAGATACAAATACTGATGTACACACACAGATACAGATACTGATGTACACACACAGATACAGATACTGATGTACACACACAGATACAGATACTGATGTACACACACAGATACAGACACTGATGTACACACACAGATACTAATGTACACACACAGATACTGATACTGATGTACACACACATACTGATATACACACATAGATACAGATACTGATGACACACAGATCCAGATTCTGATGTACACACAGATACTGACACACAGATACTGATACTGATGTACACACACAGATACTGATACACACACAGATACAGATACTGATGTACACACACAGATACTGATACTGATGTACACACACATATACAGATACTGATACACACACAGATACTGATACTGATGTACACACACACTGACACAGATACTGATGTACACACACAGAAACAGATACTGATGTACTGATGTACACACACAGATACAGACACTGATGTACACACACAGATAATGATACACACACAGATACTGATACTGATGTACACACACAGATACTGATGTACACACACAGATACTGATGATACTGATGTACACACAGATACTGATACTGATGTACACACACAGATACTGATACTGATGTACACACACATATATAGATACTGATGTACACACACAGATACAGATACTGATGTACACACACAGATACTGATACTGATGTACACACCCAGTATACTGATACTGATATACACACACAGCATACTGACACTGATGTACACACACAGATACTGATACTGATGTACACACACAGATACAGATACTGATGTACACACTGACAGATACAGATACTGATGTACACACACAGATACTGATGTACACACACAGATACTGATACACACACTCAGATACTGATACACACACACAGATACATATACTGATGTACACACACAGATACTGATGTACACACACAGAAACAGACACTGATGTACACACACAGATACTGATGTACACACACACTGATACTGATACTGATGTACACACACATATATAGATACTGATGTACATACACAGATACTGATACTGATGTACACACACAGATACTGATACTGATGTACACACACAGTATTCTGATACTGATATACACACACAGATACAGATACTGATGTACACACACAGATACTGATACTGATGTACACACACATGACTGATACTGATATACACACACAGATACTGATACTGATGTACACACACAGATACTGATGTACACACACAGATACTGATGTACACACACAGATACAGATACTGATGTACACACACATATACTGATGTACACACACAGATACAGACACTGATGTACACACACAGATACTGATGTACACACACAGATACTGATACACAGATACTGATGTACACACACAGATACAGATACTGATGTACACACACAGATACTGATGTACACACACAGAAACAGACACTGATGTACACACACAGATACTGATGTACACACACAGATACTGATACTGATGTACACACACATATATAGATACTGATACTGATACACAGATACACTGATACTGATACACACACAGATACTGATACTGATGTACACACACAGATACAGATACTGATTTACACGACACACTGACAGATGTACAGATACTGATGTACACACAGATACAGATACAGATACTGATGTACACACACAGATACTGATGTACATACACACTGATACAGACACTCAGATACTGATACACACACACAGATACATATACTGATGTACACACACAGATACTGATGTACACACACAGAAACAGACACTGATGTACACACACAGATACTGATGTACACACACAGATACTGATACTGATGTACACACACATATATAGATACTGATGTACATACACAGATACTGATACTGATGTACACACAGATACTGATGTACACACACAGATACTGATACTGATGTACACACACAGATACTGATGTACACACACAGATACTGATACACACACATATACTGATACTGATGTACACACACAGTATACTGATACTGATGTACACACACAGATACTGATACTGATGTACACACACAGATACAGATACTGATGTACACACATATACTGATACTGATGTACACACAGATACTGATACTGATGTACACACACAGATACTGATGTGCACACACAGATACTGATACTGATGTGCACACACAGATACAGATACTGATTTACATGCACACTGACAGACACAGATACTGATGTACATACACACTGACAGACACAGATACTGATACTGATGTACACACACAGATACAGATACTGATTTACATGCACACTGACAGACACAGATACTGATTTACATGCACACTGACAGACACATATACTGATGTACATACACACTGACAGACACAGATACTGATACTGACACACACACACACACACACACACACACACACACACACACACACACACACACACACACACACACACACAGATACTGATACACACACACAGAGATACTGATACACACACAGATACTGATACACACACAGAGATACTGATACTGATGTACAGACACAGATACTGATACTGATGTACACACACAGATACTGATACTGATGTACACACACAGATACTGATACTGATGTACACACACAGATACATATACTGATGTACACACACAGATACTGATGTACACACACAGATACTGATACACACACTCAGATACTGATACACACACAGAGATACTGATACTGATGTACACACACAGATACTGATACTGATGTACACACACAGATACAGATACTGATGTACACACTGACAGATACAGATACTGATGTACACACACAGATACTGATGTACACACACAGATACTGATACACACACTCAGATACTGATACACACACACAGATACAGATACTGATGTACACACACAGATACTGATGTACACACACAGAAACAGACACTGATGTACACACACAGATACTGATGTACACACACAGATACTGATACTGATGTACACACACATATATAGATACTGATGTACATACACAGATACTGATACTGATATACACACACATACAGATACTGATACTGATATACACACACAGCATACTGACACTGATGTACACACACAGATACTGATGTACACACACATATACTGATACTGATGTACACACACAGATACTGATACTGATGTACACACACAGATACTGATGTGCACACACAGATACTGATACTGATGTGCACACACAGATACAGATACTGATTTACATGCACACTGACAGACACAGATACTGATACTGATGTACACACACAGATACAGATTCTGATGTACACACACAGATACTGATGTACACACACAGATACTGATGTACACACACAGCTACTGACACTGATGTACACACACAGATACAGATATTGATGTACACACACAGATACAGATACTGATGTACACACACAGATACTGATACTGATGTATACACACATATACAGATACTGATGTACACACACAGATACTGATGTACACACACAGATACTGATACTGATGTACACACACAGATACAAATACTGATGTACACACACAGATACAGATACTGATGTACACACACAGATACAGATACTGATGTACACACACAGATACAGATACTGATGTACACACACAGATACAGACACTGATGTACACACACAGATACTAATGTACACACACAGATACTGATATTGATGTACACACACATACTGATATACACACATAGATACAGATACTGATGTACACACACAGATGCAGATTCTGATGTACACACAGATACTGATGTACACACACAGATACTGATACTGATGTACACACACAGATACTGATACTGATGTACACACACAGATACAGATACTGATGTACACACACAGATACTGATACTGATGTACACACACATATACTGATACTGATATACACACACAGATACTGATACTGATGTACACACACAAATACAGATACTGATGTACACACACAGATACTGATGTACACACACAGAAACAGATACTGATGTACACACACATATACTGATGTACACACACAGATACAGACACTGATGTACACACACAGATAATGATGTACACACACAGATACTGATACTGATGTAGACACACAGATACTGATGTACACACACAGATACAGATACTGATGTACACACACAGATACTGATGTACACACACAGAAACAGACACTGATGTACACACACAGATACTGATGTACACACACAGATACTGATACTGATGTACACACACATATATAGATACTGATGTACATACACAGATACTGATACTGATGTACACACACAGATACTGATACTGATGTACACACACAGTATACTGATACTGATATACACACACAGCATACTGACACTGATGTACACACACAGATACTGATACTGATGTACACACACAGATACAGATACTGATGTACACACTGACAGATACAGATACTGATGTACACACACAGATACTGATGTACACACACAGATACTGATACACACACTCAGATACTGATACACACACACAGATACATATACTGATGTACACACACAGATACTGATGTACACACACAGAAACAGACACTGATGTACACACACAGATACTGATGTACACACACAGATACTGATACTGATGTACACACACATATATAGATACTGATGTACACACACAGATACTGATACTGATGTACACACAGATACTGATGTACACACACAGATACTGATACTGATGTACACACACATATATAGATACTGATGTACACACACAGTATACTGATACTGATATACACACACAGCATACTGACACTGATGTACACACACAGATACTGATGTACACACACAGATACTGATACTGATGTACACACACAGATACTGATACTGATGTACACACACAGATACTGATGTGCACACACAGATACTGATACTGATGTGCACACACAGATACAGATACTGATTTACATGCACACTGACAGACACAGATACTGATGTACATACACACTGACAGACACAGATACTGATACTGATGTACACACACAGATACAGATACTGATGTACACACACAGATACAGATACTGATTTACATGCACACTGACAGACACAGATACTGATTTACATGCACACTGACAGACACAGATACTGATGTACATACACACTGACAGACACAGATACTGATACTGACACACACACACACACACACACACACACACACACACACACACACACACACACACACACACACACAGATACTGATACACACACACACACACAGATACTGATACACACACAGAGATACTGATACTGATGTACAGACACAGATACTGATACTGATGTACACACACAGATACTGATACTGATGTACACACACAGATACTGATACTGATGTACACACACAGATACTGATACTGATACACACACAGATATGATACACACACAGATACATATACTGATGTACACACACAGATACTGATGTACACACACAGATACTGATACACACACTCAGATACTGATACACACACAGAGATACTGATACTGATGTACACACACAGATACTGATACTGATGTACACACACACAGATACAGATACTGATGTACACACTGACAGATACAGATACTGATGTACACACACAGATACTGATGCACACACACAGATACTGATACACACACTCAGATACTGATACACACACACAGATACAGATACTGATGTACACACACAGATACTGATGTACACACACAGAAACAGACACTGATGTACACACACAGATACTGATGTACACACACAGATACTGATACTGATGTACACACACATATATAGATATTGATGTACACACACAGTATTCTGATACTGATATACACACACAGCATACTGACACTGATGTACACACACAGATACTGATGTACACACACAGATACTGATGTACACACACAGATACTGATGTACACACACAGTATTCTGATACTGATATACACACACAGCATACTGACACTGATGTACACACACAGACACTGATGTACACACACAGATACTGATGTACACACACAGATACTGATACTGATGTACACACACAGATACTGATATTGATGTACACACACAGTATTCTGATACTGATATACACACACAGCATACTGACACTGATGTACACACACAGATACTGATGTACACACACATATACTGATACTGATGTACACACACAGATACTGATACTGATGTACACACACAGATACAGATGTGCACACACAGATACTGATACTGATGTGCACACACAGATACAGATACTGATTTACATGCACACTGACAGACACAGATACTGATACTGATGTACACACACAGATACAGATACTGATGTACACATCCAGATACTGATACACACACACACACACACACACACACACACACACACACACACACACACACACACACACACACACACACACACACACACACACACACACACACACACACACACAGATACTGATACACACACACAGAGATACTGATACACACACAGATACTGATACACACACAGAGATACTGATACTGATGTACAGACACAGATACTGATACTGATGTACACACACAGATACTGATACTGATGTACACACACAGATACTGATACTGATGTACACACACAGATACATATACTGATGTACACACACAGATACTGATGTACACACACAGATACTGATACACACACTCAGATACTGATACACACACACAGATACTGATACTGATGTACACACACAGATACTGATACTGATGTACACACACAGATACAGATACTGATGTACACACTGACAGATACAGATACTGATGTACACACACAGATACTGATGTACACACACAGATACTGATACACACACTCAGATACTGATACACACACACAGATACAGATACTGATGTACACACACAGATACTGATATACACACACAGAAACAGACACTGATGTACACACACAGATACTGATGTACACACACAGATACTGATACTGATGTACACACACATATATAGATACTGATGTACACACACAAATACTGATATACATACACAGATACTGATACTGATGTACACACACAGATACTGATACTGATGTACACACACATATATAGATACTGATGTACATACACAGATACTGATACTGATGTACACACACAGATACTGATACTGATATACACACACAGCATACTGACACTGATGTACACACACAGATACTGATGTACACACACATATACTGATACTGATGTACACACACAGATACTGATGTGCACACACAGATACAGATACTGATGTACATGCACACTGACAGACACAGATACTGATGTACATACACACTGACAGACACAGATACTGATGTACACACACAGATACAGATACTGATGTACACATCCAGATACAGATACTGATGTACACACACAGATACTGATACTGATGTACACACACAGATACAGATACTGATGTACACACACAGATACAGATACTGATGTACACATCCAGATACTGATACTGATGTACACACACAGATACTGATACACACACACAGAGATACTGATACACACACACAGATACTGATACACACACAGAGATACTGATACTGATGTAGAGACACAGATACTGATACTGATGTACACACACAGAGATACTGATACTGATGTACACACACAGATACATATACTGATGTACACACACAGATACTGATACTGATGTACACACACAGATACATATACTGATGTACACACACAGATACAGATACTGATGTACACACTGACAGATACAGATACTGATGTACACACACAGATACTGATGTACACACACAGATACTGATACACACACTCAGATACTGATACACACACACACAGATACTGATACTGATGTACACACACAGATACTGATACTGATGTAGACACACACACTGATACTGATGTGCACACACAGACACTGATACTGATATGCACACACACTGACAGACACAGATACTGATGTACACACACACTGACAGACAGGGTTGGAAGAGTGTTATGCATGTGTGCATTTTGTTTTTGCATGTTCAGGCGCGCGTGTGCATCTGTGCTTGCCCGCGAGTGTGTGTGTGTGTGTATACAAATGCCTGGCATGGCTTCACTAGGGATGTGCCAACTCACCAGCTCAAGTCTGAATGGCGCAGGGGGTCTGGCAGGGAGTCTGCTGAGAGAAGAAGACCGCGGTCAGGAAGTCTGCTCCCGGAGAACAATACACAGAGCCAGGCAGACAGTAAGACAGACACCCAGGCAGGCATCCACACAACACAGCAGCTCTGTGCTGCAGCCTTCTGTTTGTCCTATTCTGAAACGGACAAATCACTGACTGCTACACGTTTTCATCCAGATTAGCGAGTCGACTGAGTGCTGGCACTGGCTGGCATGTGGTTAGATTCTCTCACTCTCTCTCTCTCGCCCTCTCTCTCGCTTCATTAGCTGGGGTAACTTTCATGCACACGTTCCTGCATTACAGCTAATTCAGATGGTCAGTATTGGAGGGAACTCTCAGTAGTTTTGCATGGTGAATGCTAACGCTAACAGATGGTCTGATACTGGGGCCAGGTTTATGTAGCCTCTGGTCAACAGTGTTGGAGGAAGCACACAAACAAACACACAGAAAGGCAAACAAACCCAGGAAGTGCCTCTTTAAAATCCACGTGTCCTTATCAGCTGTCAGAGTTCACCCCCCTTGATCCCTAATTCATATGACACTTCCATTCTGCACAGTAAACTGGTCTCTCCCATATTAGAGATACTACATCTCACCAGGACTACCTTTATAGAAAATTAAGATAAACAGAAATAGATCATGAATTAGAGAGACAACTTTAATAATTATCGACCATCAAATATTCTCAGAATCCATTGCCCTGGTACAATGGCCAGTGTTTCCAGTGTCCTAGAGTAGGAGTGCTAATTTAGGATCCGTTTTGTGGTTTGGATCCTAATGAATAAGACAGGGAGACTCTTTGTGAATACAGGACAATATGACACCCTGGGCTCTAACTATGCCTCAGCAGAGCTTGTGTTCTTTCCAGTGTGTTGGCGTTGATCGCCTTTGAAACATAATGAGGCGTACAGAAACACCATGCAAATAGATTCCTCCCAGCATGCCTCGCTCCCGCCCAGCGGGAAGAGAAAGAGGAGGGGGGGGTGTATGTGAGTTGAATTCCTGGCTGTGATTCAACGTTGTAGTCTATGCTGTGTTGATGAAATATTCCAACAAGCACTCAGCCCATTTTTTACTTCACTCTAACTAACCGTCAAAACGATAAAAAAATATTGTCTCACGCCATATCTAAAACAGTTATTGTTTATGGAAAACACAGCAGAGACTGATACATACAGCGTCATACAGGAAGGAGCAGCTTCCAGTCACTGCTGAGGGTTTGCCTATTTGCTCTCCTTTAAAGCAAGACAACTTAGTTGCTACATCAATTTTTGGACTTATAAATGAATGATACTGTATATGTTCCCATTGATTCCTGAACAAGAGAACATCTAAATGCCTCATGAGCTTAGTTCAGCTGTCATACACCATCAGAACCCAAAATAGAAGCTTGTTTTACTCCAATGTTAGTAAACAATGTAAATGTAAACAAACACTACGTAGGCTGCATAGCCTCAAAACATGGTTAAAACTGTAATAGCATGGGTATCAGTCCTTGCATCCATAGCTCTGTCTATACATTTCGAGAGTGGTTACATTTCTCCAGGCACATCCCTAAGCTTTTTACAGACACAGAGGCAGGTTGACGGCTTTGTTATTGTTTCAATTAAGGATTGTAGCTTTAAATGTACACTAATAACTTATTTCACTTAAGGATTCGAGGATTAAATGTGGCCTAAGACATGCTTACCAGAACGTGGAGAGAGCAGAGTTGTTAAGATTTAGAAAGAAATAATACTGAATAGGCCCTTTTTTGTAAATTGGATTCAAAAGGCTGTGCAGGAAATGCGGCTGGTGGACACTGTGATCAGGACATTACTGTGAATAGCCGTAATGCTCATAATGCTCTGGCCCATGTTATTTAAAGAACACGCCAACATAACCTTTTTACACTCTCTTTATGAGGCCCTTTAGTCACCCGAGAAACCCTTGTTGGAGCCTCCGTGGCTCTGAGAATAGGTGTGTTCCGGTTTATACTGCAGACTGCAGGTGCAGGGTACAAAAAGGAAAGTTATGAATGAAAGATATAATAGAGACCTGCACTCTGTTAGAAAAGTCCTCAGTTGTATTGGGTCATGTTTTTTTCAACCCAACAGTCTTTGACAGGCATTTGCATTACAGTATCTCACTGGTTCTCAATCCTGGTCCTGGAGACCCAAAAGGGTGCACATTTTTGTTTTTGCCCTAGCACTAAACAGCTGATTCAAATGATCAACTCATCAAAAAGCGTTGGTGATTTGAGTCAGGCGTGTAGTGCTAGGGCAAAAACAAAAATGTGCACCCTTTTGGGTCCCCAGGACCAGGATTGAGAACCACTGCTGAGTATCTAGTTGTTTGACCTTTGTGACTGTAATAAGGTGTTTGAGTTGATATTGTACCACTGTACACAGGGCAAACCATGTTTGCACTGAAACACTTGTAAAGTTCCAAGAGTGTATTATACTTGATATAATTTCTGTTAACTTACAAGTAAAATATTGTGTAATTTGGTCACCGACATGTTAGAAATTGAGAGTTCTGGCAAAAACTAAGTCTCAACCCTCGTACAAGGAAACTTTCAGCCAAAGCCCCGCCCCTTTCTGATCTGTGTGGGCACACAAGGAGAAGATACATCAAAATAACCAGTGACACAAACCCAAAGACCGGAACCATTTCTGCTTGTTATCTCACACATCCCATTCAGTCCCGGCAGACTCTTCAGTCTGCATACAGAATCTGCCCACGGGAGATTATACTCGATACTGTACACAAGGCACGACATGATTTCTCAGATTCTACTGGAGCACTCTATGATCCAGGAGTGTACTTATGTCAGCTCAGAGGGCTCACCTCTGAATATGACACATTGTAACACGCCTCTGCTGCTATAACCTCTGAATATGACACATTGTAACACGCCTCTGCTGCTATAACCTCTGAATATGACACATTGTAACACGCCTCTGCTGCTATAACCTCTGAATATGACACATTGTAACTCTCCTCTGCTGCTTTAAGCCCCCCCCCCTCCAGCCTTGCCGAGGATTTGGAGGGAGTCACGCTTTTCTTAATTGAATCCACACTATCTTCAGTAGATGTAGGGCTGATGGAGGTGTCACTCGTTAAATGAGGCACAGTCGGAATCCCAGGCAGGAGATTTGTTTTTTTTGCGACCCACCCAAAATTAGTGGTGGTTGGTTACCTAACCTGCTCATTACTTCATATAATGTAGAGTAACTCTCTTTAAACTACAAAAGAAAAACATGCTGAATCCATCATCAAGGGTGGTTGAGTTCTACAGTATTTTGTAAGGCAGTCTGAGCTGTGAGTTTCACACTCAAAGAGCCAATGTACCTACAATAATTTACTGCGACATTTGTCGTCTTGATGCCAACAGATGCATCAGAATGTTCAGAACTATTCATTCCTGGCTACACTCAAGGTGAGTTTTCCAATAATAACAAACGCCATGGTGTTTAGCGAAGTCTGATTGAAAAACCCAGCCAACCCTAAAGCTAATGAAGGACTATATTGAGGATTAACTTCAACTTCCACGAATGTCGATCAACTTCCTTGAATGTGTAATTGAGTTAATTTGCCCTTTGTTGAGGGTATCCTTAATGAAACGTTTTACCTCACTGGGCTGGAATAGATGAATTGCTGTAGATGGAATGGATCAGTCCTTCTCGCCCTCATGAGCCTTGGCATTCAACTTGTTTGTTTGTGTCTCAATCATCAACCTACAGTTCTCTGTTTTCAAGGTTCCCGTCTTATATTGAAGCAAATACTGATTTTAATTACACTTAAATTGACAAATAACACAGAGAAACAACTCTGGTAAATGAGCAAAATTGAACAACATTTACTAATAATAACTTATATTTTACCCTCTGACGACCTGAGGGTGGTGCGGTCTGCCCAACTCATCACCGGGGGCAAACTACCTGCCCTCCAGGACACCTACAGCACCCGATGTCACAGGAAGGCCAAAAAGATCATCAAGGACATCAACCACCCGAGTCATCCTGCTATCATCCTGAAGGCGAGGTCAGTACAGGTGCATCAAATCTGGGACCGAGAGACTGAAAAACAGCTTCTATCTAAAGGCCATCAGACTGTTAAATAGCCATCACTAGCTGGCTTCCACCTGGTTATGCAACCCTGCACCTTAGAAGCTGCTGCCCTATATACAGTGCATAGAATCGCTGGCCACTTTAATAATGTTTAAATATTGTTTACATACGGCTTCACTCATCTCATATCTATATACTGTATTCTACTCTATTGTATTTTAGTCAATGCCACTCTGACATTGCTCAATCTAATATTTATATATTTCTTAACTCCATTCTTTTACTTTAGATTTGTGTGTATTGTTGTAAATTGTTAGATACTACTGCACTGTTGGAACTAGGAACACAAGCATTTCGGTACACCTGCAATAACATCTGCTAAGTATGTGTATGTGACCAATAACATTTTATTCAATTTGATTTGATAACTCATTTTTTGTTTGTTATAAATGGTTCACGTACAAATGTTGACACACTTCAAGAGGCTTGTTACCGTCGCCGACTGCTCACACGGGGGATTATTTTGAAAACCCCTAAAACACTTTTAGACTCTGGAATAACCTGATTTTGATGGCCTAATGCTTTTCAATAAGTCCCAAGAGGGGGAGAGAGAAGAGGAGAGGAAAGAGCATTTCACCTGGTTTCACTTTATCACCTAATCTCTTGGGAATCGTATTACAGTCGCTCGAAGACTAAGAGTCGGGTGGAGAAAAAACCTGCCAGTTTTACCCATTCACCACGGTTGCGGAGTACGTAATGTCACAGCAATGACTCAGGAGGCATTGTCGCCCGTTTCCACCTCATTATTCTACAGGCATTACATATTCCACGTCGCATTTGCAGTCGCAGTGGCAAATGCCCCAATTCCTTATAGCTTTTAACTGCATATACAAGCAGTGTTATTAATCATATTCGGGGAGACGGATAGATAGCGATCTCTTCAGTTCGCGCACACACACACACACACACACACACACACACACACACACACACACACACACACACACACACACACACACACACACACCACACACACACACACACACACACACACATAACCCATCCTCAACACTCCACTGATCAAGGTGCTAGCAGGTAATAAAGCATTTCTCCTCACTGCTCTTTTCATTTGACAGAAGGCAATGGTGTTGACGGGGGAGCGTTCTCTCTCTCAATTTTCCCCTGCTTCTTTTTTTCCGTATGTTGTGCCTCTCCAGGGAGCTTGGGATACCACACTGTAGGTGTCACACTTGAGAAAACTCATTATTTCTACCACAGGTGGCAATTTTAAGGCAGGGAGCGACAGTCTTTGTGACCTAGCGGAGCTTAGGAAAGGCCTATGATTGTGTGCTCCCGACAAAACATCAATGAATGTATAAATCATTGATCTTCCATGCGTGTAGCGCACGCAGTGTATAAATGAGAGGGGGGGGGGGGGGGGCGTTGAGGGGGTACGTGTTGGAGGAGAAGGCATATGCGTTTTGGGGGATACACATTGTGGGTGGGTGTGAAATAAGGGGGTACCTCTTTCTTCATTCCCAGCAACATTGGAGAGATATCCACCCACTGGATGAATTGTAGCCTGTGTTCTGTAGTCTAGTATACACCAGTCAAACATGCTGTAGTCTTACCTAATGCTTCTCAGCTACAACATGCCTACTGGTCTTATTAATGCTTCTCAGCTACAACAGGTCAACTGGTCTAGTTAATGCTTCTCAACTACAACAGGCCTACTGGTCTTATTAATGCTTCTCAGCTACAACAGGCCTACTGGTCTTATTAATGCTTCTCAGCTACAACAGGTCAACTGGTCTAGTTAATGCTTCTCAGCTACAACAGGCCTACTGGTCTTATTAATGCTTCTTAGCTACAACAGGCCTACTGGTCTTATTAATGCTTCTCAACTACAACAGGTCTACTGGTCTTATTAATGCTTCTCAGCTACAACAGGCCTACTGGTCTTATTAATGCTTCTCAGCTACAACAGGCCTACTGGTCATATTAATGCTTCTCAACTACAACAGGTCAACTGGTCTTATTAATGCTTCTCAGCTACAACATGCCTACTGGTCTTATTAATGCTTCTCAACTACAACAGGCCTACTGGTCTTATTAATGCTTCTCAGCTACAACAGGTCAACTGGTCTAGTTAATGCTTCTCAACTACAACAGGCCTACTGGTCTTATTAATGCTTCTCAGCTACAACAGGTCAACTGGTCTAGTTAATGCTTCTCAACTACAACAGGCCTACTGGTCTTATTAATGCTTCTCAGCTACAACAGGCCTACTGGTCTTATTAATGCTTCTCAGCTACAACAGGTCAACTGGTCTAGTTAATGCTTCTTAACTACAACAGGCCTACTGGTCTTATTAATGCTTCTCAGCTACAACAGGCCTACTGGTCTTATTAATGCTTCTCAGCTGCAACAGGCCTACTGGTCTTATTAATGCTTCTCAACTACAACAGGTCTACTGGTCTTATTAATATTTCTTAGCTACAACAGGCCTACTGGTCTTATTAATGCTTCTCAACTGCAACAGGTCTACTGGTCTTATTAATATTTCTCACTTACTACAGGCCCACTGGTCTTATTAATGCTTCTCAACTACAACAGGTCTAATGGTCTTACTAATGCTCCTCAGCAAGAACGGGTCTAATGGTCTTACTAATGCTTCTCAGCTACAACAGGTCTAATGGTCTTATTAATGCTCCTCAACTACAACAGGTCTAATGGTCTTACTAATGCTCCTCAACTACAACAGGTCTAATGGTCTTACTAATGCTCCTCAACTACAACAGGTCTAATGGTCTTACTAATGCTCCTCAACTACAACAGGTCTAATGGTCTTACTAATGCTCCTCAGCTACAACAGGTCTAATGGTCTTATTAATGCTCCTCAACTACAACAGGTCTAATGGTCTTACTAATGCTCCTCAACCACAACAGGTCTAATGGTCTTACTAATGCTCCTCAACTACAACAGGTCTAATGGTCTTACTAATGCTTCTCAGCTACAACAGGTCTAATGGTCTTACTAATGATCCTCAACTACAACAGGTCTAATGGTCTTACAAATGCTCCTTAGCAAGAACAGGTCTAATGGTCTTACTAATGCTTCTCAGCTACAACAGGTATAATGGTCTTACTAATGCTTCTCAGCTACAACAGGTCTAATGGTCTTACTAATGCTTCTCAGCTACAACAGGTCTAATGGTCTTACTAATGCTTCTCAACTACAACAGGTCTAATGGTCTTACTAATGCTTCTCAGCTACAACAGGTCCAATGGTCTTACTAATGCTCCTCAACTACAACAGGTCTAATGGTCTTATTAATGCTTGTCAACTACAACAGGTCTAATGGTCTTACTAATGCTCCTCAATTACAACAGGTCTAATACATTACTAATGCTCCTCAGCTACAACAGGTGTAACACTGTTGTCTTACTAATGCTCTTCAGCTACAACTGGTCTAATACTGTTGTCTTACTAATGCTCCTCAACTACAACAGGTCTAATACATTACTAATGCTCCTCAACTACAACTGGTCTAATACTGTAGTCTTACTAATGCTCCTCAGCTACAACAGGTTTAATACTGTAGTCTTATTAATGCTTCTCAGCTTCAACAGGTCTATTGGTCTTACTAATGCTTGTCAGCTTCAACAGGTCTAATGGTCTTACTAATTTTCTTAGCTACAACAGGTCTAATGGTCTTACTAATGCCCTTCAGCTACAACCGGTCTATTGGTCTTACTAATGCTTCTCAACTACAACAGGTATAATGGTCTTACTAATACTCCTCAGCTACAACAGGTCTTAATGTCTCACTGATGCTCCTCAACTACAACAGGTCTAATGGTCTTACTAATGGTTCTCAACTACAACAGGTATAATGGTCTTACTAATACTCCTCAACTACAACAGGTCTAATGGTCTCACTGATGCTCCTGAACTACAACAGGTCTAATGGTCTTATTAATGCTTCTCAACTACAACAGGTCTAATGGTCTTATTAATGCTTCTCAACTACAACAGGTCTAATGGTCTTACTAATGCTTCTCAACTACAACAGGTCTAATGGTCTTACTAATGCTCCTCAACTACAACAGGTCTAATGGTCTTATTAATGCTTCTCAGCTACAACAGGTCTATTGGTCTTACTAATGCTCCTCAGCTACAACAGGTCTAATGGTCTTACTAATGCTTCTCAGCTACAACAGGTCTTAATGTCTCACTGATGCTCCTCAACTACAACAGGTCTAATGGTCTCACTGATGCTCCTGAACTACAACAGGTCTAATGGTCTTATTAATGCTTGTCAACTACAACAGGTCTAATGGTCTTACTAATGCTCCTGAACTACAACAGGTCTAATGGTCTTACTAATGCTTCTCAACTACAACAGGTCTAATGGTCTTACTAATGCTCCTCAACTACAACAGGTCTAATGGTCTCACTGATGCTCCTGAACTACAACAGGTCTAATGGTCTTACTAATGCTTCTCAACTACAACAGGTCTAATGGCCTTACTAATGCTCCTCAACTACAACAGGTCTAATGGCCTTACTAATGCTCCTCAACTACAACAGGTCTAATACCGTAGTCTTACTAATGCTCCTCAACTACAACAGGTCTAATGGTCTTACTAATGCTCCTCAACTACAACAGGTCTAATGGTCTCACTGATGCTCCTGAACTACAACAGGTCTAATGGTCTTACTAATGCTCTTCAACTACAACAGGTCTAATGTTCTTACTAATACTCCTCAACTACAACAGGTCTAATGGTCTTACTAATGCTCCTCAACTACAACACAGGTCTTCTAATGCTTCTAGCTACAACAGGTCTATTGGTCTTACTAATGCTCCTCAGCTACAACAGGTCTAATATGGTCTTACTAATGCTCCTCAGCTACAACAGGTCTAATACTGGTCTTACTAATGCTCCTCAACTACAACAGGTCTAATGGTCTTACTAATGCTCCTCAACTACAACAGGTCTAATGGTCTTACTAATGCTCCTCAACTACAACAGGTCTAATATATTACTAATGCTCCTCAGCTACAACAGGTCTAATACTGTTGTCTTACTAATGCTCCTCAGCTACAACAGGTCTAATACTGTTGTCTTACTAATGCTCCTCAACTACAACAGGTCTAATGGTCTTACTAATGCTCCTCAACTACAACAGGTCTAATGGTCTTACTAATGCTTCTCAACTACAACAGGTCTAATACAGCAGTCTTACTAATGCTCCTCAACTACAACAGGTCTAATACTGTAGTCTTACTAATGCTCCTCAGCTACAACAGGTCTAATACTACAACAGGTCTGTCTTACTAATGCTCCTCAACTACAACAGGTCTAATGGTAGTCTTACTAATGCTCCTCAGCTACAACAGGTCTAATACTGTAGTCTTACTAATGCTCCTCAGCTACAACAGGTCTAATACTGTAGTCTTACTAATGCTCCTCAACTACAACAGGTCTAATGGTCTTACTAATGCTCCTCAACTACAACAGGTCTAATGGTCTTACTAATGCTCCTCAACTACAACAGGTCTAATGGTCTTACTAATGCTCCTCAACTACAACAGGTCTAATACTGTAGTCTTACTAATGCTCCTCAGCTACAACAGGTCTAATACTGTAGTCTTACTAATGCTCCTCAACTACAACAGGTCTAATATATGGTCTTACTAATGCTCCTCAGCTACAACAGGTCTAATGGTCTTACTAATGCTCCTCAGCTACAACAGGTATAATACTGTAGTCTTACTAATGCTCCTCAGCTACAACAGGTCTTAATGTCTCACTGATGCTCCTCAACTACAACAGGTCTAATGGTCTTACTAATGCTCCTCAACTACAACAGGTCTAATGGTCTTACTAATGCTCCTCAGCTACAACAGGTCTAATGGTCTTACTAATGCTCCTCAACTACAACAGGTCTAATGTTGTCTTACTAATGCTCCTCAGCTACAACAGGTCTAATGGTCTTACTAATGCTCCTCAACTACAACAGGTCTAATGGTCTTACTAATGCTCCTCAACTACAACAGGTCTAATGGTCTTACTAATGCTCCTCAGCTACAACAGGTCTAATACTGTTGTCTTTCTAATACTCCTCAGCTACAACAGGTCTAATGGTCTTACTAATACTCCTCAACTACAACAGGTCTAATGGTCTTACTAATGCTCCTCAACTACAACAGGTCTAATACTGTTGTCTTACTAATGCTCCTCAGCTACAACAGGTCTAATACTGTAGTCTTACTAATGCTCCTCAACTACAACAGGTCTAATACTGTAGTCTTACTAATGCTCCTCAACTACAACAGGTCTAATACTGTAGTCTTACTAATGCTCCTCAGCTACAACAGGTCTAATACTGTAGTCTTACTAATGCTCCTCAACTACAACAGGTCTAATACTGTAGTCTTACTAATGCTCCTCAACTACAACAGGTCTAATGGTCTTACTAATGCTTCTCAACTACAACAGGTCTAATGGTCTTACTAATGCTCCTCAGCTACAACAGGTCTAATGGTCTTACTAATGCTCCTCAGCTACAACAGGTCTAATGGTCTTACTAATGCTTCTCAACTACAACAGGTCTAATATTCTTACTAATGCTTCTCAACTACAACAGGTCTATTGGTCTTACTAATGCTTCTCAACTACAACAGGTCTAATATATTACTAATGCTCCTCAACTACAACAGGTCTAATGGTCTAATATATTACTAATGCTCCTCAACTACAACAGGTCTAATGGTATTACTAATGCTCTTCAGCTACAACAGGTCTAATGGTCTTACTAATGCTCCTCAACTACAACAGGTCTAATGGTCTTACTAATGCTCTTCAGCTACAACAGGTCTTGGTCTTACTAATGCTCCTCAGCTACAACAGGTCTAATGGTCTTACTAATGCTCCTCAACTACAACAGGTCTAATACTAATGCTCCTCAGCTACAACAGGTCTAAATACTAATGCTCCTCAACTACAACAGGTCTAATGGTCTTACTAATGCTCCTCAACTACAACAGGTCTAATGGTCTTACTAATGCTCCTCAACTACAACAGGTCTAATGGTCTTACTAATGCTCCTCAACTACAACAGGTCTAAATGTCAACTACAACAGGTCTTACTAATGCTCCTCAACTACAACAGGTCTAATGGTCTTACTAATGCTCCTCAGCTACAACAGGTCTAATGGTCTTACTAATGCTTCTCAACTACAACAGGTCTAATACTGTAGTCTTACTAATGCTTCTCAACTACAACAGGTCTAATAGTCTTACTAATGCTCCTCAGCTACAACAGGTCTAATGGTCTTACTAATGCTCCTCAACTACAACAGGTCTAAACACTGTCTAATGGTCTTACTAATGCTCCTCAACTACAACAGGTCTAATACTGTTGTCTTTCTAATGCTCCTCAGCTACAACAGGTCTAATAAGGTACTAATGCTCCTCAACTACAACAGGTCTGCTCCTCAACTACAACAGGTCTAATGGTCTTACTAATGCTCCTCAGCTACAACAGGTCTAATATGTCTTACTAATGCTCCTCAGCTACAACAGGTCTAATGGTCTTACTAATGCTCCTCAACTACAACAGGTCTAATGGTCTTACTAATGCTCCTGTCTCCTCAACTACAACAGGTCTAATATATTACTAATGCTCCTCAGCTACAACAGGTCTGGTCTTACTAATGTCTTACTAATGCTCCTCAGCTACAACAGGTCTAATGGTCTTACTAATGCTCCTCAACTACAACAGGTCTAATGGTCTTACTAATGCTCCTCAGCTACAACAGGTCTAATACTGTTGTCTTACTAATGCTCCTCAACTACAACAGGTCTAATACTATTACAACAGGTCTTACTAATGCTCCTCAACTACAACAGGTCTAATACTACAACAGGTCTAATGGTCTTACTAATGCTCCTCAACTACAACAGGTCTAAATGGTCTTACTAATGCTTCTCAACTACAACAGGTCTAATGGTCTTACTAATGCTCCTCAACTACAACAGGTCTAATGGTCTTACTAATGCTCCTCAGCTACAACAGGTCTAATATGTAGTCTTACTAATGCTCCTCAACTACAACAGGTCTAATGGTCTTACTAATGCTTCTCAGCTACAACAGGTCTAATGGTCTTACTAATGCTCCTCAACTACAACAGGTCTAATGGTCTTACTAATGCTCCTCAACTACAACAGGTCTAATGGTCTTACTAATGCTTCTCAACTACAACAGGTCTAATGGTCTTACTAATGCTCCTCAGCTACAACAGTTCTAATGGTCTTATTAATGCTTTTCAGCTACAATAGGTATAATTGTCTTACTAATGCTCCTCAGCTACAACAGGTATAATACTGTCGTCTTACTAATGCTCCTCAAGTACAACAGGTCTTAATGTCTCACTAATGCTCCTCAACTACAACAGGTCTAATAGTCTTACTAATACTCCTCAACTACAACAGGTCTAATGGTCTTACCAATGCTCCTCAACTACAACAGGTCTAATACTGTAGTCTTACTAATGCCCCTCAACTACAACAGGTCTAATACTGTAGTCTTACTAATGCTCCTCAACTACAACAGGTCTAATGGTCTTACTAATGCTCCTCAACTACAACAGGTCTAATGGTCTTACTAATGCTCCTCAACTACAACAGGTCTAATATATTACTAATGCTCCTCAGCTACAACAGGTCTAATGTCTTACTAATGCTCCTCAACTACAACAGGTCTAATACTAATGCTCCTCAACTAGGTCTTACTAATGCTCCTCAACTACAACAGGTCTAATACTAATGTCTTACTAATGCTCCTCAACTACAACAGGTCTAATGGTCTTACTAATGCTCCTCAACTACAACAGGTCTAATGGTCTTACTAATGCTCCTCAACTACAACAGGTCTAATGGTCTTACTAATGCTCCTCAGCTACAACAGGTCTAATGGTCTTACTAATGCTCCTCAACTACAACAGGTTACTAATGCTCCTCAACTACAACAGGTCTAATACTGTTGTCTTACTAATGCTCCTCAGCTACAACAGGTCTAATACTGTTAGTCTTACTAATGCTCCTCAACTACAACAGGTCTAATGGTAGTCTTACTAATGCTCCTCAACTACAACAGGTCTAATGGTCTTACTAATGCCTCCTCATGCTCCTACAACAGGTCTAATACTGTAGTCTTACTAATGCTCCTCAGCTACAACAGGTCTAATGGTCTTACTAATGCTCCTCAACTACAACAGGTCTAATGGTCTTACTAATGCTCCTCAACTACAACAGGTCTAATATATTACTAATGCTCCTCAGCTACAACAGGTCTAATGGTCTTACTAATGCTCCTCAACTACAACAGGTCTAATACTGTAGTCTTACTAATGCTCCTCAGCTACAACAGGTCTAATGGTCTTACTAATGCTCCTCAACTACAACAGGTCTAATAGTCTTACTAATACTCCTCAACTACAACAGGTCTAATGGTCTTACCAATGCTCCTACAACAGGTCTAATGGTCTTACTAATGCTCTTCAACTGTCAACTACAACAGGTCTAATGGTCTTACTAATACTCCTCAACTACAACAGGTCTAATGGTCTTACTAATGCTCCTCAACTACAACAGGTCTAATGGTCTTACTAATGCTCCTCAACTACAACAGGTCTAATACTGTAGTCTTACTAATGCCCCTCAACTACAACAGGTCTAATAATTGTCTTACTAATGCTCCTCAACTACAACAGGTCTAATATGGTCTTACTAATGCTCCTCAACTACAACAGGTCTAATACTGTTGTCTTACCAATGCTCCTCAACTACAACAGGTCTAATATTGTATTACTAATGCTCCTCAACTACAACAGGTCTAATACTGTTGTCTTACTAATGCTCCTCAACTACAACAGGTCTAATGGTCTTACTAATGCTTCTCAACTACAACAGGTCTAATATATTACTAATGCTCTTCAGCTACAACAGGTCTAATATATTACTAATGCTTCTCAGCTACAACAGGTCTAATATATTACTAATGCTCCTCAACTACAACAGGTCTAATATATTACTAATGCTCCTCAACTACAACAGGTCTAATATATTACTAATGCTCCTCAACTACAACAGGTCTAATATTACTAATGCTCCTCAATGTCTAATATATTACTAATGCTCCTCAACTACAACAGGTCTAATATATACTAATGCTCCTGCTACAACAGGTCTAATATATTACATGCTACAACAGGTCTAATATATTACTAATGCTTCTCAACTACAACAGGTCTAATATATTACTAATGCTCTTCAGCTACAACAGGTCTAATATATTACTAATGCTTCTCAACTACAACAGGTCTAATATATTACTAATGCTCCTCAACTACAACAGGTCTAATATATTACTAATGCTCTTCAGCTACAACAGGTCTAATATATTACTAATGCTCCTCAACTACAACAGGTCTAATATATTACTAATGCTCCTCAACTACAACAGGTCTAATGGTCTTACTAATGCTCCTCAGCTACAACAGGTCTAATGGTCTTACTAATGCTCCTCAACTACAACAGGTCTAATGTTCTTACTAATGCTCCTCAACTACAACAGGTCTAATGGTCTTACTAATGCTCCTCAACTACAACAGGTCTAATGGTCTTACTAATGCTCCTCAACTACAACAGGTCTAATGTTCTTACTAATGCTCCTCAACTACAACAGGTCTAATGTTCTTACTAATGCTCCTCAACTACAACAGGTCTAATATATTACTAATGCTCCTCAGCTACAACAGGTCTAATACTGTTGTCTTACTAATGCTCCTCAGCTACAACAGGTCTAATACTGTTGTCTTACTAATGCTCCTCAACTACAACAGGTCTAATATATTACTAATGCTCCTCAACTACAACAGGTCTAATATATTACTAATGCTCCTCAGCTACAACAGGTCTAATGGTCTAATGTCAGCTACAACAGGTCTAATGGTCTGGTCTTACTAATGCTCCTCAACTACAACAGGTCTAATGGTCTTACTAATGCTCCTCAACTACAACAGGTCTAATGGTCTTACTAATGCTCCTCAACTACAACAGGTCTAATATATTACTAATGCTCCTCAGCTACAACAGGTCTAATACTGTTGTCTTACTAATGCTCTTCAGCTACAACAGGTCTAATGGTCTTACTAATGCTCCTCAACTACAACAGGTCTAATGGTCTTACTAATGCTCCTCAACTACAACAGGTCTAATACTGTTGTCTTACTAATGCTCCTCAGCTACAACAGGTCTAATACTATTGTCTTACTAATGCTCCTCAACTACAACAGGTCTAATATATTACTAATGCTCCTCAACTACAACAGGTCTAATACTGTTGTCTTACTAATGCTCCTCAGCTACAACAGGTCTAATACTGTTGTCTTACTAATGCTCCTCAACTACAACAGGTCTAATACTTACTAATGCTCCTCAACTACAACAGGTCTTACTAATGCTCCTCAACTACAACAGGTCTAATGGTATTACTAATGCTCCTCAACTACAACAGGTCTAAATGTTGTCTTACTAATGCTTCTCAACTACAACAGGTCTAATATATTACTAATGCTCTTCAACTACAACAGGTCTAATGGTCTTACTAATGCTTCCTCAACTACAACAGGTCTAATAATTACTAATGCTAATCCTCAACTACAACAGGTCTAATATATTACTAATGCTCTTCAGCTACAACAGGTCTAATATATTACTAATGCTCCTCAACTACAACAGGTCTAATATATTACTAATGCTCTTCAGCTACAACAGGTCTAATATATTACTAATGCTCCTCAACTACAACAGGTCTAATATATTACTAATGCTCCTCAACTACAACAGGTCTAATATATTACTAATGCTCCTCAACTACAACAGGTCTAATACTGTTGTCTTACTAATGCTCCTCAACTACAACAGGTCTAATACTGTTGTCTTACTAATGCTCCTCAGCTACAACAGGTCTAATACTGTTGTCTTACTAATGCTCCTCAACTACAACAGGTCTAATACTGTTGTCTTACTAATGCTCCTCAACTACAACAGGTCTAATGTCTTACTAATGCTCCTCAACTACAACAGGTCTAATATATTACTAATGCTCCTCAACTACAACAGGTCTAATATATTACTAATGCTCCTCAACTACAACAGGTCTAATATATTACTAATGCTCCTCAACTACAACAGGTCTAATATATTACTAATGCTCCTCAACTACAACAGGTCTAATATATTACTAATGCTCTTCAGCTACAACAGGTCTAATATATTACTAATGCTCCTCAACTACAACAGGTCTAATATATTACTAATGCTCCTCAACTACAACAGGTCTAATATATTACTAATGCTCCTCAACTACAACAGGTCTAATATATTACTAATGCTCTTCAGCTACAACAGGTCTAATATATTACTAATGCTCCTCAACTACAACAGGTCTAATATATTACTAATGCTCCTCAACTACAACAGGTCTAATATATTACTAATGCTCCTCAACTACAACAGGTCTAATATATTACTAATGCTCCTCAACTACAACAGGTCTAATATATTACTAATGCTCCTCAACTACAACAGGTCTAATATATTACTAATGCTCCTCAACTACAACAGGTCTAATGGTCTTACTAATGCTCCTCAGCTACAACAGGTCTAATGGTCTTACTAATGCTCCTCAACTACAACAGGTCTAATGGTCTTACTAATGCTCCTCAACTACAACAGGTCTAATGGTCTTACTAATGCTCCTCAACTACAACAGGTCTAATGTTCTTACTAATGCTCCTCAACTACAACAGGTCTAATATATTACTAATGCTCCTCAGCTACAACAGGTCTAATACTGTTGTCTTACTAATATATTCCTCAGCTACAACAGGTCTAATACTGTTGTCTTACTAATGCTCCTCAACTACAACAGGTCTAATATATTACTAATGCTCCTCAACTACAACAGGTCTAATATATTACTAATGCTCCTCAGCTACAACAGGTCTAATGGTCTAATGCTCCTCAGCTACAACAGGTCTAATACTGTAGTCTTACTAATGCTCCTCAGCTACAACAGGTCTAATGGTCTTACTAATGCTCCTCAACTACAACAGGTCTAATGGTCTTACTAATGCTCCTCAACTACAACAGGTCTAATATATTACTAATGCTCCTCAGCTACAACAGGTCTAATACTGTTGTCTTACTAATGCTCCTCAGCTACAACAGGTCTAATGGTCTTACTAATGCTCCTCAACTACAACAGGTCTAATGGTCTTACTAATGCTCCTCAGCTACAACAGGTCTAATACTGTTGTCTTACTAATGCTCCTCAACTACAACAGGTCTAATACTATTGTCTTACTAATGCTCCTCAACTACAACAGGTCTAATATATTACTAATGCTCCTCAACTACAACAGGTCTAATACTGTTGTCTTACTAATGCTCCTCAACTACAACAGGTCTAATATGGTCTTACTAATGCTCCTCAACTACAACAGGTCTAATATATTACTAATGCTCCTCAACTACAACAGGTCTAATATATTACTAATGTCAACTGTCAGGTCTAATAATACTAATCTCAACTACAACAGGTCTAATATATTACTAATGCTCTTCAGCTACAACAGGTCTAATATATTACTAATGCTTCTCAACTACAACAGGTCTAATATATTACTAATGCTCCTCAACTACAACAGGTCTAATATATTACTAATGCTCTAATATATTTCAGCTACAACAGGTCTAATATATTACTAATGCTCCTCAACTACAACAGGTCTAATATATTACTAATGCTCCTCAACTACAACAGGTCTAATATATTACTAATGCTCCTCAACTACAACAGGTCTAATACTGTTGTCTTACTAATGCTCCTCAACTACAACAGGTCTAATAATACTAATGCTCCTTACAACAGGTCTTACTAATGCTCCTCAACTACAACAGGTCTAATATATTACTAATGCTCCTCAACTACAACAGGTCTAATATATTACTAATGCTCCTCAACTACAACAGGTCTAATTTGTCTTACTAATGCTCCTCAACTACAACAGGTCTAATATATTACTAATGCTCCTCAACTACAACAGGTCTAATATATTACTAATGCTCCTCAACTACAACAGGTCTAATATATTACTAATGCTCTTCAACTACAACAGGTCTAATATATTACTAATGCTCCTCAACTACAACAGGTCTAATATATTACTAATGCTCCTCAACTACAACAGGTCTAATATATTACTAATGCTCTTCAGCTACAACAGGTCTAATATATTACTAATGCTCCTCAACTACAACAGGTCTAATATATTACTAATGCTCTTCAGCTACAACAGGTCTAATATATTACTAATGCTCCTCAACTACAACAGGTCTAATATATTACTAATGCTCCTCAACTACAACAGGTCTAATATATTACTAATGCTCCTCAACTACAACAGGTCTAATACTGTTGTCTTACTAATGCTCCTCAACTACAACAGGTCTAATACTGTTGTCTTACTAATGCTCCTCAACTACAACAGGTCTAATATATTACTAATGCTCCTCAACTACAACAGGTCTAATATATTACTAATGCTCTTCAACTACAACAGGTCTAATATATTACTAATGCTTCTCAACTACAACAGGTCTAATATATTACTAATGCTTCTCAACTACAACAGGTCTAATATATTACTAATGCTTCTCAACTACAACAGGTCTAATATATTACTAATGCTCCTCAACTACAACAGGTCTAATATATTACTAATGCTCCTCAACTACAACAGGTCTAATATATTACTAATGCTCTTCAGCTACAACAGGTCTAATATATTACTAATGCTCCTCAGCCACAACAGGTGCAGATGGAAGGTCTCCGAGTTTACCTCTCCACCCCAAATGCAAGAACCTGTATAAGAGGTCAGATGAAGACACCAGCAACCAGAGGAGAGACAGAGAGTGTGGGAGAGAAAAATACGAAAAAAGTGATGACTCATTGCCAGTGAGGATGCAGACCGATGCTGCAAGTCTGATCTCTCTCTCTCTCTTTTCTCATCCACTATATCTGTCACAGTCTCTCTCTTCCTCTGCATGTTTATGCTGTTACATAGTTCGGATGCAAATTACGACATTATTAGTGCTGTCTATTCATGTTCTTCAGTCTAGCCAATTCTGGAAATGAAGTTATCTTTGGGAAGGGAAGCGGGATACGTCGCTACACTATGTCCCAAAACTATTTAATTAGCCGTTTTTGACCTGCCTCAAAACTAGTGTAGAAAATACACCGTTTGGTTATACAGTAGACAGTGTTTGTTATATAAGCAATATTCCCTGAGTAGAGGGAGTCATCAGGCCTGAGTTCAAAGCAGTCACTGCTATGGCATTATGGGCAATAACATCACCATTCCACATTCAGACACTAGAACTCCTAGGACTGGAGGCAGTGCTGAAGAACGTTCCCAACAATGGGCTTTAATACATTCAAGTCTTTTTTTGGAACACGCATGCCCCCTTAAATGCCCACTGAAGCCCATGAAATTCTTCTATTAAATGTCTCCAGGTACTCTTTACAGGATATGAAGTGTGTGTGTGGGGGGGGGGGGGTTTACATGTGTGACTGTAAGACAGAGAAAGTAGCACTATCCCTCCAACAAACACAAACGTATGTATTCCTAGTATTCCCATTGAGAGATAAAAAGCAGCCACTTGAATGTCTCATTCCATCCCTCTCAAATCATCCCTCCCTTCCCTCAATAGGCTATCCAACCCCGTGATGAACTCTGACTGATAAAATATTTAAGATGCACCATGATTAAAGTGCAGCTTCACCTTGACAGAGAAATCCATTGACGGAGACAGAATCAATCACATTGATTCCAATGATAGGGGCTGAAAAGGACAGATAGCTATGTGTGTGGAAGGGAAGGAGTGAACGACTGAGGGAGGGTGGAGAGGGAGGATGGAGAGAGGGAACGATTGAGGGTGGGGGGAGAGGGAGAAGGGAGAGAGCGGAAAAGGGAGGATGGAGAGAGGGAACGACTGAGGGTGGGGGGAGAGGGAGAAGGGAGAGAGCAGAGAAGGGAGGAATGGAAGGAGGGAACGACTGAGGGTGGGGGGAGAGGGAGAAGGGAGAGAGCAGAGAAGGGAGGAATGGAAGGAGGGAACAACAGAGGGTGGGGGGAGAGGGAGAAGGGAGAGAGCAGAGAAGGGAGGAATGGAGAGAGGGAATGACTGAGGGTGGGGGGAGAGGGAGAAGGGAGAGAGCGGAAAAGGGAGGAATGGAAGGAGGGAACAACAGAGGGTGGGGGGAGAGGGAGAAGGGAGAGAGCGGAGAAGGGATAAATGGAAGTAGGGAGCAAGAGGCAGAAGATGGAAGAGGAAGAGGGGGAGGAAGGGGAAGTAAAGGAAAAAGGGGGAAGTTTTGGCTCCTGTGGCTGGATGAAAAATGCATGTGACAACAGTCAACAACACAATTATTTCCATGGCTCAGAGTAGGAACCAAAGCACTGATAAACATTGAGCCCCTCCCGCCCGGCCCAATAACAACCCACATACAGCTCAGTAGATATGGAAATAAGAGAGAGAATGAGGAAGGGAGTGGGGTAAGAGGAGAGGGAGGATGATGTGAGGGTTGGGAAGGCGTGTGTGTGTTCATGTCTATGTCTTTGTGTGCTAGTTAAATACTATTGCTTCAAATCCTATTATAACAATTGGATGAGTTTGGGTGTTCCAGTAAGCATCAATTTGTTGCCTTCATTAGCCTACTTTATTGTGAAAAATTAATCGGTAACTCTGCCAAGCCTACAAGCAAGAAACTGACGATAAAACAACGCAACAAATACATTAATCATCTCAGCAAGGTTCTGCCCGTGGTCGTGGAGCGGGGGTGAGGTGCAACTGAAATGTAGCTGAGATGTTGTTGAAATAAACATCTGCATTTTGAAAGTGTTTTTTATCGTTATTTTATTAATGAAAGCAAAAAGATGTTGTTGAACAGATACTGTGTAAAACTTTAGAGTACTTGAGCATCGAATACATTTCAAGTAGGGGGGATTTTCACACCGACAGTAGCCGGGCTATAAAACTCATTTTTGGATAACAGATCGGCTCTCAGAACACATTAACACGCGCTACTGTGTGTGTCGATATTGTCTGTCGATTCTCTCTCTCTGTGTATGAGTATGTCTGACTATATTAGAGAAGAAAGCACATTGAAATATGTTTTAATCCAGTGCTGTCGGAGTGTAACAATAAAAGTCAGGTCCGCTCAGCTCTCTCGAGGGTTTGATTGCTGGCCTTTAATTAGCCCTGAGAGAAGCACCAGAGATGCCTGTCATGTTGCAATCTAACCCTTTACTTAGCCCTGAGAGAAGGACCAGAGATACCTGTCATGTTGCAATCTAACCCTAACCATTAATTAGCCCTGAGAGAAGCCTCAGAGTTAGATTACCTATCATGTTGCAATCTCTTCGAGAACACCTCTATTCCTCATGAAAAGCCAATTCACTCATTGCGGTGTGTATGTATCTCCCACCCACTAAACAAAGTGCGCCCCAGCGGAAATCTAATTAACATAATCAAAAACATCCCAGTCTTTTTTGTTGTTGCATGGGCTGCGGCTCAATCCACCCCATCTGCCGATAACGCCCTTCCGCGTCCGTGGTGAAAGGTGGCAGAGCTTGAGCGGAGTTTGTCAGACCATGAGTGAAACGGTCGTCTCACAAAAACATCTTTAGCGTCCAAACTTTTTGATAAGACTCCCGCGAACACGAGGAACAGCCTGTTTTCACCCTTGAGTTGTGGGTGATTCTTTTCTGTTCTGTGTTCTGTGTATTCACCGTACAGGACTGTTTCATTTTCATTCGTTGTCGCTTTATTGTTTTGTTTCAGTGTTCGATTGTTCTATTAAATCAATATGGACATTTACCACGCTGCGCATTGGTCCTCCTCTTCTTCCACCACCAACAACGGCCATCACAATGTTAAGATTCCTAGCAGCCAGATTAGCTAACCTTTTACTAGCAGGGCTGAAACGTCCGCGGTCGTTTAATTGCTTTGTTAGAAGAAAATAAATTAAATATCTTTAAAAGGTCAAGACTTGATATTTCCAATTATGAAGCACTTCTAATCAGCTGTGGGAGATAGAACAGCTATGACATTGGCCCGGAGGTGGGTGTGGCCCTTAACGGAGCTGTGTCCTGCCAATGCATCTTAATCAGAGCACACTATCATACACACACATTCCCATACACACAAGGATGCAGAAGCGCACATGGCACACACACACACACACACACACACACACACACACACACACACACACACACACACACACACACACACACACACACACACACACACACACACACACACACACACACACACACACACACACACACACACACACACAGTCTTGTATAACTAACCTTTTGGGGACACACAATTCTGTCACACCCTGATCTGATCAATATCCCCAGTGTATTTATACTTGTGTTCTCTGTTTGTCTGTTGACAGTTCGTTTTGTTCGTCAAGCCCACCAGAGGTGTTCCCCTTGCTCCTGTCTGTTTCTAGTTCCTGTTTTCTAGTTTTCCCGGTTTTGACCATGAGCCTGCCTGCCATTTCTGTATGTTGTCACACCACCCGGATTATTGACCTCTGCCTGACCCGAGATTGCCTGCCGCTCTGTACCTTTTGTACTCTGATCTGCATTACTGACCTTTGCCTGCCCTTGACCTGTTGTTTTTGCCTGCCCCCTGTTCAAGTAATACACTTTTGTTACTTTGACATTGTATGCATGTGGGTCTTCCCTGAAACGTGATAAATGCAGTCCCATTCAAAATCCTATTCTCCCTAAACCCTAACCCTAACCTGAAAACCTAACCTTAACACTAAACCTAGCTCCTAACCCTGACCCTAAACCTAATAGCATTTGACCTTGTGGGGACCAACAAGATGTTCCCAGTTGGTCAAATTTCTGTTAATTTACTATTCTTGTTGGGACTTCTGGTCCCCAGTATAGTTAAACACATCCACCAGGGGTAGATCGATTCTGCCATGATTTCTTCCTCAAAGTCCTGATCCAGACAACATCGTATCTATCTCTGTCAAGGTGCTCCAGCAGTGATATTACATCATACCAAAATATTCACCTGTTCTTATAAAGAAACACCTCCTCTCATCATCTCAAGCCTTCAAGGGTGGATAGCTTCCCATAGTGTGACAAATGGACACACACACACACACACTCACACAGAATGTGGGTAGGGCATGGCAAATCTGTATGCAATCCAAGTCAATCCACCCTCGTGATCAAAAACAACTTATTCTCTTCCCAGCTCTGCCCCTTATGCTCCTCATTGACTTTATACACATGTGCGCCAACTCTGCTCTTCATGACTGAATCTCCCTCCATAAGCTAGCAGCATCGGGACACTCTGGTCCCCAGTGTAGAGCTCTTGATCTTGGACAGGGTCTCTCCTGACTGCCATGGTGTTATGAGATTGTGTTTAGAGGTAGGTGAAGGAGTCAAGCGCATGAGAGCAGAGATGTCCGAGTAGCGTTTATTTTTAATGGGCAAGTCCACAAACATATAGGTCAGGTACAAATGCCAAAATAAACGCTCTCGACAAGAGAGAAACCAATTACTCACGGAAGGAGGAAAACAACGCTCCTTAAACTTATACACACGGTATAAAACCTGAAAATAAATAAGGCACAACCTCAACAAGCAACATGACACGAATAATCCCGCACAAATCTTAGCAGGAAACCGGGGTAATTATACACACGGAAATTAAAGCAAATGAAACCAGGTGTGAAAGAACCAAAGACAAAACAAACGGAAAAGGAAAAAAGGATCGGTGATGACTAGTAGGCCGGCGACACCGACCGCCGACGCACCGCCCGAACAGGGACAGGAAGCACCTCCAGTGGAAGTCGTGACACATAGATCCATCCCTCAATAGAAGAGCACAGGCCTGGCTATTAAGAAAAACTCTCTCTCTCTCACATATATATATATATTCACCCACTATTACACCAGTCAGATACAAGCCAGGGTGAAAGGCCTGTACAGACTAGAGGTCTTTAAAATATAATAAGATACATTTTATTTTGTGAGGAAATTCTTCGCTTTTTCTCCTCAATTTCCTTAAACATTACCCGCCAAACTGCTTTTCTTAACACTCGCCGGCTTAACCTGGAAGCCGGATGTACCAATGTGTCGGAGGAAACACTGTTCAACTGACGACCAGTGTAGGCCTGCAGACACCCAGCCTGCCACAAGGAGTTGCTAGAGAGCGAGAGCGATAGAAACCTATTTGTTAAACAGAAGAGCTACTTGGCTGAAAAACATGAAAGTTTTGTCACTCGGGTCCTATTTGTTCTGGCCTATAGCCAGACCCATTAGGGTACAGGTTGGGTCTAGGTCTGGTTGTCGTCGGGTCCATTCGCGTTAGGGTCAGATTGTTCTCTGGTCCGTTCAGAACAGATTAATCTTATTAGCGTAAAATAAATATGCTATAGGTTATGCAGAGCCGTGGTTGGTTCCACTTGGGTCCACTCGGGTTTATCAGTTGTAGTTACAGCACATAGAATTTTGGACCCACTTGGGTCCTGGGTCAGATATTCGGGTTCCGGTGGACCTGTGAAGACCTCTAGTACAGACAACAGCTGCCGTATCAACAAGGAGTCGCTGTTCAATGACTCCATGGTCTTTGGTTAATGTAATAGCTACGTCGCCTCATACAAGTAACAATCTTCAATATTTTTTTCTCCTCTCCCCTTCTCGTCTTAGCTTGCATCATCAAAGCCCCACAGTAATGAGTGGTGGAAAATGAATGATAAGACGTAAGGCGGTACCTTTCAGGGGATCTTCAAGTATCCTCGTTTGGCATCTCGTTGGAAGAAAAACCTTAAGAACTTGTTGAGCTACAACTCAGAAATAACTAACTATCTTTGCTGTTAGCGGTAATATGGAGAAAGTAGTGGACCACACTACATTCTAATCAAGGTAGCTCAGCATCTGTTAGTAGCTGCTAGCTCAGATGACAAGCTACAACCCGCACATACACAGACTATTATGTACACACTGTAGTTCATTAGGACCAAACATAACCGCTAATTGGCTAGGGTATTTTATTTCCAGCGCAACATTTTTCTGTACACAGTAGAAGTATGATTTCTCATTAAAAATGAATAAAAAATAATTTGTAAATCAAACTGCACACTATGGGCAAAGGATATTGTCATTTCCTCATGTCTGGCCATAATAGGAAAGTAACCATAATTAAAGGAGAGAATGTGCCCAGACAATGTCTTGAAGAAAAAGTAAATTGGATATAATTCTTTAGTTCCAGGCGTGGTGCAATTTATAAATTGCCTCTTAACTCCATCTGTAATGCTTTTGCTGTTTTAATATAGTTCAGTTCACTCCATACCAGCAGTCTCCGAGTATAGCTATAGCTTTAACTGCAAGGTAACTGTAAAGGAACACTGTAAAGGAACACTAGAGAGGAACACTGTAGAGTATGTCATTGAAGAACATTGGAATAATCATTGGAGAACTGATGTACAACATATTACGGTATTAAAGACACACACGTCAATTGTGAGAACTTCAATGAAAGTCCTGCACTTATAACCTAACATATGCTTTGGAAGCACCAGGGCTCAATTAGAACTTAAAAGGACTTTTATACAAATCCATCAACCAATACGGCCTTTCCCCTCTAATTGTCTGCTAAACTACAACGAGGGATAAAAGCCTTCGGAGATAAAAGGGGAAGCCATTAAGCTTTACACCGCTTCCACCAATCATCATTAAGCTTCCAACACTTCCACCAATCACTATCAGTTCAATCTTGCACAGCGACAGACAAGTAAGGCTCCTCATAGGGCAACGAAAGACAAGCTAGGCGAGATAGCGTTAGGGCTAATGATGACGTTCGCCCCGCGTCAGGCCCATCCAGAATGAAGTGAAACGCATGGGTTATACAGAGGCTAAGGAGGCCTAAAGCGGTGTCATGGGAATGCTACTGATGAACAGGCTAATTATGCAGGTTAAAAGCCTTCTATCTTAGGACCATGGAGGATGGTGGCCCGGATGTTTCCCACAAATGTATTCAAAGAGATTTTTCCCATCGAGATTCTTATTATTTCCCAGTGTTGACTTTGCGTTGACGGCTTGGAGGAGACGATGGATGCTTGAAGGGCTTTCTTTCCAAGCGAATGCGCTTCCTCAGAAATGCTTAGAATCTGTTTGTAAATGGCTTCCAATTCGTCGCTGTGGGGCACTTTATCACTCTGGCAACTGGACTGTATATGCATAGCAGATTTTTATAAAACAATCTTCTGGGAATAATATAGAAGAGAGAATCTCTTTATAGATCAAGAATCTCATGTGACGGTTTAATGACTGTTTTCATAATGTCACACAGAGATAATCGACCTCCCACAATGCAACAGGCCCATTGGAAGATGGTTCTCTCTCTCTAAGGAACTGTATCATTTCAATCTACCGGCTCCCGAACTCCCATCACCCATATTGGGTTAACAACGTTGATTTACGACGCTGTCACATTCCACACAGAGAGATGTGTGTGTGTTGCCGTGATTTACAACATGCATCTCAATATATCACGCATATTTGGACCGTTTCTTTAATGACTGTTTATCGTCTTCAATTGCGCTCAATTACTTCGGCTCGTCTCTAACTGAATCACAAATGGGGCATTGGGATTTTCCAAACAAGGAAAGCCTGCACAAGAAACATAATTAGTGTAAAACAAAGGATCAATCATCAACTACTGTCTGTGTGGAATTTCTCCTTATGAAAGAGAATGTGTTACGTTTTCATTTAAGATTAAACAATGAATCAGAGAGCAAATCAGAAAATAATGGCATTGAATCAGATACAACTTTCTGAATATCAAATCAACTCATTGTTGTGTTCTTTAGTAACTGCCTTCATGTTCTCTGTGGTCTAGATTGGAGTTCATTAAAAGCTCGGTGGAGGACAGGGGGTTTTCACCCATTCAAAGGCAGGACTTCAAAAGCGGTGTGGTTGGTATCAAAACCATGGGGGTCTTTTTCACACAGATATAGCTGACAAGACCCTATCGCAGTGGTTAATATGACATCCACTTGTCATCACATACAACAGCTTCAAAGACAAGTCCACCCGAACACAAATCTTTAAACCACAAACTCACAATGAGGACCTTGATCTTGAGATTGTGCCACTATTCCATCACAGACGCACCACGAAACAAGAGAAGCATCGCTGGTTCTATTTGACAGCTGCTACATAGACTGAAGAAACCCAGAGAAAATGCCTGCCAAAGAGTCCATCATCTCAATTATAATGAGGCTGTATACGTTCCATTACCATCACATGCTTAGTGAACCTTACAGGAAGTCATCCTTAGGGTGTCACATCGTCTTCCGTCACATCACATTCCAGATACCCCCGCCTTGTTGCTACTTCTCCGTGTTGTAGGTAGCCTTGTGGTTACGAGTGTTGGGCCAGTAACTGAAAGGTTGCTGGATCGAATCCCCGAGCCGACTAACTGAAAAATGTGTTGACAAGGCACTTAACCCTAATTGCTCCTGTAAGTCGCTCTGGATAAGAGCGTCTGCTAAATGACTACAATGTAAATGTACCCATCGGAGAGGCACTACTGAACTACTTAACAGCTATGGAGTTAATTCCTGCTTACATCAGACACACACACACAGTTTGCCTTGTTTCAGCTGAAGGGAGAGGCTCACCCCGATATGTCATCTCTGGTTCTGATGAGGCTTTGATCACTCGGTCTCACACAGCAGCCCGGTCTAACACACACACACACACACACACACACACACACACACACACACACACACACACACACACACACACACACAATGATCCCTGGCAGATAGCAGAGCTCCCTTCACAGCAGGCAGGGTTGGAGTTGGGGTGAGGACAAACCTGGGGCAGAAACAGCTTCTTTAAGGTCGGTTACAGCCGGAGAATTGTTCCACCACAACATCATACCAGTCATCCAACAGACTCCCATTCAGAGCGACACACAGAAGCATCCAGGGTCAATGCCCTGCTAGAGGGCATGTTGACCGATCTACCACCAGGACAAAAAACGTGAACCTGAACCCTCCAAGATCCCCCACACAGTTCCCCAATAGCTGTCCCTCAACCATTCGAGACCCCTCCCACAGTCCCCCCCTGGGAAGAAAAATAAAAAATACAATTAATCCCATTGCCCCAAGAACCCCCCAATGCACCAACAACCAAGATAATGAACGAAAGAGAAAAAAGGAAAAGACAGAAGAAAACAGCAAACAACAATCCCAATTTTTTTTAAATAATACATTTAAAACAAAGGACATCAAGGACAACTAAAATCATAACAGCAATGCCAACTGTATATGTTGTGTGCATGTCTGGCACTATTACATGTATGTGTGTGTTTGAGTATGTGTCTATTTGAATGAGAGTGTGTGTATATGCATGTGTACAAACAGCTTGGCATCAGCCTCAGGCAAACCTGAGGCTGTTGTAAAATCACTGCCACTTAGTGTTATTCAAATGTACTTTTTATTATGTTTTATTTAGACTTTTACATTTTTAAAAATCTTTGACCATCATTCTATCTCCCGCCCAGCAACTCCACCCCCACTTGTCTCCAATTCCACATACCAACCCTCAGCTTCCCTCAAACCATCCTATCTATCTCTGCTGGTCACCCTCAGCTTCCCTCAGCCCATCCCATCTATCTCTGCTGGCCACCCTCTTTGGGTTTCTACGCAACACATATATTTCAACTATGCTCTAATGTTTAACGTACAATTTCAATCTATCTAATCGAATAGAATCCACAGATTGTGAGTTGAAGATAAATACTTTCACTAAGAGTATTAGTATATTAGTAATTGACTGACCCGGTCTCTCCAGATCTCCTAATAGTATTATTTCTAGGGTCAATTTTAGATCAATGCATTTTCAGCCATTCCTGAAGCTGAGACCAGAAACAGGCTACCTGAGGGCAATACCAAAATAAATGCTCTATTGATTCTGTATCCTCACAACAACATCTGCAGAGCTTCGATGATTTTATGCCACAAATATTCAACATTTTGTCAGTGGCAAAAATTCTATATAATAACTTTAGCTGAAAAGCACGAAGTCTTGAATCTTGCGTTGTTTAATATGTCAACTCATACTATTTGGGAAGAGATTGATGTACCAATTCCATGGTACAGGGTGTACAGGGTGTACAGGGTGTACAGGGTGTACAGGGTGTACAGGGTGTACCATGGAATCGGTACATCAATCTCTTCCCAAATATTTTGAAATCTGTATGGCACAGTTGTCAACATCCTGGTCCTCAAATTAAACTACTTTCCTATTTATGCTATTTTTAAGTTTTGATCCTTTATTTTGAAAGTTCCCTGTATGGCCACAGTTTTGTCACCACATCCTGCCACCTGTCCTCCAGTTTTGATCAAATTGGGCAGAAACTGGTATACTTTCCTATTTATGCTTTATATTTTTATTCCTCCGCCTCCTCCAGTTTTGATCCTTTATATTGGGCAGACAGACCAGTTCCCTACCTCCTCCCACTGCCACCTGTCTCCTCCAGTTTTGATCCTTTATATTGGGCAGACAGACCAGTTCCCTACCTCCTCCCACTGCCACCTGCCTCCTCCAGTTTTGATCCTTTATATTGGGCAGACAGACCAGTTCCCTACCTCCTCCCACTGCCACCTGCCTCCTCCAGTTTTGATCCTTTATATTGGGCAGACAGACCAGTTCCCAGTTTTATCCTCCTCCCACTGCCACCTGCCTCCTCCAGTTTTGATCCTTTATATTGGGCAGACAGACCAGTTCCCTACCTCCTCCCACTGCCACCTGCCTCCTCCAGTTTTGATCCTTTATATTGGGCAGACAGACCAGTTCCCTACCTCCGACCGCTGCCACCTGCCTCCTCCAGTTTTGATCCTTTATATTGGGCAGACAGACCAGTTCCCTACCTCCTCCCGCTGCCACCTGCCTCCTCCAGTTTTGATCCTTTATATTGGGCAGACAGACCAGTTCCCCTCCTCCAGTTTTGATCCTTTATATTGGGCAGACAGACCAGATCCCTACCTCCTCCCGCTTTTGTTCCCTACCTCCTCCCGCTGCCACCTGCCTCCTCCAGTTTTGATCCTTTATATTGGGCAGACAGACCAGTTCCCTACCTCCTCCCGCTGCCACCTCAGTTTTGATCCTTTATATTGGGCAGACAGACCAGTTCCCTACCTCCTCCCCTGCCACCTGCCTCCCAGTTTTGATCCTTTATATTGGGCAGACAGACCAGTTCCCTGCCTCCTCCCACTGCCACCTGCCTCCTCCAGTTTTGATCCTTTATATTGGGCAGACAGACCAGTTCCCTACCTCCTCCCGCTGCCACCTGCCTCCTCCAGTTTTGATCCTTTATATTGGGCAGACAGACCAGCCTCTCCCGCTGCCACCTGCCTCCTCCAGTTTTGATCCTTTATATTGGGCAGACAGACCAGTTCCCTACCTCCTCCCACTGCCACCTGCCTCCTCCAGTTTTGATCCACCAGTTCCCTGCCTCCTCCACTGCCACCTGCCTCCTCCAGTTTTGATCCTTTATATTGGGCAGACAGACCAGTTCCCTACCTCCTCCCGCTGCCACCTGCCTCCTCCAGTTTTGATCCTTTATATTGGGCAGACAGACCAGTTCCCTACCTCCTCCCGCTGCCACCTGCCTCCTCCATTTTTAGGGCAATGTTGTAATCAAATTGGTTGTACTCTGGGATTGAGCAGACCTTCCCGTACAATTCTGATAGCTCCATGAAGGACATAACTCTACCATTCCAATTACCAATATCATTAAAGAAGAAACTCCCCTTTCAAACATCTTTCCCATAAATACAGGTATTTTATCAACCAGCACACTTGAGTTCAGCCATAATATTTGATGTAAAATTTGTTCTATATTTCAGGGGGATGAAATTGAAATTGTAGCCAGCTCTGCAGTGCTTTTTTGAAAAAGAGAGACCACAACAACTGTTCTTAACAACTGTTCTTAAACTATGTGTCACGTTAGCTAGGAGTGGTGGGCGTGGAGTCAGGCGCAGAGAGCCAAGGTTCCAAATGAGACGTGTTTATTCCAAATGGGTCAAGCCAAAAACAACAGGCACAAGTGACCACAAAAATGGGACAGCTAACACTCCGTACAGGAACCAAACACAAACATCCACTGACAGAAAAGAAACAATCCCGCACAAAAGCAGGTGGGCCCTGAAGGCTTAAATAGCCCCGAACAAACAACAAACAAGATATAGGTGAAAACAATCCAGACCAAACCAACAGAAAAGGGAAAAGGAATCGGTGGCAGCTAGTAGAGCGGTGACGACGACCGCCGAGCGCCGCCCGAACAGGAAGAGGAGCCACCTTCGGTGGAAGTCGTGACACTATGAACAATGTACCTGGGAATGAAGGAAGTATTTTTGTTGTGCTGATGCTAATTGCTGTATTATTCTAGTGATTGACAAAAAGAAACATTTGACCTGATAACTATATGAAGTTACAGGAAGTATTTAGTCACAGGCACATTTTACTGGCGAGAATCAGTAATGAGGAAAAATGCCCAAAATATTATTATTAATATTTTATGCACACAGATACTTCAAGGAAGCACAGAATCTCATTACAGTAACTTGCCTCATTGGGTCCTTGACCCGATGTATCCTCTGTGGCTCACTACCCACCACCCACAAGGCTGAAGGGTTGATGCTGTGCATGACTGACACCACCATTCCCCACCATTAGGAGCTAGATTTCCCTTGGCTTTCATAAGATCAAACAGATCTCCACAAGCACCAGCTTCCACAGGCAGAGACACTATGAGGTCACGGTTGCCAACAGAGCTGGCAGAATTCCTCGTTGACTCCTTTCTTGATCTGTGGTGGAGACACATTCTGAAGATGGGGTACGAGAAAATCTAGTGCTTGGCGATTGTAGTGTGGGCTTTCGCTGCGATACTGCAGGCACCAAATGATGACACAAGTCCCGTCATTTTAATTCTATAGATGACATCTTCTCTGCTAAATGGCAGTGAGAAAGTGAAAACACAACCAAATGGTTTATACTACTCATAGTACAACGCTTTTAGAGGGATGAGGAGAAGAAACCATGCAACTGATGATACAGAGACTCATGAGCCGACGTTTAAATAATAACCACTGTACTTCTAACTTATCGGCCTCATTGACTCAAACAATGTCATCTAATTCAGGTAATTGCTTCCGCACATAAAAGCCAAAGGAGACTCCTGTGAGTTGAATAATAACGACTCTTGGGGTTTGTTGTGGCACCGTTAACCTCCGCAACCTGAGTTAATGAGAGCAGTGGGTCATGGGACGGCGGCGTGCGACGCTATCAGCGAGCCAATCTACTACTTCCTGCTTCGATAGCTCCAGTATCTCTGTAAACTCCGACCGACACGCCACCTCTACCAGCAGCCGTCAGAGGCCTCAACCTCCATTATTGATGCCACACGTGGGGCTACTGACTGTCCAAGAGAATAACTCACAAAGTTTCTCAGTTTATCTCAACTTTCATTTCTGTGCCGTACCGTCTCCGGTGTCAAGGGTTGTTTTTTTTATCACGGCTCACAGGGGCAAATGTGGTCATCAATAATTATGACTCTGCCACGGAGTACAAAAAAGCCACCAACAGCAGATTGTTAAGGAAGAGCGTTCAGGCATAGGTAGTGTACACGGGGGCAAGTCAGCCGAAGACAGTTGACGCACACACCACTAAGATGTGGAGTCCCATAGCAGCAGGATTATAAAGGGGAAAGCATGTTCTCGACAGAGCATCGCTGCAATAACATACACACTAGAGAGAAGTTGATCATTTCGTCTTTTTCAGTCTCAAAAAACTGCTTTGCTCAGAGATGTCTCCAACCGCTGGTTCCTCTCGTGATCCCCAATCCCGTTTTGAGCTCTGTTGTAATTGACTCTCGGCGGGTGGTTGGTTTCGACACAACATCTTAAAAGGTTTGTGTGTCTCTGTGTGTGTGCATGCCTGCCAGTGATATCGTGTGTGGAGTGGGATTCGGGGTCTCACCACCACATTGCCTCACACCTGAAAAGCAAGCAGCAAGCAGAAAGGAGGAGGGATAGAAGCGATTCCCCGAGGCAGTGGATCATCTCAGAGGACCCCTGGGCCCAAAGGGAGAATGGGTATATAATCATCCTAATACCTTCTGGCTCTATTCCTGTTATCCGCTTACAGGCAGTAGACCCAGTGCTCCACATGTCACATGATGCAATGTTATACATAACTACATTTCACACTTGTTGATAATGTCGTCATTCCAAAGGTGTGTCCAGTACATGGAGCTTGATAAATCTAAACCAGAGCTGCCACTCACACATCTCTCTGTCAATAGTAAATCCCTATATGAAGACAGCGAGTAAAGCCCTATATGAAGACAGGGAGCTAACACACGTCTCTCTGTCAATAGTAAAGCCCTATATGAAGACAGGGAGTAAAGCCCTATATGAAGACAGCGAGTAAAGCCCTATATGAAGACAGGGAGCTAACACACGTCTCTCTGTCAGGGAGTAAAGCCCTATATGAAGACAGGGAGTAAAGCCCTATATGAAGACAGGGAGCTAACACACGTCTCTCTGTCATTAGTAAAGCCCTATATGAAGACAGGGAGTAAAGCCCTATATGAAGACAGGGAGCTAACACACGTCTCTCTGTCATTAGTAAAGCCCTATACCTGTGGGATCTAACTCACTAAGTGAGGAGGATTGAACTCATTTAGGATGGCTGGCTGTACAAAAACACTGTCAAAAAAATCTGTATATATAATTACCGTGTGTGTGTGTGTGTGTGTATGTATATATATATATATATATATATATATATATATAGAATCCCTAATCAGTAGACACTGTGGGGGTTCCGGAGCCTGAGTGTAGTCCCACTGTTTCCACTGCAGCAAGCTGTTACCGCAGGGCAAACATACACCTACACTAACATCTCACTCTGCTAATTGAAATCAACAGTCATTATAGTAAAGTTAACTGAAGCCAATGCACTGTATGGAGAGAGACCATCGTAGCACAGTAATAACCTTCAAATGTTCCTTACATGGAAAATACAGGCCATTTCCTGTTACTTTAAGTGGCACACTGTTTAGATGGAACGGAAGTCATAGTTACCTTTGAATGTACTTGGGACACAGACGACTTACTAAAAAGTATGTGATTGGCGTCTATGTGTGGTAGATATTTTTCGCTGTTGGAAGTATAGTTACCCGATAAATGAACAGCAATCATTAACCAACTCAGAGGGCATGTTTGAAAGGCTTCCATGCATGGCCACAAGATCTAGATAGAAAAATGTGTATCTGATTGAGGTTTGTTGACTGAATTGTTCACCCTCCAACAGATATGGCGGCTCCTTCAAGCGACCACAACATTCTCGCTCCAATGTCCAGAATACAAAAAAATCCTCAAAGTGGCTGTACTGCAGAGCCACTTTGAGAGGAAACCTTCCTCCCTGATCATCCGTCAGCCACAGCGCACCTCCCTCACGGACTATAGTGTGTGTTCTTCCTCTCACCCTGGCATTGGTTGACAGCAAATCTCTCCACTGATCCACGTGACACCATCTGTGTTCTCTCCGCTGTTGATCATTTCCGTGTCCAAAGCCCAGTGTCTTCCCTCTTTATCCGCCACCTACCCACCTCTCACTCTCCCTCCTTTCCTCTCCCTCCTTCACCGTCTCTCTCGGTCTCCCCCCTCCCTCTCTCCCTCCTTCCCTCCCTCAGCTCCATTATTCAACAGGACTTCTATGGAGGACTTTGTTTTGGGGGAGAGAGACAGAGACAGAGAGACAGAGAGAGAGACAGAGAGAGAGAGACTGAGAGAGAGAGAGACAGAGACAGAGAGAGAGAGACAGAGAGAGAGACAGAGAGAGAGAGAGAGACAGAGAGAGAGAGAGAAAGAAGCAGCCTCGGCTTCTGTATATTCAAATCGTAAAGATACACAGGTTACATCCCAAAAGCACCCTCTTCCCTATATAGTACACTACTTTCGACCAGAGCCCTATGGACACTGGTCAAAAGTAGTGCACTGTGAAGGGAATAGGTTGCCATTTGGGATGCAGAACAGGATCATAACACATCATGGAGAAGGGAAGAGGCAGCCATCATCTCATGATCTGCATATGTCAGAAACATAGTAACACACACACACACACACATATACATGCATAAATATGAATGCACACTCACTCACTCTAGAGGAGTTGGCTTTACTTCATCATTTTATGAGTTATGCCAGCATATGATTGACAGTTTACAGCAAAATAGCACCTGTGTATCATTTAACAGACCGACCATTCATCTCATCCAGTAGCAGATAGATTTCACATCACTGAGATATATCTTCGTAATTCAGAAACAAACGTGCATATGTGTTATACTGTAGTAAACATCATAATGTGGCGAATATGGAATGACATCTTCATGTTATGTTAACAGGCATATGATTGACAAGCATGCACTCTGTTACAGCACTGCACAGTAAATGCATGCTGTGTTTAAGATGCTTAGAGGAGACTGTAAAGTCATTGATATGATTCAGTCAAAGTGTGGTTCATTCATTTATTCAACTCATGGCAAAATGAAAACAAGTAGCTATTCTCACTCAGGACCTACCATGAGTCACATGTTACTGCTGATAGAACACAAAGCAGACGAAGGCTGACCCCATTCTGGGATGATAACATGGATAAGAAATGGGTCATGTGTTGCCCGCTTTGCCTAAACACAGTTCGGAGTAGTAATGTGACCAACACTATTTAATAGCTTGTTGTGAAGGGTCGTGGCACCTCTACAGGACTCCAATTACCCTAGACCACGCCCCTTTCCTCACTCCTCTGTTTCCCACTGAAGCAGCTCCCGAGTGGCGCAGCGGTCCAAGGCACTGCATCTCAGTGCTAGAGGCGGCACTACAGCCCCTGGTTCGAATCCAGGCCGAATCACATCCGGCCGTGATTGGGAGGGCAGCGCACAAATAAAGGATTCAAAAATGTAGCGGACATTTTCCTTCCTTCATTTTTGCGTGATATGAGAAAGAAGGTTTGTCACGTTGTTGAAAATAAGTAAAGACTATGTCTATGACGCTGCCCTTAACTTCCCTGTTATATCTCTTTCTGTATCCATGTCCTCAGTTTGACAATCCCCCCTTGGTTATGTTTAGTCCTGGCAGCCTCCTTAGTTTGTAGTTCTTCGCTAAGCCCATTCCCTGTAACAGCCACCCGGCACAACTTTGTGACGTGTGAACCTTTATGTTCCATGTCCCTGATGAAAACCCCATCCAACCCACGTCCAATCGCATCTCCAAGGCTTTACAAGCCACACCCTAACGATCCATCCTTAAATCATTCTCAACCTTATCATCCATTCGTCATTCATCCTGCAATATCCTTTCACGACTCAAACTGCAACAATAAGGTGTCACCAGCCCACTCAACTGCAGTCCTCCTCGGTGTGTTTTAATGGACACACCACCAGGACAGACTCAAGTCAAACCAGCAACCCTGACATCTAGATACAGTCCTTTCACCACCTCAACTCTGAGCAGTGTTTACAGCACTACTTCAAATGTTATTTGTCACATGCGCCGAATACAGTAGTTGTAGTAGACGTTACAGTCAAATGCTTACTGACAAGCCCTTAATAACCAACAATGCAGTTTTAAGAAAAATACAAGTGTTAAAAATGATTTACTAAATAAACTGAAGTAAACAAACACACACACACACACACACTCATACAACTCAAGTGAAAATGTTAATTTGCCGCTTTTGTAAAGTCAAGTGTAGTTCATAAAAAAACTCTTAAACGGCTGGTTGACCATAAGGTTATGAGATTACCTTATGAACACCACTCAAACCACTATCCCAGAGACTGTTACCCTGTTTCTTCCCCTGCTTTGTCAGACAAAATCTTCCCCTCACAAACTGAATCTGCCGCACCAATAAAAAGCCCATATTTATGTCTATGAAGCTGTTAAATCTAACAGCATCTGCTTCCAAAGCAGTACAGAGACTGACACACAGGCAGGTGGACATATCATCACACTCAAACTGAACAACGGGGAAAACGTCCAACTGTCAAACAACACACAGAGCGAAGGGAACTAGGAACACAAAGAAGGAGAGTATGTACGGCTCTACCTTTAGGGAAGTTATCTACTGCTTCTACAGCAAACAACACACGGAGCGAAGGGAACTAGGAACACAAAGAATGAGAGTATGCACGGCTCTACCTTTAGGGAAGTTATCTACTGCTTCTACAGCAAACAACACACGGAGCGAAGGGAACTAGGAACACAAAGAAGGAGAGTATGTACGGCTCTACCTTTAGGGAAGTTATCTACTGCTTCTACAGCAAACAACACACGGAGCGAAGGGAACTAGGAACACAAAGAATGAGAGTATGCACGGCTCTACCTTTAGGGAAGTTATCTACTGCTTCTACAGCAAACAACACACGGAGCGAAGGGAACTAGGAACACAAAGAAGGAGAGTATGCACGGCTCTACCTTTAGGGAAGTTATCTACTGCTTCTACAGCAAACAACACACGGAGCGAAGGGAACTAGGAACACAAAGAATGAGAGTATGCACGGCTCTACCTTTAGGGAAGTTATCTACTGCTTCTACAGCAAACAACACACGGAGCGAAGGGAACTAGGAACACAAAGAAGGAGAGTATGTACGGCTCTACCTTTAGGGAAGTTATCGACTGCTTCTACAGCAAACAACACACGAAGCGAAGGGAACTAGGAACACAAAGAAGGAGAGTATGCACGGCTCTACCTTTAGGGAAGTTATCTACTGCTTCTACAGCAAACAACACAAAGAGCGAAGGGAACTAGGAACACAAAGAAGGAGAGTATGCACGGCTCTACCTTTAGGGAAGTTATCTACTGTTTCTACAGCAAACAACAAACGGAGTGAAGGGAACTAGGAACACAAAGAAGGAGAGTATGTACGGCTCAACCTTTAGGGAAGTTATCTACTGCTTCTACAGCAAACAACACACGGAGTGAAGGGAACTAGGAACACAAAGAAGGAGAGTATGCACGGCTCTACCTTTAGGGAAGTTATCTACTGCTTCTACAGCAAACAACACACGGAGCGAAGGGAACTAGGAACACAAAGAAGGAGAGTATGCACGGCTCTACCTTTAGGGAAGTTATCTACTGCTTCTACAGCAAACAACACACGGAGTGAAGGGAACTAGGAACGCAAAGAAGGAGAGTATGCACGGCTCTACCTTTAGGGAAGTTATCTACTGCTTCTACAGCAAACAACACACGAAGCGAAGGGAACTAGGAACACAAAGAAGGAGAGTATGTACGGCTCTACCTTTAGGGAAGTTATCTACTGCTTCTACAGCAAACAACACACGGAGCGAAGGGAACTAGGAACACAAAGAATGAGAGTATGCACGGCTCTACCTTTAGGGAAGTTATCTACTGCTTCTACAGCAAACAACACACGGAGCGAAGGGAACTAGGAACACAAAGAAGGAGAGTATGTACGGCTCAACCTTTAGGGAAGTTATCTACTGCTTCTACAGCAAACAACACACGGAGCGAAGGGAACTAGGAACACAAAGAAGGAGAGTATGTACGGCTCTACCTTTAGGGAAGTTATCTACTGCTTCTACAGCAAACAACACACGGAGCGAAGGGAACTAGGAACACAAAGAAGGAGAGTATGCACGGCTCTACCTTTAGGGACGTTATCTACTGCTTCTACAGCAAACAACACACGGAGCGAAGGGAACTAGGAACACAAAGAAGGAGAGTATGTACGGCTCTACCTTTAGGGAAGTTATCTACTGCTTCTACAGCAAACAACACACGGAGTGAAGGGAACTAGGAACGCAAAGAAGGAGAGTATGTACGGCTCTACCTTTAGGGAAGTTATCTACTGCTTCTACAGCACAAAACACACAGAGCGAAGGGAACTAGGAACACAAAGAAGGAGAGTATGTACGGCTCTACCTTTAGGGAAGTTATCTACTGCTTCTACAGCAAACAACACACGGAGCGAAGGGAACTAGGAACACAAAGAATGAGAGTATGCACGGCTCTACCTTTAGGGAAGTTATCTACTGCTTCTACAGCAAACAACACACGGAGCGAAGGGAACTAGGAACGTAAAGAAGGAGAGTATGTACGGCTCTACCTTTAGGGAAGTTATCTACTGCTTCTACAGCAAATAACACACGGAGCGAAGGGAACTAGGAACACAAAGAAGGAGAGTATGCACGGCTCTACCTTTAGGGAAGTTATCTACTGCTTCTACAGCAAACAACACACGGAGCGAAGGGAACTAGGAACACAAAGAAGGAGAGTATGTACGGCTCTACCTTTAGGGAAGTTATCTACTGCTTCTACAGCAAATAACAGACGCTTATCAGACGAACCGGAATGATTTCTTTAGATAATGCAGCAAATTCTGACTCAGCATGAAACCATATAACACTATCTGAAATTGGCTTCCAAACAAACACTGTAAGATCCTACAGAGATTCCCTCTCGAGTGGTCCAAGTCTACACTCTGCAAGGTGAGGCACACACACACACACACACACACACACACACACACACACACACACACACACACACACACACACACACACACACACACACACACACTCACCCTAAACACCCTCTCCTTACCTCCATCTCTCTCTTCTTCCATCTCTCCTTCCCTCCCTCCATCTCTCTCTCTCCTTCCCTCCATCCATCTCTCTCTCCATCTCTGCCCCGCTCTGATTGAGTGCTGCTGGATTCATTAGATGTTATCAGGGCTCAGACTGAGTCAATACTGAGACTGGAGGCAGGAGGCAGGACTGTGAGGCTGATTGGGCCAGAAAAAGACAGGCTGGAGAGAGACTGGTTTAGCTGCACCCACACAAACACCCGTTTAGTTTTACCACCACAGGGCCTGGGACAGAGGGAGAGGAGGGATGGGAGGGCAGGGAGACTGTTCTAGATTGACTTAGATATTGGATGTCTATCCATGGCCTAAGGACGTCAGGAAATGCCTTCAAAACCAGCCACTAGGGGCATAAGTGAGCAGTATTAGCATCAAGTAGACTACAGTGTTGTGGACAGGGGTGGTGGTGTTTGATCCCAGTCGTCGACACTGGTTTGAACTCGAACTCGAACTCGAACCCACACCTAAACCCTTACTTTAACCATTCGGAATGAGTGCCTGAACTGAACTGACGTTTGGAGAAATGGAACGACACAGAGCAGCAGGAGCAACAAAAACAGAGATTTGACGTTTGGAGCATCTTTGAAATTTGACATTTGGGGAACGTGGATGAATGTCTAGCTCTGCAGTGAGACTGTGAGAGAGTTAGGGAACCAGGGGTTATTACAACATCATGACAGGGACGAGAGATAAATAACAGGTGGTGATTCGCTAACCCATCTGTCAGTCAAAAGAGAGACTGGTGTAGCTGCAGGGAGAGGACAGAGGAGAGTAGGGAGAGGAGAGGAACCCGTGGATCAAGGGCAAAGGGAATAGTAACCAGGACCAAAGGTTATCACAACAGCATGTCAGGGATTGAGCCCTCTCAATGAGAGGTGGTGATGTGCCAACCCATAAGGGTCTAATGTAGAGATGAAGAGTGGTCTGGATGGGCAGATGTAAAGGTGACGCAATGGTGGAGGTCGGGGTTATGAACCGGGCATTTAACTGTCGCATTGTGCAAATTTATGCTCACACAGACACTGATAGACAAAGGCACACGCACACGCACACACACACGCACACGCACACGCACACACACACACACACACACACACACACACACACACACACACACACACACACACACAGATCATGCCCTATTTATGGGCTATAACAGACAGGCAGGGTGCTCCTCAAAGCTCCTTCTATTGCCTTTGAAGAGGATTGATTCCCAGTCAGACATTTTTATTCGTCTTACACAGACGGGGCTTTGCTCCCTGTGCAAATTAATTTAGAATAGAAATATGTACGCCACCTTTGTGGCCTCAACAGGCTATCCTATTCTATGATCCAATAACTCAAAAAGACTGAGCTGAAAATGTTGTAAGGGGGCCTGAAAATGTAACCTGAAATGAATTTAATGAAGACAATGGTTTGGCCCATTTATCATTTACATTTAAAAAAAGTTGCCATCCGATCCAATGCTTCAGGTTTTATTCTGCAGGTAGGCTTATTGATTCCCTATCGCCTCTGGCACATTACTCTGAATCATTTCACTCCACGATTTAGTACATGTTAGGCTGTAGCTCAAATAAATGTTATTTAATCAATAGCGAAATATAGTGGGTCATGAAAATCTTAACGTCCTCACATACATTTTACCCTAAATCATTGTTCCGTTTGCTGTGTTCATCAATATTTTCTTCCGATAGGGAGACTGCTCTTTCCCTAGTATGTGAATCAAGTGTGTGTGTGTGCGTGTGTGTGTTTGCCAGCTTTAGGAAGTCTGTGTCTGCATATACTGTAAGTGTGTATGTGCGTAAGCCTCTCATGCCTTTCAAACAGTTGTTGTGTGTCCCAGAGCCTCTGCACACACACGTGGGGTGTGAGTGGCCTGATAAGGCAGTGAGTGATTGAGCGGCAGCCTTGGACCCTGTACCTCCAGAGAGAGAAAGTGACTGAAAGACAGATAGAGAAAAAAGAGAGAGAGGGAGACAGGGAGAGAGACAAGGAGAGAGACAGAGAGAGAGAGACAGGGAGAAAGACAGAGAGAGAAAGACAGAGAGAGAAACAGAGAGAGAGAGAGACAGGGAGAGAGTGAGGGATAGAGAGAGAGACAGAGAGAGAGAGAGAGAGAGAGAGAGAGAGAGAGAGAGAGAGAGACAGAGAGAGAGACAGGGAGAAAGACAGAGAGAGAAAGACAGAGAGAGAAACAGAGAGAGAGAGACAGTGAGAGAGTGAGGGATAGAGAGAGAGAGAGAGACAGAGAAAGAGAGAGAGAGAGAGACAGAGAGAGAGAGAGAGAGAGAGAGGGGGAGAGAGAGCGAGAGAGAGACAGGGAGAGAGCGAGAGAGACAGAGAGAGAGAGAGAGAGAGAGAGACAGGGAGAGAGCGAGAGAGAGAGACATGGAGAGAGCGAGAGAGACATGGAGAGAGCGAGAGAGAGACAGAAAGAAAAGCATTGCCAGAGAGAGCCAGTGCTGGTGGCGCGGTGCCTTCCCCAGGAGACAGCCCATATGATTGATGGCTAACCGTGGCTATTTAAAGAATGGGATTTCTACCTGACAATCAATCACTTAGCTCGCTCACTGCCCGACCACCACCGCCAACGACACTACTGCTACTTAGAGGGATGTTTTGGGGCAAGGAGAGGGAGGAGGTGGGGGAGGAGGGAGAAGTCACCCTCAGGTAATGGTACAGTACTGGCAGACGAAGCCAAGCTCCTATAATGACCTTCCCTGTAGATACGCTTGATACACACACACACACGATATCTACCGCATATATGTGTGTGCACTATATATTCCTGAGGGAATAGAAAAGAGTCACAGGGCTGATTTAAACATGACATCCAATAACAACCAGGTAGCCGCCAACCACATGTGCATTATTACCCATCATGCACCAAGAGCGAGAGTCTATAGATGCATTTTGATTGGCTGTTGTCAGTCACCGCCAAGGCAAAGTCTGTCTGCTGTTCCTTAGAGGCAATAACGGCCTCATACACACACACACACACAGGACGACAGGCTGCACGCTGGCAGCAATCTCGCCTGACATTTCCCCCATGCGCAGGAAGGGGCCAAACTGCATCCATTCTGAACCAGCTGATGATATTATCCTCCTCTTTTTTCTCTCCTGGACAATAACGGCAGCGGGAGCTAAAGCACTAGGGGCCATTTTGGCATTTGTGCGTATGTGTGTCTCGCAGCTAACCAGGTTCCAAAACACCACAGCTTGTTTTTCCTTCGTCTTAAAAAGGCCTCAATTAGTTTGCCCGAGAATTGCTCTTGAAACATTGTAATCGTATTAAAGCAATTTAGAGACGCGGCCTAGCCAACGCGTGGAGACCCTAAATTACAGATGACATTTTGCATGTAACTGGATTTTGTGTCGTCGGTCTTGTTTGGCGACTTGGGGAGCAGGGAATTAGCCATTAAAAAAAGATGTATCTCTGGGATGTGGTAATTGCTTCTTCTTTTATTAGTGCACACAAAGCCGTGTAGCTATAAACCGCACCTCTCTTACATCATTATGCCCCCCCCCACACACACACGCACAGAGTGCTGAGGGAGAAATGGACTATCGAATAGGTGTTGCACCGCGTACTGTTTGCCAAGTCATACCTTGTCGCTGGCGGCTGGGTTGAAAACATACAGTCGTGGTGGGGTACGGTTGTTGCATGTCTAGGAAAAAGGCATTTGGACAATTAAAAACGATGCGTGCAGTTTGTAGTCAATGCAAGAGTGCGTGTGTGCCAAACGGAACCCTATACCCTGTACAGCAGGGGGTAGATGGGACGAAAAATCATGATAATAATTTGTACACTACAAATTGACCACAATTCAACTCAAAAAGAGATTGTATTTGAAAATAACAATAATTTCATACCTGCTTTACATTGAAACACTTCATGTCTCTTTCCATTCCTAAACCTGGGAACAGATTTCGTAAATGAAACTCATTTTTTGTTGAATTCCTGGTGAATAACGTTTTTTTATTTATTTGTTTACTAAAAACTTTGGGGGGGGGCAAAATAAATCAATCATAGAGCTCTGGTAAAAAAGTAGTGCACTATATAGGGAATAGGGTGCTTAAGGAGTAATTGAAGCAATAAAATCCAGCTTCACACCAAAGTGAACAAGAACATTGCCTACTCTGGTGAAAGTTTACCTGCAGTTTATGACAGAAAGACCCACTCATCACTTAGGCACATTCGCATTACAATGAAAAACAACATCACGGTTTCTCTGTGCGTGTGTGCTTTGTGTGTGCATGTCTGTACGTACAAAAACGAATCACACTCAAACAGCACTGAAGCACAGCCCCTGGGTACAACGTAATACTCACCTGACTCAGAAATACAGTACATTCACATTCCTGATCAAATACATCAGAGACATTGGGAATGGTCAAGTACTGCTGCTGTAGGTCACATTGTTTTAATAAAACACACTACTAGATGAAATAACAGATGCTTTACATATAGCCCTTTACACTCCTACCTGTATACGGGTTAAAAATGGCAGATTTGGACACGGATAAGCGCCTAAATTGGAACACGGTGGCTGTATAGCAGCATGCTATACATGACGTCAGAGCTCTGGCTCTGAGCTTCACAGCGCTGGATGGGATTTGACTGACAGCTGTTTTGGACCTGAGCACAGCGCGCAGCAAGAAGTTGCCCTCCATCCCTCCCGCTAAATTGGGTAACTTTTGCAAATGTTTTGTTGTCGGAGTGATAGTAAATACCGCTTTGATATCGAACAAGCCAAACACCCTGGAGTCCAAATGTGCACGTCACATTTCCATATCATAAAACTCATGTCATGTACAGTGTCAACGGTTATGATCGCGATGTTTGATGTACAGTGTCAACGGTTATGATCGCGATGTTTGATGTACAAGATGACATGGCGTCAAACCCTGGGTTGATCTGAACAGAAGGAACTTGTTTGTCTGTTGTGAAGAGAATTTGCAACACGCATGACTTCTTTCTCTGAGCAGCAAAATTGCAATCTGTTTCTCTGAATTGCTGAGAAAGCCTAACCACTGTAGGATCGTATTTTATAACTTCGCTAGTCATGTTGGCAATAGAACACACTTTCAAATGATGCCCACCTGACCAGATTTTGATTCATAATGGACCTTTTTTGGAAATGTGTAAACAACAGTACTTGTGTGATGCTGGGAATACGGGGCAGTGTTCAACAAGTCTGCTTGCTCTAGTTCCTCAACAGCAGCTAGGAGAGCTGAAAAAACAACAACTTATAGTTGAATACTCTTCTTTGAGTCATAAAAGTGCATTGAAATGATTTAGGAAGTGTGTACACTTTGGAGAGGGGTGTGGGCGCTTGGAGACACCAGTTAGTCCTTTCTCTCAAAGCCTTGTCATTTTTTGTCTTATGTTGCACCTACCCCACATTGTCCAGGAATATTCTTATCATGTTACTGAATGTCTCCAGAGTATGTTTCTATTTCGTTATCAACACATGCAACGAAATGTACAGTAAATGTAAAATGCACATCAAATCAACACTGTAGTGTTTGGATTCAGTCTTGTGTCTGGAGAACTGTTGTGTCCTCAACTTTGGTCTAATATTTTTCCCATGATCTTAAAACTGTCCCTTTTGATTGCTACCATGCTTATGCATTTCATATTTCTTCTATAAGAAACATTTAAATGTAGCCCTATCCATATAGGCCAATTCCCACGAGAGTAAAGGGTTAATGGAATACACTATCAATAAAGTAAAAAACAAGAAAGAAATCCATCTATCATTAAAGAAGAAGAAAATATATGTTTTACGTCTATTTAAAGAAAGTCAATACCATTTACTGCATTTGAAAACGTGAGAGTCTTTTTACAGAGCTTGTAGAGAAGCTACAAGAGAGGGGTGGATAATTAGTGGAAGGAAACGGTGGTTGGCCATCTACAAAGCCCCCGTGAGCTCTACATTCAGAATGAGTCCCAAATGGCATCCTACTACCGGTTCTGGTCAACAGGAGTACACTACAGTATGTAGGGAATAGGGCACCATTTAGGATCCAACCCTATAGCAACCATAGACAGCCTCTGTTTTAGTTTTAACAAAGTGGAGGAGAAAATGAGGAGATTAATAGAAAACATAACAGAGGGATGGAGGATTTAAAAAAAACTCTCCGGTGAGCTGTGGGGATTGAGTCAGAGTGTGGAGAGAGAGAGGGAGATAGAGAGTGAGAGAGGGAGAGCGAGAGAGGGAGAGAGGGCAAGAGAGAGAGAGCGAGAGAGAGAACGAGAGAGCGAGAGAGAACGAGAGAGATAGCGAGGGCGAGAGAGGACGAGAGATAGCGAGGGCGAGAGAGGATGAGAGATAGCGAGGGCGAGAGAGGACGAGAGATAGCGAGGGCGAGAGAGGACGAGAGATAGCGAGAGAGTTTTTTTTTTACCAGGTTATAAGCTCTTGATTAGGCAGCTTGATTGCAGCACAGATGCATCGCCATGGCAACATCACGCTGAGACAGCCGTGGAACCCTTTCTGGACCTCCAAAGTTGGTTACGTCCCAAATGGTAACCTATTCCCTACATGGGGGTAGAGGGTGATCTCTCATTGTTTGTATTTTGAAAAGTGCAAGTCCTATCACCATGTTACCTATTTGTATATCTAAGACTTAATATGATACAGTATCAGGACTGTGTTCAATTCCATTTCAATTCAGCCATTTCAGGAAGGTGTGCGGAAATGCCAATATACATCCTACATTGACTGTATTGAAACGGAATTGGCCCAAATCCTGTCTTTCTTTGCCTGGATAGTACTGTTGAAGATCTTCTGCAACATAACCAAGATGATATTACTTGTACGTTGTTTCATATTTAGGGTCTCAAAAGCCCAGAGCCTGAAGGTCCTTGACTTAAATTTTTGATGTGCTTTGATAAAAAAATATGGAGGAATCGAGACGTTGAACCGTCTCTTTGCGTGATCCGGACGATGTAAACACGCTCAGGTAACTGGAAAACCGTGTGATTCACGGTTGAGGACGCCACACATGTGCATTGTGTGTCTCCAAAGTGGTGCCTTTTTCTCAGAAGAAAAACTACATAATAATATGACAATATAATAGTTTTCTTTATGGACATCCTTTCATTTTTTTTATCAATACAAACAAACAAGCCTTTGATCAGAGGGCTTCTGAAGACATGTTTATGAATAAGGGGAAATAAATGCATAGGAAAAAGTCATATGTTTTACCCTGTACACAAATCCAAGGAAGAATATGTTTAATAAAATGTAAATATGTTTACTAAAATTGTTATTAAAAATGTAAAAACTCTGCACATTGTGGAAGTAAATAAGGGAAGCATCCAGACAAGAATTGTCCAAATAAAAGCTGATGCCCGTATGCAGATGGTGCCTCCACAGGAGTTGATCCTTTAAGACAGGTGCAATGAAATGGAGCTTTGGCAAGAATTAGCCACGATAATATGAATACAACATCATGAATAAGTTATTTTCATGTGTCGAGTGACAATTATAACTATGCTGTGTGACAAGGTTGCCACTGTCCTTAGCTACCTGTAAATTATCAATGAGACAAAAAAGGACATTCAAGTTTGAATAGAATTCAAGGTGATATGGTTGACAGAAAAAGTTGTTATTTTTCTGTCTGTCGTTCTGCCCCTGAACGAAGCAGTTAACCCACTGTTCCTAGGCTGTCATTGTAAATAATAATTTGTTCTTAACTGACTGCCTGGTTAAATGAAATAAATAAATAGAAGGCGCCCAGTCACGACACGGTGGGGAGGGCTGTGACATGTTAGAACACAGTTGCAGTGCTGTTGGAGTGGAGCATATTCACATTTAAACGGTTGTACCCTGGTAGGTGACACACCTGTGATAGGAGAGCACTGACAGGTAATCCTAATGTCACTACCACCTCTATCTCCTCCTCCCGGGAAGAGATGGGTGCAACTGATTTATCTCCCTGCCTCTCTCCAACTATCTCTATCAGTCACACCTGCACTGCATCAAACCAGGAAATGGAGAACAGTACCCCAGAGAGAGTGAATGGGTCAGGGCTGTCACGCTGCAGTGGGGACTGTGGAGAGAGTGCCTGGAATTAGCTTTGGAAGTTTCTCAGCTGGGCCGGCTACCCATCAAACCAATTCATTACCATTCGTAACAAGAGATAACTACACATTTGAATGGGACCCCATAGTGGCTCAACAGCCCTCCAGTTTCCCACTAACACGCCAGCTATGAGGCAACTGGGCTGCGTAACTGAAATACACAGTGGGCATATAGTGCCTCTAGTACTGCATCTCAATGAGAGCAGCCATCATCTACCTAACCCAGTATAATTATCAATGATAATCATCCATCAAAGAGATTAAAAGCCCAATTAGTGATTGTGTCATGTGTTTATTGCCTATGTGTTTATGGATGCTTGGTATCATACAGTAATCCCATCACCTTTGCAGTTGGTGGCTTTATACATCAATTAACGTTATTAGCCAGCAAGCACAACTTGGTTCTTCATCATGGAGATGAAAGATTGCACCGTGGTACTTCATCAAAGATGGTTCCACTGAACTGACAAGACCGCTAATAGAGGTTCATGGCTAAAAAGATATGTGTGATGGGCAATAAAATGTCAAACTCATGCCGTTTTAAAATATGTAATGTTCTCTGTTCCATATTACCTGAATACTGAGGACCTCAGATTGCCTGTTATTGTCATGAGTCTTGTCCTGGAAGCAGCACTGAGCGATATTCCCTTAGATAGGCCAGCTGCAAAGTCAAAATTGGTTATATTGTAAAAACTCCTGAAAACTAAAATGAGCTTTTATGGTCTTAATTTAAGGTTAGGGTTAGGCATTATGGCTAGCAGTATGGTTAAGGTTAGGGTTAAGGTTAGATTTCAAATCAGATTGTATGACTTTGTGTCAGATAGTGACCACTCCCAGAACAAGATTCATGACGAAACCACTAACCTGCTATTTATTCTGCTGATAAAGATGCACTTATATCCTTGATGTCTTAAATTAGAACATAAAAATGTAGGTTTGTGGCAAAATAAGCTGCTTTGTATTGAGTTGAGATTTTTCCAATAGTAATTGACAGTCTGATTTATACAATCTAATTTGGAACTGTTGACATTATATTAGCATATGGAGATGACCAGGTAGGTGTGTGTGTGTGTGTGTGTGTGTGTGTGTGTGTGTGTGTGTGTGTGTGTGTGTGTGTGTGTGTGTGTGTGTGTGTGTGTGTGTGTGTGTGTGTGTGTGTGTGTGTGTGTGTGTGTGTGTTTGGCCATGGGTGTGTGTGTACAGTGGGAACGAGGAAAGTCCAAGTCGAATTCGTCTTTTGTTGGCCTGTCAGTCCATTATGGGTCAATTACCTCAACCTTTATCTGGCTCAGAGACAAAACAGTAATGAAGTCACTCCAGCAGTTGTCATGGAGATGACTCCTTCAATGACGGAACCTGCCAGCTCCAGTGTCAGGCCCACACAACCTAATTATCAAACATACAGTGAGTGTACAAGACATTATGAACACCTGCTCTTTCCATGACTGACGAGGTGAATCCAGGTGAAAGCTATGATCCCTTATTGATGTCACTTGTTAAATCCACTTCAATCGGTGTAGATGAAGGGGAGGAGACAGGTTAAATAAGGATTTTTAAGCCTTCAGACAAGGATTGTGTATGTGTGCCATTCAGAGGGTGAATGGGCAAGGCAAAAGATGTAAGTGCCTTTGAACGGGGTGGTATGGTAGTAGGTTTGAGTGTCAAGAACTGCAACGCTGCTCAACAGTTTCCTGTGTATATCAATAATGGTTCACAACCCAAAAGACATCAGCCAGCTTGACTGTGGGAAGCGTTGGAGTCAACATGGGCCAGCTTTCCTGTGGAACGCTTTCTCAGCGCCTTGTAGAGTAAATGCCTCAACGGGAGAGGGGCAGGGGGAGATGGTGCAAATGAACATGAACATTATGGTGTTCCTAATGTTTTGTAGTCCTTGTTTAGATACCTCTGATCTAAACCAGAAAAAAACACTATTCAGTTGAAGGAGAAAGAGAGTGAGAGAGCTATAACAGAGTTAGAAAGAGAGAGAGAGAGAGAGAGAGAGAGAGAAATGAAACAATTAATTCCGCCTTGTGAGAAAAGTCTGTTTTCAATCCGTAAGAAAAGCAACACTTCTGTCAGAGACTCGCCTCTCACTCCCCCTTCTCTATTCTCCTCGGTCAAACACACACAGGAGCAGTGAGTCTACTTCTACTGGGAACCCTAATACTTCTGAAACCACCTCAGTGGCAGCAAATGAGAGTCCGGCCGGAGCCAATGATTGGCTGTGACAACTGGCACAGCCAGCTAGGAAGCCATAGAGTCACTCTGCTGGTCAGTTTGAGTGTCGGGGGACTTTCAAAGGAAAAATGAATAGCTAGGTGTCTCTTACAAAATAGATTTTTTTTTATCTCAATAAGACTAACCTGTATAAATAAAGATTCAATGGAAAAATGTGTCAGGAATTTCTTGGGTGGGACACCAGGTTATTGAAGGGCAAATAATGTATGGGGACGTTTTTGGGTGCGACACAAAGTTATTCGAAAGTCAAAAGGATGTCACATTATCGGAGAAGCCGGTAAAGTAATTACATTACAAGGCCATTTTAACTGGGCTTTATACAAACTCTACTTATTGTCATTCCTTGTGGCAACTGTTAGGTAAGGCAGTTAGGTAAGGCAGTTATGTACTTAATTAATTGTGCCCAACACAGAAAGCAATAAGAGAGATAACTACGGTGGAATAATTACTTTTGAATTAAACACTGAGGAAAGGGTTTATCTCTAACTTAACCACCTCAAGCTGTCCTGTACTGACTGAAGAGAGGAGAAGTGGAACACACTGAAATACTCTTCCATGAAGGACTAATGAAGAAACACTGAGAAAGACCCTGTTATCTCACTACACTTACCCTCTTCTATACCCAATCTCCCTCCTTCCTTTTCCATTCGCCCTCCTTCGACTCATATACTGGTGCCTTTCCCTTCAATCAATTCCATTCTCTCCCCTTCTCTTTCCCCATGCTGGACCCTGTCAGTGGGGTGTCCCCATACGGGCCAGACGAGCTCTGCCTGACAGCCCGGGGACTTGGTGGCCATGGTGACAAAGAGCAGCTGCCCCGTTCAGTAATCACTCCCCAATCACGGGGAGCAGAGGGGAGGGAGAGAAAGGAAGGAGAGGAGAGGGAGAGAGGGAGTGATTGAGAGAGATGGGGAAAGAGATAGAGAGAGAGAGGAATATGGTGCATGAAGAGTGGAGCATTGGAGCATCACTTAGCCTTATATTCCTCTCAGATCTGACATCCACACAGAGTGACAGTGGTCCTTTAAAAAGGGGAATAATCACAGAAATCATCAAAACCTGAAAAGCTTCACACACTCAGAATCACACAGAGTTTGAGTGGTTCAGCCATCAGGGGGCAAAGTACTGTATACATACGTGTGCGCGCGCACACACACGCACGCACACGCACGCACACACACACACACACACACACACACACACACACACACACACACACACACACACACACACACACACACACACACACACACACACACACACACACACACACACACACACACACACACACACACACACACACACAAGCAGCTTTCCATCCATTGGGCCAAAACTGTAACTGTCCTATTGATCTGCTGTACGTGGCTTCATTAGAAGCCTGTCTGTCCACATCAATACCTTTGTACCTCAGTCTGAGTTTCCTAACACTTTGTCTATACTTCCCCAGAGCTGATATAAAAAGCCCATCCTGCTCATCTCTGCATGCTGGCTTCATTAGGATCAATTAGGAGAGAAATTAGAGGGAAGGCCTGTGTCCCAAATGGCACGACAGTATATAGGGCCCATATGGCTCTGGTCAAAAGAAGAGCACTTTATTGGGATTAGGGGGTCATTTGGGACGCATACATGGTAACTGCTACTTCCAGAGAGGCTGGCAGGTCCATTTGGAGGAGTGTATGGTTGGTGGGAATGTTCAGGATGGTTCACTAAGACATGCAGACCCCATTAGCTCTCTCTCCGAACTAGGGTTTTTACTTATTAATGAAGCTGTTGTGGATATTGCAGGGTGTATACACACACACACTGAGACACACACACACACACTGAGACACACACACACACACTGAGACACACACACACACACACACTGAGACACACACACCAAGAGCAGCTGGAAAAAGTATTTTCCCAATTAAAATCCGTTTGCTGAGTAAACACATTCTCCATACAAAAGCCTGAGTCTTCCCATCTCTGCATCGTTTAATATGCAATCTCGCCGCGGCTCTCCAATTCGCTAACCCCGTAATTGTAAACATTAGTTCAGAGGGTTCACAAGACGACACCACTGGAACCCCTAGTATTACCCCCTGCATTTCTCCCCTTCAAAACTGAAACATCTCTGGTGCTGTATGGACCTCCTGAGACACCGTACTCATTCAAAACATGGTATGTGACTTTATACAGGGTTGTTTGGTACTGTAATATTCTTTGTTTAGTCTACCTAGAGATCATTTAACACCAATTTTCCATTGGTTGTGGATGACTTGCAGGGGAGTTGGTGTCCTTACAAGGTAAGGCAGTACAGGCAATTGATTTCACTTGGAAAAGCACTACACTTCAAATTCATTAGTACTGTATTATTCTAGTGGTTTCTTTGGTGATAAAGGAGGTTTTCAGGTAAAGGTTCATCCAACTCCTCTCTGTTTCCAAAGCAATTTCCAACAGTCAAGAGGTACTGAAAAATGCAAAGGAAGGAATTGGGATTTGACTTGGGAGTTAAGCGAAGCAATGAGACCTAATAGGCCTGTATCCACAAAGCCTCTCAGAGTAGGAGTGCTGATCTAGGATCTGTTTCTCCTCCTTTTTTGGGGGTAGTTGGCAGAGTAATTTCTCCTGCTGGCGTGTGGCTAAATAATTAGGACACACAAGAGACAGAGGAGATGAGGACAGAACAGAAGACATAGAAAAACACACTAGTAGTAGTGGTACACAAGAGCTCCAAGGTGACCTACCTAAATGACTAACACCCTGTAGCGCTCACACCTGTAGTTATGAAGCGCTTTGAGAGGCTGGTCATGACACACATCAACACCATCTACCCAGACACCCTGGACCTCCTCCAATTCGCATACTGCCCCCAACAGACCCACAGATGACGCAATCTCAATTGCATTTCACACTGCCCAATGCTTGAGAATGCTGTTCATAGACTACACCAGAGTCCTATCCAAGCACATCAACAAGCCAGGGACCCTGGGACTGAATCCCTTCCTTTGCAACTGGGTCCAGCATACAGGGAGGAGGTCAGAGACCTGCCAGTGCGGTGCCAGAACAACAACTTCTCCCTCAAATCAAATCAAATTTATTTATATAGCCCTTCGTACATCAGCTGATATCTCAAAGTGCTGTACAGAAACCCAGCCTAAAACCCCAAACAGCAAGCAATGCAGGTGTAGAAGCACGGTGGTTAGGAAAAACTCCCTAGAAAGGCCAAAACCTAGGAAGAAACCTAGAGAGGAACCAGGCTATGTGGGGTGGCCAGTCCTCTTCTGGCTGTGCCGGGTAGAGATTATAACAGAACATGGGCAAGATGTTCAAATGTTCATAAATGACCAGCATGGGGACAGCAAGGAGTCATCATGTCAGGTAGTCCTGGGGCATGGTCCTAGGGCTCAGGTCCTCCGAGAGAGAGAAGGAGAGAATTAGAGAACGCACACTTAGATTCACACAGGACACCGAATTGGACAGGAGAAGTACTCCAGATATAACAAACTGACCCCAGCCCCCCGACACATAAACTACTGCAGCATAAATACTGGAGGCTGAGACAGGAGGGGTCAGGAGACACTGTGGCCCCATCCGAGGACACCCCCGGACAGGGCCAAACAGAAAGGATATAACCCCACCCACTTTGCCAAAGCACAGCACATTAATTTTTCTGCATCATTTTTGGACAGAAAGTTTCTGATTTTTGCAATGTTATGTAAATGGAAAAAAGCTGTCCTTGAAATGGTCTTGATATGTTCTTCAAAAGAGAGATCAGGGTCCAGAGTAACGCTCAACGTCAGCAAGACCAAGGAGCTGATCGTGGACTACAGGAGAAAGGGGGGAGAGCACGCCCCCCTCCGTGTCGACAGGGCTGTAGTGGAGCGGATTGAGAGCTTCAAGTTCCTTGGTGTCCACATCACTAAGAACTTAACATGGTCCACACACACCCTCACAGTCATGAAGGGGGCACGGCATCGCCTCTTCCCCCTCAGGAGGCTGAAAAGATTTGTCATGGGGCCCTCGGATCCTCAAAACGTTCTACAGCTGCACAATCGAGAGCATCTTGACTGGCTGCATCATCGCTTGGTATGGCAAATGCACTGCCCCTGACTACAAAGCGCTACAGAGGGTGGTGTGGACAGCCCAGTACATCACTGGGACCGAGCTCCCTGCCATCCAGGACCTCTATATCAGGCGGTGTCAGTAGAAGACCCCAAAAAATGTTAAAGACTCTGAGTAGTTAATTAATGGTTGCCCGGACCATCTGCACTGACCCTACGCACACTACCTACCTACCGTCCTACCTATCTACCTCCCTCCCTCCCATATTCACATACGCAAACACACACACACCAAAAACACCTGCATCACATGCATACACACATACCCTGCGTTCATGTACATATCATTGTGTGTTTTATTCCTCGTGATACATTTAAAAAATATATATTATTATTAACTGCATTGTTGGGTTTTAGTCTGGTTTTAGACCCCATCATAGCACTGAGAATGCACTTGTGAAGGTGGTAAATGACCTTTTATTGGCGTCAGACTGAGGCTCTGCATCTGTCCTCATGCTCCTAGACCTTAGTGCTGCTTTTGATACCATCGATCACCACATTCTTTTGGAGAGATTGGAAACCCAAATTGGTCTACACGGACAAGTTCTGGCCTGGTTTAGATCTTATCTGTTGGAAAGATATCAGTTTGTCTCTGTGAATGGTTTGTCCTCTGACAAATCAACTGTACATTTCGGGGTTCCTCAAGGTTCCGTTTTAGGACCACTATTGTTTTCACTATATATTTTACCTCTTGGGGATGTCATTCGAAAACATAATGTTAACTTTCACTGCTATGCGGATGACACACAGCTGTACATTTCAATGATTGCCCTCGCTAGAAGCCTGTGTTTCAGACATAAGGAAGTGGATGGCTACAAACTTTCTACATTTAAACTCGGACAAAACAGAGATGCTTGTTCTAGGTCCCGAGAAACAAAGAGATCTTCTGAATCTGACAATTAATCTTAATCTTGATGGTTGTACAGTCTTCTAAAATAAAACTGTGAAGGACCTTGGCATTACTCTGTACCCTGATGTCTCTTTTGACGAACATATCAAGACTGTTTCAAGGACAGCATTTTTCCATCTACGTAACATTGCAAAAATCAGAAACTTTCTGTCCAAAAATGATGCAGAAAAATGTATCCATACTTTTGTTACTTCTAGGTTAGACTACTGCAATGCTCTACTTTCCGGCTACCCGGATAAAGCACTCAATTAACTTCAGTTAGTGCTAAATACGGCTGCTAGAATCCTGACTAGAACCAACAAATTTGATCATATTACTCCAGTGCTAGCCTCCCTACACTGGCTTCCAGTCAAAGCAAGGGCTGATTTCAAGGTTTTACTGCTAACCTACAAAGCATTACATGGGCTTGCTCCTACCTCTCTTCCCGATTTGGTCCTGCCGTACATACCAACACGTACGCTACGATCACAAGACGCAGGCCTACTAATTATCCCTAGAATTCCTAAGCAAACAGCTGGAGGCAGGGCTTTCTCCTATAGAGCTCCATTTTTATGGAATGGTCTGCCTACCCATGTGAGAGACGCAGACTCGGTCTCAACCTTTAAGTCTTTACTGAAGACTCATCTCTTCAGTGGGTCATATGATTGAGTCTAGTCTGGCCCAGGAGTGTGAAGGTGAACGGAAAGGCTCTGGAGCAACGAACCGTCCTTGCTGTCTCTGTCTGGTCGGTTCCCCTCTCTCCACTGGAATTCTCTGCCTCTAACCCTATTACAGGGGCTGAGTCACTGGCTTACTGGTGCTCTTTCATGCCGTCCCTAGGAGGGGTGCGTCACTTGAGTGGGTTGAGTCACTGACGTGATCTTCCTGTCTGGGTAATTCTCTCTTTCTCTCTTTCTTTCTCTCTCTCAGAGGACCTGAGCCCTACGACCATGCCTCAGGACTACCTGGCATGATGAATCCTTGCTGTCCCCAGTCCACCTGGCCGTGCTGCTGCTCCAGTTTCAACTGTTCTGCCTGCGGCTGTGGAACCCTGACCTGTTCACCGGACGTGCTACCTTTCCCAGACCTGCTGTTTTCAACTCTCTAGAGACAGCAGGAGTGGTAGCGATACTCTTAATGATCGGCTATGAAAAGCCAACTGACATTTACTCCTGAGGTGCTGACTTGCTGCACCCTCGACAACTACTGTGATTATTATTATTTGACCATGCTGGTCATTTATGAACATTTTAACATCTTGGCCATGTTTTGGCCTTTCTTGGGAGTTTTTCTTAGCCACCGTGCTTCTACACCTGTATTGCTTGCTGTTTGGAGTTTTAGGCTGGATTTCTGTACAGCAATTTGAGATATCAGCTGATGTAAGAAGGGCTATATAATTAAATTTGATTTGTTTTGGGAAGCGCTTGTAAGCAAGCATTTCACGGTTAAGTCTACACCAGTTGTATTCGGTGATTGTGACAAATAAAATTAGATTTTTTGATTAAACATGATAAATTGTTAGCCAACAGCTCAATTAGCTAGCGCCTCAGTGGACATCAAATTAGGTTTTTATACCATCATGTTTCATCCTCCTGTACCAAGATACTGTCGGCCATTGTTTTTCTACATGTCATGATAGATAACAACACTATTGTATCTAACATTTTATCAGTGAAAAGTGAAGACTCTGGGCTGCAGAGAGGGCCCCTGGGTGTTTTTTGAAACCGTGAGTCAACCCACATCATATTTAAAATGGGGCTCTCCAGTCTGGGAAGAGGAGAAAGGAGGGATTGAGAAAGCACGAGAAAAGAAGATAAAGGACTGGGGAGACGAGGAGAAAAGATGGAGGGAAGAGTAGAAAGGATGTAAAAAAAAGAGGAGAAGGGATGGAGGACTGAGGGGAGAAAAGTGTGGTGTGTTGTCCTCATATGTCATGTAATTAACCTTTGCTGTCTGACTGTGCGGCGCTTTGTTTGGTTTAAAGCTCTACTGACCTTCAGTTAGCATTCTTAACCCACTTTACAAAAACACACACACACACAATGGCGAGCTGCATTGTCGCAGGAAGACGCGTAGAGGGCGCGTTCTGGTGTGTGCTCGCATAGGTGCGTGCTTGTGCAATCAAGGTGTCACATTTACAGTGAGAGGCTATGTTTGTCTTGTTTATGAGCATGGGTGTTTGTTTTAAGGCTATATGCACAGTGTATTGCCGTATGTCTGTTGAGGATATACTGCATAGACGAGCCATTCTACTCTGAGCCATGCCTTGCGTTGCGCTGACTGCTCCATGACATTTATAGACCCAATCAGATGGTGTAATATTACGGGGCTGCTTTCACATCACACACTGTGGGGGTGAGTTATTGCACCCTTGGGAAATACACTCTAATTAATCATTACACAGATAGCGGTAGGAGACGGGAATTGGACTTCTAATTCTGTCTGCAGGATAGCCGCTTTAAATTAACAGAGTATACATCCCAAATGGCACCCTATTCCCTACAGGACCCATAGGGCTCGGGTCTAAAGTAGTGCACTATAAAGGGAGTAGGGTACCACTCAGGATGCATCCAGGGTGTTAGCGTAGCATGCTAAGTAGAATAACAATATCGGCGCATATTGCAAACGAAATGTCTGGGGTATACCTGCCCGTGCAAATTACACTTAAATCGATCACACACAGAAGACAATATTGGCACCGTTTAATGCCATTACAGCAGGGACATTTAGAAAAGAGAGATGAATTGTTGGGAGGAGTAGACATTGTTATGCAGTAGCGCGGTGTGACGGCTAATAGGTGCGTTCAGGAACGAGTTTGTGTTTGGTCAGTATATCAAAACATCAATAGTTATGAATCAATGTGTGGAAGATATAGAAGGAGTAAAGTACTACTGTACATGCGGGGAATGAAACCGCAGTTTAAGTGGTGAAAAAGAAGAGGTGAAATAAGGATCAAAGAGCTGTGGGGTGTGAAGGCACTGCATACACTCCATTCATCTACAACTGCAGTGGACCAAAAAAAGATATGTGGTCATTTAACTTGTTTCCAGTTTATCTCATGGCTGAAAACCAGCAGAAGTGAGTCCCCATGGTTTCCCTGATCCCAGACGTGCCATAACAGCAGGGGAGAGGAGAGACATTTTGAGCACAAAATAAATGGTCTCTTTAGCCTGTCATTACTACAGGCTACACACACACGAAGACGAGTGTTCTGTTTTTCAAGACACTAATTGGGAAACTGCAAAAATCTATTAGCGCACACACACAGACACAGACACAGACACAGACACACACACACACAGACACACACACAGACACAGACACAGACACAGACACAGACACAGACACAGACACAGACACAGACACACACACACACACACACACCCACACAGACACAGACACAGACACAGACACAGACACACACACAGACACACACACAGACACACACACACACACACACACACACACACACACACACACACACACACACACACACACACACACACACACACACACACACACACACACACACACACACACACACACACACACACACACACACACACACACACAGACACACACACACACACACACACACACACACACACACACACACACACACACACACACACACACACACACACACACACACACAGACACAGACACACAGACACACACAGACACACACAGACACACACACACACACACACACACACACACACACACACACACACACACACACACACACACACACACACACACACACACACACACACACACACACACTTGAAGCACTGCCAAACTACGCTGCATGACCAGAAGTATGTGGACACCTGCTCGTCAAACATCTCAAAATCATAGGCATGAATATGGAGTTGGTCCCCCCTTTCCTGCTATACAGCCTCCACTCTTCTAGGAAGAGCATTAGTGAGGTCAGGCACTGATGTTGGACGATTAGGCCTGGCTTGCAGTCGGCATTCCAAATTCATCCCAAAGGTGTTTGATGGAGTTTCGGTCAGGGCTCTGTACAGGCCAGTCAAGTTCTTCCACATCAATCTTGACAAACCATTTCTGTATGGACCTGGCTTTGTGCACGGGGGAATTGTCATGCTGAAAAAAGAAAGGCCCTTCCCCAAACTGTTGCCACAAAATTGGAAGCACAGAACCGTCTAGAACTGGGGTGGACATTTCCAGTCCTCGGGAGGCCTGATTGGTGTCACACTGTTGCCCCAGCCCCAGCTAACACACCTGACTCCAATAATCAACTAATCATGATCTTCAGTTTAGAACGCCATTTGATTAATCAGCTGTGTTTGCTTGGGATGGAGAAAAAGTGTGACACCAATCAGACCCCTGAGGTCTGGAGTTTCCCCCCCCCCCTTGGTCTAGAATGGAACTAAACCACTGGTCACAATCACTGGAACTAAACCATGAAAAACAGCCCCAGGCCATTATTCCTCCCCCACCAAACCTTACAGTTGACACTATGGATTGGGGGCAGGTAGCGTTCTCCTGACATCCTCCAAACCCAGATTCGTCCATCGGACTGCCAGATGGTGAAGCGTGATTCATCACTCCAGAGAAAGCATTTCCACTGCTCCAAAGTTCAATGGCGGCGAGCTTTACACCACTTCAGCCGACGCTTGGCAATGCGCATGGTGATTTTAGGCTTGTGTGCGGCTGCTTGGCCATGGAACCCATTTCATAAAGCTCCCGACAAACAGTTCTTGTGCTGACGCTGCTTCCAGAGGTAGTTTGGAACTCGGCAATGAGTATTGCAACCGAGGACAGATTATTTTTACTCTTTTTTATGCGCTTCAGCACTCAGTGATTCCATTCTGTGAGCTTGTGTGGCCGACCACTTCGACTTCAAAATAACAGCACTTACAGTTGAGCGGGGCAGCTCTAGCAGGGCAGAAATGTAACGAACTGACTTGTTGGAAAGGTGGCATCCTATGAAGATGGCATCCTATCACTGAGCTCTTCAGTAAAGCCATCCTACTGCCAATGTTAGTCTGTGGAAATTGCATGGCTGTAAACTCATTTTTTTTTACACCTGTCAGCAATGGGCTTGGCTGAAATAGCCGAATCCACTAATTTGAAAGGGTGTCCACATACTTGTGTGTACAGTGCATTCGTACAGTATTCACACCCCTTCACTTTTTACACATTTTGTTACGTTACAGCCTAGTTCAAAAATGTATTAATGTTATCTATTTTCCTCATCAATCTACACACAATACCCCATAATGACAAAAGCGAAAACGGGTCCAAAAGAAATTGTGCATATTTATTAATAATCTAAAACTGAAATACCTTATTTACATAAGCATTCAGACCCTTTACTATGAAACTCAACATTGAGCTCCATAAGATGTTTCTACAACCACGTGGTAAATTAAATTGATTGGACATGATTTGGAAAAGCACACTCCTGTCTATATAAGGTCCCACAGTTGACAGTGCACGTCAGAGCAAAAACCAAGCCTTGAGGTCAAAGGAATTGTCCGTAGAGCTCCAACATAGATCTGGGGAAGGGTACCAAAACATTTCTGCAGCATTGAAGGTCCCCAAGAACGCAGTGCCCTCCATCATTCTTAAATGGAAGAAGTTTGGAACCTGCAAGACTCTTCCTAGAGCTGGCCGCCCAGCCAAACTGAGCAATCGGGGGAGAAGGGCCTTGGTCAGGGAGGTTCCACAGAGTACCTCTGTGGAGATGGGAGAACCTTCCAGAAGAACAACCATCTCCACAGCACCACCAATCAGCTGTTTATGGTAGAGTGACCAAAAGGAAACCACTCCTCAGTAAAAGGCACATGACAGCCCGCTTGAAGTTTGACAAAAGGCACCTTAAGGACTCTCAGACCATGAGAAAACCTGCTCCAGAGTGCTCAGGACCTCAGACTGGGGTGAAAGTTTACCTTCCAATAGGACAACGATCCTAAGCACACAGCCAAGACAACGCAGGGGTGGCTTCGGGACAAGTCTCTGAATGTCCTTGAGTGGCCCAGCCAGAGCCCAGACTTGAACCCGATCGAACATCTCAGGAGAGACCTGAAAATAGCTATGGAATGATGCTCCCCATTCAACCTGACAGAGGTAGAGAGGATCTGCAGAGAAGAATGGGAGAAACTCCCCAAATACTGTACAGGTGTGCCAAGCTTGTACCGTCATACCCAAGAAGACTTGTGGCTGTAAATGCTGCCAAAGCTTCAACAAACTACTGAGTCAAGGGTCTGAATACTTATGCAAATGTGATATTTCCGTTTTTTACTGTTAATACAGTGAAATACACTGTTAAAACTTTAGATTGACTAGGGAAAAAAGCCTGTAGTGTAACAAAATGTGGATAAAGTCAAGGGGTCTGAAAACTTTCCAAATGCACTATATAGTGTACAGTATGCATATGTGCGTGTACTCACAAGTTTACAAGTACAAAGTGTGTGTATTTGTGTGTGTGGATTCAAAGTGTGTGTGCTGTGTGTACCACATGCATGTACATGTGTGTGTATTTCACTACATGCATGTTGAACTACTGTTGAAGAAGAAAGGACAACAGACTTATCTGCAAGGGAGAGGTTTAACACACACACACACACACACACACACACACACACACACACACACACGAAGCAAAGCCTCATAATTCTTCATGACTTCTAAGGTCAACAGATGGAACAATCTCCCCGACCATCCATCTTACTGCAGCAGCCTTCAGAGAGAAATGTTCCATGTACAAACAAGACTGTCCTGAAAGCTCTGCATTTATCCTCATCACGCTAGAGGACACAAATATATCTCTTTCTGGTTTCACCGTAAACCTATTAGCTTAGGTCGAGAAACAAAGGTAGATCTTTTAGTTGGAGGCCAGATTTGAGTGGGCCTGACCTCAACGTAACTTTCCATACGTTACTGTACAGTACTAGGTCTTTGAAGTGCACACAACTGCAGTGTTTCAAATGTGGCCCTGTAGCTTTCTGACTGTCTGTTAATGGGACAGTCAGACAGGTAAGAGGAGGAGGGACGTGGGCTTTTTAAAGAGTGCCATGTCATCTCTGGGGTCCCACGGACCTGGAACAGTCACATCTCGTCAGGTTAGAGGTGTCGATATCGTCAGAACCCAGCTGAGATGAAAGAGAGAAGGAGACCAACCAACTGCCATGACAGGTGCTGTTCCCTGAGGGGGGGCGGATGCGCACACACACACACAGGACCCTTACGGTGCCTGGGGGGTGGGGTAGTGCTGCCAGCCTGGCCAATTGCTTTGAATTTAATGTCGGCGTTTGTACTTGGCCTTGTAAGCTTCACAGCCAGCTGTTTCATGCACCGGTAACTTCCATACTGATGTCAGCATCGGCGACGCGTCCAATTGGCTCGGGGAATATACACCTCCCCGAAAGTAAATTGAATACAAATCTGCCAAAATGTGCTGTATAATTACTCGTGCCTACACAGAAATAAATCTAATCATTCACCATACTACACCAGAGAGCATGATTTGGCCACAGAGGATCATTCGCTTCTTTTAAAAATGTGCTGTGGATTGTTTTAAGCAGGCAATTTGGTCAGCGAGCGCAGCAAATGGCCTACCAAATAGCTGATTGTTGATTTGCAGCTGTCAGTGAAAAGCAGTTAAATAGACCTAGACATATATATATATATATATATTTTAACAATTGTAGGAAAAACTATTTAGAAAGCAAATGGCTATTGCTGAAAAGAGAAGACAAAGAAAATACTCATCTGTCTCTATCAAACTTCTCGACTCCCAACTAAGTGAACAGTAGCCTCGTTTTTTTATCCTGATTTATACAGGTTTTTCTCATTGAAATAACATCTCTTTTCCAAGAGAGACCTGGCATCTTACCATCTTAACGGCACCAGCAGAACACATCAGCAGTACCACAGGTGAGGGCATCCACATTCACTGTCTTTATGGTTGGATCAGAACCACTGGAAAGGTTCTTCTGGGGGACAGTAACTCCCTCCTCCGGGCGAGATGGGCGTCTTATTGCACAGTTTGTGTCTCTCCTTTTCCTAGGCCTAGATTATATGGTTGAATTCAAGACAAGGAGGTTTGCACAGGTCTGTTTGTAAGTGTCGGCAGGGTAGGATAGTCATTTCTGTCGTAATAAAAAAAGACGTCGCTTGTGTCTCCAGTCGTATAAAGTGTAGTAGAATTGCATAAAATGAGTTCATAAACGTCCACATTATTCCGGCACAAATAAGAAACGTCTCGGACTATGTCATGTGTTGTTCAGAATTGTCTATTTTGCGAACAGTGACTGAGTTATATTATGAACCTGAATGATGACGATTCAATCGACTCATCACATTAGGTCTTACATTAGCCTGCAAAGGCGAGGACAGATGCATTCAGTCCTTTATTATAAAGGTGCAATTTCCTCAAACCTGAAACTCACACAGTCCTTATGGATATGGTCACTGGACGTCGGCCTGGTTGTGACTTGATAGTGTGTATTATGCATCTATTCCACTGTGTGCGCAGTTCCACAAGTAAATGAGTCAATTTAGGATGAGGTTGTAGTGGTTGACATTGCATGTGCTGTTCCACAGACTTTAAACCTAATACTGTGGTGATAATTCATGGGATCTTTTTGTTGATGTTGTTGCCCTTCTCCAAATAGGATTTTGGTGTTTTTAAATTGTGTTAAAGTGCAGTAAATTAACTTCAAATTCCAACAAATGTCCCACTTTGCCATATTCTAGGTTTAGCTGAACTGACGCCACTGGGGGAGTGATACATCGCTGACTTCAGACAGAGAGAGACAGAGAGAGAGAGACAGAGAGAGAGAGACAGAGAGAGAGACAGAGAGAGAGAGACAGAGAGAGAGAGCGAGAGAGAGAGACAGAGAGAGAGAGACAGAGAGAGAGAGCGAGAGAGAGAGACAGAGAGAGAGAGAGAGAGACAGAGAGAGAGAGACAGAGAGAGAGAGACAGAGAGAGAGAGACAGAGAGAGAGAGACAGAGAGAGAGAGAGACAGAGAGAGACAGAGAGACAGAGAGAGAGAGACAGAGAGAGAGAGACAGAGAGAGAGACAGAGAGAGAGAGACAGAGAGAGACAGAGAGAGAGAGACAGAGCAAGAGAGAGAGACAGAGAGAGAGAGACAGAGACAGAGAGACAGAGACAGAGAGAGAGAGACAGAGAGAGAGAGACGAGAGAGAGACAGAGAGACAGAGAGAGAGACAGAGAGAGAGAGAGAGAGAGAGAGAGAGAGAGAGAGAGAGCGAGAGAGAGAGACAGCGGGGAAGGGTAACAACGGTGACTCATCATTGATTCTGATGTCGCCATGGCACCCACACAGTGAGACAGAACAAGCTCCAAAACAAAGAGAGTAAAGAAAGGGGGGACAGTGGAACGTAAAGAAGAAAGAGAGAGAGAGAGACACTGTTGTTGCTGCATTGTTACAGTACTTCACCCCCAGGTCCTTCTCTCTTTCTCTCTCTGTTACCCCCCCTCCTTCCCTCCCTCTGTTTTCCCCCTCTTCCAAAACACGGCTCCTACACTACGAGCTAAAGCTCATGGGCTTAAGGCATCCATGCTACACAATCAGACGCTACATTTCCTGCACTTGAAGAGGGTGCTTCTGGGTATTACTCTGCTGAGCACATTGTCAGCCTCTAACACACCGTGGGGGGACTTCTGTGCTGATTTGATAAAGAGCGTACGAACACAGAGGAAGAACTGCGCCGTGCACAGCCATAGATGTTTTAATAGAGACCGACGCTGTAGATCTAAGCATGGCGAAGCGGGCTGCTCATGACTCCAGTAGGATGTCCTTGGATCTCTAATTCATCTGTGTGTCCACAGAAAAGAGAAACAAAAACACAGCTCTCATTCAGAGCTGCAGGTATGTCAGGATCTAACTTACGAATTATTTCACCGTTTCAACCTCGTTATTGTGGTGGTATTACCTCCTCGTGGGAGCAACCACACAAAGGGGACTGCACATTGTCCTTGGAGACATGCACAACAAGGGTGGCCTGGCCTTGCTTGAACTTGGCGCCCAATGAGCAGTTTAGGGAGTTAAGTTTCTGGCTCAAGGAAACATCGGTGGTAAAAGGCACCTGAGATATTGATGGCAACAAACCTACGGTTGCCGGCTCACTGTCCGCTAGATTTATGGTAGAGGTGGTGGAGAGGTGAGGAGTGGCCCAGGAGGGAGGCCTGCAGAGCGGGTTACATCTGAGCCCCACTGGCCTCTTCTGGAAGCCCTGGTCCATTAATAACTCGGCTGCTCTACAGAATAGAATAGAATTGCTGGGTACTTAAGTTGTACTTAAGTTGTTCTGTGATTAATAGTTTGGTGGCTAAAAATAGTTAGTCCAACTCCTGAGTTTTTGTTCCTATATGCAATTTAATTATGCAATTTAAGAGCAGACTACGTAATTCCCTTGACATGTTTTCGCAGAGAGAGAGAGAGAGAGAGAGATGAAGATAAAGAGACACTTCATTGCGCAGGTCACATTTGGGGTGACCCAATCTGCGAGGTACTTTGAAATAATTACAAGAGAAGTCACAACCAAAATGAACGCCGTCACACCCGCTGGTTTTTCTCTTACACTAAGTGAAGGTTTATTAGCCAAGGAGTTCATTACTAGAAAACTCCCACATTATCTTAGAGCTCTATCTGCCTAATAGTATTGTTGGTTTGTTTCTAGTTCTTTGCTCTCTGGGAGAAGTCACGTACCCACCACGTGACTGCTACTTTTAGCTTCTCTCACACAGATCTACAGAAACCACACAGATCTACAGAAACCACACAGATCTACAGAAACCACACAGATCTACACTCACATGGACACAATCGCGCACACATGCGTGCATGCACACTCACTCTCTCTCCTCTTTCCTTCCCTTATCCCCCTCCTCCTAAACATCACCCCTCATCATTCTCTCTCTATCCTCTCCCCTTCCCTCATCCTAAGCATCATTCTTTTAGAAATCCTTTCTGAGGAGCCTCCCCATGCAGGACTGGACCGCCCCAATTGTTGTCCTTTCCTACCCTGGAAAGACCGCCCCAATTGTTGTCCCGTCCTACCCTGGACAAACCGCCCCAATCCTAGTCCCAGTCCCCTCCTGGACAGAGCCCAGAGGAACAAGAACCATTACACTTTCAGAAAGAGAGAGGAGTAGCCAAGAGAAAGGGGGGGAAAGAGAGGGAGGGAGAGAGAGGATGGAGAAAGGGAGAAGAGACTAAAATATGACAATAGATTCGTTAATAGAGGTAGGGAGAGAAGGATTGGGAGGAAGAAGATAAAGGGAGGGAGAGAGGGAAAGTAGAAGGTGACCTGATGCAGGGCTTTACCTGTGCACTGGTTGATTTATGGTAGAGGTGGTGGAGAGGTGAGGAGTGGTCCAGGTGGGAGGCCTGCAGAGCGGGTTACATCTGAGCCCCACTGCCCTCTTCTGGAAGCCCTGGTTCATTAATAACTGTTTTAAATGGACTGGAATGAAACTACATGCCAAAGTTCAGCCGCTGCTACCCTGTACGGTATACAGTATGCCTCTGAACATCCTCAAATCACTTAAATTGTTCTGTGATTAGTAGTTCGGTAGCTAAAAAGTTATTCCAACCCTTGAGTTTTTTGCTCCAATATGCAATTTAAGAGAAGACTACGTAATTTCCTTGACATGTTTTTGCGGTGAGAGAGAAAAAAAGAAAGCGAGACTTCACACACTTCATTGCGCAGGTCACATTTGGGGTGACCCAATCTGCGAGGTACTTTGAAATAATTACAAGAGAAGTCACAACCGAAATGAACGCCGTCACACCCGCTGGATTTTCTCTTACACTAAGTGAAGGTTTATTAGCCAAGGAGTTCATTACTAGAAAACTCCCACATTGTCTTAGAGCTCTATCTGCCTAATAGTATTGTTGGTTTGTTTCTAGTTCTTTGCTCTCTGGGAGAAGTCACGTACCCACCATGTGACTGCTACTGTTGTCTTCTTCCACTGTCTACCACATCACAGCCACTACAATGGCTCTCGGTGGTGCCTAAATTATTTCCACTCCCCCTCTCTTTCTTTCTATGCAACGGGAGCTTTCGTCTCTTTCTTCCCCACCATTGCATCAGAATTGCATCAGAATTGTGTTCTTCAATTATTATTTTATTGCTGAGGGTTGAAGAGTTTTCAAAGAACTGTCAGGGGGGGGGGGGCTGTTGGCAAAGTGAGAAATCAAGAAGAATAAGAACAAATCTAACAATCACATAGTTTTTGGACAGACAGACAGAAGTGGAGGAGTGTATGACTGCTGAGAGTGTTGAAGATGTGTGTTACCTGCCTGGAAAGATGTTGGTGTGCTTTGGTTGTTACACTCTATTTGAACCCACTGTTTGGTACCATTAGAGTTAAGTTTATATTGAAAACAGAGTATTGTTACTAGGTAGGCTTTCTGATGTGTGTCACGTTGATGTGTAACGCAGACTCTGGGAGTCGAGAAGCAAGCACAGGGGGTGAATTTAATAAAACAATTAACATGGACTAATATAAAAACAAGAGAAGCGTCTGGACATGGAAACAAAGCTAATACTGACTGGGGAATGAACCAAAGGGAAGGACAGATATAGGGGAGGTAATCATAGAAGTGATGGAGTCCAGGTGAATCTAATGAGGCGCAGGTGCGCGTAATGATGGTAGCAGGTGTGTGTAATGATACGTATGATGTGTTCGGTTGGGTTGTTGTCACAGTAAAAGCGTTAACAGTTTAAAGGTAGAATTTGTCAGGCGATGATTAGTTTGGTTTAGGTTTGAGGAAGTAGCACATAGGCTAGTCTTCATATAGTGCTCTAGTGTCGGAGATATTTTCACTCGTCTTTATCTGACTTACTCTGTCATACACCAACTGAATATTAAACTAGTGTAGCCTTGGAAACAAGAGATTGTAAGACAAATCATGGCAAATAAACGCACATGCATACCCAAACACACTTTCTAAATGTATTGTATTTCTCAACACATTGTAACTAGAGTGACAGAGCCTGGCAGAGTGGGATAAAGGAATATGACATGGCCGGTTGGCAAAGCCATGAATTGCTTGATAGTTTCTATGTTACTTTTTTTCTATGTTACAAATTGACTATTTGACATGAAGCGTCCAGCAAAATGCCAGAGCTCTGACAGCAAATTACTGGGATGCTGCAACATCAGACTCCAATTAATCATTTCAAAAGCTACGCTGCCTGCAGGGTGATGTCTGTCAGTCCAAACGCAGACTAGAGATGATGATTATTACAAATGACCACCTCTTAAGGCGTAGAAATCTCTTTGAAATGAGCCGTCTTAGGGAAAATATTGAAATCGTAGGGATGGAGAGAAAAGAGAGAGAGAGAGAAAAAAAAGAGGGAGATAGAGATTCAACATTTAATAGTATTTCAGCTGAAAGCAAAAGAAGGTTGCTGTCTTTTTTCCCTCCCCCCATTTCCCCCATGCAGTTTCTCCTCTCTGCGCCATTTGATGTAACTCGAGCCTAAATGAGATAAAACAAGCTGACCTGACATGTTTATTTCAACCTATCGCTCCCATCTCCCAGGCCCTTAGTCTACGCCTATACCCAATCACTAAAACACGACCAAATTGCCTTTGACATGCTTAATTTTTTGGCTTGGGTTCCATTATTCTGAATTTTCCTTTAAAGTCTGAGAAGACGAAGACCTTTACAATAAGAGGAAAAAGCAAAATGGCTGCCACGTGTTGTGATTAGAATATACATGAAAGTTCTCCTCACTACATTGAAGCAGAGAAACTCGACCATGTAAATGTTGCTTTCTCCACACGTCCATAACTCATTCCCAACCAGGTTTCTAAAGAGGTAGCTAGCATGGTTTATATGAGACATTACTAGCATTCAATTAGCATATGATGTAAATACACAGCGAACGAAGACTTGAGAGGTCAAAGTATTGTTCAAATTGACTGTTTCATAGCACGGATGCTAAACATGCAATGATCCCTTTGGGTTTGATAATTGCTTAATGAATGATGCAAAAATCAAGGTCTCTCGTCACAAAAAACAAATAAACAATGCAATTACATCAAGGTTGCTAATTGCTAATTGATGTCGTAGCTCGTTGACTTTTCATTGAAACTCATGACCAAGTAAAACAACGTGTGTGGCGGATTCCTAAATGTCTTTTCCGTTATGGTTAGAAGCCTGTGAGTTATGGAGGCTAGATAATGATTTAGGAGATGCCGGGAGACAAATTGACTGACGAGCAAAATGGGAGCACTGGCCCTCCACTTCAATCCCTCCCCCCTTCCCTGTGTGTGTGTGTGTGTGTGTGTGTGTGTGTGTGTGTGTGTGTGTGTGTGTGTGTGTGTGTGTGTGTGTGTGTGTGTGTGTGTGTGTGTGTGTGTGTGTGTGTGTGTCCGTGCCTTCAAGGATGTGTTAATCCCTGGCGTTTAAAGGCAGTCCAATGAAGAGGGCCTTTCTCACAGGCTAATGCATCTCATTTAACACAATGACATCTTAATGGCCGTTTGATGACAGTGTGGTGCGAGAGAGCCCCCCGACAGTCGCCGAGATCAACGGTCGCCATGGGAGCGGCGGCCATGCCGACACCTTATCTTTTAGAGGACATGATCAAACCCCCTTCAGATCTGTGTCAGACTTGGAAATTGGTCCACCTCACAGGGGTGCTGCCCTAATCCCCCTCCCCTCCTCACTGCACTTTCATCTCAAACTCTCCCCTCCTGAAAAAGTCCCTTGAAGATCCTCAGCTCCCCAAAATCAAAAGGAGACTTCCTTCAACTTGAGCACATGGGGTCATTATTAATGTCCTATCCACACAACCATTACTTTCATTCTCAACCTCTCCTCTATTAAATGCAGCAAATGACCTACAGCCTTTTATTAACACTCCAATGTCTAACATGCAGATGTTCAAAACGCAACAACCAAAGGGCTTTCTTGGACCGGATAATGAAAAGGCCCAGGTCTGCCAGAGAGATCTCATAGGCGATTGGCCCCCACCGACCAAGTCAAGATGAAAAACAGAAGAGGACTTAAACTTCACAGGGTATGAGATTGACAAGACTGGTGGGGTGGCCCATTACCCCATCCATCTCACTCTTTTTCTCTATCCTTCTTTCTATCCCTTCCTCTCTCTTTTTCTCCTCTCTCACCCTCTCTCTCTCTCTCATCCTCTCTGTCGTCTCACTCAGACAGAGGAAAGAGGCCTCTTCTTTTCACGTGCTGTCAAAGGTGCCACCCAGACTCCCAGTGTTTCAGCAGAGATCTCTCCAGCCTGATTGGGTTTCCGAAGACAAACCGAAACAGAGGCCGGCTACTACAAAACACCATGATGGAAGACTGTGGTGCTGTGTGTCTATGTATGTGTGTTTTACTCTTTTTTCCAGGCCAAGTGTCATTTTAGGACACACTACCTGAAGTGCCTGCAGGCGATTGGCCCCCCGTCCCAGACCTGATGAAAAACATAAGGGCGCTTAAATTTCACAGGGTATGAGATTACGAAAACCGGTGGGGTGGCCCATTACCCTTCCATCTCCCTTTCTTTCTCCATCCCTCTCTCTCTTACTCCTTCCTTCCATCCTTTCCTCTTTCCCGTTCGATCCGCTCTCTCCTCTCTCTCCTCTCTCTCTCAGACAGAAGAAAGAGACCCCTCATTTCTCATGCTATCAAAGCGGCCTCCTAGAGTGTTACAGAGGAGAGCTCTCCAGTCTGATTGGGTTTCCTGAGACCTGCTTCTACTGATTGGTGTTGGGGGGGGTTACACTATGTTTTGAAGCCCAACAGTCATTTTGGGACACACTACTTGTGGAACGAAAAGACACACAACTAGTCCCGAAAGAAACAACAAAAGACATTCGCTCTTTCTGTCCGTCCCTCCCTCTTTCCGTCCCTCTCCCTCTTTCCGTCCGTCTCTCCCCCTTTCCGTCCGTCTCTCCCCCTTTCTGTCCGTCTCTCCCCCTTTCTGTCCGTCTCTCCCCCTTTCTGTCCGTCTCTCCCCCTTTCTGTCCGTCTCTCCCCCTTTCTGTCCGTCTCTCCCTCTTTCTGTCCGTCTCTCCCCTTTCTGTCTGTCTCTCCCCTTTCTGTCCGTCTCCCCCTTTCTGTCTGTCTCTCCCCCTTTCTGTCCGTCTCTCCCTCTTTCTGTCCGTCTCTCCCTCTTTCTGTCCGTCTCTCCCTCTTTCTGTCCGTCTCTCCCCCTTTCTGTCTGTCTCTCCCCCTTTCTGTCCGTCTCTCCCCCTTTCTGTCCGTCTCTCCCCCTTTCTGTCCATCTCTGCCCCTTTCTGTCCGTCTCTCCCTCTTTCTGTCTGTCTCTCCCCTTTCTGTCCGTCTCTGCCCCTTTCTGTCCGTCTCTCCCTCTCTCACATATGTTAACTCAGTGTGCTCAACAGGTAAATATTAGAAGGTGTTTGAGGGTTCTGCTGTTGAGTCTGTTGTGTCTGTCTTCTAAGCTCCTCAGCCAAAGGGTCGATGGAGGACAGGCAGCTCCTCAGCCAAAGGGTCGATGGAGGACAGGCAGCTCCTCAGCCAAAGGGTCGATGGAGGACAGGCAGCTCCTCAGCCAAAGGGTCGATGGAGGACAGGCAGCTCCTCAGCCAAAGGGTCGATGGAGGACAGGCAGCTCCTCAGCCAAAGGGTCGATGGAGGACAGGCAGCTCCTCAGCCAAAGGGTCGATGGATGACAGGCAGCTCCTCAGCCAAAGGGTCGATGGAGGACAGGCAGCTCCTCAGCCAAAGGGTCGATGGAGGACAGGCAGCTCCTCAGCCAAAGGGTCGATGGAGGACAGGCAGCTCCTCAGCCAAAGGGTCGATGGAGGACAGGCAGCTCCTCAGCCAAAGGGTCGATGGATGACAGGCAGCTCCTCAGCCAAAGGGTCGATGGATGACAGGCAGCTCCTCAGCCAAAGGGTCGATGGATGACAGGCAGCTCCTCAGCCAAAGGGTCGATGGATGACAGGCAGCTCCTCAGCCAAAGGGTCGATGGAGGACAGGCAGCTCTGTGTGTTTTCTTTACAGCTCATGAATAAGAGGAAATTAGACCTTCGTTGTAACCCAATGGGTTGTTGTTGTTTCACCAATGTTTTGATCGTCCACTTTTAGGGCTATTTATCTTATTGTTGCATAATACATGTCAGATTAGTAAGCATTCAGGAGTTAAGTTAGGCCTGCAGATATTATAAATGTACTCTTAGAAGGTTGACGTGTTTCCCTGATTCAAATCCAACAGAATCAAATGAAACTTGTTAGAAGATTAGCAGGGGCTACAGGACACGAATGACTTATTAATAAGTACGTGTGATACTTAAACACATCTGAAGAAGCATGAACGCTAAAACCAAAGAGGAGTTGCAAAATAGTTTAGACTTTTACAGCAAAACTGTTCCTTTTATGATTAAAGAAAATGTTCAAATTTTTATTTTGGTTCATATCCGTTCTGACTTAAAAAACAACATTTGCTTTGGTAACAGGCAAGTTTTCACAGCACTACCAGAGACACTGGTCGCACACTAAAGACTGAAATAAGAACAAATAAATGTTTTTATTATAATCATGCCTTTTAATATCCTTATCAATTGATCATCTGGTCGGGATAAACAAGTGGATCATTTTGCTTTTCATGTATTTCATGTAGTTTAACCCATAACTAAAGAATTTGAATGTGTATGTTTTGAAAACTACATGAGTATATATCTGAACACAAGGCCCCAATAGTTTTCCACAGGGACCCTTGATGGAAGGTCAGTCCCATAAGAAAGGAAGCCCAACTGCTTCTCTAGTCTCCATCAACACAACCATAATGTCACAAAACCTTTCATTACGTGACTTAGGAGTTTAAAAAACGAAGACTCCAATGTATATCAAACTATTTGAAATCTTTGAAATCTATTAAGACAGATCCATTAAGAAGGTCAATCAAGCGCAGGTAGCCTACATTACATGAAACAACTGAATAACGCAGGTTTAACAGATTTACTGCACACGACACATCAGTCTCTCCTCCTCAGAGAATTAGTGAGTGACACACAGTATGGAGGGGTTGGAAAATACATTCCTAGTACAGGATTTGCTAACAAAACTTAGGAGGTTTGAGTAGCTTCCGCTCGGCCCCAAAACTGCTTCGTCGCCGGTATTTGCTGAGTATATGCTAATCAACCGTCTCTCTCTCTCCATTTTAAGAACAGCCCAGTCAGTTCTCACTAAGCTTTAATCCATGACGGTTCTTTCTGAACATGAGCTAATATTAGTTTCATGCCCCTGGTGAGTATGGACCTATATAGCTGGAGGGTACGCCCTGCTCCCGTTGTAGTGCACAGATTTTGACCAGGGCTCCAAAGTAGTGCACTGTATAGGGAGTAGGGTCCCATTTTTACCCTGACAGTGTCGTACATTACAGAGGATATTTCATCTTGCTTTGAACTTCTCTCTCCTGCATGCTGTATTTTCTCTGCTGGACTCTTAGCAGTCTCGTTCTCTTCCTGGTGAAATGCTACAACCACTAGCATTCCCTTAACGATCACTAATGTCTGAGATGCATGTCTCGCTTTAGGGCAATAATGGACTACGCTTCATTTGATAGTCCCGTGTTCATCAGATATTCACCTAGTAATAACACGGTGAAAGGGTAATTAGGTATTTTGTTGAATTCTTTGAAGGTAATACCAGAGTGCACGTTGTTAGATAAGTACCAAGTAAAACAGGACTGATGATATGCAAAGCTTGGGTTGCAGAAGAAGCTTCTACCAAGCTTTGAACTTGTACTGAGATCCAATGAGCTCTAAACCATCATTATGCCCCATTACTCACACCCTCTAAACAGGAGTTTGAACCTGTGAGGAGTCTGTTGTCTGACAGAGACAGTCGTGAACCAACAGCCTACAGTGGCCTGTTAGGCCGTGACACGCTGAGACCGGCAGATGTGCTTTAATATTCGCAAACATGCTGCTTTTCCAGGTTGGAAGAGAGACAACCTGAATCAGACGCCACAGCAGGTTACCGAGAGCAGAGAATAACGTTCAGGGCCACTGCAAGGTAAACACCAGTCATGCCTCCCCTGCTACACTTAATCAACAGCCCCAAGCATCAACACTGGGGTTGCATCCCAGATAGCACCCTATTCCCTACATAGTGCACTACTTTTGACCAGGACCCATAGGCTTCCCAAAGGGCTGTGGTCAAACGTAGTGCACTATGTAGGGAATAGGGTACCATTTGGGATGAACCCTGGCTCTGTCAGCCTCCCCAGCATGAGGCTCCTGACGGCTGCCCGTCTGGTTGGCGCCACCTCGGGCACTTCTCTCTCGCACTGATGGGATTATTTCTTATTTCATCTTTTTAAAAACGCTGAGGTACTGTACCGTCCCCCTTCCATGAGTAAGCACTTGAAAAACAAATAAGGAAATGGATTTTCTCTGGATAAAAGAAGGCTGGGGGAAGGTATTTGTTTTATTTCAAATTTGTTTGTTGAGTGCTGTGTGAGAGAGGTGGGTTTCAAACAGGTCGTTTTACCTTGCTTCTAAACAAACACCTTAATCAAAATTCTATTCTCGAAACACTTGCTTGGGAGGGGAGTGGCTTTAATAACAATAAGGACACCTGAGGTGCATTCGCATGAACCAACGAAGTCTTCAAACAAGGACCCCAAAATTGCAAAATACTTATCAGATAGGGTATGTGTTGGTTTATATCTGTCCAACTGAAAACCATGCACTTACTTCCAAGTCCCACACTAGCCAACGCACTGCATCACATTTAGACCCCAATACTTCCCAGAAATGCAATTCCATCTAGTAGATCTGATCTTGGGTTCATCTTCATAAGTCATTTGAGGACGCTGTCGATCTGGAGAGTTGCCTGTCTACCCATCCACATCGCTCTGTCCAAGCTGACGTTTCTTCTCCAGGATGAGTCTGGATTTGACTCCTAGCCCTACGATTTCTACAATATGGACACATTCTGACCGTTCTGATTGGTCCAAGAAACTGATGGGTTGGGCCAGAGTCAGCCTCCATCACGTTATCAACTTTGACACTCTGATTGGTTAGATTTGTTAGAGATGATCCAATCACTGATGAATGTGTCTTGTACAACACCCCTCATTTTGTGGAATTGCATTCAGGGTGAGTTGTCAGGCAAGAGAATGACAGGGTCTGGTCTCATCTACGTAACTCCCTTGTAACTCCCTTGTCCCCACTTCCTGCTAGGCCCAGTAATCCCACCTGTGTGGTGTGTATCTCTGACTACAAAGCCACCCTAAGGGGAGGGAAGGAGCCCAGAAGACAGCGGTGAGATGGAGATAAGGCTTCTCCTTCCCAGTGTCCACTAATAGCATTTCTCCCTGGCATCCCCCCTCGCCGTGGCTCTAAATCAAAACACAGTCTTTATTAATGGCTTGTCAGGTGACTTAACATTTATTTCATGTGAATTCATCTGAACGGGATTTTACAAATGGCTCAAGCGCCACGGCGTTGCTCCTGAACCTCCTTGTTGAAATAACGTGCCTTGTTTTTTCCCCCCCGTGAATTTCAATGACGGAACGTCATGGAGCGGCCGTTACCACTGTGTTACCACGCCGTTTGTTATTGTGGGTAAAAGGAACATGAGGAACGGCTATATTTAGGGTGGTCAGAAATATCCCAGCGTGAGGTCGTTTGTTAAAAACGATAGGCATTGTCAGGGGACATTGAGGCAGATGTCCCTGGTAGACATAGTCAATTAATCTCTTGGCATAATGCGGTGAGGAGAGAAATGCTTTCTGCACACAGACACACACACGTCCAAGACAAACCAAGCCAATTTGACACTCACAGGCCACCATTAAAGAACACAGACACACACACACACACATCCAATCAAAGTAAAAAAATGCTCAGCCAACGCTTCTACATCCTGTCCATTGCCTTAAATAACTCTTCCTCATCAAGCCGTTCAGTGTAACACTTTGAAGATGGAGGAGTGAGAGAGGGGGAAGAGAGCCAGACTGAATGAGCATGCCAACAAGAGATGCTAACAAGATGCATCTGTAGAAGAGATCTCCCCTAAACCTAAGTGAAGCCGGCAGGGTCTCTCTCGGCAGGATTTACGGTCACCCATTATTTCATTTTGTGAATACCAAGTGTTCCCCTGCATTGGCACTTCCAGAAAGAAGGCCTGGTGTGCTGACACAAATTGATTTTGGGAGCTAGGAGACAATCTATTTCCCTCTAAGCTGATAGAGAGAGAGAGAGAGAGAGAGAGAAAGAGAGAGAAATGGAGAGGGAGAGCGAGAGAGAGGGAGCGGGAGCGAGAGAGAGAGGGAAAGAGAGAAAGATAGAGCGGGAGAGCAAGAAAGAGACAGAGAGCAAGAAAGACAGAGAGAGAGAGAGAGAGAGAGAGAGAGAAAGACAGAGCGAGAGAGAGAGGTGGGATGGAGAGAGTGGTGAGGAAGGGCTAGATAGAGGGTTCTAGGAAGGCTGATGGAGGTGGCTTGGCAGCTACTTCCCATCTCTAAAGACTAACACTGTTGCAGATCCCATCTGTGGTAACAGAATTTAAATATGAACAGTGGGGAGAACAAGTATTTGATACACTGCCGGTTTTGCAAGTTTTCCTACTTACAAAGCATGTAGTGGTCTGTCATTTTTATCATAGGTACACTTCAACTGTGAGAGACGGAATCTAAAACAAAATCCAGAAAATCACATTGTATGATTTTTAAGTAAGTAATTTACATTTTATTGCATGACATAAGTATTTGATACATCCGAAAAGCAGAACTTAATATTTGGTACAGAATCCTTTGTTTGCAATTACAGAGATCATACGTTTCCTGTAGTTCTTGACCAGGTTTGCACACACTGCAGCAGGGATTTTGGCCAACTCCTCCATACAGACCTTCTCCAGATCCTTCAGGTTTCAGGGCTGTCGCTGGGCAATACGGACTTTCAGCTTCCTCCAAAGATTTTCTATTGAGTTCAGGTCTGGAGACTGGCTAGGCCAGTCCACTCCACTCCTGGCTGTGTGTTTCGGGTCCTTGTCATGCTGGAAGACCCAGCCATGACCCATCTTCAATGCTCTTACTGAGGGAAGGAGGTTGTTGGCCAAGATCTCGCGATACATGGCCCCATCCATCCTCCCCTCAATACGGTGCAGTCGTCATGTCCCCTTTGCAGAAAAGCATTCCCAAAGAATGATGTTTCCACCTCCATGCTTCATGGTTGGGATGGTGCTCTTGGGGTTGTACTCATCCTTCTTCTTCCTCCAAACACGGCGAGTGGCGTTTAGACCAAAAAGCTCTATTTTTGTCTCATCAGACCACATGACCTTCTCCCATTCCTCCTCTGGATCATCCAGATGGTCATTGACAAAACTTCAGACGGGCTTGGACATGCGCTGGCTTGAGCAGGGGGACCTTGCGTGCGCTGCAGGATTTTAATCCATGACGGCGTAGTGTGTTACTAATGGTTTTCTTTGAGACTGTGGTCCCAGCTCTCTTCAGGTCACTGACCAGGTCCTGCCGTGTAGTTCTGGGCTGATCCCTCACCTTCCGCATGATCATTGATGCCCCACGAGGTGAGATCTTGCATGGAGCCCCAGACCGAGTGTGATTGACCGTCATCTTGAACTTCTACCATTTTCTAATAATTGCGCCAACAGTTGTTGCCTTCTCACCAAGCTGCTTGCCTATTGTCCTGTAGCCCATCCCAGCCTTGTGCAGGTCTACAATTTTATCGCTGATGTCCTTACACAGCTCTCTGGTCTTGGCAATTGTGGAGAGGTTGGAGTCTGTTTGATTGAGTGTGTGGACAGGTGTCTTTTATACAGGTAACAAGTTCAAACAGGTGCAGTTAATACAGGTAATGAGTGGAGAACAGGATGGTTTCTTAAAGAAAAACTAACAGGTCTGTGAGAGACGGAATTCTTACTGGTTGGTAGGTGATCAAATACTGATGTCATGCAATAAAATGAAAATGAATTACTTAAAAATCATACAATGTGATTTTCTGGATTTTTGTTTTAGATTCCGTCTCTCACAGTTGAAGTGTACCTATGATACAAATGACAGACCTCTACATGTTTTGTAAGTAGGAAAACCTGCAAAATCGGCAGTGTATCAAATAATTGTTCTCCCCACCCTATCTATCTGTCTGTCTGTCTGTCTGTGTGTGTCTGTGTGTCTGTCTGTGTCTGTGTCTGTCTGTCTGTGTGTGTGTGTCTGTCTGTCTGTGTGTCTGTCTGTGTGTGTGTGTGTGTGTGTGTGTGTGTGTATGTGTGTATGTGTGTATGTATGTATGTATGTATGTATGTATGTATGTATGTATGTATGTACAGTGGGGCAAAAAAGTATTTAGTCAGCTACCAATTGTGCAAGTTCTCACACTTAAAAAGATGAGAGGCCTGTAATTTTGCCCCACTGTATGTATGTACACGTTGCATTCTCTTTATATAACTGCATAACTACCAACACATTGAGGAGATGCGCCAGGCAGCAGAATATGATCAACTTTGCATTAATGTAAATTAATTAGTGATCTGTAGTCGGTGCAATAAGAGCATCCTTCCTTCCTGAGTCCTCGGTACAAAGCAAGTTCTTTTTTTGTTTGTTGGTTAATTAGAATAGAGCTCCTGCGGTTTGGATTCCAAATCATCATGGAGGGAACTGCCAAAGTTATCATACATTCATCCATTTAATGTAGTTAGCAAACACGTTAGCAAAGACCCTCATAATTGTAAGACTTCACTTTGATTTGAAGCTAATATATAAAAAAAAATGTTAGCCTTTATTTAACTAGGCAAGTCAGTTAAGAACAAATTCTTATTCTCAATGACGGCCTAAGTGTGTTAACTGCCTGTTCAGGGGCAGAACGACAGATTTGTACCTTGTCAGCTCGGGGGTTTGAACTTACAACCTTCCGGTTACTAGTCCAACGCTCTAACCACTAGCCTTCTTTTAAATGTATTGCTGTTTTAAAAGGGATGGACAGAAAAGTGATCATCTCTCTCTCTGGTAAATCCACATGACCCAGTAGGTAAAACAAGACCGACAATACATTTGTCCTTCAGTTTGGACAGCCCCGTCTTACTAATGAGGTATTTAGTGCCAGTGCGTTCTCAAAATTAGTCCCACGGGAAGGTCCCTCTGGGTTTGGAGAAGAAGAGTGCCTAGAGACCGAGAGGTGCGGCAATACTTCATATTGACAGGGAGAATTAATAGTGAGAGAATGTTCATTATTTCCATTGAGGTTGTTTTAACAGAGGAACTAATCTCTTCTGCTTCTCTGTCTCCCTCCGTTCCTCCCAAAGGGAAGCTAGTGTGTCTGGTCCGATGCCCACGGAGCCTGCGGCAAACTCCAACTTTTACAATGAACGACTTAGGTAATACATGATTTATTGCCTGGACTTGGCTGTGGAAAACTGTCAAAATTACTGGCGGCCACTTTCCAGACAGAATCCTGTGGGTGTTTTTGTTTTCCCTTCTAAAAGTCGTCTGCCAACACTAATGGAATCTAAAAAGGAAACGCTGAAAAAAGGAAATTTGACAGAAACTAAGAAAAATGAGTGAAGTTATTTTTTGCCATTCGTCAATGTGTTCCGGACTGCCTCCTTTCCTACCGTTTAATGCCAACTTGTCGTCTCGAGCGGATATTTCAAACAGAGGCTTAAGCGAGACTCGCTTCTCCACATAACTCCCCAAAGACCAGCACCCTTGTCATCATCCAAACACACACCTGGTAAATGTAGGATCCATGATAACAGAGCCTTTTTGGATCATCTCATTAAGACTTGTGAATATTCATAAATTGTGGTGATGGTAATCTCCTGTGAGGACCAATCTGTGATCAACAGCTTCTGTCTGTCAATGTCAATGACAACAGGATGCTCTGGGGACATTGTTAGCTTTCCATTGTGCGACATGAGTTGCATTTCAAAGCTCAACACTCAATCCAAACAAAGCCACAGTCCTATTGAGAAGAATTCAAAATGACCTCTTTCAATATGGCAAGTTTTCTTCTTTGCCAGCCTTGCCGAAAAGTCATCCGGCATCTCCTATTTACCAAGTTTATTCAATTTAAGAAGTTCATGTTAGAACTATGAAAAGACTTTGGCTAAACAATGTATTATCCCACAATATTTCCGTCATCTTGCCAAACCAAACTTACAAGTCAGTGAGCTTCCATTAACTGCTAAAACAGAATGCTTGAGAAAGATTCTGAGACTTGTACACTGTAAAAAGTAATTAGTTCGGGCCTCCCGAGTAGTGCAGCAGTCTAAGGCACTGCATCGCAGTGCTAAAGGTATCACTACAGACCTGGGTTCGATCCCAGGCTGTATTACAACTGTCTGTGATTGGGAGTCCCATAGGGTGGCGCACAATTAGCCCAGCATCATCCGAGTTAAGGGAGGGTTTGGCCGGGGGGGCTTTACGTGGCTCATCGTGCTCTAGCGACTCCTTGTGGCTGGGCGGGCACCTGCAGGCTGGCCTCGGTCGTCAGTTGAACAGTGTTTCCTCCGACACATTGGTGCAGCTGGCTTCCGGTTTAAGCAGGCGGGTGTTAAGAAGTGCAGTTTGGCGGGTCATATCTTGGACGCATGACTTGACCTTTGCCTCCCGAGCCCCTTTGGGAGTTGCAGCGATGAGACAAGATCAAAACAGGAGGTAAAATAAAAAACACAAAAAACATTTAGTTCAACTAAAAAAAACTGTTTGTGGAAACTTTGTTGTCTAGAACTATTTCAGTTACCCAACTCCAAGTATTGCAGTGTTCAAGAAATAATGTACCAATGTGACATCGTCACCCATATTGTTATCTTTCAAAGTTGTAAATACTTAACTGTTTTGTGTTCTATGAACTTTTGTTACACTAAATTGCATTATGCATTCTGAACCATAACCATTGAAGATAATTGAACATGAATATTTGATGTAGTGAACATAAAATTGAAGGGTCCCTTCTACTTAAATGTTTTAACCTTTAATAGTATTTGTAAGTAGTAGGTTGTTCTGATTAGTAATTGTCAGTGGTCATCACTTCATGTTTACCATTGTTTTATGTATTTGACGATTTGTAATTTTAACCCTCTTTAGCAGGCTTGGTTGAGCACAATGCTCATTCCTCTAGCAGTAACTGGAAGGTATAGCTGCAAGCAGTGGCGACCCGTCATTCAGGGCAGGTGGGGGGCTTGCATGTTTTGGGGGGCTTGCATGTTTTGGGGGGCTTGCATGTTTTGTATGTTATTTTGGCATTACTACATGTCACATTTCAGTTTGCAAACAATCTAACAAAAATATATACAGTTGAAGTTGGAAGTTTACATACACCTTAGCCAACTACATTTAAACTCAGTTTTTCACAATTCCTGACATTTAATCCTAGTAAAAAAAAAAAGCCAGACTACGGTTTGCAACTGCACATGAGGACAAAGATAGTACTTTTTGAAGAAATGTCCTCTGGTCTGATGAAACAAAAATAGAACTGTTTGGCCATAATGACCATCGTTATGTTTGGAGGAAAAAGGGGGAAGCTTGCAAGCCAAAGAACACCCTCCCAACCGTGAAGCACGGGGGTGGCAGCAGCATGTTGTGGGGGTGCTTTGCTGCAGGAGGGACTGGTGCTCTTCACAAAATAGATGGCATCATGAGTCAGGAAAATTTTGTGGATATATTGAAGCAACATCTCAAGACATCAATCAGGAAGTTAAAGCTTGGTCACAAATGGGTCTTCCAAATGGACAATGATCCTAAGCATACTTACAAAGCTGTGGCAAAATGGCTCCAATTGATGTCAATTAGTTATCAGAAGCTTCTAAAGCCATAGCATAATTTTCTATAATTTTCCAAGCTGTTTAAAGGCACAGTCAACTTTGATTACGTTAACTTCTGACCCACTGGAATTGAAATACAGTGAATTATAAGTGAAATAATCTGTCTGTAAACAATTGTTGGGAAAAATTACTACGCAAAGTAGATGTCCTAACCGACTTGCCAAAACTATAGTTTGTTAACAAGAAATTTGTGGAGTGTTTGAAAAACGAGTTTTAATGACTCCAACCTAAGTGTATGTAAACCTCCGACTTCAACTGTTAATCATTGAGTTAATATAGACGCATACTAACACGGTCTCTTTTTTGTTCTCTTGAGTAAGGCAGCTCAAAAATGCAGATGTTTCAGCCTAGCTCAGTGCTTTCTGTTGTGGTGGTGCAGGCCAGCAGAAAATACGGAACATTGCGCCATGATTCGCTTAGGATTCTGTCACTCATGGGGACACTACTTCACTGCCAAGTCTAAGGGTAAAGCTCTAAAATTCTAGCCCCTTGGGTGCTGCCATAGTTACATTAGAAGTGCCCATCCAAGAAGGCTCAAGGTCATTGGCCACAGATAAAATTACATAAAATCACGTTATATCTACAGTAGCTTTGATTGGACTGATCATGTCAACATCATACTTTCAAAATCTTATCTAGCAGTCATCATCATGAATCAAGTCAACAATATACTGGTCAATCCTATTTAATCCTTGTCATATGAAGATAAATAATGAAGAGAAATTGTAGATAAAACGTATCGGTGCTCATCGGCCATTGGACATAAACATTACACAACAAGTTGGAAATCGCAAATTCAACAATGAGTGGTTTGGAAGGAGTCAGTAGCTATCTGCAAGCATTGCAAATCAATCATTAGCCTGCTATTCAGTGGAGTGGCTGTGAAAAAAAAGATTCAACATTGGCCATGCTGTCAATGAAGCATGATTTGTGCCGTGCTCAAAAGAACTGATAACTCGGAACTGCAAATTCTGACTTTACTGAGTTCAAGACAACTGGTAACTCGGGAAAAACGAGCTAAGACTGGGAAAATATGTTTTGAACTTTCATCCAACTGGAAATTGTACATCGGGAACTCGGGCCTCTTCTAGAGCTACGACCTAAAGATCACTGACGTCATCATGATTCAACCCTTTTTCCTGACTTCCCAGTTGTCTTGAATGCATGATAAATCCAGAGAATGCCAGACTTTGATGACAAAGTTTGATGACAAAATTTGCCACGAAGGACCTCCGTGCCACCATCCTGTTCAAGTGAGCACAGCACAACAAGGTGAGTCCAAAAATGTCTTATTATTATGTAATATGCCTGGGAGATTATGTAATATGCTTGGGAGATATGTATACTGTAGCTAAGAAAGCAATACTAAGTGTATGTTGTGTAGTAAGCTGTTAGTAGCCAATATGCCTCACTCTAATAATTTGGTCTATTTTCACCTCTTAATTTTCCCTACTGTTCTGACTTGGTGGTGCACATGGCCTATAACCTGTTTTTGAGAAATGTAATCATCGAATATTGTAAGAGCTTTCATTGTTTGCTAATATGCGCCCCTTATTTATCCAATGGTTCTGAATTGGTGTACAGGGAGAACACTGTAAGAACGGCCCATGTTTTGAATTCTGTCGCTGTTAATTCAGCCTCAGTTCCCGCTCAGCCCAGTCAAAACTGTTCGCTGCTCTGGCCCCCCAATGGTGGAACAAACTCCCTCACGACGCCAGGACAGCGGAGTCAATCACCACCTTCCGGAGACACCTGAAACCCCACCTCTTCAAGGAATACCTAGGATACGATAAAGTAATCCTTCTCACCCCCCCCCCCCCCCCCTTAAATGATTTAGATGCACTATTGTAAAGTGGCTGTTCCACTGGATGTCAGAAGGTGAATTCACCAATTTGTAAGTCGCTCTGGATAAGAGCGTCTGCTAAATGACTTAAATGTAATGTAAATGTAAATGCTGTACATTTCAAAAGTGCTGAACAAATAGTTATATTGACAACGTCTGTCCTAGCTCGCTCATTAATGTCTTAATCAAAATCACAGATTGCCTCTTATCCGCTCATCGTTCCATTATGCCATAGTCAGTAGAGACCACGTTTGTTTAAGTAAGTCAGCCATATCAGCTATGTTTTTTTAAAGGCAGTAAATGAGGCTGAATTAACTGTTTCGCTGCCAGACAAGGCTTCACTGTTAGCCAGGTGTAGCAGTGGTATAGTGCAATTAATGTATTGTTTAGTGTTGTGTAGTTGCATGCATCCCACATGCATGTAACTGACTGTAAGCATGCCAATCAGCACTGACTGTAAGCATTACAGGATGCTGCATTAGCCACAGTCATTAAGAGTGGTGCACATGACCTTGTTGATGGTGGGAATGGCTTGTCTCTTTATTAAACATCAATTTGTCCGACGGTTTTGATATCCATTCTCGATGGACTGATTAGGATTTTTCAACGCCGATACCGATAATTGGAGGACCAATTATTTATTTTTTTAAATGTATTTGTAATAATGACAATTACAACAATAATGAATAAACACTTATTTTAACTTAATATAATACATCAATAAAAATCTATTTAGCCTCAAATAAATAATGAAACATGTTCAATTTGGTTTAAATAATGCGAAAACAAAGTGTTGGAGAAGAAAGTAAAAGTGCAATATTTGCCATGTAAAAAAGCTAACGTTAACGTTCCTTGCTCAGAACATGAGAACATATGAAAGCTGGTGGTTCCTTTTAGCATGAGACTTCAATATTCCAAGGTAAGAGGTTTTAGGTTGCAGTTAATATAGTATTTATAGGACTATTTCTCTCTATACCATTTGTATTTCATATACCTTTGACTATTGGATGTTTTTATAGGCACTTTAGTATTGCTAGTGTAACAGTATAGCTTCCGTCCCTCTCATCGCCCCTACCTGTGCTCGAACCAGGAACACTTTCGACAACAGCCACCCTCAAAGCATCGTTACCCATCTCTCCACAAAATCCGCGGCCCTTGCAGAGGAAGGGGAACAACTACTCCAAGTCTCAGAGCGAGTGACGTGTGAAACGCTATTAGCGCGCACCCCGCTAACTAGCTAGCCATTTCACATCGGTTACACCAGCCTAATCTCGGGAGTTGATAGGCTTGAAGTCATAAACAGCTCAATGCTTGAAGCACAGGGAAGAGCTGCTGGCAAATGCTTGAAAGTGCTGTTTGAATGAATGCTTACGAGCCTGCTGCTGCCAACTATTGCTCAGTTAGACTGGTCTATCAAATCATAACCTTAATTATAACATAATAACACACAGAAATACGAGCATTGGTCATTAATAAGGGCGAATCCGGAAACTATAATTTCAAAAAACAAAACGTTTATTATTTCAGTGAAATACGGAACTGTTCCATATTTTATCTAACAGGTGGCATCCCTATGTCTAAATATTGCTGTTACATTGTACAACCTTCAATGTTATGTCATAACAATTCTGGCAAATTAGTTCGCAACGAGCCAGGCAGCCCAAACTGTTGCATATAACCTGACTCTGCGTGCAATGAACGCAAGAGAAGTGACACAATTTCACCTGGTTAATATTGCCTGCTATCCTGGATTTCTTTTAGCTAAATATGCAGGTTTAAAAATATATACTTCTGTGTATTGATTTTAAGAAAGGCATTGATGTTTATGGTTAGGTACAGTCGTGCAACGATTGTGCTTTTTTCACTAATGCGCTTTTGTTAAATCATCCCCCATTTGGCGAAGTTGGCTGTCTTTGTTAGGAATAAATAGTCTTCCCACAGTTCACAACGAGCCAGGCGGCCCAAACTGCTGCATATAACGTGACTCTGTTGCAAAAGAAGGGACACAATTTACCTAGTTAAAATAAGTTCATGTTAGCAGGCAACATTAACTAAATATGCAGGTTTAAAAATATATACTTGTGTATTGATTTTAAGAAAGGCATTGATGTTTATGGTTAGGTACACATTGGAGCAACGACAGTCCTTTTTCGCGAATGCGCACTGCATCGATTATATGCAATGCAGGACACACTAGATAAACTAGTAATATCATCAACCATGTTATAAGATAAGTTTAATGCTAGCTAGCAACTTACCTTGGCTTCTTACTGCATTCGCGTAACAGGCAGGCCCCTCGTGGAGTGCAATGAGAGGCAGGTGGTTAGAGCGTTGGACTAGTTAACTGTAAGATTGCAAGATTGAATCCCCGATCTGACAATGTAAAAATCTGTCGTTCTGCCACTGAACAAGGCAGTTAATCTACCATTCCTAGGCCGTCATTGAAAATAAGAGTATGTTCTTAACTGACTTGCCTAGTTAAATAAAGGTGTAAAAAAAACATGTTTTAAATTGGCCAAAAATACAGATTTCCGATTGTTATGAAAACTTGAAATCGGACCTAATTAATCAGCCATTCCGATTAATCGGTCGACCTCTAATTTGTTCATCATTAACAATTACACCTCATAGCACAACAAGCTGCTCTATTTTAGAAATATGCTTCACATATGCATACAACATTGTGTGAGAGTATCAGTCAAAAAAATGTTGAATTACCCACAATCCTCTAAAAACAGACCCACATGGCACTGTTAAATATTCACAACTTGCAAAAACATTAGAATTCTATCTCAGCACTACACAGATAGTGTTTTTTACTCAAATATCAGTGTCTGACTACTACTTTATTTTAAGTAAAGACGTAAAATATGATAAAATCAAGTAAGATCAACTTATTTAATAAATGTTAGATTGACTTTAAAATATTAAATAATCATAACTTGTAATAACTCAATCTTAAAGTTTACTCAATAACTTAAAACTTGTTCACAGTTCTCAAAAACGTTAAGCGATAAGAGATCTTATTGAGATAGTTAGTAGTTAGTACCACTTATATGGTTTGAGTTCATCTGACCGTTGGAGATGTTTGAGTAGCCACTACTCAACTTCTTTAATGAATTAGGCAGTAACTTTTCACAGTGCATTCTACTATGATGAACTCAAAGGACTTTTATGCAACGATCACATATAAATAGGCTGTCAGTCACATTAGAATTAAGTCATAAATGTTTATTAATGAGCGCATAAAAGTCTGTCGGGCTTTTATGCATCAGACCTTATTTTCAAGTGATTCTTAATGAAGCAGGCTTTTGCCACAGTGTTTAATACAGAGTCGTACAGTTACAAATGGTGGCCAGATCATCACTCTGAACAGAACTAGAACAAAACACTGCTAGAGAAAGAAAATATGGCTGCCGTACCATTTTTGTGGTCGAGGCTAATGTTGACATGAAGGTCGCCACGTACACCTTGCATTCTAAACCTGCCCCAGGAAACGGGAGAAAGAATTTAATTTAACCCAATCCCCTTTACAACATATTCAAACATTTAATTAAGACCACATACTGTACCTCTGACTCACTGAAACCACATACCTCGGACTCGCTGAAAGTTCATTACAGCAGACCTAGCTGTCATGTGTCTCTCTGTGTAGCTTCATGGGAATTTTGTATCCAAGGATAAATTCTAGGCTATGTAGGTATTCTCCACCAACACTACATCTGTGGCTCTATGACAAGAAAGAGGCAAAGTGGTTTGGTTTAGTTATGAGGTTAAGAACCTTAGGGAGATGGAGGTGATTCATGTGATGCTGTGACTAGAATAAGGTCACACAATACAACAGATATGAGAAAGTAGGGGAGTGGGTGGGAGTTAAATAAAGAGATGGAGAAAGAGAGAGAGAGGGAGGGAGAGAGAGAGCCAGAGAGATAGCCAGGGAGCGAGGGAGGGACAATTTGCCTCAGAAACCAATGAAGTCGACCAGTAACAGCTTGAAGATTTGGTAAAGAATTAAATAGAAACTTCAGAAGGGGGAATTTGACAACTCCATAGTGTTCCCTCCTTAATGATTTGATGATTAGGCCATCTGTTTTATCTGTAATGAATAAACCATGACAAGCAGTGCTGTTGCGCTCCATAAAAATGTACATAATGCAACATAGTTTAGAAAGACACTAAAGGATGTAAAAAGAAAGACATTTGTATGTAAAACAACAGAATGCTATCTAACAGCATGAGAGACCGTGTACACACAGTAGCCTTCGGCAACAATGATCACACCATTAAAATACAGCATGCCATGTTCACGGTCTCTGCCATTGTGTCCAAATGGGATAACACATTTCGTCTGACTAAGATCGTGCATATGAGAAAGTAGGCGAGTGGGTGGGAGTTAGAGAGAGAGTTAGAAAGTCTTCTCAAGCTTTGTTGATTTCAAAAAAGCCTTTGACTCAATTTGGCATGAGGGTCTGCTATACAAACTGATGGAAAGTGGTGTTGGGGGTAAAACATACAACATTATAAAATCCATGTACACAAACAACAAGTGTGCGGTTAAAATTGGCAAAAAACACACACATTTCTTCACACCGGGTCGTGGGGTTAGACAGGGATGCAGCTTAAGCCCCACACTCTTCAACATATATATCAACGAATTGGCGCGGGCACTAGAAAAGTCTGCAGCACCCGGCCTCGCCCTACTAGAATCCGAAGTCAAATGTCTGCTGATGATCTGGTGCTTCTGTCACCAACCAAGGAGGGCCTACAGCAGCACCTAGATCTTATGCACAGATTCTGTCAGACCTGGGCCCTGACAGTAAATCTCAGTAAGACCAAAATAATGGTGTTCCAAAAAAGGTCCAGTCACCAGGACCACAAATACAAATTCCATCTAAACACTGTTGCCCTAAAGCACACAAAAAACTATACATACCTTGGCCTAAACATCAGCGCCACAGGTAACTTCCACAAAGCTGTGAACGATCTGAGAGACAAGGCAAGAAGGGCATTCTATGCCATCAAAAGGAACATAAATTTCAACATACCAATTAGGGATTTGGCTAAAAATACTTGAATCAGTCATAGAGCCCATTGCCCTTTATGGTTGTGAGCTCTGGGGTCCGCTCACCAACCAAGACTTCACAAAATGGGACAAACACCAAATTGAGAGACTGTACGCAGAATTCTGCAAAAATATCCTCCGTGTACAACGAAGAACACCAAATAATGCATGCAGAGCAGAATTAGGCCGATACCCACTAATTATCAAATTCCAGAAAAGAGCCGTTAAATTCTATAACCACCTAAAAGGAAGCGATTCCCAAACCTTCCATAACAAAGCGATCACCTACAGAGAGATGAACCTGGAGAAGAGTCCCCTAAGCAAGCTGGTCCTGGGGCTCTGTTCACAAACACAAACACACCCCACAGAGCCCCAGGACAGCAGCACAATTAGACCCAACCAAATCATGAGAAAACAAAAAGATAATTACTTGACACATTGGAAAGAATTAACAAAAAAACAGAGCAAACTGGAATGCTATTTGGCCCTACACAGAGAGTACACAGCGGCAGAATACCTGACCACTGTGACTGACCCAAAATTAAGGAAAGCTTTGACTATGTACAGACTCAGCGAGCATAGCCTTGTTATTGAGAAAGGCCGCCGTAGGCAGACATGGCTCTCAAGAGAAGACAGGCTATGTGCTCACTGCCCACAAAATGAGGTGGAAACTGAGCTGCACTTCCTAACCTCCTGCCCAATGTATGATCATATTAGAGAGACATATTTCCCTCAGATTACACAGATCCAGAAAGAATTCGAAAACAAATCCAATTTTGAAAAACTCCCATATCTACTGGGTGAAATTCCACAGTGTGCCATCACAGCAGCAAGATTTGTGACCTGTTGCCACGAGAAAAGGGCAACCAGTGAAGAACACACACCATTGTAAATACAACCCATATCTATGCTTGTTTATTTTGTGTCCTTTACAATTTGTACATTATTAAAACACTGTATATATATATATGATATGACATTTGTAATGTCTTTATTGTTTTGAAACTTCTGTATGTGTGATGTTTACTGTTAATTTTTATTGTTTATTTCACTTTATATATTAACTTTATATATTATCTACCTCACTTGCTTTGGCAATGTTAACACATGTTTCCCATGCCAATAAAGCCCTTGAATTGAATTGAATTGAGAGAGAGAGTGAGAGAGAGTGTGAGAGAGAGAGTTAGAGAGAGAGAGTTAGAGAGTTAGAGAGAGAGAGAGAGAGAGAGTTAGAGAGAGAGAGTTAGAGAGAGTGAGAGTTAGAGAGTGAGAGAGTTAGAGAGTGAGAGAGAGAGAGTGAGAAAGTCAGAGAGAGAGAGAGAGAGAGAGTGAGAGAGAGAGAGAGAGAGAGAGAGAGAGAGAGAGAGAGAGAGAGAGAGAGAAACCATTGAAGTCTGCCAGTAACTGCTTGTAGACTTGGTAAACAATTAAAAAGAAACTTCAGAAGAGGGAATGTGAAAACTCAAAAGTTTTCTCTCCTTAAAAAAACTTTTTATATCAATATCATGTCATTTCAGGGTAACAAGTGAGCACCTTACTGTAATAGGTTTCCATTGAAATGGGCAAAAAGAGCTTTTAGGCAAGAAAAACAATTTCTCAATAAAGGATTTTGCTAGGACTGTCTGGGAGTGGTCTGAGTGGGGAGTGGGAGACTGAAAACAAACTATTGGCAGATTGGCAGATTGGCTATTTGTCTAATAACCCATTTACTTCATGGTGATGTCACCATGGAAAGCTGAAACTCTCGCCCATGCAAACCTGCTGATTAGAAGGTCCAGTGTAGATTATATTTACAACCAGGAAATAACTACCAGAAAATAACACTGATCCCATTTTTCCCACACTTCTACAGTGTTAGTTTCATCAGCTGTTGTGCAACATGATACACAACGAAGGGTAAACAGAAAGTAGCCCTTAAAACAACAGCACGTCATGACTCATGAGTGTTTCAGGATCTCTGCAGTTGTTTCCAAATGGGATAACCCACTTTATCTGGCTGAGAGAGATACATGGAAACAAGGAATGTCAAGCCACCTGAGCCAGCGCTCAGGAAAACAGTATCCTACCACACGTGACATATAATTAATAACGACATAACAAGACAACAGGGCATCTCTTCAGTCAGAGCGGTCTCCCTTTAAATCTCACAGTCCCACCTCTATCTCCCATCCAATACTTGAAACTGCTTTATCTCCCATCCAATACTTGAAACTGCTTTATCTCCCATCCAATACTTGAAACTCATACTGTCTGTATGATTAAACCTCTGGTTTACCGAACGCTGCGTCTTCCACTGGCTCGCTATCGAGGCCCGTTGATTAACCAGAGGACCTGGGTTTTATTTGCAAGGGGACCACTTGTCTTTCTCTACCCCATGTGCTCAAGTACTATTCACTGCAGGGGCAATTAATTAAACACCAGTCAACTGTGAATAATACATGAACCGCCATGATATCCCTCCTGAATACCCCGTCATTTATGTGGCGGCCGTCGCTTCTTTAAGAAATAAAGAAGCCCGGGAGGGATACAAAGAAAGAGTGGATGGAAACTGGAAAGGAGGAGAAGAGGTGGAGAAACAGACAACGCCAGCATGCAAATGTTCTCATCCATCTTGCCGGGGAACACTGAGTGCGGGTTTATCTGATCCTAGTGAAGCAGTCCATCTCTGTCGACAGACTACACTTAGACAACCTGCTAGCTATAAACCGGGATGCTAATGGCACTGGCTACCAAATGCTAAGGGGAAAACTCACTCATCCGAGTGGGTTAGCATCTTGCGCACTCTTACAACCCACGGCTTAATCCCCATTGCCACTGTCCCACTGTATCATTGAGTCAGCCTGAGTGAGTTAGTGGTGCAAGGGATTATGAGGTAAAGTACCTTGGATGACCGCTGTACCGGCCAGGGAGCAAAAGGAATCCAGAGATGTTCTTACAACCTGTTTCTGCACTTGCGGTTGCCGTTGGAGGGTACGGGAGAATACAAGCCACTAAATGTGGGTTCCAGAACCCACCACAACATCAGAACACTGCACTGGTGGCATGACCACTGTCCAGGTCAGACTTTCCTTACATGTTGTCATGACGTTGGCCTGGGGGTAGGTTTATGACAGTCATAAATACCTCTTCCCCCCTTTTTCCTCTCTCTACCCTACTGATGTGAAATTTGAAAACCCCTTGGTTAACATACAGATTCTGGGAACATCAGAAGGTGGGGGGAAATGAACTATATTCTGGTAATCCGACCAATTGAATATATGCGGTGGTACTAAATTAATATGATGTCAGTTCAGTTGTCATCTGAGACATTCTCATCAATGATAAGATGCCATAAACTCTACAGTGGAAAGTCTGCACATTGTAGTTATCGGATTTAGAATGGATAAAATACTGTATTTACGATAGCACAGCTTCTTCCTTTGGTCCTCAGTCTTCCCGCTCTTTCACTCAAATCCAGCCCTTTTCTTTTGTGTAACCAGCTGTCATATCTGTTCCGCCCGCTAGGGACGTTTTCCTTTATGACGTAATTTGTAATCAAGGTATAATTCATTATGTGTATATGTAATTCTGTGTGATTAGTTAGGTATTTAATAAATAAATAATGAAACCCAATTTTGTATTACTGATTCAACTTGTTAGCCAGGGTTCGTGAAGATAACCAAGAATTTACAACTTTCAGATGAGACTGAATTAAGGTGACCATTAATATTGACTGCTATTGATGTAAAATATTACTAGGTCTTTAACAGTTTATTCTGAAGATAACAGCTCTATAGATATTCTTTTGTGGTGCCCCGACTCTCTAGTTAATTACATTTACATGATTAGCTCAATCGGGTAATATTAATTACGGAGAAATGATTTTATGGAATAGCATGTCATATCACTTAATCCGGCATAGCCAAAGACACGACAATGTAGAAACTGAAAATCTGGAAATGACTAGAGCACATCGGAGAGTGGAATGACATGGCAGAATGGAAGCTACAGTAGTACTGACACTGTTGTTGGGAACACTCCAAACCAGGGAAGATGACCAGTTGAGGCAGGACTTTGATAGAGCCAGGGACATGTAAGACTATTAGTTTTGCATCTTACCAGCAACAAATGAAGCCACTACTGCACAAATGGACTCACCTTGCAACTCTATGTGAAATGTACAACCGTCTTTATACAAAGGATGATGGTTGCAGCAGTGTAGTGGACTTTTTCAATGTTTTCCAATGCAGGAAATATCACACAAACACTGGCACAGTAATGCTCATCTGCATGCTGATAGGTCCGTGCACTTTCACATAGAAATGTACACACGCCCCTCACGTTGGCTTCAAATTCTGCCACAAGATTCACCAACACACTGTCACCACACACACTCAGCAAATTCATTAAATAAACTTCTCCTACCTGGCGTCGAAGGACGTCGTCAGGAAGAAAAAAAGCTTGCGTCCGTCCCTCTGCGTGTGTGTCCGGCCTCTCGGTCTTGTTGATGTGCTATTGATAGAGAGGAGAACACGGAGGTAAACAGACCTGCACCTCTAGGCACTGCACTAGTTACTCTACAGATCTGTTGCTGTGTTTACAGTACAGACAGAGATTCTGAGGACAATGTCAACAGCAGCAGCAAGAGCAGCTGTCCTATAGCCTGGCTGGCTGACTGGACAAAACCACCCGCTTGGAGCGGAGAAACACACTGCCAGGGAAAGGTCAGGGGGGAGACCGGAGGGAGGGGGGAGGGGGGAAGCGAGGGAGAGACAGAGGAGAGAGGAGGGGATAGGGGGATTGTTAACGATTGGTGCCCTGGCAGTGGCGCAGCGGCGAGGGAGCGAGGGGAGCATTGGGGTTGGACAGGCAGGGGTGCAGCTGAATACCAGAGCGGTTCCCAGATGGCTGTGTGGGTTCGCTGCAGCTCTGGCAATGTGGTGACTGCAGCACAAACTAACTTTATTTTCATTGGCTCCTGCTGCCTCTGTCCAGAGTAGAGATAGATGGCCCCTTCTTGAGCAAGGGAGTGTGTGTGAGAGAGAGAGGAGGGAATGGGGGTGGTTGACATGCTGCTCTTGTAGAGGGCACCACACTAGGGAATGCTTATGTCTCTGTGTGTGTGTGTGTGTGTGTGTGTGTGTGTGTGTGTGTGTGTGTGTGTGTGTGTGTGTGTGTGTGTGTGTGTGTGTGTGTGTGTGTGTGTGTGTGTGTGTGTGTGTGTGTGTGTGTGTGTGTGTGTGTGTGTGTGTGTAATAGCGCACAGCTATATAAAATTCATAAGCTCTCCTTGGGCAGCAGCAAAGGAATCAGTAAAGATGAAGCACACACACACACACACACACACACACACACACACACACACACACACACACACACACACACACACACACACACACACACACACACACACACACACACACACACACATTTTTCAAGTGTTGCTTGTTGAAAATGTCTTTAAACATTTCCTGTCTGTAACCCTTTTAGAGAGACAGAACTAAAAATGGAATCCATAGACCTGTTATCACATATGGGAGAAGTGATGTTTGCCAACCAGATGGGAATCAGGACGGAATCATTTGGAGTATTCCACTGACCACAGCTTTCTCACTGTGCTCTGCCTGCTCTGCATTCAACCAAGCATTTCTACCCAATCTATTTCTATGCAGATGATGCAACTGTACTTGGAGGGGCAATGTGTCCTGGGAGAGACATCACCATACCCAACTCTCTCTGCGTCATTTCCCAAACTAAGTGCTTTAGAAGCAAACGAATCCCGTCGGACTCCCTCTTACCCCTTCGCTTCCTTTTCCTAATAAATCAGCATCATTGACCACTGGACAGACTCCAGCTTTAAAATGCGTTTTTACCACAGGCAGCTAAGGACGCATAAAATGTATCACTCAAAGTTCCTGGGGCCGGGCATTTCACAGATACTTTGCCAGGCCAAGTGTTTAACTGCTTTTGTTGTGGGGCGGCCATAACTGGAGAATATGCGCTCAATACCTCATGGATATGATTTATATGTATACTATAAAGTAATATAGATTGCTCTCTTTCTGTTCCAGACAAAAAAAAAATTGAGGACCTGCAGTGCCTGGAGAGATGCCTAGACAGGAATACATGGATTCATGTACACACAAGCAAGTGTGTATGCAGATACATACAACGAATACACGCACACAAATGCACATACACTCCCAACAGGTTGCACACACACACACACACAGACATGTGTCCACACACACACAGACATGTGTCCACACACACACAGACATGTGTCCACACACACACAGACATGTGTCCACACACACACAGACATGTGTCCACACACACACAGACATGTGTCCACACACACACACACAGACATGTGTCCACACACACACAGACATGTGTCCACACACACACAGACATGTGTCCACACACACAACCGTGTTGCATTAGAATGTTTTTATTATCATTTTGGATTTATCGACTATTAAAACATACAATCTACCTGCTGTGAAGCCACTCAACATTTACATTACATTCAGTCTTCTAACAGACTCCCATCCAGAGACACACACAGGAGCAAACAGGGTCAATGCCCTGCTCAAGGGCACATCGACAGAACTCCCACCAAGTCAAAACGGGGACCCGAACTAGCGTCCTATCGGTCATGTTGGAGCGAACCATTGAGGAAAGCTCAGCATTGCATGTAGATAGGTTTGGCTGCTAGGAAGAAGTAGCAAGGACATGCACATTAAGAGAAGATGATATCCAGGCCACATGACACCCAGACCATACTCTATTTTTGAAAGAATACATTAACCAAGGCCATACGTGCATTCATGACAGCTGAACGTGCTGTGGTCAGCAGGATACAGGAAGAAGGATATAGGCAAGATAACTGATGACTAACACGTAAAACATAGGCATGCAGTACATACATTATTTTTTAGAACATGGAAAGAGTTCTGCCATCGTTGTAACCAAAAGCAGATACTAAGGGGGAGTAACTTTATTTACATATGTGATGTACACAAATACTATGTATGTATAAAAGCAGAGCCAGTGCTAAGAAGGGTGGCTGTTCCGCGGACCATCACGGCTCTTAATAACTTGTATTAAAGTCTACATTGAATTCACAAAGTTCTTCTGAGAGTATTGTATTTCTATAGACAGTATTATATTTCTGAAACAATTATCTACGACAGTCACCGGCCCAAGCTCCCAACCACCAGGCCACCAACCATCCAAGATCCCTCCACAGTTCCCCCGAGAGTTGCCCCTCAACCATCCGAGACCCCCCCCCCCACCCCCGAAAAACAAACCTCTCCTTACACCCCCCCCCCACCCAAGCCACAGTCCCACAATGCACCAACAAAAATAACAAAAGGAAAATACTAATTAAAACAGGAAAAAAAAAAAAATAACAAAAATAACAGCAAAACAGCAAGACCAGTTCAATACGCTTGAGTACTATTTACATGTGTGTATGTCCGTGTGTGTGCACTTGAATGCGAGTGTGTATATATGCATATGTACTCGCGTACAAGCACCTGCGTGGCATCGGCATCGGCCTCAGGCAAACAGGCATTGGATGTAACAGCGTTGCCCCTCTCTGTTGCATTAGGAGTTAGACATGCTTGTCATGTCCTGGCAGTCTAGGAGTGAAGACTGTGAAGTGGATGGCAGCGGTTCAAAAGTGTGTGGAGAATGACTGAGCATGTTTCTCTCCCTCCCTGATTAGATTAAAGCATTCCTCAATTGATTGTAACGAGACTGTCAAAAGAAGATATCTTCCTCAGTTATATCTTCCGTAACCGTCTACCGGGTGAAAGACGTGTGGAACGTGTTAGTGAGATGAAGCAGAAAATCAAATCAGCAGATGTCACAAAGTTATCTTGTTGTATTGTACAGTACTCTTAGTCCAAATAGATGATGCAATAATGATATCAGTAGTTACATCTTTAACCGAAGGACAACGATGCATTTAAATATTTTTATGTGTCTCTCTCGTTCTCTCTGAGACAAACAATTATTGCCTCCAGAATTTTTACAACAACAACTATCAGCACTTCTTCCAAGACCGGAGAAAAGCCAAGTAAACATGCATCAAAGCTTGAAAAGTTACATTTTAAGAACATGTCTGAGTAGTCGGTTTCTGGTTGCTGCAGCCAAGACTGGTGATTACATTGAGAATTAATAGGAGAGACAGACAGAGCCTCAGAGAACACAGAGAGAGAGAGAGAGAGAGAGAGAGAGAGAGAGAGAGAGAGAGAGAGAGAGAGACAGCGAGAGACAGAGAGACAGAGTGACAGAGAGAGACAGAGAGAGAGTCAGAGAGACAGAGAGACAGAAGGACAGAGAGAGAGAGGAGAGAGAGAGGAGAGAGACAGAGAGAGAGACAAAGAGAGAGACAAAGAGAGAGAGAGGCACGAATAAGTGATGTCTTAATGTAATGACTGTGTAATGATGATTAGACTGAATTACCACCTTCTACAAAGTCCTTCACTCGTGGTTGGCCATTCTGGGTTGGCTGTCCTGTTCCTCATAACATAAGCCCCTCTGCCAACCCCACACTGCTGAACACAGAACCAGACAGACATCACATGTCTTGTTTGAGGGGGAGTGGGTGGGCTGTCTGGGTTGCCTGAGGGCAGGCTTCTTCATCTTACCGACTTCTTCATCTTTTGTTTTACCCTTATTTTACCAGGTAAGTTGACTGAGAACACATTCTCATTTACAGCAACGACCTGGGGAATAGTTACAGGGGAGAGGAGGGGGATGAATGAGCCAATTGTAAATTTGGGATGATTAGGTGACTGGGCCAGATTGGGAATTTAGACAGGACACCCCTACTCTTACGATAAGTGCCATGGGATCTTTAGTGACCACAGAGAGTCAGGACACCCGTTTAACGTCCCATCCGAAAGACCGCACCCTACACAGGGCAATGTCCCCAATCACTGCCCTGGGAATTTGGGATATTTTATTTTAGACCAGAGGAAAGGGTGACTCCTACTGGCCCTCAAACACCACTTCCAGCAACATATGGTCTCCCATCCAGGACCAACCCTGCTTAGCAGCTTAGCTTCAGAAGCAAGCCAGCAGTGGGATGCAGGGTGGTATGCTGCTGGCATACCGTTCGACTAACAGCGGCGGAAAGCGTGTGTGTGTGTGTGTGTGTGTGTGTGTGTGTGTGTGTGTGTGTGTGTGTGTGTGTGTGTGTGTGTGTGTGTGTGTGTGTGTGAGAGAGAGAAAGTGAGAAGAAGAATGATCAAGAGATAAGACAAGGATAGCAGCATTGAGTCTCTTCACCCCAAGCACAACAAGGATCTATTTTGAAAAGAAACTAACCACAGAGAAAAAGGTCCCTATACCGCTGATGGGCTGTGGCGGCCCAATTATAGATGTCAACCATTTACATAAGGCTTCAAGAAGAGTGGAAAACAAATTCAATTATTAATTCATTCCACATCCGTTTGTTGGTAAATAACCAATGCGGTTGAGGAGTGGAGAGAATGAATGGTACAGATTAAACATAGAAAAACCTGGCCTGACAACAGTGACAGAATGAGAATGGGACAGGAAGGAAGTCACACACTGACAAAAATAAAATCGTTCCGCATCAACAGCGTTTTTAGAGAGCCCTCAATGGGGCTTTCACAGCTGATCAGCCTCTCGTTTCGGAACGAACGCGCCCCGCTCATAGTGAGCTGCTGATCCACTTTAAAACTTTGACAAGCCCTATTACACAGATGGATGGCTATTTGCTGCGGCGCCCGAGCTGCGATCACCAGCCGCCTGTCTCCTACCGCTGCGCACCGGGCTGCGTTCACCAGCCGTCTGTCTCCTACGTTCACAGACACTCAAGGGCTGCTACAAGAAGCTCCAGTCAACTCCTATCTGATATGTCTGCTTTATCAACACAAGTTGCTGTGCTGGAAAGTGGCGCTCCCCGCTCCCCTCCCCCCTCCCGAGCACTGATAATCAATAATGCAGCTGGAGCTGTCATTCACTAGGACAATGCTGCACTGCTCAGACAAAATGGCCTCCACTGGGCCACAACATTCTCTCACTGGGGGAAGAAATATGCACTGTTTATTCACATGAAGATGATTTGAATAAAGGGAGGGTAATGTATTTGAAAATAACCTGCACGCAGCAGTGCTCAGCCAAGATGGCCACCTTCAGGGCAACATTCTCTCACTGGGCAAGATAAGTGCACTTTATTTTACCTTTATTTAGCTAGGCAAGTCAGTTCAGAACAAATTCTTATTTTCAATGAGTGGGTTAACTGCCTTTTCAGTACTGGCAGAACAACAGATTTGTACCTTGTCAGCTCGGGGGTTTGAACTTGCAACCTAACCACTAGGCTACCCTGCCGCCCATTCACATAAAGATGATTTGAATAAAGGAGTTGGACATTTGGAAAAGGTTCTGCATCATATGATGGATTTGGAATCATCATGATGGTGGCAAGTGACAATTTGCTTCTTGAAAGTCCAATATCCTGAAAATGTGATTGCTGACATTCAGACCCCTTGGCTTTCCCCACATTTTGTTACATTACAGCCTTGTTCTAAAATTGATTAAATACTTTTTTCCCCCTCCTCAATCCACACACACACACACACACACACACACACAATACCCCATAATGACAAAGCAAAAACAGGTTTTAGAAATGTTCGCAAATGTATTAAAAATACAAATAATTTACACAAGTATTCAGATCCTTTGCTATGAGACTATATGTAACAGTATAACTTCAGAACGTCCCCTCGCCCATACACGGGCGCGAACCAGGGACACTCTGCACACATCAACAACAGTCACCCACGAAGCATCGTTACCCATCGCTCCACAAAAGCCGCGGCTCTTGCAGAGCAAGGGGACCACTCCTTCAAGGTCTCAGAGCAAGTGACGTCACCGATTGAAACGCTATTTAGCGCGCACCACCGCTAACTAGCTAGCCGTTTCACATCCGTTACATATACATAGACCTAAAGCTGACACAAGCAAACAAACTATCCCCGAAAAGCTCTCCCTATATATACAGTACCGGTCAAATGTTTGGACACACCTACTCATTCAAGGATTGTTCTTTAGTTTTACTATTTTCTACATTGTAGAATAATAGTGAAGATATCAAAACAATGAAATAACACATATGGAATCATCTAGTAACCAAAAAAGTGTTCAACAAATCAAATATATTATAGATTTTAGATTCTCAAAGTAGCCACCCTTTGCCTTGAGGACAGCTTTGCACACTTGGCATTTTCTCAACTAGCTTCACCTGGAATGCTTTTCCAACAATCTTGAAGGAGTTCCCACATATAGTAAGTACTCGTCGGCTGCTTTTCCTTCACTCTGTGGTCCAACTCATCCCAAACCATCTCAATTGGGTTGAGGTCAGGTGATTGTGGAGGCCAGGTCATCTGATGCAGCACTCCATCACTGTCCTTTTTGGTCAAATAGCCCTTACACAGCCTGGAGATGTGTTGGGTCATTGTCCTGTTGAAAAACAAACGATAGTCCCACGAAGCACAAACCAGATGGGATGGCGTATCCCTACAGAATGCTGTGGTAGCCATGAGTGTGCCTTGAATTCTAAATAAATCACTGACAGTTTCACCAGCAAAGCACCCCCACACCATCACACCTCCTCCTCCATGCTTCACGGTGGGAACCACACATGCGTAGATCATCCGTTCACCAACTCTGTGTCTCACAAAGACACAGCGTTTGGAACCAAAAATCTCAAATTTGGATTCATCACAGCAAAGGACAGATTTCAACCAATCTAATGTCTATTGCTCGTGTTTCTTGGCCCAAGCAAGTCTCTTCTTATTATTGGAGTCCTTTAGTAGTGGTTTCTTTGCAGCAATTCGACCATGAAGGCCTGATTCACACAGTCTCTTCTGAACAGTTGATTTTGAGATGTGTCTGTTACTTGAACTCTGTGAAGCATTTATTTGGCCTACAATTTCTGAGGCTGGCAACTCTAATGAACTTACCCTCTGCAGCAGAGGTAACTCTGGGTCTTCCTTTCCTGTGACGGTCCTCGTGAGAGCCAGTTTCATCATAGCACTTGATGGTTTTGAGACTGCACTTGAAGAAGCTCTAAAAGTTCTTGAAATGTTCTGTATTGGCTGACCTTCATGTCTTAAAGTAGTGATGGACAGTCTCTTTGCTTATTTGATCTGATCTTGCCATAATATGGACTTGGTATTTTACCAAATAGGGCTATCTTCTGTATACCACCCCTACCTTGTCACAACACAACTGATTGGCTCAATGCATCAAGAAGGAAAGAACTTCCACAAATGAACTTAAGAAGGCCCACCTGTTAATTTAAAAGTATTCCATGTGACTACCTCATGAAGCTGGTTGAGAGAATGCCAAGATTATGCAATGCTGTCATCAAGGCACAGGGTGGCTACTGAAAATCAAATATATTTAGATTTGTTCAACACTTTTTTGGTTACTACATGATTCCACGTGTTATTTCATAGTTTTGATGTCTTCACTATTTATTCTACAATGTAGAAAATAGTACAAATAAAGAAAAACCCTAGAATGAGTAGGTGTGTCCAAACTTTTGACTGGTACTGTGTATATATCCACTTTCTGAGTTGTAGAGTGGATATGTGAATCAGTTTCTGAGAGGGACTGGATACTTTAGTGCGTAGCCTGGAAACAGAGAAGACATCCCAACACACAGAGATCATGCAGCTGAGCAATTAGAGACAAATCCATCTGCACACATCACAGATCCCTCACTCTTCACCCGCAATTAACACTCCTCCTCACTGTAGACGAAGGAGAGTGAATGAGCACACGTGGCATGTCTATTTCTCTTCTCTGCAATCAATGGAATACTAACAGTTGATCTCATCTGCCAATATGTCACGCTCTTTGATGCCCTTTTGTCATTGAATGTTGGTGAAATCAGTCAACTAATAATGTAGCGTTCATCCAGTTCAATTGAACATGAGTGAAGCTGTGCTCGGCTCATGTTTCAGTACTAATTTCACTTCTTAACTAATTGGTGCAAACGTGTCTTCTCAACCAATCATTGACCAGAGCAGTTCCAGCTCAATGACTTAGCATAACCTGGTTTAATGGGCCTAAAAACAACGTATAATAACTGCAGTAAAAATTGCAGAGTGGATAATGACTCAAATCATTGTTCTCATAACTTGAACTATGAATCCTCATTCAATCCCACACTTTAAATACTCTTATTACTATTTAGAACATACTAAATACTAATGTCTTTCCTCTCCAAAGCTCTGATTATATTCCATTCCCACACAACACGGTCCTTGATCCTCCCTAAATCTCATTACAACCAGCCTATATGTGAGAGGGTGGAACAGAACAATCCGCATCCCCTGGGTCCTGTTTTTCAAAAGTTATCTATCCGGATTTCGCTTACTGGAGAGGATTAAATGCATAGAAATAGAATGAATAGAATGGACTAAAAAGAACTAACTTGTTTCCAAGAAGTTGAGGAATTGAGGCAATGATGTGAAGTGTAGTTGACAGGATAGACAGGTTAGGAGGGAGAGTTGTGCCTGAGGAGGGTTTTGGCTTGGTGTAGTGAGCCAGGAGGGGTAGGTTGCCTACCTAGTGCACTATTTTTGAAAGAAGTAAGTAGGGGTAGGGTGCCATTTGGGAGACACATGAATGGATCGATTCTGTCTGACTGGAGGCCCACAACATTGATGACGCATCTGGAAGTGTTTGAGATTCACCCCGACACTGTTCGGGTCTTAATGGGATTCAAACATTTTAGATGCAGAGAGGGAGACAGCTGGGTGGGAGTCTGGAGGGAGAGAGGGAGACGGCTGGGTGGGAGTCTGGAGGGAGAGAGGGAGACGGCTGAGTGGGAGTCTGGAGGGAGAGAAGGAGACGGCTGGGTGGGAGTCTGGAGGGAGAGAGGGAGATGGCTGGGTGGAAGTCTGGAGGGAGAGAGGGAGATGGCTGGGTGGAAGTCTGGAGGGAGAGTCTGGAGGGAGAGAGGGAGACGGCTGGGTGGGAGTTTGGAGGGAGAGTGGGAGACGGCTGGGTGGGAGTCTGGATGGGATGGCTGGGTGGAAGTCTGGAGGGAGAAGGGAGACGGCTGGGTGGGAGTCTGGAGGGGAGGGAGACGGCTGGGTGGGAGTCTGGATGGAGAGAAGGGAGACGGCTGGGTGGAGTCTGGAGGGAGTGGGGGACGGCTGGGTGGGAGTCTGGAGGGAGATGGCTGGGTGGGAGTCTGGAGGGAGAGTGGGAGACGGCTGGGTGGGAGTCTGGAGGGAGCGAGGGAGGTGGCTGGGTGGGAGTCTGGAGGGAGAGTGGGAGACGGCTGGGTGGGAGTCTGGAGGGAGAGTGGGAGACGGCTGGGTGGGAGTCTGGAGGGAGAGTGGGAGACGGCTGGGTGGGAGTCTGGAGGGGGAGAGGGAGACGGCTGGGTGGGGTCTGGGGAGCCTGGGAGCCTGGAGGGGAGAGGGAGACGGCTTGGTGGGAGTCTGGAGGGGGAGAGGGAGACGGCTGGGTGGGAGTCTGGAGGAAGAATGGGAGACGGCTGGGTGGGAGTCTGGAGGGAGAGTGGGAGACGGCTGGGTGGGAGTCTGGAGGGAGCGAGAGAGGTGGCTGGGTGGGAGTCTGGAGGGACGGCTGGGTGGGAGTGGAGGAAGAATGGGAGACGGCTGGGTGGGAGTCTGGAGGGAGAGTGGGAGACGGCTGGGTGGGAGTCTGGAGGGAGAGTGGGAGACGGCTGGGTGGGAGTCTGGAGTCTGGGGGAGAGGGAGACGGCTGGGTGGAAGTCTGGGAGCCTGGAGTCTGGAGGGAGAGGGAGACGGCTGGGTGGGAGTCTGGAGGGGGGAGGGAGACGGCTGGGTGGGAGTCTGGAGGAAGAATGGGAGACGGCTGGGTGGGAGTCTGGAGGGAGAGAGGGAGATGGCTGGGTGGAAGTCTGGAGGGAGAGAGGGAGATGGCTGGGTGGAAGTCTGGAGGGAGAGAGGGAGACGGCTGGGTGGGAGTTTGGAGGGAGAGTGGGAGACGGCTGGGTGGGAGTCTGGATGGAGACGGCTGGGTGGGAGTCTGGAGGGGGACGGCTGGGTGGGAGTCTGGAGGGAGATGGCTGGGTGGGAGTCTGGAGGGAGAGTGGGAGACGGCTGGGTGGGAGTCTGGAGGGAGCGAGGGAGGTGGCTGGGTGGGAGTCTGGAGGGAGAGTGGGAGACGGCTGGGTGGGAGTCTGGAGGGAGAGTGGGAGACGGCTGGGTGGGAGTCTGGAGGGAGAGTGGGAGACGGCTGGGTGGGAGTCTGGAGGGGGAGAGGGAGACGGCTTGGTGGGAGCCTGGAGGGGGAGAGGGAGACGGCTTGGTGGGAGTCTGGAGGGGGAGAGGGAGACGGCTGGGTGGGAGTCTGGAGGAAGAATGGGAGACGGCTGGGTGGGAGTCTGGAGGGAGAGTGGGAGGCGGCTAGGTGAGAGTCTGGAGGGAGAGAGGGAGACGGCTGGGTGGGAGTCTGGAGGGAGAGAGGGAGACGGCTGGGTGGGAGTCTGGAGGAAGAATGGGAGACGGCTGGGTGGGAGTCTGGAGGAAGAATGGGAGACGGCTGGGTGGGAGTCTGGAGGGAGAGTGGGAGGCGGCTAGGTGGGAGTCTGGAGGGAGAGAGGGAGACGGCTGGGTAGGAGTCTGGAAGGAGAGAGGGAGACGGCTGGGTGGGAGTCTGGAGGGGGCGAGGGAAACAGATAGGCATGCAGAATGAAAGAGCACTAGAGGTAGACAGACAGGCAGGCTGCCAGTGAGACACATGGACACACACAAGGACATACAGGTGGCCACATAGACTCTGATAAGCTAGACAGACTGACTGACAGGATAATACACCCAATACAGATAGACACACTCCCCCAATCAGGCAAACAGCAGGCAAACAGTCAGACTTAGAGAAGAGGCTGGCAGACAGATAGACAGACAGGCAGACCCACAGCCAGAGACATGCTGGCAGGGTTGTGCAGCCCAGGCGAGTCCAGGGCTCAGTTATTGACAGCTCCCATCAGTCCAGGCAGAGGTCCAGCAGGACAGTCAGGCAGGCAGGCCCGGAGCTCACAGCTCACCCAGGAGCAGCTCTCACCCTCCCCCAGCCTCCCAGCCAGGCTCATCATTATTCTGTTGGCCCTGTTTGGAACCGAGGGACTGTTCCATTACTCACACACTGTCAAAGATACAGCAGAGAGAGCCTCACATCCCAATCTGCATGGAGAAGCACACACACACACACACACACACACACACACACACACACACCCTCCTCCTCCGTCTTTCTCTCTCCTTCTCCCATAAATATGCACACAGTCTCTCTCCAACTCTGAACTAGTGCCAAAAAAATACACTCACACTCCCTCTACTGCTCTTCCTCCCAAAAATGCACCCACATACTCTCTCTGTATCTTTCTCAACATGAACACATTGTCAAACACACACAAGCACGCACACACACTCGGGCCGGGACGATACCAGTATGGTGATACTCGTTACTATGAAGGTAAGGGAACAAAACACAAAGCGGATTGAACTTGTTTAGAAATCAGCTCTAATGTTGGAAACAAACATCATGTTGTCATCCAGAGTCACTTGTATTTATTTTCTAAGCTGTAGTACAATATGTTACATACAGCAGGTTTTTAAAGGACCAAAGAGATTGGTCTGCTTTGTGTTTTAATTTTTGCCATGGAAAGAATATTGCGATACTGGTATTGTCACAGCCCTAACACACACACACACACACACACACACACACACACACACACACACACACACACACACACACACACACACACACCTCCAGTGGCTTCTCAAGATCCCAGACTGGTTTGATATCTAAAATCTCTACATTAAAATGCTTGTCAGCAACCTAAAACAAAACGCCTTTATCCTTCATCTCTATTGACTACAAAGTGTTTGAAGTCAGAATAACACCGATAAAGGAACGCTAAATGGGTTCTACATTCTCCAAACAAATGTAAGCCATTATTCTTATAACGAGGCATATCAGTACCTCGACGTTCAGCACCGCAGAGAATGTGAGGTAAAAACGGTCACAGCGACCAGCTTGTATACTGTATGGAAATGGGTATTACGTTTTAGTAAAACTAACAAAGCACACAATCATGAGCATTGAGTAGCAGAGTGACAGTCAACAGGCTTCGTCACCTATTGGACAAAAGGAGGGAAATTAAAGGGGCCATCTGTGGCTCAAACAACAAAGTGGACACCACGTCACTTTTCTTGGTAAACACCTGAGACAAACATAACATTTGGGTATATGATGTTACAGCAATATGAATGCTTGCATACAGTAGCCCTGGTAGAGACAACCCAGGTAATGTAGCTAACCCAGTAGCAATATCACTGCTTCCCACTCTGTCCCACTACACCACGTGTCAAACTCATTCCATGGAGGCCGAGTGTCTGTGGGTTTACGCTCCTCCCTTTGAACTTGATTGATTAATTAAGGTCAGTAATTAGTAAGGAGCCCCCCTCACCTGGTTGTCTAGATCTTCATTGAAAGGAAAACCCTAAAGCCAGCAGACACTAGGCCCTCCAGGGAATGAGTTTGACACCCATGCATGACAGCAATAGACTGTCAATCACAACTAATTTACTTCAATTAGGTTCTTTACTCAGCGATCAGCGTCTTAATGCAGTACAGCAGAACACAGACATCTGTGACTGTAGCCAAGGAGTAAATCTATCTTCAGATGTGGAGGAGTAGTGATTTGTAGGATTAAAGATGGCCGCCCAACAGTAGCTAGCCTAGCGCCATTTGCTCGAGCACTTCTGTATTTGAGGAATAAATGGGAGACCGGTTTCAACGCCATAAATCTGTGTGACGCGGGTTAGAGGAAGTACTCAGAGATTTATGTTGAGGTGTTGCCGAATATCTCTGGGACTGGGAAAGAATTCTGTCATGATATACTGTACTAGTGGACTATGTTGTGATATAGTATTTATGCCCTTTGCAAAGTTACTTTGATGTTATGTGTGGCTAAAAGTAAAAGTGTGAGATTTAAGAGGGTGTCTTGGGTTAATGTCCGCCCACAGGACTTGGGTTGAATAACAATGTGGATTCATTGAAGTGGTGCCAGTTGTTTCATCATAACCACTGGAGTAGAACTTATCACATTCAACCTTTAGCTGATCCTGCAGCTTCCAACATACACAGACAGACGGTTTCCCTGCCTAGTCCTCCACTGAAAACACTTCCAGTTGAGATTCTACATTAAGGACGCTTTTTAGTCAAGGACGAGGTTTAATCTGTGTCTAGGATACTGGTCCTGAAGGTGTTTCTACCATTCCCATGTATATGAAGTCCAATAAATAAAACTGTTACAAAATGTAAGTTTAGGCTACATATCATTACTCCTATTCCATAATAACATAGTTGAACATTCAACTCGGGTGTTGTTGTCAAGAAAGAAACAATGTCCATCAATCTTTCTCAGAATGTACTGCAGCGCTCAAAGTGACGGCCAATGTGGAAGAGCCCGTCAACTTCTTCACTGGTTTGTCAAGCAACAATGCCCCCTAGTGGTGTAATTGGTCAACAGCAATGGCAAGACTGACAAAGATAAATTAACAGTTTACATGGTGGTTCCTATCAGTCCCTACCCATTGTTTTACATGGTGGTTCCTATCAGTCCCTACCCATTGTTTTACATGGTGGTTCCTATCAGTCCCTACCCATTGTTTTACGTGGTGGTTCCTATCAGTCCCTACCCATTGTTTTACTTGGTGGTTCCTATCAGTCCCTACCCATTGTTTTACGTGGTGGTTCCTATCAGTCCCTACCCATTGTTTTACATGGTGGTTCCTATCAGACCCTACCCATTGTTTTACATGGTGGTTCCTATCAGTCCCTACCCATTGTTTTACATGGTGGTTCCTATCAGACCCTACCCATTGTTTTACATGGTGGTTCCTATCAGTCCCTACCCATTGTTTTACATGGTGGTTCCTATCAGTCCCTACCCATTGTTTTACATGGTGGTTCCTATCAGTCCCCACCCATTATTTTACATGGTGGTTCCTATCAGTCCCTACCCATTGTTTTACATGGTGGTTCCTATCAGTCCCTACCCATTGTTTTACGTGGTGGTTCCTATCAGTCCCTACCCATTGTTTTACATGGTGGTTCCTATCAGTCCCTACCCATTATTTTACATGGTGGTTCCTATCAGTCCCTACCCATTGTTTTACATGGTGGTTCCTATCAGTCCCTACCCATTGTTTTACATGGTGGTTCCTATCAGAACCTACCCATTGTTTTACATGGTGGTTCCTATCAGTTCCCTACCCATTGTTTTACATGGTGGTTCCTATCAGTCCCTACCCATTGTTTTACATGGTGGTTCCTATCAGACCCTACCCATTGTTTTACATGGTGGTTCCTATCAGACCCCACCCATTGTTTTACATGGTGGTTCCTATCAGTCCCTACCCATTGTTTTACATGGTGGTTCCTATCAGTCCCTACCCATTGTTTTACATGGTGGTTCCTATCAGTCCCTACCCATTGTTTTACATGGTGGTTCCTATCAGACCCCACCCATTGTTTTACATGGTGGTTCCTATCAGTCCCCACCCATTGTTTTACATGGTGGTTCCTATCAGTCCCTACCCATTGTTTTACATGGTGGTTCCTATCAGTCCCTACCCATTGTTTTACATGGTGGTTCCTATCAGTCCCTACCCATTGTTTTACATGGTGGTTCCTATCAGTCCCTACCCATTGTTTTACATGGTGGTTCCTATCAGAAAACATGGTGGTTCCTATCAGTCCCTACCCATTGTTTTACAAGGTGGTTCCTATCAGACCCTACCCATTGTTTTACAAGGTGGTTCCTATCAGAAAACATGGTGGTTCCTATCAGTCCCTACCCATTGTTTTACAAGGTGGTTCCTATCAGACCCTACCCATTGTTTTACATGGTGGTTCCTATCAGTCCCTACCCATTGTTTTACATGGTGGTTCCTATCAGTCCCTACCCATTGTTTTACATGGTGGTTCCTATCAGAACCTACCCATTGTTTTACATGGTGGTTCCTATCAGACCCTACATGGTGGTTCCTATCAGTCCCTACCCATTGTTTTACATGGTGGTTCCTATCAGTCCCTACCCATTGTTTTACATGGTGGTTCCTATCAGTCCCTACCCATTGTTTTACATGGTGGTTCCTATCAGACCCTACCCATTGTTTTACATGGTGGTTCCTATCAGACCCTACCCATTGTTTTACATGGTGGTTCCTATCAGTCCCCACCCATTGTTTTACATGGTGGTTCCTATCAGTCCCCACCCATTGTTTTACATGGTGGTTCCTATCAGACCCCACCCATTGTTTTACATGGTGGTTCCTATCAGTCCCTACCCATTGTTTTACATGGTGGTTCCTATCAGACCCTACCCATTGTTTTACATGGTGGTTCCTATCAGTCCCTACCCATTGTTTTACATGGTGGTTCCTATCAGACCCTACCCATTGTTTTACATGGTGGTTCCTATCAGACCCTACCCATTGTTTTACATGGTGGTTCCTATCAGACCCTACCCATTGTTTTACATGGTGGTTCCTATCAGTCCCCACCCATTGTTTTACATGGTGGTTCCTATCAGTCCCTACCCATTGTTTTACATGGTGGTTCCTATCAGACCCTACCCATTGTTTTACATGGTGGTTCCTATCAGACCCCACCCATTGTTTTGTTTTACATGGTGGTTCCTATCAGTTTTACATGGTGGTTCCCCACCCATTGTTTTACATGGTGGTTCCTATCAGTCCCCACCCATTGTTTTACATGGTGGTTCCTATCAGACCCCACCCATTGTTTTACATGGTGGTTCCTATTCCCTACCCATTGTTTTACATGGTGGTTCCTATCAGACCCCACCCATTGTTTTACATGGTGGTTCCTATCAGACCCCACCCATTGTTTTACATGGTGGTTCCTATCAGACCCCACCCATTGTTTTACATGGTGGTTCCTATCAGACCCCACCCATTGTTTTACATGGTGGTTCCTATCAGACCCCACCCATTGTTTTACATGGTGGTTCCTATCAGACCCCACCCATTGTTTTACATGGTGGTTCCTATCAGACCCCACCCATTGTTTTACATGGTGGTTCCTATCAGACCCTACCCATTGTTTTACATGGTGGTTCCTATCAGACCCCACCCATTGTTTTACATGGTGGTTCCTATCAGTCCCCACCCATTGTTTTACATGGTGGTTCCTATCAGTCCCCACCCATTGTTTTACATGGTGGTTCCTATCAGACCCTACCCATTGTTTTACATGGTGGTTCCTATCAGTCCCCACCCATTGTTTTACATGGTGGTTCCTATCAGTCCCTACCCATTGTTTTACATGGTGGTTCCTATCAGTCCCCACCCATTGTTTTACATGGTGGTTCCTATCAGTCCCCACCCATTGTTTTACATGGTGGTTCCTATCAGTCCCCACCCATTGTTTTACATGGTGGTTCCTATCAGTCCCCACCCATTGTTTTACATGGTGGTTCCTATCAGTCCCCACCCATTGTTTTACATGGTGGTTCCTATCAGTCCCTACCCATTGTTTTACATGGTGGTTCCTATCAGTCCCTACCGATTGTTTTACATGGTGGTTCCTATCAGTCCCTACCGATTGTTTTACATGGTGGTTCCTATCAGTCCCCACCCATTGTTTTACATGGTGGTTCCTATCAGACCCCACCCATTGTTTTACATGGTGGTTCCTATCAGTCCCTACCCATTGTTTTACATAGTGGTTCCTATCAGTCCCTACCCATTGTTTTACATGGTGGTTCCTATCAGACCCCACCCATTGTTTTACAAGGTGGTTCCTCTTTCTAACCATTATTTTTCAACCAGAGGAACAGTGAGACAAAACAGAACAAAACATTAGACATCCAAGAACAATGCCATGCTCATAATTTATGGAATACGCCCAACTTAAAGATCCCGACAGTAGAAGTAAATAAATTGGGAACTATGGAAAACACAGACATAAAAATAACAATGTGTTGAGGATGAATCATAATAGAAACTGGAGTACTTCAGGCCATCTCCACCTGCCACATTTCCACAACAAGTTCAATGAGAGACTAATTATGATTAGGTCCTCTGCTGATTTCCATTTAAACTGTCAACAATGACATGAAATGCTCATTTGAGTGCACGTAAGAAGTCTCTCTACAAGCTACTGTGGCAAAAAAGAGACAAAAGAACTGAAGTAGAGGCTTGAAGGCTGCGTTTATAAAGGTAGCTCAATTCTGGTCTTTAATTATTATTTTTACACTAATTGGTCTTTTGACCAATCACAGATCTTTTCACATCAGATTGAGCACAACTACGTGTGTAGCATGCTAAAGTGACAATGCCTGCCATGGATGTTTGCCAGTTGCTCTGAATGTTCAAAATCAGTGTTAAAACGCTTTTAAAGCCTCGAAGGATAAGATGATCCAACTTTCAACCCCGTCTTTTTTGCCAAGCCACAGCAATCAACTAACTACCAAGGTAGCTGTTTAGCACATTCACTAATTAGTTTCTAAACAATTAACAAGCTAGCTAGTAAGCTACCACATTTCAGTAAAACTGTTGACAGAAAAGCTAGCAAGCAACAGGATATGCCAGGTAAGTCTAAAAACCACTTGAGGGCAAATCAGATTTGAATGTTCAGACTAGTCGCATGGCCTGAAATCTGATTTTTATCTGATTTTCAAACCACATACGGTGGTGGTTTGAAATGTACCTTGAAATATCTGATTCCATGTCATGTCATTTTTGGTTGTTTGAATCAGATATGCTAAAAATTTGGATCAGACACAAAGAAATAAAAAAAAGTGTGTTGAAGATTAATCATAGAATAAACATAGAAGTTTCCACTGCTCCTCAAGTACTTGACTAATTATGATTAGTCCTTTTATAATTGGATTTCCATTTAAATGTGTCAAAATGACAGGAACATGCTAATGTAATATTAGTGCACATACGTCTCTCTGCAAGCTACTGTGTCAAACAGTGACAAGAGAAGAGTAAAGGCTAGAAGGGTGCGTTTACACAGGCATCCCAATTTGATTTTTTCAGAGCTGATCTGTTTGGTCAAAAGACCAATTAGTGAAGAAAAAAAAATCTGAATTGGGTTGGCTGTCTTAATGCAGCCAATGTAGTACAAAAACCCTAAGTGCAATCAATTCTCTCATCTTTCTACAGACACTTACCCACTCAGTCCAAGCACACTTCCCATACATTGACAACTGTCCCCTTTTCATCCAGATTACATGTTGCTCCAAATCTTCAAGGGAAATTACTGAAATGTGAGAGATTAGATTTCTATGCAAATAACTGCATGTTGAAGAGTTTTTTTCCCTTGGTGGCTAAATGGAGATAATATCAAACTAAAAGGAGAGAATAGTGAACAGGTGAGGTAATCATTGATTGGGGAAGTGGTAGGCATTTGGACACTTCCTGAAACAGAATGGCACAATTTAGTACAGCACATCACTTTGTGCGTGCATTTCTCATTCCTCCATAGAAATGTCTGTGGTCCAGAGGAGGCTGGTGTGAGGAGTTACAGGAGGATAGGCTCATTGACCATCTATTCCATTCCAGCCATTACAAACACAAACCATGTTAGACTCCATTCCAGGCATTATAATGAGCATGTCCTCTAGCTCCTCCCACCAGCCTCAGTGGGTGGGACTTCCTGGCCTTTGTTCTTTTCATTTCTCTTTCCTCTCATTGTTTTCCTCCCTATAGTACGCCAACATCTTTTAAATACATATGTGACATACTGTAGGGTGTAGGTGACAAACAGACTCAAAAAAGGTTGTTTTATTTAGTTAACTTTCAAATGGAAATGTTTCTCTTCTGATTCATAAAAGAAAAGATAAAGCATCAACGTTTTGCAGTTGGTCTCGAGACAAGACAACCCTGCAATGGGATGGTGAGAATTAAGTAGTATGGAAATGACAGTACAGGCACAGGTTTTCAATTCAAATGATACATGCTGGAATAGTTGGTGCAAATATATACAGCAAAGACTAATTCTCCTGGTAAAACATGCTTAGGACTTAGAGAGAGAAATGGGCCTGTATTCATGAAGAATCTCAGCGTAAGAGTGCTGATCTAGAATCAGTTGGTTTTTCCTTTTACAATGACTAAGATTACATGAACAGTGGAGACCTGATCCTAAACCAAGGCCGGGTTCCCAAAACTATCTCAAGGCTAAGTTCATCATTAGAACCGTAGGATCCTATGGTTCTAACAATGAATTTAGCCTTAAGATGCTTTCGGGAAAGCGGCTTCTGCACTCCTACTCAGACAGTGAATAGGGTCCCTGGAAAGTGAATAGGGTCCCTGGAAAGTTAGTAAAGCCAATAGTCGTCATGAAAAAAAACACTATGATTCTGAAGTATTTTCTTCTTAGGTAAAACATCACAATTTTTCACTATTTACAAAGACATATCAAGTAAAGTAGATCGTAAGGCATCAGACACATCAGACCCCAGAACGGCGTGTGTGTGTGAATCCTGTTGAAATAAATTAAAACCTAAGAGAGATAATGAAATCGACACACGCCATCACAATAAACTCCTGAAACTAGTTGACTGGCGCTCGTTGAGAAGGCATTTTCAACAGCACTTTGCTCTATAGCATCAAATCTGTCCGTTTATAGATTACTTGGACATCCATCGTTGAGATAACTCAAAATAAATTAGAAATGGAAATAGCTGTTATTAGTATTTGAATGCGTACCTGATTTCTCTCTCCTATAAACCTACGTTTGACACCTTTGCATAACTCACAGAAAGTGTCGGGGAGCTTCCCTTAAAAGCCGTCACAGTTGATTCTGTCATCTCATATCACATGTCCCGATACCATCTCGGAGAGCGTATAGAATTCCACCCTGCAGAATTTCCACACACTGTATATAGTGTTGAATAAAGGACACTTTCTGTTTATATACATAACACTTTGTACAACTCTTTTTGTTTTGCAAATGTCAAGCCGTTTCCTCTTCCACTAAAAACTAAACGAGGAAGAGAATCGTTTCTCAGTCGATTAAATGACGTTGTTTCAGTGAATCCAAAACCTTTGATTGAGCACTTGGTCAGTTGCATTTCAGAAAAAGTTACTTGTATTCTATTTCCTTGCATTCACAACAAGTTTTTCACTAAGAAAACCTGGTTTTCTCTTACAATGTTTTGGATAATATTAGACCTGTACAAGAGAAAAATGGCCCAATTTCCTACCAGCAAAACTAGGCAACCTTGGCAGTGAAGTATTAAGTAGACACTAAGCATTCTGAAAGAGATGACTCATTCTCTCCCAAAACAGACTCCAGACAGTGTCCCACAGTGTTGTGATGTAATCATAAAGGAAATGTCTTTAAGTTGTCTCCTGGTCATTCTCCAACCAACTAGAGGAAAAATCTACCATAAGTGGCAGTAAGTGTTCCAGACTCCAAGTCTTTGTGGATGTGGTAATGTCTTTACAGAGTCCCCATATCAGGCAGGTGAGGACTGATACGTCAATCAAACCTACTTGCATCCATACTGCATTCAGCTTATTCCTGGCACATACCCCCTGTCTGCCACAGAGGGGCGCTGTGCTGTCGCTGTTCTGTCCTCAGACTGACTGATGGCAGTGTAAACTAAAGACAGTTCAGCGGCCCTGGAGGTCCACCGGCCCCTTCACTTCGGCACTAGGAGTCTGGAGGAGGTGAAGGCCGGGGCCCGAGCCAGGGCTTGGAGTAATGTCTGCGGCCCAGCAGTGTGGGGCTATAGCTGGGGGTCACTTGGGCCCTTTGGTGGAGGTGTCTGTCTCTGTGGACTGGCGTCCATCGTTCCAGGCCTCCCGGGTGCTCTTGAGGGCCTGCGTCCGCTGCTGGTCCACCACCACGTAGTCCACCCGCTCATCTGACACCGCCAGACCAATCCCATTACTCTTCTTCTGGAGAGGAACACACACAGGTCAATAGTAGTGTGAGTGAGTGAGTGAGAAAGAGAGAGAAAGAGAGAGAGTGAGTGAGAGAGAGTGTGTGAGAGAGAGAGTGTGTGAGTGAGAGTGTGTGAGAGTGAGTGTGTGAGAGTGGTGTGTGAGAGAGAGAGTGTGTGAGAGAGTGAGTGTGTGAGAGAGAGAGTGAGAGAGAGTGTGTGAGAGAGAGTGTGTGAGAGAGAGAGTGTGTGAGAGAGAGTGTGAGAGAGAGAGTGTGTGAGAGAGAGAGTGTGTGAGAGAGAGAGTGTGTGTGAGAGAGAGAGTGTGTGTGTGAGAGAGAGAGAGTGTGTGTGAGAGAGAGAGTGTGTGAGAGAGAGAGTGTGTGAGTGAGAGAGAGAGAGAGAGAGAGTGTGTGAGAGAGAGAGTGTGTGAGAGAGAGTGTGTGTGTGTGAGAGAGAGAGTGTGTGTGAGAGAGAGAGTGTGTGTGAGAGAGAGAGTGTGTGTGTGAGAGAGAGAGTGTGTGTGAGAGAGAGAGTGTGTGAGAGAGAGTGTGTGAGAGAGAGTGTGTGAGAGAGAGTGTGTGAGAGAGAGTGTGTGTGAGAGAGAGTGTGTGAGAGAGAGTGTGTGAGAGAGAGTGTGTGAGAGAGAGTGTGTGAGAGAGAGTGTGTGAGAGAGAGTGTGTGAGAGAGAGGTCTCACCTTCCGTGGTGGGGTAGACTTGCCAGGGTCTAGGTCTAGGTCCAGGTACTCCACCTGCTTGTCTCCCTTGGGCTTCACCATTGGGCTGCTCCCCCCGTCCGCCGTCATGGACACACCCAGCTTCATGTTCTAAGCAACAAGGGAGATACCATGTTACAGTGGAGATAAGGGGATGATGACACTCACAGAGCATGATTAAATGTTAGTGCTACACTCTAGGAGTGGGCAAGAGGAGTGGTAGTACAGCTACAATGGAGACAGTACTAGAACAGTCTACTATTAAACAATACATTGATGTATTACGCAAACCTCAAGTCACGTCAACATGTACACTACCACTGCAGACGGTGTCTGACATCTTAGTGGGGTTTGGGGGGGAAATTACACCACAACCCACACCATGCAGTGAGAGCATAGGCTCTATGGGCATCTCCGGTTAGGCTCCAAACTGGCAACCCAGGCAGCTTGTCTAACCACACTTGGCAACCCGTCTCACCTCCTCTAAGGTGTCAAGGCCCTCCATCTCCCTCTTAACAGGGGTGATGGGGACAGTGCAGTAGAAGGACTCCTCTCTACAGAGACAGCAGGGAAAGGTCAGAGGTCAAACAACACAGGATATACTGAGAGGGGAGGAGGAAGAGAGGGACTAGGAAAAAATATGAGTGAAAAAAGCAACAGGAAGTAAACATTAGGTAAAGGTGAAGAAACGATAAGGGAAAACATATCAATAAAAAGGTCATAAAGACCCGGAAAACAAACAATCAAGCAGACATACTATACAGGAAATTACCCATTTGTTGTTGGTGAAATTAACCAGTCAATTTAGTATAGTTAAGATAATTTCCTTTAGGAGAGAATGGAACAACGTTAAACAGTGATTGTGCTGTTCAATTTATGACACCCACCGGGAAAATAAATATTTATAGAAAAAAAAAGTATTGAGGACATTTTTGCTGTATTCAGACAGATTAGAAACAGCGGGAAGACTAAACAGTGTCGAGACAAATTGGGAGACAAAGTGGGAAAGGTGGAGACAGAAATCAAACCCTGGTCACATTCACGTGCCTAAACCACCAGATCATGGAGCCTGAGCCAGGGAAAATAATTTATCTGACCAGTCAACAAAAAGGGTCCTTGAGAACTGATGGAGGAAAAACAAGTTAGAAGAATAGAAGAAGCAAAAAAGAAAATGTCCACCAGATGGACAGAATACCTGCAGGGGGGAAGGAGATGTCCACCAGATGGACAGAATACCTGCAGGGGGAGGAGATGTCCACCAGATGGACTGAATACCTGCAGGGGGAAGGAGATGTCCACCAGATGGACAGAATACCTGCAGGGGGAAGGAGATGTCCACCAGATGGACAGAATACCTGCAGGGGGTCCACCAGAGGAGATGTCCACCAGATGGACTGAATACCTGCAGGGGGGGGAAGGAGATGTCCAGGGGGAAGGAGAATACCTGCAGGGGAAGGAGATGTCCACCAGATGGACAGAATACCTGCAGGGGGGAAGGAGATGTCCACCAGATGGACAGAATACCTGCAGGGGGAAGGAGATGTCCACCAGATGGACAGAATACCTGCAGGGGGAAGGAGATGTCCACCAGATGGACTGAATACCTGCAGGGGGGAAGAGATGTCCACCAGATGGACAGAATACCTGCAGGGGGGAGGAGATGTCCACCAGATGGACAGAATACCTGACTGAATACCTGCTGGGGGGAAGGAGATGTCCACCAGATGGACTGAATACCTGCAGGGGGAAGGAGATGTCCACCAGATGGGAATACAGGGGGAAGGAATGTCCACCAGATGGACAGAATACCTGCAGGGGGGAGGAGATGTCCACCAGATGGACTGAATACCTGCAGGGGGGAGGAGATGTCCACCAGATGGACTGAATACCTGCAGGGGGAAGGAGATGTCCACCAGATGTCCACAAAAAAGACAAAAAAAGCAGGATGACAAGTGATGAAGAGGGAAAGAAGAGGTGAAGAAAATAGAAGTGTTGAAGAGGAGTCCTTCTGTGGCAACCATCTATTTCTCCATAAAAGATTGGGAGGTTTGGGAGGCCGAGGAGGATGATAACGGACTACGACTTTTACTAGGTATACTATACCATCATTTCAATGTCATCACACTCACAAAAAACAGTAGTATGTTTGAAGAAGTCAAACTACAATATATGCACAAAAGTATGTGGACACCCTTTCAAATGAGTGGATTCGGCTATTTCAGCCACACCCGTTGCTGACAGGTTTATAAAATCAAGCATATAGTCACGCTATCGCCATAACATTGGCAGTAGAATGACGATCTGTGACTTTCAACATGATACTATCATAGGATGCCACCTTTCCAACAAGTCAGTTCATAAAATATCTGCCCTACTCAAGCTGCCCCGGTCAACTGTAAGTGCTGTTAATGTGAAGTGGAAACGTTGAGGAGCACCAACGGATCAGCCGCGAAGTGGTAGGCCACACAAGCTCACAGAACGGGACCGCCGAGTGCTGAAGCGTGTAGGACGTAAAAAAAAAAACGCCTGTCTTTGATTGCAACACTCACTACTGAGTTCCAAACTGCCTCTGGAGGCAAGGTCAGCACAATAACTGTACACCGGGAGCTTCATGAAATGGGTTCCCATGGCCGTGCAGCCACATGCACCACGCACAATGCCAAGCGCGGGCTGGAGTGGTGTAAAGCTCGCCGCCTTGGGACTCTGGAGCAGTGGAAACGCATTCTCTGGAGTGATGAATCACGCTTCACCATCTGGCAGTCCAATGGACGAATCTGGGTTTGGCGGATGCCAGGAGACCGCTACCTGCCCCACTGCATAGTGCCAACTGTAAAGTTTGGTGGAGGAGGAATAATGATCTGGGACTGTTTTTCATGGTTCCCGGCTAGGCAGTGATGGGAAATCTTAATGCTAAAGCATACAATCAAATTCTAGACCATTCTGTACTTTCAACTTTGTGGCAACAGTTTGGGGAAGGCCCTTTCCTGTTTCAGTGTGGCAATGCCCCCGTGCACAAAGCGAGATCCATACAGAAATGGTTTGTCGAGATCTGTGTGGAAGAACTTGACTGGCCTGCACAGAGCTCATCGATCACCTTTCGGATGAATTGGAATGCTGACTGCAATCTAGGCATATTCGTCCAATATCAGAGCCCGACCTCACCAATGCTTGTAGCTGAATGGAAGCAAGTCCCTACAGCAATGTTCCAACATCTAGTGGAAAGCCTTCCTAGAAGAGTGGAGGCTGTGACAGCAGCAAAGGGTGACCAACTCCATATTAATGCCCATGATTTTGGAATGAGACATTGGAAGAGCAGGTGTCCACATACCTTTGGTTATGTAGTGTATTTGCATACTGATGTTCTATGGATATTCAGCCCACTAAGATATGCCATCAGACAAATTACATTGCAAATGGTGCACTTGACCATGAATAAAAAAATATATATAATTGAATTGTAATTGAATAATAATTGTAATAAATTCATTGGCTACTGATTATGTGGAACATTTGCTTATTAATGTGACAAGTTTTTTTGTTGGAAAATGTACATAAATCATTGTATGATTTAACATGAATATTTTAGAAGAGAGTAGTTGAGGACGTGTGTTACATACGAGTTCGTCTGCCTTAGAGACCATGGCTACATAATTCTCATCACAGTCCTCGGAGTCGGTGCTGGAGGCGGTGCTATGCACCGAGGGAGGCCTGGGGGGCATGGGGAACCTGGAGGGACTGAGCAGCATCACACACACTGTTTAACACACCGTCGGTACACACACACAAATAGCAGCAGTGCCTGCAGAGTTCCCTGCAGATTAAAAATGACTCACTGGAAAAAAGACAAAAAGCTATTTTCTAAGACATGACTACTTTGACATGTTATGAGGTGACTAAAGTCATGCGTGGAGGGTTAGTGTTCTGATAGGTTTGGCATTCTATAGTCACATGCAGTAGAAAGGAATTCAACTAAGTTGACGCTGACCTAAGGTCAGCTTTACGTTTTACTCCCAAATGGTTTGGATGCGGTGTGCGACAATAATCCTAGATCTGTGCCTAAGGGCCACTTTGACCCTGAGCTGCTGTAGAGGTGAAAGGTCAAAGGGTAAGACACTTACTCCCGAGCAAAAGACCTGGTGACAGGCGAGCGGACGGGCGCCGATGACTCCTCCCACTCAGGAAGGGGCTTGATCTCCAAAGGGGCGGGCTTGGCTGTAGAGGGGAGGGGCAAACACCCCCGTCAGTCTCATCACGTACCATCATTGCAACACAATACATTCCATTCCACCATACAAAAGGTGGTGGGGATGTAGGCTTTCATTTGTCCAACAGAGGTCCCTAAATGCCACAAAATCTCCTTGCAAGACTAAAACTGTAGGCTAGATTCCAATATGAGAAGTTGAGTGTAATACAAAAATGTAATCAATTGGTTATAGGTTTATAGAGCACGTCCACATTGAGTGTCCACAGCCAACTGCTCCCGCATGGTTAACGTAACAGAGCCCAATCTGGCAACCCGGGTACTATAGAAACACATTCAGCATAGCTCCCTCAGCCTGGCTAGAAAACGCCATCTGGTGCTGCAGTCTACAGGACAGCAGCACTAACACTTCTCAGCCTACAGTACAGCACTAAACACCCTTCATGCAAACCAGAGATGTGTGTGTGTGTGTGTGTGTGTGTGTGTGTGTGTGTGTGTGTGTGTGTGTGTGTGTGTGTGTGTGTGTGTGTGTGTATATATATATATATCTATACACACACACATATCTGAACAGAACATAAAGAGGGGAAAATATCATTCATCGTACCTGAGCAATAAACTTTCTTCCATTACAAATACAATAAAGAGCACATGATAGAATTACATGTTGAAACAGGAGCATGCGGGTCAGTGTTAAAAAGACAAGAGGTAGTTGGTTAGAACAGTCCATCACTGGTGTGTTTGTGTGTCACTAACCTAAGAATCAATTACTGTACTGGTGCAAATCATTAATGCTATTGATTACTTTGAATATGTGGGCTTGAGATGTGGTTGTTGGTGCGGTACACTAGTACACTGACAACGTTCTCCTGCGTACTGGAGATCTCCCACCCTGAGATATGATCTTTCCACCATTTCCTGAAGAAGCCTAGAGGATAACATCTCTCGGGTGTTGGTGAGGTTCAAAAACGTGTTATGAGAACAAAATGTGGAATCAGAAACGACAACTGAACAGAACAGGGGCCCTTGCTGGTCCAGGAGTTAGTTGATTGGATGAAACAGGATACCATGTGATGTCACCGGTCACAGGAGAACATTCAGAAGCATGCGTTGAGTTCAGACACGTTGGGAGAGAATGAGAGTATTCAGAGCCAGGTTTCAGGCGTCGTTGTTTGGTAGTACCTACCCTTGCGTCGTCTTGGGAACTCTCCTACGGTCTGAGAGTCGGTTCGCTCTAAACCAACCCCCTTTGCTCTTATTATTTTAGGACTCTGACCTGATTGGTTAAAAAAAGAAGACTTTTCACATTACCATCATTGATAAAACGATGACATCATTGTAACCCCTATTTTAAAAAAAAAACCTGCCATGCAAAGCCGACAGATCAACAGACTTTGTTGAGAGACAACTCACTACTTCCACCCTACCATTGCTTCGTCCCTATTGGTGTATATACAGTAAAGACAGGACCGTCACCATGGCAACAGCAGACGCTAACATTTCCCATCATGCACCTCACTCCACGCAACATGGTTGACTAGAGGGAGTACAGCTACGACCGGGAGTGACTTTTCATAGCAGGTTAGGAGAACATTTTCCTAACCTTAACCTATGTCTCCTAACCAGCTATGAAAAACTAACTTCCGGTCGTAGCTGTACTCCCTCTGAGGCCAGCCATGTTACAGGGTTCTGACTAGAGACTTGACAGGACAACAACATGCACCAGTATGAGTGTGGAAGATCCACTGAGAGGTGAGTCATTTTTAGTGCATCAACATATCCACAACAGCAGACAAAAGCTCACATTTATCTGTACACCAGCAGACCGACGTTATAACCTTATGTATAACCCTCACTATAGCCAGAAAACACAGCGCACTCCAGATAAAACCATGACAGACATTTATAATTGACCCCATAACAGAGCCATAAGGAAAGTGAATGAATGAAGCTACTTGTTTGCATCGACCACAGATGCTTCAGCCTCACAAGACCTCGCCTACAGAACCAAACCAAGCAAGCGAGGCCCAATCCCAAATGGACCCCTGGACCCTATTCAATTGTGGAGATCTGAGAGGAATTGATTTGTTAAAGCAATATGGTCAAACTTTCACCAAGTGCATAGGGTCTAGCGGTCGATTTGATTTGGGATTTGTACCAGAGCCGGCGAGCCAGAGGGAAGGCTCGAGAGATTGACCCTGAAACCAACAGAACACAACAGCCCTACAAGAACACACAGGCTGGACAACAGAGGTCCCAAACTCAGCAGGTGGTTAGGTGAGGACAGAGATTGCATTGAGATGGAAGTTCACGGTGATGGCCCATGGTTATGAAAAACTCAAGTAACTGTTTGCCGATCCCTGTCGCCGTATCCCTGTCGTATCCCTATCCCTGTCGCCGATCCCTGTCGCTGTTTGCCGATCCCTGTCGCCGTAATAAGGAGCCCCTGACTACAGTAACATTCCAGTCTAACATGTCCTTGCACCGAACCACTCACATCCAGCACCCCATGATGACACCATGGAAGAGACACGGGAATGAACATAACCAAGAGTCAGTGACCTGAAAGTTAAAGCTCTAAGCCGTGAACAGAGAGGGACTGACTTCAGGATTCCTAACATATTCCCCCTTTCTTCTCTACCATTGACAGTGACTGGTAATGACCTCTGCTTTGGGTCTGCCTCCCCTGTGGGATATTCAAATCCTTCCCGCTCTAGATTGAAATGTCCCTTGGTGGGGCAGGAGGGGGCTGTTGCTCCATCAAAGAGGCCCTTTCAGAGGGGGGCACAACAATGGGGACAGAGGTGACCGCTCTGGGTGCTCCATGGTGATGGTGGCCCAGGCCGGTCACCCCCCCCAAAGCCTCAGAGAGGGCCCCTGAAATCATGGACAAAAGTCCCTTTGAATGGGGTGAGGGAGATAGAAAATGAGGAAGAGAGCGGGCAAAGCTAAAAGAGAAGGCTGAGAGGAGGGTGGATGAGGTGAGCGGGAGAGGCTAGTGGGCTAAACTAAAAGAGAAGGCTGAGAGGAGGGTGGATGAGGTGAGCGGGAGAGGATAGGCTAGCGGGCAAAGCTAAAAGAGAAGGCTGAGAGGAGGGTGGATGAGGTGAGCGGGAGAGGATAGGCTAGCGGGCAAAGCTAAAAGAGAAGGCTGAGAGGAGGGTGGATGAGGTGAGCGGGAGAGGATAGGCTAGAGGGCTAAACTAAAAGAGAAGGCTGAGAGGAGGGTGGATGAGGTGAGCGGGAGAGGATAGGCTAGTGGGCTAAACTAAAAGAGAAGGCTGAGAGGAGGGTGGATGAGGTGAGCGGGAGAGGATAGGCTAGTGGGCTAAACTAAAAGAGAAGGCTGAGAGGAGGGTGGATGAGGTGAGCGGGAGAGGATAGGCTAGTGGGCTAAACTAAAAGAGAAGGCTGAGAGGAGGGTGGATGAGGTGAGCGAGGATAGGCTAGTGGGCTAAACTAAAAGAGAAGGCTGAGAGGAGGGTGGATGAGGTGAGCGGGGAGATAGGCTAGTGGGCTAAACTAAAAGAGAAGGCTGAGAGGAGGGTGGATGAGGTGAGCGTGGATGAGAGGCTAGTGGGCTAAACTAAAAGAGAAGGCTGAGAGGAGGGTGGATGAGGTGAGGGGGATGAGGTGAGCGGGTGGGCTAGTGGGCTAAACTAAAAGAGAAGGCTGAGAGGAGGGTGGATGAGGTGAGCGGGAGAGGCTAGTGGGCTAAACTAAAAGAGAAGGCTGAGAGGAGGGTGGATGAGGTGAGCGGGAGAGGCTAGTGGGCTAAACTAAAAGAGAAGGCTGAGAGGAGGGTGGATGAGGTGAGTGGGCTAAACTAAAAAGAGAAGGCTGAGAGGAGGGGGATGAGGGAGAGGCTAGTGGGCTAAACTAAAAGAGAAGGCTGAGAGGAGGGTGGATGAGGTGAGCGGGAGAGGCTAGTGGGCTAAACTAAAAGAGAAGGCTGAGAGGAGGGTGGATGAGGTGAGCGGGAGAGGCTAGTGGGCTAAACTAAAAGAGAAGGCTGAGAGGAGGGTGGATGAGGTGAGCGGGAGAGGCTAGTGGGCTAAACTGAGAAAAGAGAAGGCTGAGAGGAGGGGTGGATGAGGTGAGCGGGAGAGGCTAGTGGGCTAAACTAAAAGAGAAGGCTGAGAGGAGGGTGGATGAGGTGAGCGGGAGAGGCTAGTGGGCTAAACTAAAAGAGAAGGCTGAGAGGAGGGTGGATGAGGTGAGCGGGAGAGGCTAGTGGGCTAAACTAAAAGAGAAGGCTGAGAGGAGGGTGGATGAGGTGAGCGGGAGAGGCTAGTGGGCTAAACTAAAAGAGAAGGCTGAGAGGAGGGTGGATGAGGTGAGCGGGAGAGGCTAGTGGGCTAAACTAAAAGAGAAGGCTGAGAGGAGGGTGGATGAGGTGAGCGGGAGAGGCTAGTGGGCTAAACTAAAAGAGAAGGCTGAGAGGAGGGTGGATGAGGTGAGCGGGGAGGGTGGATGAGGTGAGCGGGAGAGGCTAGTGGGCTAAACTAAAAGAGAAGGCTGAGAGGAGGGTGGATGAGGTGAGCGGGAGAGGCTAGTGGGCTAAACTAAAAGAGAAGGCTGAGAGGAGGGTGGATGAGGTGAGCGGGAGAGGCTAGTGGGCTAAACTAAAAGAGAAGGCTGAGAGGAGGGTGGATGAGGTGAGCGGGAGAGGCTAGTGGGCTAAACTAAAAGAGAAGGCTGAGAGGAGGGTGGATGAGGTGAGCGGGAGAGGCTAGTGGGCTAAACTAAAAGAGAAGGCTGAGAGGAGGGTGGATGAGGTGAGCGGGAGAGGCTAGTGGGCTAAACTAAAAGAGAAGGCTGAGAGGAGGGTGGATGAGGTGAGCGGGAGAGGCTAGTGGGCTAAACTAAAAGAGAAGGCTGAGAGGCTAGTGGGCTAAACTAAAAGAGAAGGCTGAGAGGGTGGATGAGGTGAGCGGGAGAGGCTAGTGGGCTAAACTAAAAGAGAAGGCTGAGAGGAGGGTGGATGAGGTGAGCGGGAGAGGCTAGTGGGCTAAACTAAAAGAGAAGGCTGAGAGGAGGGTGGATGAGGTGAGCGGGAGAGGCTAGTGGGCTAAACTAAAAGCTAAACTAAAAGAAGGCTGAGAGGAGGGTGGATGAGGTGAGCGGGAGAGGCTAGTGGGCTAAACTAAAAGAGAAGGCTGAGGAGGGTGGATGGGTGGATGAGGTGAGGGTGGATGCGGGAGAGGCTAGTGGGCTAAACTAAAAGAGAAGGCTGAGAGGAGGGTGGATGAGGTGAGCGGGAGAGGCTAGTGGGCTAAACTAAAAGAGAAGGCTGAGAGGAGGGTGGATGAGGTGAGCGGGAGAGGCTAGTGGGCTAAACTAAAAGAGAAGGCTGAGAGGAGGGTGGATGAGGTGAGCGGGAGAGGCTAGTGGGCTAAACTAAAAGAGAAGGCTGAGAGGAGGGTGGATGAGGTGAGCGGGAGAGGCTAGTGGGCTAAACTAAAAGAGAAGGCTGAGAGGAGGGTGGATGAGGTGAGCGGGAGAGGCTAGTGGGCTAAACTAAAAGAGAAGGCTGAGAGGAGGGTGGATGAGGTGAGCGGGAGAGGCTAGTGGGCTAAAGGCTGAGAGGAGGGTGGATGAGGTGAGCGGGAAAGTGGGCTAAAGAAGGCTGAGAGGAGGGTGGATGAGGTGAGCGGGAGAGGCTAGTGGGCTAAACTAAAAGAGAAGGCTGAGAGGAGGGTGGATGAGGTGAGCGGGAGAGGCTAGTGGGCTAAACTAAAAGAGAAGGCTGAGAGGAGGGTGGATGAGGTGAGCGGGAGAGGCTAGTGGGCTAAACTAAAAGAGAAGGCTGAGAGGAGGGTGGATGAGGTGAGCGGGAGAGGCTAGTGGGCTAAACTAAAAGAGAAGGCTGAGGAGGGTGGATGGGTGGATGAGGTGAGGGTGGGAGGTGAGCGGGAGAGGCTAGTGGGCTAAACTAAAAGAGAAGGCTGAGAGGAGGGTGGATGAGGTGAGCGGGAGAGGCTAGTGGGCTAAACTAAAATTGAAGGCTGAGAGGAGGGTGGATGACTGCCTAGTGGGCATAAACTGAGGCTGAGAGGAGGGTGGATGAGAGGTCTAGTGGGCTAAACTAAAAGAGAAGGCACTGGGCTAAATTGAGGAGAGAGGCTGAGGACAGGGTGGATACATGGAGAGGGGGAGAGGCTAGTGGGCTAAACTAAAAGAGAAGGCTGAGAGGAGGGTGGATGAGGTGAGCGGGAGAGGCTAGTGGGCTAAACTAAAAGAGAAGGCTGAGAGGGTGGATGAGGTGAGCGGGAGAGGCTAGTGGGCTAAACTAAAAGAGAAGGCTGAGAGGGTGGATGAGGCTTTGTCTAGGACACTGCCTACATTGAGGAGAGAGGTCTAGGACACTGCCTACATGGAGGAGAGAGGTCTAGGACACTGCCTACATGGAGGAGAGAGGTCTAGGACACTGCCTACATGGAGGAGAGAGGTCTAGGACACTGCCTACATGGAGGAGAGAGGTCTAGGACACTGCCTACATGGAGGAGAGAGGTCTAGGACACTGCCTACATGGAGGAGAGAGGTCTAGGACACTGCCTACATGGAGGAGAGAGGTCTAGGACACTGCCTACATGGAGGAGAGAGGTCTAGGACACTGCCTACATGGAGGAGAGAGGTCTAGGACACTGCCTACATGGAGGAGAGAGGTCTAGGACACTGCCTACATGGAGGAGAGAGGTCTAGGACACTGCCTACATTGAGGAAAGAGTTCTAGGACACTGCCTACATTGAGGAAATAGTTCTAGGACACTGCCTACATTGAGGAAATAGTTCTAGGACACTGCCTACATTGGAGGAGAGGAGCAAAGGGTGAGCCACAACAATCCACACTCCTGTCTGATGCCATACAGGAATTGTATATTGACACATTATGAAGTGTTCTACTTAAGCAATAAGGCACCTCTGGGGCACCTAAGGGCTGTTCGTATGCACTGCCCAATGCAGAGTGTGCCTGGATAGAGCCCTTTGCCGTGGTATACGGTCTGTTATACCACGGCTTTTAGCCAATCTGTATTCAGGGCTCGAACCATCCAGTTTATAATTCTAAATAATGCAATGGTAATCTGCCTTTCATAACCATGAGCCAGCACACGTAAATGTGCGTGAGTTAGAGTTGAATGCCAGGATGTGGAGAGACGAGCAGTTGTGAAAACGTCGATGCAACAGCAGATAAAGACAAACGTACCAAGATTCTCTCTCATTCAAAGACACACCCCTTTACACCCCCATTCCCATTCACAGCCACACCCCTTCACCCCCCAGCCATCCACCCTGCCCCCCTCTCCTCCCTCACCTTTGCGGTCCGGTTTGAGGTTGCGGTCCACAGGTGGGGGCTGACAATCGCTGATGAGCATGGGTCTGCGGGGTGGGGTATTGGGGCTTGAGCGAAACCCCATGTGGGCCGGCGGGGGAACCTGCTTGCCCAGGGAGAACTCTAAGGTGCCCGGGCCAGGGGTCATGGGGACATAGTTGGGTTCCATGATGGGTTCACAGCCCGACAGGCTGCCGGAGCGGTGGTGGGATGGGGAGTTGGCGCTCATGGGTACGTAGTTCTGGTCAACTTCCTCCATGGACTGGCTGCCCACTGGCATCATGCCTTTGTTTTTCTGGAGGGGCGGGGGGGCAGAGAGAGAGGCAGGCTACATGAGGGCATAGACAGACGTAAGACAAAAACACGTACACACACACACACAAGAAATGTAGTAAGAGGATGCAAGCTTCCCTTAATCTGCACCTTAGTACACTTCAAAACTCCATAGTCATAACAGTCCAATACTTGGAAGGATCAGTATCAATGTGAGAGGTCCTTCACGTTGATAGTTTTAAACTGATTTCAGGAGCATGTCGTGTAAAGACTGACCAAGTAGCTGTTGAAGCTTTCGTTGAAGTCAAACGAGCAGCTCTTGTCAGAGAGAAACGTCCGAGGGATATCGTAACAGTCCTGGGAGCCCAAATCTGCAACAAACATGACAGAACATTTAAAACCAGTGTAAACACAACATAACCTACAGTATAGTAGTCTAGGTAGGGCTTACAGCATTATGAATCAAAATGGAGTTAAATACTAAATAAAAAGGGAATACAAATGCACCATTGGAACCACAGTAAGTGTTGAACAGGGATATGTGAAGTCTGTCATCTCGGCCCTAAGGCAGCTGGACTATAGTTGCCGTTCTTGCTCTGGTCATCATGTGTAACTTCACACTAATGGATTTCAGAAGGAGTTCAGACAAACAGGATGATACGACTTGGAAGGTCGCCAGACTCTAAAGCCAAGGCAAGCAAAGCCTACTCTGGTACACAAACGACTAGACAAACGGGGAATCCCGGGACATTTGCAAAATGTCTGTGTGTTAGTTTAACAGACATGTTGCATGTTAAATGATAGGAACAGACTTGGACCGGATGTAGCTGGGCATAATGTTTTATCTTGAACTTTAACCTCCAATGCTTTTTTGGTTGTGTAAATGATTGTCCTTTAACTTCTCTAGGGTAGGGGGCAGCACTTGGATTTTTTGATGAAAAACATGCCCAAATTAAACTGCCTGCTACTCGGGCCCAGAAGATATGCATATAACTGGTAGATTTGGATAGAAAACACTAAAGTTTCCAAAACTGTTAAAATAGTGTCTGAGTATAACAGAACTGATTTGGCAGGCAAAAACCTGAGAAAAATCCATTCAGGAAGTAGTTTTTGTTGTTGATGGTTTTGTAGTTTTCTATTCAATGCCATTACAGTATCCATCGACTTCGGACTCAAATTGCAGTTCCTATGCTTTCCACTAGATGTCAACAGTCTTTAGAAATTGTTTCAGGCTTGTAATCCAGACGGCGAGGAAGAAAGGAGGAAAGATGAGCGGGGGAGATGTGGTGTGCTCCGGCTGGTTAAGAAAATCTCCTCCAGAAAAAAAGTTGAGACGTTACGTAAGTCTGAGCTTGATCATATTCATGTCTTGCTTTGGATCGTTACCACAGAGCGGATACATTGTAGCTATGCAAATGTAACACTTTCGATTATTTCGAATTTGCGTACATTGCCTCGCTAATCACTTCCCCCAGCTGCACAAAGTTTATGCAGCATCTCCAATCTTTGTTTGCTACAACAATTATCGACAATTCATGAATAGCAAGAAGTGATGTCATAAGGTGAATTCACCAATTTGTAAGTCGCTCTGGATAAGAGCGTCTGCCAAATGACTTAAATGTAAAATGTTAAATGTAAATGTATTCTGAAAAATTAGGGAGTAAGAGCAGTCTGAATGAGTGGACCCTACTGTGTCACATCGCTTTTTCATGCTCGCGACTGAGAGTGCCTTTCTTGTTTACCTTTTATATTGGCAACGTTATTGTCCGGTTGAAATATTATCAATTATTTAGGCTAAAAACAACCTGAGTGTTGAATACAAACATCGTTTGACATGTTTCTATGAACTTTACGGACACAATTTGAATTTTCTGTTTGCCTGTTTTGTCTGCATTTGAGCCTGTGGATTACTGAAGAAACAAAACTGAGGTTTTTGCATATAAAGAGACTTTATCGAACAAAAGGAACATTTATTGAGTAAATGAATGTCTTCTGAGTGCAACCAGTAACCATTTGGCTGGTTACTGTTTGTAATGATTTGTCTGCTGGGCAATGTTCTCAAATAATCGTAAGGTATGCTTTCACCGTAAAGCTTTTTTCAAATCTGACACCGTGGTTGGATTCACAAAAAGTTCATCTTTAAACCTACGTAAAATATTTTTTGTTTTCTGAATTTCTATAATGAGTATTTCTGTATATGAATTTGGCGCTCTGCAATCTCACTGGATGTTGGCTAGGTGGGAGGTGGGATGTTGGCCTAGAGAGATTAACAAGAAAAATATTATATTTTCTTGGGGGGGCCGCAGTGTTGTTTCTCTATTGCTAGTAGAGCAAATGGGTTGGGAGCATCAAATGTACATAGAGGTTGGGACTGAGGCACCAAACTGCTTTCTCCTAAACTGAGGTACGTGTTGTCTGTCTGCATGGTAACCGAACACCACTAATACTGCTACACCAGATGTCCTTGGAGGCAAGGCAGTCTTCAGCTGTGAAAAAGTATTTGTAATTAGCCATTCAAAAACACATCTGTCGCGTCAAGATAATTATCCTGGAGGATTAGACACTTGCTTTGCGCTGCAGATGATAGTGTTGGCTGACAACAGCACACACCAGCCATGTGTCTTTATGAACATCCTGTCGTTGCTAGCTAGCGTATTTAGCCTTTATAATGATGCACACAAATATCACTTAGCCTAATGATTAGTGAAAGGATGTGGTACCCTGTCACTTAGCAAAAAGTGAGAGTGAAATGGAATGCTCGTGATCAATTATATATGTATCTCATCTATTTGACATGACTAATAAATTAGGAACAATGAATCAAGATCAATCAATGAGCCGTACCTTTCCTGAGGCGTGATGAGTCCATGGTGCCGATGGTGTTGCTCCTCAGGGCCTTGTTCCCGGCGCTGGTGGGCACGCAGTAGTTCCCGTCCGTCTCCGACATGGAGCGCGGCACGCAGTACGTGTCCGTGGGCGAGCGCTCCGCGGGGGGCGGCGGGTGCCCCGGGGTCAGGGAGCTGAGGGAAGGCTTGGGGGGCCGGGGCGGAGGCATCCCATCCCCACCCTCAGACCCACCACTCACTGGACCTCGAGGCACCTGATAGGTACAGTTACTGCCTGGTGTGGGAGGAATGTCGTAGCTCACCGACAGGTTCCTCATCTGAGTCTCCATGGAGGGCTTCCGCGAGGGCGCGTTGAAGACGTAGAGCTCTGGGGCGTCGCCTTCGACCGGGACAGGGGGCGAGGAGGCGGAGGCCGACTTGGGAAGGAGCACAGTGTCCTGGGAGTAGGAGCGGGGGAGGTGGTAGAGGCTGGAAGAGAGGTCGCCTCCACGGGAAGGCGGAGAGTCATAGATGGAGGAGGCGGAGGAGGGGTGAGGGGGCAGGACAGATGAGAAGAAGCCGTTGGCGTGCTTAGAGGAGGAGCTAGTGGAGGTTGGCGTGCGGTGGGCGGGGACGTTGTCGTTTAGGTCCGTCTCTGACGAGGTTGACTTGGAACACTCGGCGTGGGCTCTATGGCAACGGCACAGATATATAAAAATCAGAAGGCTGAATGATGTGTGAACATTCCACACACACTTCAACATAGATTAGTGATATGGGTTACAGCAACAGAACCACCAATAACTCCTATTGAGGCCCACTGGATATGTTGTTGAGCAGATCGTATTGAGTTGTAGGTTCAGTATAATGATCCATGTTTCATCCTGTGGATCATTTCAAAACATGCAGGGTCAAACACTGCACTGTCCTTTGCCAAAGGTCTATTGACATATTAAGCTATTCTGGATCATTCCTCATTTTCCTGTGAGAACAGCCAGGAGCTGCATTTTGGATTAATGATCACTTCTCAAACACATCAATCCCAGAGGTAAGTGCTGGGTTAGTTTTGTGTGTATTTACAATGTGTGTGTGTGTCTACATGTATATGTGCATGTTTATGAACCTGTGTGACTTTGTGCACAAGTGTGTGTGTGTCACTCCACACTAGACAGGCTGCTCCAGACTCACTGATTAACCTGGGGAGGCGAAGGAGCCCCTTTGCTCTCACACTCCTCCAGGAGGAGGTACTCCTGGGGGAGAGGAGTCACAGAGCTACACCACCACACACAGAGAGGAGGAGGAGAACCACATCAACAAGAGAGAAGAGGCACTGAAATATGGACAACCTATACAGACAGTACAAGAGACCTAAAGCACAAAAGAGGAAAGTAACCGGGAAGAGAGGGAGAAGGGGGGGGCTAAAGACGCCATACTTTGTATAAAAAATATAAAAAAAATTTAAATGAGAGTGACAAACCTAAAGTACATTCTAACAGGAGACAGATGGAGATGTCAGTGAAACACAGAGGGAAATGTCACAACACCTCTCCACTCTGTACCGATGGCAGCGCTGCCCTGTCACATCATGAACCCCACACCCACCTGTTGGGCTCTGGCTTCTTGCTCTCACAGTTGACCAGCCACAGGTAGTCCTGGGGTTCGTCCAGGCTGGACTCAGAGTCCAGGTGGCGCACGCTGACCGGCTGGTAGGGAGGGGGCACGTTGGTCAGCATGGCCGGAGGACCCCCCAGGCCAGGGTGAGGGGGCATGTCCACCACAGAGCCACCGCTGGCCGCCTGGTGGGCAGCCTTTGCCGCTTCTGTGGGGAAGAAAGAGGGGGAGGGAGGGAGAAGAGGGGAGACCGTCAGAACATATGTGCATTGTACACCGGAGTTAGGACAATGTTGAGAATGCTGCCATGCACAACAGTTATTTCCGAAACGTACATGTTCTGTTGTGATATTATGGTGTTTGTATGGTTAGATTTCTGACTTGTTTGTGTACAGAAAACAGTATAACGTTCTATAAAAGCACCGCAAGATACATCAGTACAAAACATCCAGTACAAAACAGGTGATGAGTCAGACTTGAAGGACACATTGTACATACACAGGCATGCATGCGTCTGGGAACCACGCAAATACAGACTTTCAAATCTTCACAATCAATGATTACGCATGAGAAGTACAACCATTAAATTAAAATGTAGCATTACGTGTATATTACAGTTTGATGGAATCTACTGAGGAAAATAAACCCAAATGCTTCCTTCCTTCCTACAGCTATTTTATCTGCCAATGTTCTTCACAACATTAATACTCAGCTGTATTTTTATCCAAATCTGTTTTGCCTTTTGAATCCCAACCACAGCCAGACAGCATTTCCTCAAGGTCTCTGCCTTGTCCTTCTCCATGCAGGTCTGTGTGGAGACGACTGTGCGGTTGGGCTCTATTCATAACGTATTCTCTGCCTTGTCCTTCTCCATGCAGGTCTGTGTGGAGACGACTGTGCGGTTGGGCTCTATTCATAACGTATTCTCTGCCTTGTCCTTCTCCATGCAGGTCTGTGTGGAGACGACTGTGCGGTTGGGCTCTATTCATAACGTATTCTCTGCCTTGTCCTTCTCCATGCAGGTCTGTGTGGAGACGACTGTGCGGTTGGGCTCTATTCATAACTTGTCCATTCTCTGCCTTGTCCTTCTCCATGCAGGTCTGTGTGGAGACGACTGTGCGGTTGGGCTCTATTCATAACGTATTCTCTGCCTTGTCCTTCTCCATGCAGGTCTTTGTGGAGACGACTGTGCGGTTGGGCTCTATTCATAACGTATTCTCTGCCTTGTCCTTCTCCATGCAGGTCTTTGTGGAGACGACTGTGCGGTTGAGCTCTATTCATAACGTATTCTCTGCCTTGTCCTTCTCCATGCAGGTCTGTGTGGAGACGACTGTGCGGTTGAGCTCTATTCATAACGTATTCTCTGCCTTGTCCTTCTCCATGTAGGTCTGTGTGGAGACGACTGTGCGGTTGGGCTCTATTCATAACGTATTCTCTGCCTTGTCCTTCTCCTTGTCCTTCTCTATTCATGTATTCTCTGCCTTGTCCTTCTCCATGTAGGTCTGTGTGGAGACGACTGTGCGGTTGGGCTCTATTCATAACGTATTCTCTGCCTTGTCCTTCTCCATGTAGGTCTGTGTGTGGGCTCTATTCATAACGTATTCTCTGCCTTGTCCTTCTCCATGTAGGTCTGTGTGGAGACGGTTGGGCTCTATTCATAACGTATTCTCTGCCTTGTCCTTCTCCATGTAGGTCTGTGTGGAGACGACTGTGCGGTTGGGCTCTATTCATAACGTATTCTCTGCCTTGTCCTTCTCCATGTAGGTCTGTGTGGAGACAACTGTGCGGTTGGGCTCTATTCATAACGTATTCTCTGCCTTGTCCTTCTCCATGCAGGTCTGTGTGGAGACGACTGTGCGGTTGGGCTCTATTCATAACTTATTCTCTGCCTGCATTACTCCCCACCTACACTTCTCAGTGTACGCACACCATCTTTGAGTGGCTCCCTAAGTGCTCAAGCTCAAGGATGCGCACCCTGAGATGACAGCTGCTCTCTGAATCTTTACTCTCTCCCTCTCATCCCATCCCGCTCTTCCTCTCCTCCACTGTTCTCTTGTACACCCTCTCGCTCAATCGCGCCCCAATCAGTCACTATTCTCCTGCTCTATCCTGTGCATTCTCCTTCTCTCCCTCAATCACTCCCTATACATTGCATCCCTTCATCTCTCAGCCTCTTCTCCCCATTCCCCTCTTCAGTTCTCTCCCCTCCTACTCTCACTACTATACTGCTTTATACACCATCACTCACTCTCTCCATCCCCTTGTTTGTCTGTCTTATGTGCTGATTCACCCAGGCAGCAGGAAAATCCCTTTCCTCCTTAATCTCCCCCTCCCACACCGCTGGGCTACAGCCCTGCTGCTCCAGCCTCCTCCACTCGCTGACATTTCCCCTGCCACGGTGCACCTTCGCCTGGGCGCGGGAGTGGGCTGAACTGTCCCCTCTTTGTTTGTGCTGTGTGATCAGCGAACGAGACTTCGCGAGGCACAGAGAGCAGTAGCCAAGGCAATATGAGAGCCACGCCGCTCGACCACAGAAGTCTGCATGGGTATTAAGACAAACTTGCTGCTTGAAACCATAAACTCAACATTCCAAAATGGCCCCGTAGATAAGTGATAGGTTGTGGTTGAAGTTACACTAGAGCAGGGAGGGTAGGATACAGCCACAACACAGAGGAAGGAGTGAAGCTGACCTTGTTGGATACATGGTCTCCCCGTTGTCAGTGTGTGCGGCTGATATCAAAGTCCAGGACATTTCTCCTTGACTAGGGCCTCTAAAATGGTCCCCTAACATTCTGATTAAACCCACATGCATTACAATAGTGAGTTTAGATTATAGGGTCCATTTCTGCAACTCAACCACAGCCTAAAATTAACACGCACCAGTTGCAAAATGCAGGTAGATTTTGGAATTGGTTTTGTTTCATAGCTGGTAAATGAATCACACAAAGTCAAAGAACTATGAATCATATATAGCCTATACCACCTCTGCTGCAACACTGCCTGGCCTGGAGGCTGTGCGCAACTGAAGAGTGAAAGATTCATTTTTAGAAGTGCTAGGCACAGGCATAAACGTTGGTCTAATTTACAGAAAAATGTCTACTGATGTGAGACTTTGTCCTTGTGTTTCTTGGCCATTTACATTGTTTTGTTCACAAGCTAGGTTGTTTTTCTATGTTTGAGTTTCAACAGCAAGAGAGGACAAGACAACTCTTCTACTAGTCAGACTCAATCTCACAGGCACAAACATGAAGAATAAAGTTGTGTTACCATGGTAACCCCATGCTCTTAAAGGGACAGGTGAACATTGTCTCATCTGTGACATTTTGGTTCAAAATGTAATTAATTTACCACATTACTTCTTACTAGTAATAAATGTATTGTTTTAGAAACATTACAAAGCATGCTCATCTGTTTTGACTGGCTGATAGATTTCTCCATTTAAAAAAAATGGAGGTAATTTTAGGCCCTGAACTCGACAGTACCTCCCATGTCAGGTCCAGAGGCACCTGCATGTGGCCCCCACTGATGACGGTGGGAATGGACGTAGACAGAGGAGCTCTAAATAAACCACAAATCCGGTTTGGTGGGCCCCACTCACTCGCTTCTCCCTGAGTAAGCACGCGTGCGAACGAAGTAACGAATGTGAGAGAACAAATGAGAGGGAGAACAAATGAGTGACAGAAAGACCGCGAGAGAAAACAAATGAGAGCAACTGAGAAAGGGAGAACAATAAAGGTAGAGAAGGAGAGAAAGTGGCAGTGGGGCTCAGCTTGGGGGGGGCGCACACAATGCTTTAATTTTACAGTACAGGGAAACATGTGGTAACGTGAACCCACCTGAAGACACGGCTCATTAGGCCTCATTAAGCCTGTGCTGGAAACAAAGGCCCCTTGGCACACAGTGTCCAAACCTACACTACACCAGGATATGATCCTTATGTGAGAATAATACGTGTGGGGAAAGTCTACCGTTTCCTCATGCATATCACTGTTCTGTTGCATTTCTGCCTTTCTCTCTTTTCTCATTGTATAGACACATCTCAGAGTTCCTCTCGTGTGCGTGCCTGCGCAGGGATGTGTGGCGCATCATTACCGTCGTCCGTGGGGTTGAAGCCGCAGATGTCACAGATATAGCGGACCCACTTGTTCATGTCGTCCTCCGTGTCGGCCACCAGGTAGAAGACGCGGTCGATGGTCTTGATGTCGAAGATGAAGCTGTGCTCCAGGTCCTTCTTGTTGAACGTGAGCCCTGCGTCCACCTGTGGGGGGGATGTAGCTGTAGCATTACCAACCACGTAACAATAGGGCTTAGCATTAGCACGTAGCATTACAAACAATAGGGGTAGCAATATCCGTTGTTGCCTCAGCAGCTATGGGCCACTGTCAATGTCATAACTGTTATAACTGCCTTTTAGCAGTATTAGCTAGTGGTACTGTAGCATTACCAGGACCATTAGTTTTCCCTGATCACATGACCTGACAAAAAACGTATTACATAACTCGGGTCCAGAGTAACAAACTCTGGGCCCTAATCAGCCGTAGCACAAGTTGTGTTTCACCTGTTCACACAGGTTGAGGTCGATCACGCGGATGGGCTTCTTGGCGTGATCATTCTTGTAGTACTCCAGCACGTCTGGGTCGCCCGAGAGACGGCCGCTGCGGAGAACAAACCACCGCTTCTTCCATGCCTGCAGAGAGACGGGAGACATTTTAATGTTGATTATCTGTTCACATATCATCCCTTCCTTAAAAATCCCACAGTACACCCATAAACTCTCCCCTACCCCCACTTGAAAAGCTTAAAAAACCCCTGAAGACTTCACAACAACCCATATTTTTGGGCATGGCCTTGTCCTAGAGTGGCTCAGGGGCTCAGACAAGAGCGAGAGAGAGAGAAAGAGGGACAGAGAGAGAAAGAGGGACAGAGAGAGAAAGAGGGACAGAGAGAGAAAGGTCACTGTGTTCGCTCATACGGCTCCATTCCTGGCTGACCAAAGGCTGGACAGGGGCTTTGTTTTTCCGCCCTGGCCTCTGTGCTTCTCTCTAACCCTCCCTGTCGCTCTCTCCTCTGGTCCTGTAAGCCACACAAGGACAGGCCTGTGTTCAAAATTCACCCACTCTCCCCCTCTTCTTATATCCCAATCCATCCCTCTACAGCCTCTCTATCTCTCTCCTCTGAGCCCCACTAGGACAGACAAGCCAGAACTATGTGTCTGGAACACCCAGGGCCCACAGTCACTACAGACAGACATAGTTTGGTCTGGTTAGGTCTAGTAGCCCGACTGTGGAAGAACACAACCAACCACTCTAAAAAGGGCCACAGGCAATTAGGATTTTACAATAGGATTTGTCCTCTGTCTATGAGACACAGGTCCCATTCAAAATGGCACCCTATATAGTGCCAAACTTTTAACTAGGGCCTATAGGGTTCCATTTGGTACACAGCCACAGTGCTTCCAAGGCAGCTAGGGTTTAAACACAGGAAAACTATCTAAATAGAAACCCATTCTATTTCTATGGCAGACTTAAGACTGTGGGATGGATAGGGTTGACAATGTGGAATGGTTTAGTTTTAGTTGCACAAAGGCACTAAGAATAAACACCGGGTGTCAGTGACTGTCAGGCACTACCATCCGAAAGTCAGTCAGAGGAGGGAACGAGACAGAACCAAGTGAGATGCCTAAACAGGAGTCTGCTCTCTAATGCTTTTATTTTTTTACAAATGAGGCCCGGCCCATCTAGATGTCTAAACTGTGTAGCTTAAATGTATAAGATTGTTAATTTGTTCAATGAAACCTGCTCACTGAACTAGGAGAAGCTAACTCAAGGATAAGCAGGGCTAAAAAGCACATGATGAAAACAAACTGTGGCTAATTGCTATGAGCCACCAACTCTGATTCGCTGAGTCACTTATGCTAAACTTGAGTTTTTTGGAAGGATTCATTCCCGGATTGCAGCTCTAATTGTGCTTAATCAATCCGATTCAGGTTGAGCAATATTGTTGAGCAAAATAGACTGCCTATCAATGGACACTTGATAGAGCTATTGAATATTGAACAGTGAAATTGGATACAAAAGATGACATAACAGAACACAAAAGCTATTCATGGAATTTCAAACAAGGAGGGGAAACCAAACCAGTAGAAAAACAACTCCCCTTGGAGATCAGAGCCCTGGCCTCACCCGAGCACAGCCAGCAACGGCCTGTGAGGAATGCAAACTAAAAGCTTTGTTGTTGTTTTTTCTGGTTAAGATTTTAACCGGATTAACAATGCTGTGTTTTTTTTCACCCTCCCTTCAATTCTTTTTCCATCCACAGAGTTCCCTTTGTTAGCGGGCCAAGTTCCGGGTAGGGACGAACAGCCAGGAGGAGAGGAGAGAGAACTCCGGGTAGGAAGAGGCATCGTCCTGCTGTCCTACTCTGTCAACAGGAGAGCTGACCCTGGAGAAATAAACAGGCTGGCTGAAGGAGGAACTTTACATGGGCGCGCGGGCACGCACACACACACACACACACACACACACACACACACACACACACACAGAGAGAAACACGTTCATACACACACACACCCTTTGAAATTCTAATAGACCTACATTCATGGCACAACCCTGCAAAAACCCTAACACTCCTTACAGTCATGAAGTAAACATGCCGGCGCAGGGTTCAAGAGGTCTGCTTGACCCCGCCCCGCTCCCACACAGTATGCTCCGCCCTAAAATATCAACATTTAATATTCACTGTTTACTCAACCATAAAACAAGAACAACCAAAAACAGCCTCTAGATATCAATACACAGAGCAATAAACTCTGTCTGTGTAGAACTGGTCCTGTCCATCATGAACTGCAGCCTAACCTAACCCAAGCAGCACACATTAGCATGTTGTTGTTGTGCTGCTCTGTTGCGGTCAGAGAAAAGAGGGCGACCTCTCTCTGGTACATGACAAAGCACTCTGGGCTCAGGTTACCCTGTAGGGACACAGACAGGGCCATGGGGTGAGGTTACACTGGGGGGAGAGAAAGAGCGAGAGGTTAGGCCAGGCCTGGGTCGTGTTCATTTTTTGCTAAGCATTTCTTATTGGACAAGCTCAGGTAGTTCCTTCCCGTTTCAGTACTTTTTCTACCGTTTGGTGTCTAATGAAAACGACCCTGGTTTAAACAGACATGGGGACATTTGACAGACGCTCTTATCCAGAGAAATTAGGGTTAAGTGCCTTACCTCAAGGGCACGTCGACAGATTTTTCACCTAGTTGGCTTGGGGATTCGAACCAGAGACCTTTCAGTTACAAGCCCAACGCTCTTAGCCACTAGGCTACCTGCCACTCTGCTGCTGTCCATAGTAACAGTTGGTCTGACTAGTTTCAATGGTGCTGGTTAAGAGCTTGTTGAAGAAGGCTTGTTTGAGTGGTGCTTCACTGCAACTTCAATACAGAGTACTTGATTAAGGGGTGCTTTTCCCATATTAGCATGGTAGCAGACCGTGTGTAGGGGTGGGAGGGAAATGGTCAGGGATGAAGAGCTGAGGGAAAATATGAGCAATGAGAATCACTCAAAAGCTCTCTCTCCACTGACCCACACACCCCATGTGGCCATTCCATTCAGCACACCTCTACTCTAGTTAACACTTAGCTAACCTGGTCCCTGTAAACCCCTGCCAGGTTCCTATCCAGTGAAACTGCACTCAACCAGAAATGCCATTGGTGTCTCCAGCCAGACAGCCAATGGCATCTCGCTGACACATACTTTCTATTGTCAGTGGAAAACAGGCCAAAAAGCTCTTTACAACAACCACACATGACAGTGAGTGATGCACACAGTAGCTGAATAGCAGCACTGTTAGACAGTAACTGTCCACAGACCTAGCCTGGTTCCAGATCAGTTTGTGTGGTCATGCCAACCCTTATGGCCCTTGTGACAATTACCATAAGAGACGGCAAGACAGCACAAACAGATCTGGAACCAGGCCAGCACAGACCTACCGTGTGCTATCGATCCTGAAAAGGCCAGCAGTGGCAATGAAGACTCTAGCAGTGCTGAACCCTTGTTACTGTCCTCTTCTCCATTGTAGTCAATGAGGCACAGAAGTCAATAACCCAATAGTCCCTAAACTGATCCGAGAGCAGTCGTTACTGATCACAGAACACAGCTAATCCAGTTTGTTCTACTTCACAAAGCCCAAGACGATAGAGTAGATCTCAACTGATCACAAATCAGTCCTTACATACAACCAACCAAACAATCGAAGTAGTAACCAAGTGTGTGTTGACTCTTCACTGGGGGAGTGGAGTGGGACTGGGTGGGACGAGACAGGAGGAGCCCCTGGTGCAGCAGCTGTCCCCCCCCTCCCCAAGCGCCCTCCCCTGCCCTCTGATAGGGTGTGATGCAGGAAGAGACCCCTGTGCCCGCTCCAGCCTCCAGCCAGACAGAGACACCATTGAGGGGACAACCGGGAGGGCTGGATGGGGGAATGCCATCCGAGTGCAGTCACACTGTTGCCATCAGGGCCCCACTGACCCAGAGACAAAGACAGAGAGGAGAGGGGGGAGAAGGGGAGAGAGATGGAGTGTCTGAGAGGGAGATGGATGAACAGTATAGAGAGAAGAGAGGTAAAGGAGGAAGAAGACAAGAGTGACTGAGAAAGAAGATAAGCGGGAGAGAGAAAGCTAATACAATATACTTGAAGCACTTTACCACATTGGGGGTTTCCCCCCAATTGAAGACTGGTTATGGGGTGTGGGGAGTGAATCAGAGTGACAGGGACAGACGGGGGTAACAGTGGGTGGGGCACGGGGCCCTCAACCGCCACATTCCTGGCTATGGCCTTGGTCCTGCCCTCAGCCCTGCCCTCCTATCCAGAGAACAGTGGCCTTTGTTGGGCTTGACTTTATCAAGCTGCCCCCTGGAATATCTGGAGCTCCAGGGCTCCAGTCACAACCTTCTGCCTGATAGATAGGGGCCACAAGTGGCCCAGAGTTTTAGAGATTCCCAACTACCCAATCGTCTGCCCATACATATGTATTTATATACTGGAGTCTTGAAATATCTACTGCTGTACATATGATGTAGTATATCTTGTGTAAATTCATGCAGTGTACATACGTATAGATTGAATTTGGATTACTGTCAGTGCTATTTGGCTGTTAATTGGATACGTGCTGATATGTCTTGATTTCCAGAGTAAAAAAAAAAAAAAGAAAAAAAAAAAGAAGATTGTTTACTATAACATTTTACTGCATTGTTAGGAGCTAGTAACATCCGCTACATCAGCTAAACTGTGTGCGCGACCAATACACTTTGATTTGATTACTGTACCAACACTGACATACTGGGAAGTTGGCAACAATACCAACCCATCATACATCATGATGTAGCCTAGCGTCTGGTTTATTAGTGATAAACACAAACCCAGATTAAAACCAAACAATACCAATCCATCGTACAGCATGATGTAGCCTAGCGTCTGGTTTATTATAGTGATAAACACAGACCCAGATTAAAACCAAACAATACCAATCCATCGTACAGCATGATGTAGCCTAGCGTCTGGTTTATTATAGTGATAAACACAGACCCAGATTAAAACCAAAACAATACCAATCCATCGTACAGCATGATGTAGCCTAGCGTCTGGTTTATTATAGTGATAAACACAGACCCAGATTAAAACCAAACAATACCAACCCATCGTACATCATGATGTAGCCTAGCGTCTGGTTTATTATAGTGATAAACACAGACCCAGATTAAAACCAAACAATACCAACCCATCATACATCATGATGTAGCCTAGCGTCTGGTTTATTATAGTGATAAACACAGACCCAGATTAAAACCAAACAATACCAATCCATCGTACATCATGATGTAGCCTAGCGTCTGGTTTATTATAGTGATAAACACAGACCCAGATTAAAACCACTCCTGTACTTAGTGTTTATAATGGAGAATCTTCTTTGAAAGCTTTTAAAGTAGTCCAGGCATGGGCTTAATCTCTGTGCAACCGCCCTCGACAGTTCTAACATACTAACTAACGTCTATTACATAGTTGTGCCACAGTTGGACTCATAATAAACAACCAAATGATGCAATAGTGACAGTGAACATTCCAGAAGGATAAGCGCACCAGCTGGTTGGGGAGTTCCACCGGGCTATAATCCTAATCAAAGAATGTTCTGGAAGGGGAAGAGACGAGAAGAATGGGACATTATGCCGCCATTGAGGACAGTGATTAATGACAAGCTCCGGTACTGTAGCTAGAAATGAGGCCAGACAGCTGGAGGAGCTGGCTGGTGTTTAACAACCGTGAAACGGCAGCGCCTTGGAGTAGGACTGCTGCCGATCTAGGATCAGTTTCACCTTTTAGATAGATCCTAATGAATATGATTACATTGACAGGCCAGACCTGGATCCTCGATCAGCGTTCCTACTTTGAGAAACTATGTGAATATGGGCCCAGCAACATGATATTCAATATATTCTTTATCATTGCTAACTACATAGTAGCTTCTTCCTGCACTTGGGGGCTAATTCTATTGCAATTGAAAAAGGTAGCTAATGCACCTGAAGAGCACAGATGGCTAGGGATGGTCCTCCAGGGTAGATAAATGGCACACTTAAGCACATCCATATACTCTACATATCTGATGGCTTGAGCGTTAAAGCTAGAATCCTTAAATGGGCTACAATCATTTTTGGTCGTATAAATTAATGATATATACCTATTAACTTAGTTCCACTGTCATAACCCATCAGCACCCAAAATATCAGCTTGTTTTACTCCAATGTTTATTAATTAGGTAAATGTAAACAAACACGGTATAGCCTCAAAACATGGTTAAAACTATCATTTTGATATCATGGATGGTCTGTCCTTGCATCCATAGCTCGGTCTATGAATGAGACTGGTTCTATTTCTTTAGGTCCATTCCTTAACAAAAAGAAGCAGGTGGATGCTTTATTGTTTCAAACAAATAGTTCAACTTTAAGCAAGGCAGGCGTTGGGCTTTTTGGGATGCCTGCCACAGTAGCATTTGGAGCAAAAGAGAACCGTCAATTAGGACAGTGTTGTTCCTAGGATACCAGCGCCAGCGACTGACAAGCAGGCGAAAGGTGACGCTGAAGTCATTTGTAAGTGTGACATGGGCCCTGGCTCGTGTGCCAACGAGGGCTAATGTGGCACAGCGTGTGTCCTGCTGGACCGTCAGACTCAACGAGCCGGAACAGCGGAGTCCAGTCCGTTTGGAACGACAACAGGAGCCACTGACCACATAGCCACTGCTAACCATAAGCTCTTGCATTGGTCGTAATAGTGGAAACTGACAGTGTTTGGTTGGTCAGGGATTTAGCCATGGTGCTAGTTTTGCGGGGGAAATTGGCAGTCTATTATATAGCTGTTAAAGTCCAGCTTTAGCTTGGTTGCCTCTTCATAAAGGGCCTACCTGCACATTGAACAGCTATTCCCACATTGAGCCAGGTGGGGTGGTGAATGGTTCAGGGGGTGTGTTACGATGTCAGCACCTCAACAAGGAGTACCACAGATTGGCCTAGTAAATCAACTGACTCACCCAGGCATGAGCCAAGTGATACACACAAAGAAGAGCGAAAACAAACTTGGCAATGGAATCGGATATGCACTACAGTAAACCAGGAAATTAACTTGAAGGGTTTAATCGGTCTTGGTAAGTGTAGCGAACCAACGTAACAACACCACGAGACGAATCATAACCCACTGACTGACTGGGTTACATAACTGATTACAGAGGTTACTGGGGCTGTTTGGTCACAAATTCCTATACAGAGCCCAGCTGTCCCAACTACATATATAAACACACACAGCTGCTACCTTTGAGAGGAAAGACGAAGCCAGGCACGCTGGCTTGTGTTCAGTGTGTGTCAAACATGTCAGGGCAGAGTCCCGGGCCACCACCCCTCGTGCTGCTGGCGCTGCCACCAACACAGGGTTACAGTGTCTATCAGCTGCAGCAGTCTGCCTAACGACAACACAGTCAGACAGTCACCTTCGCTGACAACAACCACCTCTCACCTCATTATATTTAACACTGCAGGCCTATGCTGCCTAGTGACAAGTGAAAGCATGTGGGTAGGTACAATATGAAAACTAAAATCAAGGCCAAGTTTACATTCTCTTAAATGTTTTTGACATTTAGCAGACACTCTTACAGAGCGACTTACTGTAGTGAGTACATACAAGTCACATAAAAAGTAGATAATTACTGTTTTAAGGAAACAAGGTTGCAATCTACAAAGGCAATTGACCGCTGAAAACGTTGCCATTGCCTCAAAGTAAATGCATCGTAATGGCTGAGAGTTTCTGCAGGGGAGTGATGTCACTCACTATTGACACTATGGTAAACCCTAACCAACCTCATCAAAAGCCACTTTCCTCATTTCCCCAATCTAGTAATTACCAGATGGATTGGGATTCCCTTCCTTCCCACTTCCCAGTGCTCCAAGCGCCAGAATAGGTCATACTGCCTCGTCCAGGACGATACTCCGGGAGGTGGAAACTGCATGAGGTCTAAAGGCACACGCCCTGTGGTTCCCTCTGAGGCTATTATGTCTGAGCGGCCGGGCTAATGGGTTAAGCAATGGTCAACCATTACCCCTCTGGTCCAGTGTTCTCTCCCTCTCTATCCCTTCCCCTGGTTCAAAACAAGAGCATATGTTAACTTTAAATGGATGGAGCAGCTATGTTTTTACTGTCTCTCTCCTACACTCAAGACAGCAGGTGCCTCACGAAATATCCCTTTCTCTCAGTGCCCCTTTCTTCTTTCGGCCATTGTGTGTGCTTAGTAAGGGGTGAGGTGAGGTCAGATTGTTTTACGGTCTTGACCTGAATAATGATACAATTGTAAACCATCTTTTCTCTTAAGAGTTTCAAAGGGAGAGACTGACAAAAGAGTAGCGTATTAAAGTCTGCTGTTTTATGAAAGGAAACGTCTGGATGATAGTGTCCTGAACCCTTTTGCTCCCATGACTGAGTCAGTAGTCAGTATTACTCTGGAACTATCCCTTACTCAGATTGTTGTTAGCATTAGCGTAGAACTCTCTGCTTAAAATCAAACTGTGGAATGCAATAGATTTACTCTGTTTTTCTATGTTTGGTATTAGCAAAAGCATGGGGCTAACAGCGATTATGCATTTGTAGCATAGCATTGGCACAACTCACTTTGCACATGTTTTTAGCATTATAATAGCCTAGCTTCCTCAGTGACTGGTGTGGTTGTTAGCAGTATAAGCCTAGCATAGCTCCCTCAGTGAATTTGGGTGTGTTAGCATTTAGCGCTGGGCCCAGCAAAAGCAATCTTGGCGGGAGGTGGGATGGAGAGAGAGTGAGAGAGAGGGCGCCGGGGGCGTGTGACCTGCAGCTCCAGCTGCACTGACTCATCCCCGGCTGGGAACAGCCTCTCCGTTTGTTCCTCTGAAAACAGCTTCTCTCCAAGCCCAGAGAGAGAGAGAGACAGAGAGGGGAGAGAGAGGGGGAAAGAACCCGAGAGAGACAGGACAGAACCAGAGAGGAGACGGGAGTGAGCATGGAGGAGGAGGGAGGGAGAGGAAAGGAGTGGAGAGGGGAGAAGAGGTCAGGGTATCGATGATGCCATAACAAATAACAAGATGGCTTGGTGACACTAACAAAGAACGGGGTTACATATTTTCAGGCCGGCGAGTCTGCAGACAGTGACTGCTTTTCTTCCAGACTAGGTCACGTGGAGGTGACGTACGACCAAACCCTTCTCATATGGACTACAGCCATATGAGATTTATGGACTAAGCCATAAAGAAACAATGAGCAGTCAGTAGTCCAAGGGGAAAAGACCAGGCAGAGACCCAACCCAGAGAGGTACAGTTGATGGGGGAAGTTTACATACACCTTAGCCAAATACATTTAAAGTCACTTTTTCACAATTCCTGACATTTAATCCTAGTAAAAATTCCCTGTCTTAGGATCACCACTTTATTTTAAGAACATAAAAAGTCAGAATAGTAGAGATTATGATTGATTTCATCTTTTATTTCTTTCATCACATTCCCAGTGGGTCAGAAGTTTACATACCAAATACTAATTGAGTGTAGCATTGCCTTTAAATTGTTTAACTTGGATCAAACGTGTCAGGTAGCCTTCCACAAGCTTCCCACAATAAGTTGGGTGAACTTTGGCCCATTCCTCCTGACAGAGCTGGTGTTGGCTGGTAGGCCTCCTTGCTTGCACATGTTTTTTTCAGTTCTGCCCACAAATTTTCTATAGGATTGAAGTCAGGGCTTTGTGATGGCCACTCCAATACCTTGACTTTGTCGTCCTTATGCCATTTTGCCACAACTTTGGAAGTATGCTTGGGGTCATTGTCCATTTGGAAGACCCATTTGTGGCCAAGCTTTAACTTCCTGACTGATGTCTTGAGATGTTGCTTCAATATATCCACGTAATTTTCCGTCCTCATGAAGCCATCTATTTTGTGAAGAGCAGCAAAGCACCCCCACAGCAGGATGCTGCCACTCCCGTGGTTCACGGTTGGGATAGAGTTCTTGGGCTTGCAAGCCTCCCCCTTGCAAGCCGAAGAACCCCCCCGTAATAGTCTGGCCTTTTTATGGCGGTTTGGAGCAGTGGCTTTTTCCTTGCTGAGCGGCCTTTCAGGTTATGTCGATATAGGACTTTTTTACTGTGGATATAGATACTTTATTACCCGATTCCTCCAGCATCTTCATAAGGTACTTTGTTATTGTTCTGGGGTTGATTTGCACTTTTCACACCAAAGTACGTTCATCTCTAGGAAACAGAACACGTCTCCTTGAGCGGTATGACGGCTGCGTGGTCCCATGGTTTTTATACTTGCGTACTATTGTTTGTACAGATGAACGTGGTACCTTCAGGCGTTTGGAAATTGCTCCCAAGGATGAACCAGACTTGTGGAGGTCTACAATTTATTTTATGAGGTCTTAGCTGATTTCTTTTGATTTTCCCATGATGGCAAGCAAATAAGCACTGAGTTTGAAGGTAGGCCTTGAAATACATCCACAGGTACATCTCCAATTGACTCAAATGATGTCATTTAGCATATCAGAAGCTTCTAAAGCCATGACATCATTTTCTGGAATTTTTCAAGCTGTTTAAAGGCAGTCAAATTAGTGTATGTAAACTTCTGACCCCCGTAATAGTGATTTATAAGTGAAATAATCTATGTACAATTGTTGGAAAAATTACTTGTGTCATGCACAAAGCAGATGTCCTAACCGACTTGCCAAAACTATAGTTAGTTAACAAGAAATTTGTGGAGTGGTTAAAAAACAAGTTTTAATGACTCCAACGTAAGTGTATGTAAACGTCGACTACATCTCTCTAGCCCTGACTAACAGTAGCAGCATCGGTTCCAGCCATGTGTTGTGGTGAATAGGAGTCTTGTGGGAGAGAGGCAGTGTATGTAAACGTCGACTACATCTCGAGCCCTGACTAACAGTAGCAGCCTCGGTTCCAGCCAAGTGTTGTGGTGAATAGAGGAGTCTTGTGGGAGAGAGGCAGTGTATGTAAACGTCGACTACATCTCTCGAGCCCTGACTAACAGTAGCAGCATCGGTTCCAGCCATGTGTTGTGGTGAATAGAGGAGTCTTGTGGGAGAGAGGCAGTGTATGTAAACGTCGACTACATCTCTCGAGCCCTGACTAACAGTAGCAGCCTCGGTTCCAGCCATGTGTTGTGGTGAATAGAGGAGTCTTGTGGGAGAGAGACAGTGTATGTAAACGTCGACTACATCTCTCTAGCCCTGACTAACAGTAGCAGCCTCGGTTCCAGCCATGTGTTGTGGTGAATAGAGGAGTCTTGTGGGAGAGAGACAGTGTATGTAAACGTCGACTACATCTCTCGAGCCCTGACTAACAGTAGCAGCATCGGTTCCAGCCATGTGTTGTGGTGAATAGAGGAGTCTTGTGGGAGAGAGACAGTGTATGTAAACGTCGACTACATCTCTAGCCCTGACTAACAGTAGCAGCCTCGGTTCCAGCCATGTGTTGTGGTGAATAGAGGAGTCTTGTGGGAGAGAGGCAGCTAGGGAGAAGACAGCAGGGAGCTAGTTGAGGCATTAGGTGCAGTAACCCGAGAATCAAGCGTTCTTCAGCTACCACCCCCCATTCTACAGCAACCTCCTCTCAGCTCTGCCTGTAACCAAACTACCAACTTGTTCCTCTCTCCCTCCCGCTCTCCATCTTGCTCCCTCTACCTTGAACAAACAGGTCTGTTTGTTCTCAAGTCAGGTTCCGCTCGAGCCCCAGGATAGAACAAGATGAGGAAAACCGACAGAACACGTCCACGGTGTACGCACGTCATTGGCCCTTATTAAAAACCCACACAGCGATACGTTGCAGTCATCTCTCACACGTTGGTTGGTTTGCCTTTGATTACGCTTTGCTTTTCCAGACTGTGAACGCATGAACTGTTCTTTGAAAGGTCCCACAAACAAAGACGGTGCCGTGCAAACGCAGGTCATTTCAACAGAATAACCCTCGTTGAGATCTTGTTTTCCCAGCAAGCATGTGTTCTAATCAAGTGCGTTTCAGAACATATGTAGCCTAGATTCTATGGGGCATTCTGGGTAGTGGAGCATTTGTTGTTTTTCTTATAGAGCTGCTCATGCAGGCAGGCCGGCCACAGGACTGTGTTTGTGCAACAGTGCTGGGAAAAGGGAAAGACAGTGGGAGGAGCCATTCTGGAAATTTTGCTGTTCCATGTTCATGACAGATGCGAGACGCATTCAGTTGCAATACCATAGGCTCTGGCATTCATCATAATGCTGTCCTCTTTAAAAGCTCAGTGTTGTAACAGGTATACAAGTCAAGCTTTCCAGTAATGACTTGGGAATAGCCAATAAAAACACAGACCTACTGGAAATAGTATTCGAAGAACTAGACGTGAAAGCACTAGTGAGAATCAACCCCCACCATATATAACGATAAACTTTATTTTTTTATTGTGAAATAGCTCTCTGCTTACTCAAAAAAAGGTCCTGAAACCAACCACACATTCTGAATGACGCCACAGTCCAACAATAGGGCTTATAAACAAATACAATCGCGTACACCGTTGTGGTACGCCAAGCCAATCAGTAAGGACCCCAAGGCCGTCCCAAACAATGCCCGTTATTAAAGTAGAGTATTAGAAAGCGTCAGAGGTTTTGGCGCCTGCGGCCTTGGTGATGAGGTCTGGAGAGAGAGGGAGGTTGGGGGCACAAAAGCCTCTCTATGCTTAGCCCAGCAGCTTGCATAAATCAGTCTTTGTTTTCTGGGCATGTCTAAGATTCTTGCTGCTAAACAGCTATTTTTACATCCTCATAGGCCACAAGAGATAATATGGCGGTCAGCGAAGGCCAGTTGACGCTCGAGCAGTGTGTATGCCCTTTGGCTGAGTGTCTGTCCAGGCGTCATCCCCCTCCCCCGCTGGAGGGAAAGGGAACTTCCATCTGCAGGCAGGCAGGCCTGAGGTCCAGCTGCCTGGAGAATGGTGGTCAGTGGTCAGTCCCTTCTCCTGTTATTCACTGCCATCAACATGTGTACCTGGGATCAGCTTTGTCTGCCAGCAACTGTCACTTTAATCACGAGCAACAACATAACAGGTCCTGGATCTGCTTATAAAGGCAAATTGTGCACACAAAGACATGAGTATGGCACCTCTAGAGGTTTGGAGAAAAAAAACAACAGAGTGATGATACTGGTGCTGATACATAGAACAGTGTTATCACAGTTTTCTACTAGAGAAGGTAACTGGCAGTGTGTCGAAAGGCCATTGACAAACCACCAACTGCCACAATGTGAGTTTATTCAAGGTTCCTCTGAAGTGAGAAAAGGCCTCCCTTGTTTCTGTTCTAATCAGTGGGAGTCGGTATGTGTCCTAACAATTCTCCCTGGCCAGACAGGAACCCAGGGAGAGAGAAGAGAGACAGAGGTACAGGCCAGCCGCCCCTGCAGACACACACACAGAGCCAGAGAAGAAGAGAGAGGGAACGAGAAAGAGCCACGCGGGGGCAGGAAATGAGGGCTAGGAGCTGGAGGAGCGATGGCAGTTCTCCCCGCAAGTGAGCGGGAGGGAGACCGAACAGAGAGAAAATGGTCTCTGTGATAGTCAGCATCTGGCTCTGTCCAACCTGGCACAGTCGTTAGGGGAATTCAAAACCCATCTAAACCGCTGGTACAGTTCATGTCAAACAGACATAGGAGGACAAAATAAAATAGTTCAACAGAAAAGGTGGCAAGTGTTTCAGTTCACAGCTATTGTAAAGCCATTGGTTTTCAATCAGTAATAAAATACTGAGCTAACACCTCAACAAGCATGAGTGGATTTAATAGTACTGCCTCCAACAACTGAATAGAACAAACATCTGGATCTATTTGTTCAGTAAAAGTAGTGTATGGCTGCCTGGTTCTCCTTACGCCAGCCTCCCACATGTCGCCCAAAGTCAACGAGACAGACCCTGTCAAATACAAAGCAGCAAGAGCAGAACAGAAGCTCCTGTTACATTGAGAGAGAGATCAAGCCAAAAAGGAGACCGCAAAACACCTCGACCCCTCTGTGACCCCGTTCTTCCACCCCAAACGCCTTCCACCACAGATGAGTGAGTGTTTCAGCCCATGCTGCTCCACTAACACACACTCCACGGGTGAGTTTCAACAATCTCACCTGGCCTCTCCCAGCAACCCTCTTGGCAGCTTTAATCCCCTTGCACGCACACACACAATCTCTAGGTATTTGATATTACCTCCCCTGGCTGTCACACTGTCCAAATAAACACACAGGAGACCGAGCGTTCCCTTTACTGTACCTTACGAGTGCTGTGCGCAGGGTTGAGTCTCCTTGAGCGTCTGGTTAAATTGTGAGAGTGTTGTTGTCTGCTCTCCTCCTGTCTTTATGGAGAGGTGCAGTGTGTTGCGCAGGGCTGCAGTGTGACCTCTCCCTCTGACTTCCTGTGTAGTGTAATCAGGTGGTCCCAGACCTCCTTAACTGCCAGCAGCACACAGCAGCAGCCACTAGCCACCAACCCACCACTAAATCAGAGGGGGAGGGCCAGACAGGCAGGGGTGGAGTGTGTGTGTGTTAAAAAAAAAAAATGCATCAATACTCGCATATATTTGGAAAGATAGTGAAACAATTACCCAATAGCATCTCTGAAAAGCAAACACACACACACACACACACACAACTCCCATTCCAGTAAAAAAGTTGATCATGTTTTATTTCACTGATATTGATGGATAACTGACTTCAGCAGTCATGAGGAGAGTCTTCCTCTAATATTGGCACTATTTTCCTCCTCTTTGAGAATGAGGATATGGTCATCGTTTCACACACAACTTATCAGAACCACAACATTTTTCAAAATTCCCCTCAGTACTAACAGTAACTAAAAGACAAACTGAAAGACAAAAACCTTGCTTCCAGCCAGTAACCGAAATATCGCTGGTAGGAATCTGCCGTTCTGCTCTTGAGCAAGGCAGTTAACCCCCAACATCAACTGCTCCCCGGGCAATTCAGAAGGGTTGAGTTAGACGCGTTAGACATTTCGGGTTGAACGCATTCAGTTGTGCAACTGACTATCCTCTTCCCTTTTCAGTAAGACGGGTTTATATGCTTTGCAAGCAGGAAAATGTCCCTAATAACCCTGTTGTGGACAGATCTGACATCAGGCTACATCATGGGACTTGAATAAATGCAGGAAATCGACAAAATAAAACATACTACAGTGACCGTGTTATTTTTGCAAAAGAATATTCAGATTCGCAGTTCAGACATAACGTTTGTACGTGACAGTTAGAGATGTTGTGCCCTGTTGTGACTTACACCAAATATGTTGTCTTCTCACACTATTCAAACCCCTCAATCAATAAACAGCTTATGAAGCTCTAAGCCTCTACTAAAGATCACATATTGCCAACAAATAATCTTGAACTAAAAACACCACAAATATTTTGGAATTCCTATACATAGTTGACAATGGTTAATCAATATCCAAAAACGGGATACGTTTTTTTTTCTGCAAACCCACACGTTCTCTTTGTTGTGGCACCAATGTGAGGGGTTATGGTGGAGTAAACAGTGTCGCTGTGGTGTGTGTGGTGCGGGAATAATCACAAACCTGGGGAGCTGTGTTCACATTTCCCTACAAAAGGGGAACCGGCCCTCGTAATTCAAGTGAACCGAACTCAGGCCACCTCTCAAAATGGAGTGCTCACGCCGCACAACAAATTAAGCGAGCAATGTGCTGGCAGACGCAGAGTCCACAAAAATTGGCTGAAATTCACCACGTGTGAATCCTTTAAGTTCTTCCCTTTGTGCAACATTATAACTTAAGACCGTCCCCCGAGGGTCCCGGGCGCGAACCAGGGACCCTTTTTCACACATCAACAACAGTCACCCATGAAGCATCGTTACCCATCGCTCCACAAGAGCCACGGCCCTTGCAGAGCAAGGGGAACCACTACTTCAAGGTCTCAGAGCAAGTGACGTCACCGATTGAAACGCTATTTAGCGCGCACCACCGCTAACTAGCTAGCCGTTTCACATCCGTTACACTTGCATTACCGGTGCTGGCACATACACAGATCAAATAGACAGCTGGAACGGAGAAAAAGCCGTTTCCATATCCTAATAATTCAAAAGATTGTAACACCTAGTTCTGAGCATCGACTAGGACCTTAGCCCAATTAAGACAAGCAGATAAAGGTGTATACGTGACTAATGCCATAATCAGTTTGACATCGAAATACTAATGTGCATGTAAAACATGCTCAGTGTCACTTCTTGAGACTTTAACCGATTTCCTGAATCCTGGGCCAGCTAAGAGTCTTACTTCCTGTGCTCGGTTAGTTTCATCCTGGGCTTGGTTGCTCGGGCTGCCACAATTACTGTATAATCGCGTAATGAACAACGGACTGAAGAGGGGACGGTCGGGCATTCATGCAGTTCAGTCCATTTTCACAGTAACATGACCTCTAAACATATAACTTTGTTGCTCCTTGCTGAAACAAGCAAGGTGTTGCGGCATACAAGAATTTGGTTTGCCTATGCCACACACACACACACACACACGAGGAGATAATGTGCACCAAAAACAAATTATACTATTTACATTTTTTGTTAGTGAGTGCGGTCATTCCATTAACCTTCACAGGCCTCATCACGACCACAAAACAACATCTCAGCACTACCAGTAACAAAAAGACCTAAACTGAAAGACAAAGACTTTTGCTTCTCAGTAAGACAGCCACATTCCTTGCAGACAAAGAAGCAGGATTTTATTATTTTTCCAGACAGTGTCACATCTTCAGACTTCAACCAATCTCCTGAATCCTGAGCCAGTGAAGTCTTCCTTCCTGTGCAGTTTATGGTCCTGTTCCTGCATGGTCAATAAAAGAGGTTGGAGACGGCACTGTCTGCGTGGTCAGTTTCCTCCCGGGCCTGGTCGCCAAACACTCCCCATTTACAGAGCACAGCCGCCTCTTACACTGAACAAAAATATAAACCCAAAATGTAAAGTGCTGGTCCCATGTTTCATGAGCTGAAATAAAAGATCCCAGAAATGCCTAATACACATAAAGAGCTTATTTCTCTAAAATGTTTGTTTATATCCCTGTTAGTGAGCATTTCTCCTTTGCCAATATAATCCATCCACATGACAGGTGTGGCATATCAAGAAGCTGATTAAAACAGCATGATCATTACAGAGGTGCACCTTGTGCTGGGGACAATAAAAAGGCCACTAAAATGTGCAGTTGTGTCACACAACGCAATGATGACTGCAGGAATGTCCACCAGAGCTTGGTGTCAGGGGGATGTATTATCTTGACAAAAAGGATAAAATGCTCACTAACAGGGATGTAAACAAATATGTGCACAAAATTTGAGAGAAAAGCATTTGGAACACTTCTGGGATCTTTTATTTCAGTCATGTAACATGAGAACACTTTACATGTTTATTTCTTCAGTGTATTTGCATATTGTTACAACACTGTATATACCCATAATATGACATTTGAAACTTGAGTTATGTTTAGGGTTAATTTCTTACTGTTTATTACCGATTTCACTTGCTTTGGCAATGTGAACATATGTTTCCCATGACAAAGAGAGAGCGAGTGAGAGACCGTGAGACTAATTTATGCTGCAGCTCTTTGCTATTCACGAGAGTGGTGAGCGTAGCTTCTTGTTGTTGGCCAATGATAAGTCATCAAAGCGGCAATAGGGTACAGTCAGAGCCTCCATGTGGGACAAAAATTAGGAGATAAAATTAGGAGATATATTGGAATTATAAATTAAAGGAGAAGGTTGCGCTACAATGTCCAAGTACAACAGTAGGCTGCTATGTTTATATTCTAGATGGAGTTGTTTGTAACTGTGTAGGACTCACGCTATACTATTAGCCTACTATAGAACACGTCTGATTGGTTGGTTGAGGTCACTCGTCTCTCCCTCCCGCCTCCCTGTTCCCCATGTCACTCGCTCACACTCTCAGTGGCCCGCACACACACAAACACCCCCTGCTAGAGCGTCACATCTCTACCTCCTCTCTTTATCAGCTCCGTTGCTAAGTGAAAATTGACACTTCCGCGTTGAGCTGTTAATTTCTGATCGTTTTCTAAACCAATGACGATGTCCAGTGAAAGCAGGATGTGCAATTTGTTGACATTACAACACAGTAAAGACTTGGATACACATTATCCTGAATGTTAATTATTAAAAACATCTGTTAAATTCACTGCTCTGTTTTGCTTGTTTACAGCGGGTCATTTCATAGCCAATTGTCAGAGGCACTCTAGTAACGTTACGTCACCAAGACTCTTACTGAGGGGAGTTACTGGGGCGAACTGTGGTCCTCTCAAGTCCACTAGTGTCGACTGACTGGTATGAAATGGACTGGCATGAACTGAACAAAGAGTTCATATTTAAAACCAAACACATACTTTGTTGATAATTGATTGAAACAGGGGGCTGGGTAAGAGAGTGGGCTTTTCCTGCCTTTGACAGAATATTCTATGGGCACAAAGTCTACGTGCTCATTTAGAACACATACGGTGGGGGAAGGGGATTTTTGTCCAAATAGAATAAGAGTGGCCCTCTAAAAACAAAAAGGCACACAGCGAGTGACGTTGCCAAGCACCCAGGGAGAGGTCACGCATGACAGTCTCGACTGCAGCTCTGTGCATACTGACGAAGGTGCTTGCTTTTTATACCTTTTCACTTTCTTTCCATCACTGCATAAATTGCTCTGTTTAACTGGCTAATTTGAGGCATTACAATGAAACAGGAAAAATAAATATATTCGGCCAACCCATCGTGATTAACTTGACATTAGGTCCGTTCTAAAACTTCAGTTCAAACTAATTTTGCTTCCAATAAAAAAAAAAAAAAACTACTCTCCCACATCACAAGCAGGAGAAAAGAAAACCGTATTTGAAAACCACAAATGGGGGGGGGGGGGAGAAAGAGACGACTACCACATCCAGTCTGAGGTCAATAGATCATGCTGTTTCCAGGAAAACCACCATAGAACCATAGGGCTATGGGGCAATCAATCTAACACAACCACTCTACAGAGAGTCAGTCCCTAGTTCCTATCCCCAGCACCTGCACTGATATGTGAGCCAGCAGCAGGCTTGATGAAGACACAGAGCTGAGGAGGCCACACACTTCCATTACACAGCCCTTGGCTAATATGAATCATGGAGAGTCCCCCTCAATTCCTGTGTGTGTTTAAGCAAAATAAAGAGGGGGAAAAAATAAGGGAAAAGGAGAGAGAAAAATAAAGTCATGCTGGTAAGGAAAGATGTGGAGGAGGAATGGGCTGAGGAGCACCTGTGACCTATTACAGCAACCTTGTAAACAACAACCATGCCAGGTGGCTAACACCAGAGGGTAATACTACAGAAATACATGTATTTTCTGGTTGATAAAAGGAAGCTGAACTTAGATATGTGTTTTTGGTTGTTGAGTAAACCATGCCCATTTCAAGTATCTTTCTAAAAACAATTGTTATTTCAGAATATTTAGGCCCGTTAGCAGGCTAACTCCTTGATCCTGCGTTGCAGTGTGTGTGTGTGTGTGTGTGTGTGTGTGTGTGTGTGTGTGTGTATATATATATATATATATCTCAACAGAGTCTAGCCCTCCCTCCCTCGAGCAAGCGAGTGCTCATCATGCTGGGGAATAGGACTACAAAACTAAGATCACATCCAACTCCTCTCTCTGTGCTCTGTTCATTTCATCCTACACTGGTCAGTAACACAACAGAGACGTACAAATAGCAAGGGGACAAGATTTGACTCTGGATGCGCCAACATCAGAAGGAAAAAAGTGGCCAGTCCACCTAATGTCGTCATCATATACTGTGACCTTAAACAATTTCCTCCCCCTGGAAATACACTGGCAGGGACCGACATCTGCGTGTAACATAAGGACGATCCTCTCTCACCTCCTCTCTGTAAGGGAAAGGCCAGCTGTAAAAATAGCCTACAGTTTATGCAGAGCACTGCTAACAGCAACAGAAAAAGGCATGGAATCAGCAAGTCTTCATACACATGAGGCCACAATAACAACGGAGGAGACAGACTGGAGAATATGGCGACCCAAAAACCCCCAGACGCAGAGTTCATAAAACGTTTGCGTCGCTGAGACTGACTAATGATGATTTCTGTGATGTTGCGAGAGAACAGAATTAAAAAAAATATTTTTTAAACAGGAAAAAAAGGAGCTCCACTTCTCTCATCTTGTTTTCATATGACGCTAACAATGAAGTGACCCAACAGCCAAGGTACAGTATTCTGCCAAAAAGCCCTACACACAAACAATGGCAAGAGAAACATCCTCACCTTACAATTCCATGTCCTGTTGAGAGGATATACCCTAAGTGAGGATGCATAGAGAGCATCCCATCTACATAGCCTTCCAGTATGGTGCTGTAGCTGTATGCATCAGACCCTGAGCTGCACTGGCTGGCTGGATGTGATCACTGTATTGATCTACCATGATGAACAAAACAAGCCTCCCTCCCTCCCCCTCCGCCGTCCCACAGTCTCGCTCTTTAATGTGCAGCTGTGAAATTCACACCCAGCGAGACACTGTCACCGTCGGACCCTCTACACTGACAGTCCAAAGAACACAAATCATGTTGGATAGCCCTGCTATCCAGCCAAATAGTACACACACACACACACTTCTTCAAAGGCTTTCCTGTAGTACTGGGACCACAAGTGTGCAGTACTGGAACAACACATTCTGCGTCTTCCCAGTTGAGATAACGGAGGTGCTTTAGTTCTTACCGGTCTGTGGGAGTGTTGGTCAGCTGGGAGGTGTTATCCAAAGAGGCCCAGTTAGAGGCAGTTCCCCTGTCCACCAGATCCTACTTTCCCAATGTCCCATCTCTGCTGCTGTTCCCCTGTCATACTGTCACCCAACGCCGTACTGCTGCTGCTGTGACGGCTAGGCTAGTACTGTGTGACTGACTCTTAAGGCGAAGACAAGAGGAGCTCTCAGTCAGTGGTCAGGCCACAATCATTCATTAGGAAAGGCAGAGAAAGAAAGGGGGTGGGGGCGAGAGAGAACAAGAGAGGGAGATCAATAGCACAGTAACAGTGGTCCCATGGGAATGGCCTGGTTTTAGAAAACGAGGACCGTTTTTATCTCCCTCTTCAACTGGTTCCGTTTTCTCCACCACCTGCAACCCGAAACCCCCAGCGACTGACAGGGTTGATGGTTGCCAGAGTGGAGAAATCCTCCCTCCCCACCACATCCCCCAGTATGTACAGCTCCAGTCAGCCCAGGTTAGGCTGCAGAGGCCTAAGGCAGGTAAAGCATTAACTATGAGTGAGTGGGTTTAAACATTAACGTGTTGGTTGATTTCCCATCGTTCATGGCTGAGAGAGCATGGTTAAGTAACAGCTCTCACACAGCGACTGAACACACAAACACAACCACCGCCTGAACAGTAGGTACTAATCCATTCCTCGAACGCCAAACCAAACACCCCCCCGTCTCTCCCCCTCAATGTTTACCAGGAAACCGGGTCTTTTAGAAGAGAAAAACACGAGCGAGAGAAGAGAGAGACAAACGCACAAGGAAAAACCATCCCTTGCTGCTGGAAGTTTCCACTTTGTTGGCATTTTTCTCCTCTTTTTTAATCTTCCTGGTCATCTGTTCCCAACACACACAGGGCAAAAAGACTTCCTGTTTTGCCTCCATTGTCACGCGGCAGGAGGTCCGTTGGTCAGGGCTAACTATAGATCTCCCCCCCCCCCTCCCCCGTTGGGCTTGGACCCATGGGAGGAGGGAATCCTTTAGGCGAGGGGCCCTGTTCTGAGTGTGAGGGGGAACTGGGGATGTCCTGTCCGTCCGTCCATCCATCCATCCATCCATCCATCCAATGTCCCCTTTGGGCCCCCACAACTCCACAAGTGTGGCATTTTGTTGTCTCAACGCAATACCGAGCGGAACGGATTCACACACTGATTACACAGGTTAGATAATATACAGTATAGTGCAGGTTACAAAACTCAATACCCCCATTTACATGGACATGCAAGTAAACCTAATGAGATTTAGCTCTCTTGAGAAAAGGTCTACTGTTTATCCCAGTGCTACCAGACAAAGGCTCTTATTGAGAGTGTTATTACCTGGTGTTATTACCACAGGTACTGCCCAGCTTCCTCTCCTCGTCTTCAAATAATACACGTCTCCTACAACGGCCGCCCTGGAGGAGGCTTCACCTTACATAAGAGTGAGGGCGGATGGCACACTTCCACCGCCCACTTCCTGTCTCCCGCGTTACTGGGTTTTTAGCGCCGGAGTCAAACACTGTCCACAAACAAGCTGCGGACAGACGGATCTACAACGTCCGACTTGAAAGAAAGAGGCACCATAGGCGCCGAGTGAGGATAGGTGTTACCCGCCAGACGTGTGGTTCGAACATCATTTCCCCAACAACAAGTTTAAAAAACATGCATAGCAACAAGAGGAAAACATGGCTACCACTAGTATGACAACAAACTCAAGGGGCAAAGTTTTACCTGGTGGTGCCGATCGGAGTGGAGACGGGTATAGGGAAGCGAAGACAGGAGCGTGGTAGCTAGTCATCCAAGCTGCTTGCCAGCCAGCCAGCGCCGAGTCGACCAAGTCTGGTTCCTTTCCTTCCCACCTCAGTCAAGCTTAACACCCTGCTCCAATAACCACTGGCCCACAGGAAGTAGACACAATGGACTGAAAATAACAGAGGCCACCTCCCCTCCATCCACCACCTCCTATTCCCCGCTCAGCTACGACAGGCTGTTTCCACCGAGAGGAGAGGGGCCTCCACTAGCTCGGCCAGTCGTACAGCGGTGAGGCAGGACAGAAAACACCCTCACCGGCCGCCCCTCGCCAGGCTGTGGCCAAATGGAGTCAGGACCTTAGTTCTCCTTATGTCTGGCCCACAAGGCCTCAACAGGCCTGACATCCTGTTGAGTCCGTTCCAACCCGTTGTCATGCAAAGTTCATGACCCTACTAACAGATGGTCAAAATACGATGATATGCCTAAAAAGTCAGGGCTTCACCACTACCCATGAAGGACAGGTTAACTTCTGACAGACACAACCACAGTATGTTGAGAGAGACAGCACTAATCAGTAGAGCTTCCACACTACAGCAGCAGGCTGTGGGTGGTGGAGACGCCAGCCAGACACATGACCAGACCTCACTGCCCACTGAGGGTGTGTGTGTGTGTGTGTGTCATGTGGGTTTGCGTGCTCGAGTGTGAATGCTAGGGCTGTGACGATTACGGGATTTTGGGTAACAATTCATTCTCATGCAAATGAGTCATGGTCATTTTTTATTTGGAAAACAAATGTGCACTTCTAATGAATCTTCAAAATTGAGCTATGACATCATTTCTTAAAGATTTCACTACCGACCATATGGTTCTGCTCGTAAAATAATTACGAACCTTACCCTCGTCACAGAAAAAAAGAAACGTTAAAGTTCAAATCCCCTCTTCCTAAAAATGAATATATTTAGACGATGACAAAATATATATACACGTTTAATGTCCATAATTATCAGTTAAACATTCATACAATTACTGTGGCAGCCATAGTGAATGCATGTGTTTACATGTCTATATAAGAGTGTATGCATCTAACGCATCTAACGGGGAATCCCTCGCCGGTATACACACACTCTCCCTCTCTCTCTCTCCTGGGTCCCATCCTGAGTGTCTGAAGACAGTGACCAGCAGACGACACAGACCGTCTCTAATCCAATCAGAGAGCAGAGCTAACCCAGACCAAATCACATTTACTGCCCCGGGCTGCATTGATTCAACCATAATCCAATTCCTCTGCTCTATGACTAAGGAGGAGGGAAAGGAAATGGGCCTGAAGTCGCACTGACTATATTTAAAGATAAGGAAATGGAATGGACACAGTAACAGACACATGGTTTGTGGGTGTGCTTGATGTCGCAAGGGACATCACGTTAGTGTTTCCTCACCAAACCATTGGAGTACACAGTGTACAGAACATGAACACCTTCCTAATATTGAGTTGCAGCTCTTTTTGCCCTCAGAACAGCCTCAATTCATCGCAGCATCGACTCTACAAGGAAAGTGCTCCACAGAGATGCTGGCCCATGTTGACTCCAGTGCTTCCCACAGTTGTGCCAAGATGGCTGGAGGTCCTTTGTGTGGTGGACCATTCTTGATCTACAAACTATTGAGTGTGGAAAAACCCAGCAGCGTTGCAGTTCCTGCACACTCAAAACGTTTTGCCTGGCACCTACTACCATACCCCGTTGAAAGGCACTTACATTTTTTGTCTTGCCCATTCACCCTCAATGGCACACATACAACATTCATGTCTCAATTGTATCAAGGCTTAAAAATCCTTCTTTAACCTGTCTCCTCCCATTCATCTACACTGATTGAAGTGGATTTAACAATTTTTATTTTTATTTGACCTTTATTTAACTAGGCAAGTCAGTTAAGAACAAATTCTTATTTTCAATGACGCCCTAGGAACAGTGGGTTAACTGCCTGTTCAGGTGCAGAACGACAATTGTACCTTGTCAGCTCGGGGGTTTGAACTTGAAACCTTCCGGTTACTAGTCCAACGCTCTAACCACTAGGCTACCCTGCCTATCAAAAAGGGAACATAGCTTTCACACCTGGTCAGTCTGCCATGGAAAGAGCAGGTGTTTTGTACACGCAGTGTAAAATGAGTATTTACAAATGATTTGGTTCAACAACTAAAAAATACGACTGCAACACGACTGCAATACTTGACCTTCTATAATCAAACACTCCTTATGGGGGCTAAAAGCTCTCACACACTACTTGCAAATGTGAACGCTTCAACAAGTGCAACTAAAGTAAGCAGTGAGAAGCAGTTTATTTTAAAATCAGGTTATACCACACCTGTCTCCTCCTACAAGTGCAGGTACATCCCTTTGAGGATCATAATCCTGCCCTTTCTATAGTGACTCCAGTCACATGACTTTCCTGTGCGTTTCTCCCCTAAGAAGCGTTAAAAGGTGTTGGGCCTGTTGAGGCATGTTGTTCAGACAGCAAGGAGAGAGACACACCTCCCCCTCTCCTCCAGTCCCAAGGAACCCTGCTCACTGGCCCAGATTATCACACCGATACCGACACCGTGCTTCACTTTCGATTGAAGGGGATCGTCTGTGAGCGCGTGCATAGTGTGTCCGTGATTGGAGCCATGAGGCAGCAGCAGGAGAAATGTGAACCATTTCCCAAGTCAGGCCTAACGCAAGCAGCCCCAAAACAATGTCAGCAATATCTCAGTTATTTAGATGTTTTTCGGTCCTGTTTTTTTTTTCCCCAGAGGACGGGGGTTGACTCGTGCCTACTCAGGCCCAGGAGGCTCGTGCCTACTCAGGCCCAGGAGGCTCGTGCCTACTCAGGCCCAGGAGGCTCGTGCCTACTCAGGCCCAGGAGGCTCGTGCCTACTCAGGCCCAGGAGGCTCGTGCCTACTCAGGCCCAGGAGGCTCGTGCCTACTCAGGCCCAGGAGGCTCGTGCCTACTCAGGCCCAGGAGGCTCGTGCCTACTCAGGCCCAGGAGGCTCGTGCCTACTCAGGCCCAGGAGGCTCGTGCCTACTCAGGCCCAGGAGGCTCGTGCCTACTCAGGCCCAGGAGGCTTATACACATGGGGTGTGACTAAGTGCTATGACGTGTGCAACGAGTTAGGTTATCAATTGTGGGAAAGGACCCATAAGTAAGCATTTCACTGTTAGTCTACACCTGTTAATTACAAAGCATGTGACAAATCAAATTCTCTCTCTGTCTGCGGTGTGAGAGAGAGTGTGAGTGTGTGTTCCTGACTGGGATGCGTGTTTGACTAGGATGCACATTTGACTGGGAAGTGTGTGTGTGTCTGTTCCTGAGAATTGTGTCATGATGCGTCTCTCCTGTTAAACTCTGCACACCACAGCTGTGAGCCTGCAGGGGGTTTCAGTTCCTTAATGTGATCAACACCACTGTGTTCTTGGAAAGAACAGCAACCACCCCACTTCCTACTCCTGAAGCAGTTCTCTGGAACTATGAGCAGTGGGCTATTGACATGCTACTCTGTTAACACCAGTGGTGCAGCATTCAGGAGTGAAACCGTTCATAACACTGCAGATGTGAGAAACTATGGGCACAACTGAACTGCATGAGGTCAGCACTGTTTTACATGGACCGATAACTTTTCCAAGCATAATGTATTTGACAGTGGTGGAGCGCAACGGTTCACTGTAGATTCAAGACATTAAGACACAACTAGGACTCTACTGGTATGCGAAGAACCTCATGGAGCAGACAGTGACTAACAGAGCAAGGACACCTTGATGGACAATGAGAAGACGGGAGTAGTGAACTGTGCGGCTGTCGATGTGGTTTACAGTAGTCAAGACAGACAGCATAAGTTTGCTTACACTGCTGCTAGAGACGAGACTCTCTCCGGACTAACCAATCCAAATGGGATTTCGTTTTTCTGTCTGCGTCTCCTCTCCAGTGATCCGTCAAGAAAACCCCACTACCACCGCCCACCCCTCCATGACCACAGCAACCCTCCCTCCTATCCCACTCCACCAAACCACTACTAAATGTCTCCATCCCGCTACACAACAGAGCCAGCCAGTCTCTCGTTCTCTTAACAGCATAAGCCATAGCAGCAGCACCACCAAATAAATCAGCGGCCCAGCCCCAGGCCTTTACTCCCTCCATAACATTACTCTGACTGTTTTGGCCCACAGGACAGAGGGTTTCCGTGAACCCAGTGGACATAAACTTTAATAATCTAAAATAATGAAAGCCAATGGCCCGTAGGCTGTGAGTCTGCTGTGTATGTGTTCCCATAGATAGAACAAGGCTAGTCTAATGACAGCCTACTGTGTTACAGCAGCAAATTCCCCCAAGCCACTGGAATGTCTTACTACGCACTATATTACGCTCTGCCACATAACAATGGGCTGGTTTTTGAGTTCTAAATGACCGTTTTCACATCAGTATTGTGACACAATTTTGTTGTTTAGATTTGTTTACGTCAGAGGAATTGTAGGGCAGTGAGAGTGGAGGCAAATAAACACTCATGTGTGCGCACGCACACGCACACGCACGTGCCAATAAGCCTGGTGGCCTAGTCCTGTCAATTACAGTGCCTTCAAATGATTCTTACCCCTTGTCTTATTCCACATTTTGTAGGGTTAGAGCCTGAATTCAAAATTGATTATTTTTAAATTCACTTATCTACACACAATACCACATAATGTCAAAGTGAAAAATATATTTTTTTACATTTTTGCAAATATACTGAAAATGAAGTACCTCATTTACATCCCTGAGCAAATATTTTGTATAAGCACCTTTGGCAGTGATTACTGAGTCTTTCTGGATAAGTCTAAGCGCTTTCCACACCTGGATTGTACAACATTTGACTCATTATTATATTCAAAACTCTTCAAGCTCTGTCAAATTGGTTGTTGATCATTGTAAGACAACAATTTTTAGGTTTAGCCATATATTTTAAAGTAGATTTAAGTCAAAACTGTAACTCGGCCTCTCAGGAACATTCACTGTCTTCTTGGTAAGCAATTACAGTGTAGATTTGGTATTGTGTTTTAGGTTATTGTCCAGCTGAATGGGAGATTAATTCACCAGTGTCTAGTAGAAAGCAGACAAATCAGGTTATCCTATAGGATTTTGCCTGAGCTTAGCCCCATTACATTTTTAATCCTGAGAAACTCTCGTCATTAAAAATGACACGAATACCCATAACATGATGCAACCAACACTATGCTTGAAAATATGGAGTGTGGTACTCAATAATATATGTTGTATTTGCCCCAAACATAACACTTTTTATTCAGGACAAAAAGGTTTTCCGTATTAATTTAGTGAGTGCCTTGTTGCAAACAGAAAGCATGTTTTGGAATATTTTTATTCTGTACAGGCTTCCTTTTCAATCTCAATTAGGTTAGTATTGTGGAGTAACAACAATCCTCAGTTCTCCTATCACAACCATTAAACTCAGTTTTAAAAGTCCCCATCAGCCTCATTGTGAAATCCCTGAGCGGTTTCCTTTCTCTCTGGCAACTAAGTTAAGGATGCCTGTATCTTTAGGGAGGAGGTCAGAGACCTAGCAGTGTGGTGCCAGGACAACAACCTCTCCCTCAACGTGAGCAAGACAAAAGGAGATGATCGTGGACTACAGGAAAAGGAGGACCGAACACGCCCCCATTCACATTGACGGGGCGGTAGCGGGTTCGATAGTTTCAGGTTCCTTGATGTCCACATCACAAAAAAACTATCATGGTCCAAACTAGGGTTGCACATTTTGGGGAATATTCAAAAGTTGGAAACTTTCCATAGGAATTTATGGAAATCTATGCAAATTAAATGTAGATGTTTTTTGCATTGGATATATTTACCATATCATATGGAGACAGAAACAAACATTGTACCTTATCATAAGTAGACAATTGAAATTGATTAAATCCTTCCAATAGAAAAAAATGTATTTAATTAAATGAGTTGACTCTTCACATGGGATGATCTCACTGAACAAAAAGGGAATATTGAATGATCCCAAAGATCCATCACATCTCTCAAAAACATTTAACATAAATCTGTAAAATGATAGTCTAGAAACTAAAGCTTTGCTCGTCTTTCTCTCGGGCTTCCATGTCTTCTCCCTGGATGACCTCAATGTCCAGCTCTTGAACATCAGACTGAAGCATCATCTTCAATGTCACTTTCCAACCTTGTTGAGGATGACTCGTCAGGCTCAAAAAGCCTCAAATTTGCCCAGATGGCCACCAAATTTTCAACCCTTGTATTGGTCAGCCTGTTGCGTGCTTTGGTGTGTGTGTTTCCAAATAAGAACCAGTTGCGCTCTGGGGTGGCTGATGTTGGTGGGATTTGGAGAATGGAGGCAACAGGGGAAAGAGCCGCAGATCCATCAAGTCCCTTCCACCAGGTGGCTGATGAGATATATTGGCACGACTGCCATATTTCGTCTCCATCCCAAAGACCTTGCTTGAAAGTGTACTTCGCCAGACTGCCAAGAACCTCGTCCAGGCCAAGGTGGAGAGACACGGTAGTAATGACACCATAGGCCTTGTTGATCTCTGCATCAGACAGGATGCTCTTGCCAGCATACTTGAGGTCCAACATGTACGCTGCAGCGTGTATAGGCTTCAGGCAGAAGTCTTCACACTTTTTGATGTATATTTATTCTCTTATATCTGCAAGCAGTCTGAACATCAGACAGGATGGAATTGTCCCTCTCAATCCGTGTAATGGCAGCTGCTATAGGTTTCAGGAGTTTCAGGCTGCTTACCACTTTCTCCCCAAATACATCATACAGGAGGATTTTTTTATTTTACCTTTATTTAAATAGGCAAACCTGTTGCGACTCTAGGGGCAGTATTATCATTTTTTGATATAAAACGTTCCCGTTTTAAAAACGGGATATTTTGTCAGGACAGGATGCTAGAATATGCATATAATTGACAGCTTTGGATAGAAAACACTTGTACTCAGACAATATCTTTACAGTTTTGGAAAGTGTAACAGAACTGATGTTGCAGGCTAAAGCCTGAGAAGAATCCAATCCGGAAGTGCCCTATATTTTGAAAGCGCTGCGTTCCAATGAGTCCCTATTGGGTTGTGAATGGGCCATCAACCAGCTTACACTTTCTACGTATTCCCCAAGGTGTCTACAGCATTGTGACGTAGTTTTACGCATTTATGTTGAAGAATAGCCGTAGGTGGCTACATTGCGTAAGTGGTCACCTGATGGCTCCCAGGTTGACTCTTGCGTAAAATACAGAGGTAGCCATTACTCCAATCGGTCCTACTGAAAAACGAATTGTCCCTACGGATATATTATCTATATTATCGAATAGATATTTGAAAAACACCATGAGGATTGATTATAAACATTGTTTGCCATGTTTCTGTTGATATTATGGAGCTAATATGGAATATTTTTTGCAGTTTTCGTGACTGCAATTTCCGGGCGATTTCTCAGCCAAATGTGAAGAACAAACAGAGCTATTTCGCCTACAAAAATAATATTTAGGGGGAAAAAAATGAACTTTGGCTATCTACCTGGGAGTCTCGTGAGTGAAAACATCCAAAGTTCATCAAAGGTAAACAATTTAATTTGACTGCTTTTCTGATGTGTGACAATGTTGCCTGCTGCTAGCAAGGCATAATGCTATGCTAGGCTATCGATAAACTTACACAAATGCTTGTCTAGCTTTGGCTGTAAAGCATATTTTGAACATCTGAGATGACAGGGTGATTAACAAAAGGCTAAGCTGTGTCTCAATATATTTCATTTGTGATTTTCATGAACAGGGATGTTTTCTAGGGATATTTATGTCCGTTGCGTTATGCTATTTAGTGTCAGGCGATGATTACGCTCCCGTCATGCGGAATGGGGAGTCAGTAGAACAAATTCTTATTTTCAATGACGGCCTAGGAACAGTGGGTTAACTGCCTGTTCAGGGGCAGAAGGACAGATTTGTACCTTGTCAGCTCTGGGATTTGAACTTTCAGTTACTAGTCCAACACTCTAACCACTAGGCTATCCTACCGCCCCAGGATCCTGATGGGACTGTCCATATCAACAGACTGTGATAAGGACATTTCTTGGAGACTCCTTCTCCTCCAGGAGACTGTCAATCATGATGACAATACCACCCCAACGAGTGTTGCTGGGCAGCTTCAATGTGGTGCTCTTATTCTTCTCACTTTGCTTGGTGAGGTAAATTGCTGCTATAACTTCACATACCTAACAATTTCCTTGGCTCTCTTGTAGAGTGTATCCATTGTTTTCAGTGCCATGATGTCCTTGAGGAGCAGATTCGATGCATGAGCAGCACAGCCAATGGGTGTGATGTGAGGGTGGGACTCCTCCACTTTAGACCAAGCAGCCTTCATGTTTGCAGCATTGTCTGTCACCAGTGCAAATACCTTCTGTGGTCCAAGGTCATTGATGACTGCCTTCACCTCATCTGCAATGTAGAGACCGGTGTGTCTGTTGTGCCTTGTGTCTGCTCTTGTAGAATACTAGTTGAGGGGAGAAGATGATGTAGTAAATTATTCCTTGCCCACGAACATTTGCAATACGGTGTGCTTTCTCTATGATTTGCTTGACCTTCACCTGAACTCTGCATCCAGCAAATGATTAGATAAAGCATGTCTGGTCGGAGGGGTGTATGCTGGGCGAAGAACATTTAGAAATCTCTTCCAATACACATTGCCTGTGAGCATCAGAGGTGAACCAGTTGCATACACAGCTCGACTACATTCCTCCATTGAGTCAAAAAAAAAATCTGATTCCTTGAGCTGTTGCTATCGATAAGGTGTCCAATTCATCATGTTCACCTCGAATAGAAGTAGAGGGACTTTTGTCAGAGGTTGCTTTTCGTGAGCGGTGAGGAAACTTAATGCACTTGGCCAGATAATTCTGCGTCTTTGTTGCATTCTTCACATATGAATTGGCACAGTATTTGCAATTGTACACAGCTTTTCCTTCTACATTAGCTGCAGTGAAATATCTCCACACATCAGATAGTACCCATGGCATTTTCCTGTAAAGATTAGACAAACATGAGTAAAAAAAATATGAATGCAATTCCACAAACAGATAAATAGTTAAACAGTTAAGATTGAACAACTCCTTTGTAAGATAAATGTTTTAAAATGAAACGGGTGAATTAACACTCCTCAGTTAGCAGGCTCAAGCAAGCTAAAACCCACATGGTAGCAAAAACTAACTAGAAGAAATGGTTAACAAGTATGAAATGATTTAAAACACACGTTGCTGTAGGCTACTATTTACTAGTTAAAAAAAGCAAAAACATGTCATATAAGATATATTCACCCCACCTAGTATCGTAATCAAAACTTACCAGAAAGCATGTAGTGTGGGCTCAATAGCATCTCATTGGTGTGCAAGATCTTGAGAATCAGCTGTACATGTGATTGAAGAGTGCACTGCACGTGATGGAAGAACACACTGTGCATGCAGAGGGTTGCAATTCCATTGGGGATAGTTTAACCAAAACATGCCACAAGACCTAGAATTGCCTTGTGTATCCCACAAAAAAAGGTTCACTTAATAAGCTAACTTTTTTGATGAATTTATGCAAAATTCCAGAGCTCAACTTCCAATGGAAAATTTACCGGCAGGTTTCCGACACTTTGCAACCCAAACACACCAAGACAGTCATGAAGAGGGTACAACACCTTTTCCCCCTCAGGAGACTGAAAAGATTTGGCATGAGTCATCAGATCTTCAAAAAGTTCAACAGCAGCACCATCAAGTGCATCCTGACCAGTTGCATCACCGCCTGGTATGGCAACTGCTCAGCATCCGACCATAAGGAGCTACAGAGGGTAGTGCGTATGGCCCAGTAGATCACTGTGGCCAAGCTTCCTACCATTCAGGACCTACAGTTGAAGTCGGAAATGTACATACACCTTAGCCAAATACAGTGAGCAGAACAAGCATTTGATAACCTGCAAAATCGGCAATGTTTCCTACTTACCAAGCATGTAGAGCTGGTCAAGAACTACAGGAAGCGTATGATCTCTGTAATTGCAAACAAAGGTTTCTGTACCAAATATTAAGTTCTGCATTTCTCATGTATCAAATACTTATGTCATGCAATAAAATGCAAATTAATTACTTTAAAAAAATACAATGTGATTTTCTGGATTTTTGTTTTAGATTTCATCTCTCACAGTTGAAGTGTACCCATGATAAAACCTTACAGACCCCTATATGCTTTGTAAGTAGGAAAACCTGCAAAATTGGCAGTGTTTAAATACTTGTTCTCCCACTGTACATTTAAACTCAGTTTCACAATTCCTGACATTTAATCTCAGTAAAAATTCCCTGTCTTAGGTCAGTTAGGATCACCACTTTATTTTAAATGTGAAAAGTCAGAATAATATTAGAGAGAATTATTTATTAGTTATCACATTCCCAGTGGGTCAGAAGTTTACATGCACTCAATTAGTATTGGTAGCATTGCCTTTAAATTGTTTACCTTAAGTCTAACATTTGGGTAACCTTCCACAAGCTTCCCACAATAAGTTGGGTGAATTTTGGCCCATTCCTCCTGACAGAGCTGGTGTAACTGAGTCAGGTTTGTAGGCCTCCTTGCTAGCACACGCTCTTTCAGTTCTGCCCACAGATTTTCTATAGGATTGAGGTCTGGGCATTGTGATGACCACTCCAATACCTTGACTTTGTTGTCCTTATGCAATTTTGTCACAACTTTGGAAGTATGCTTGGGGTCATTGTCCATTTGGAAGACTCATTTGTGACCAAGCTTTAACTGATGTCTTGAGATGTTGCTTCAATATATCCACATAATTCCCCTCCTCATGATGCTATCTATTTTGTGAAGAGCACCAGTCCCTCCTGCAGCACCAGTCCCTCGTGCTTCACAGTTGGGATGGTGTTCTTCAGCTTGCAAGCCTCCACCTTTTTCCTCCAAACATATCGATGATCATTATGGCCAAACAGTCCTATTTTTGTTTCATCAGACTAGAGGACATTTCCATGTGCTGTTGCAAACCGTAGTCTGGCTTTTAATGGCAGTTTTGGAGCAGTGGATTCTTCCTTGCTGAGCGGCCTTTCAGGTTATATCAATATAGGACTCATTTTACTGTGGATATAGATACCTGTTTCCTCCAGCATCTTCATAAGGTACTTTGCTGTTGTTCTGGGATTGATTCGCACTTTTCTCACCAAAGTATGTTCATCTCTAGGAGACAGAACGCGTCTCCTTCCTGAGCGGTATGACGGCTGCGTGGTGTTTATACTTGCGTACTACTGTTTGTACAGATGAACATGGTTCCTTCATCAGACATTTGGAAATTGCGCCCAAGGATGAACCAGACTTGTGGAGGTCTACATTTTTTTTTCTGAGGTCTTGGCTGATTTCTTTTCATTTTCTCATGATGTCAAGCAAAGGTGGCACTGAGTTTGAAGGTAGGCCATGAAATACATCCACAGGTAAACATCCAATTGACTCAAATGATGTCAATTGGCCTATCAGAAGCTTCTAAAGCCATGACATAATTTTCTGGAATTTTCCAAGCGGTTTAAAGGCACAGTCAACTTACTGTATGTAAACTTCTGACCCACTGGAATTGTGATGCAGTGAATTATAAGTGAAATAATCTGTCTGTAAACAATTGTTGGAAAAATTACTTGTGTCATGCACAAAGTAGATGTCCTAACAGACTTGCCGTAACTATAGTTTGTTAACAAGAAATTTGTGGAGTGGTTGAAAAACGAGTTTCAATGACTCCAACAAAAGTGCATGTAAACTTCCGACTTCAACTGTATATACTAGGCGGTGTCAAAGGCCCCAAAAAATGTTCAAAGGATCCAGTTACCCAAGTCATAGACTGTTCTCTCTACAAGCGGTATCACCAAGTCTAGGTACAAGAAGCTCCTTAACAGCTTCTACCGCCTTCTACCCCCTCACCCCCAGAACAATTCAAATGGCCACCCGGACTATTTACATTGACACCCCCCCTCTGTTTTTAAACTGCGGTTACGCGCTGTTTATTATCTATGCATTGTCACTTCACCCCTACCTACATGTAAATTACCTGTTTTTAAACTGCGGTTACGCGCTGTTTATTATCTATGCATTGTCACTTCACCCCTACCTACATGTACAAATTACCTAACCTGTACCCCCCCGCACATTGACTCTGTTTCGGTACCACCTATATATAGCGTCGGTATTGTTATTTTATTGTGTTACTTTCGTTTATTTAGTAAATATTTTCTTAACTCCATTTCTTGAACTGCATTGTTGGTTAAGGGCTTGTAAGTAAGCATTTCACACTACACCTGTTGCATCCAACACAGTCAAATCAAATTTGATTTGTCACCTGAGGGACCTTACAGATAATTGTATATGTGGAGTACAGAGGTGAGGTAGTCATTCAAAAATCACGTTAAACACTAGTATTGCACACAGAGTGAGTCCATGCAACTTATGTGACTTGTGGTAAGTACATGATGGCCGCCATCTTCATGCACTTTCGCCATTGGCTGGTGAAGCTGTATAGATGTTGGTTTGTGGTAGAGGGATGGAGCAACAGAAACCAAAGCTCAATAGCTATTATCACCAGTGCTTGACTTGGACTGAAATAGGTTCAAGTACTCATTTTGGGGGCCGGTACTGTTTATATTTAGGTGCAGGAGTTCCACAATACTTGAGCTAATATTCTATAAGAGGAACAGGAGCTCCAGCAGTAGAAAATCTGACGTGCCAGTACTCAGCTCCAGTGAGCTCCTGTCAAAGTCAAGCACTGATTAGCCCACTAGAGAACAACACCCACTGGCTTCTAACTGACAACTGAACAGAGGTGGAGTCCATGTGTTCTCTTGATGCGTGTTTGTAGGGAAAGCACAGAAAGAGAGTCATCTATTGTATATGTATGGGAGAATACTTCAACTACGCGAAGGGAGTCCATTTGTGGTGTAGGCCTACATCATCAAATCAGATGGGTTGTACTCCAATTATATTACAAGATAAATTTGTTCGCCTAATAAATAAATTATGCAACAGTATTCCATGTTTCAGATTAGTTTAGAATTCAAATATATAATTCCTTATATCAGATAGACTGCAGAGAGAAGCGTACCACTAAATACCATCTGATATTGTCAGTCATACAGTAGGTTGACCCCTATTAGCTTAACCCAATAACCTGAGAATTGACTTGTTGATTTGTAGTTTTACTGAGTTATTGATTGGTTGAAGGATTGATTGGAGTTTGAAATGTGTCCTTTCTTCCTAATAGGCCTGCAATGACATAGGACTACTGTTACTTCCAGATGCACACACACACACACACAGTGTTAATTGTTTATCCAACAAGAACCGCAACTAAGAGCGATTCCCATATTTCTGTAGTTAATTGTATTCAGTTTGGGGGATTGTTGTGAGAACTGATGGGGGACAGGACATAAGGGCTCAGACTAGGTCATCTGACTATAGCAGTACAGGGCACAACAATGTGGAAGTCTCAGATATAAATCTATTACGTGGAACAAACATGCTCTCTCATGTTAGGAGGAATACTGTAGGTTCTACCCATGACATTTCTAGCTGTGCTGTTCAACAGAGGTTGTCTACTTAACGTTGGGGAGCAGGCATGGTGGAGGTAGGTGGCAGAGATGTCCCTCCCCTTCTACATCTCCTCTTTGCCTGATATTCAAGTTTGTTCTCAACAATAACATCTGTACAAAGGTTGAGGATCAAAACATGTACAGCAGCCCCCCCCCAAGTCACATGTTTGTCAAAACAGCATCTTTAGGAATTCAACACATTCCATTAGCAGGGCTGGGCCGTTCACATGATCAGTGTTTCTTGGCTGCAGAGAGCAGCCAGGCTGAGGGGAAGACCAGCGGCCCAGACAATTCCCCTCTTAGTTCTGCTGTGGTTTGTCTCGGCCTGCGAGTGTCTGTGTCTGGTCTGTACACACAAGAGAAGGACTGAGCGCACAACTCGACAGGCCAAATGGTCATCAGAGTAGTGGTCCAAACCACACACTGGCATAGTGGAGCTGAACATACAAAACAGACCAAGACAAGGCTATGCCATGTGTTATGTTATATGTTAAGGAAGTATGACAATGAATGCATTGCCAATGCCAGACCTTTTACTTAATTTAACCTTTATTTAACCTTTATTTAACTAGGCAAGTCAGTTAAGAGCAAATTCTTATTTACAATGACGGCCTACCCCGGCCAGACCCAGATGACGCTGGGCCAATCGTGCATCGCCCTATGGGACTCCAATCACAGCCGGATGTGATGCAGCCTGGATTCAAACCAGGGACTGCAGTGATGCCTCTTCCACTGAGATGCAGTGCCTTGGACCGCTGCACCACTTGGGAGCCCCACATAACCACATGTAAAGGCATAACACTGATCAACATAATGGCCTGCTGATCAATACATTCTAGTTGAAAGAGCAGTATCTGGCTGAGGCGCATTACTGTAAACAACCAATCAGCATGTGAGAATATTTCCTGGAATGTTGTCATTACTTTACGAATACACTATGAGGAAGGATCTTTTGTTTTTGGGATGATCGTTGTTCAGCTCAAAACCACATCACTTTCACTGACCCAACACTTAGAGGCTCTCTCACAGGCTGTATGGTTTCTGAATAGGGGGAGCTGAGTTGGTGTGTTGAAGTAGCAGGTAAGAGCTAAGCTCCAACGGAGCTCGAGTTGTGTGAACACCTGCAGCTCGTCAGTCCACCTGGGAACCATAAAGTCAGGGTCTGTAGTTGGAAATCCCCAAAATGTCCAGATAAGCAGCAGTAAACTCAATAGAATTCCCTCAACAATAAATACCACAAAAATGCTTACATTCTGCATAGTAGTACTGACCTGGAACTCAATGCCTGATCGACCAGTCCAGTCGCCTAGCCAAATGCCATTGGTATAATCAGAGCGAGAGACGAAGTCGGCCCAACAAAACGTCGACGGGTCGAGCACTCAAGTTAGTCCACAGGGTTCCGAGACGTACCCGAGAGACATACAGAAATAACGTTGGGAGAGTTCACGGGAATACTGAGAGAGAGAAGGTGGGAGTTCACCGTCTCTCAGCCACCAATCAGAGGGAGTGTAATCTAGCCCGCTCTCACAACAGGGTCTTCACTGGGAGGGGTGTCTCACCCCCTTCCTCTGGCTGGTAGCCAGGCCGGAGATGTCGAGCAGCACCAGAGCTGAGCTCTATAATTCAATCAGGCTGGCCGCAGGACACTCATAGGCGACAGGCTAAGAAAGGACTGGCCTGCCCCTCTCGCCCTTTACCTCGACTATCTCTTTTTCTCTGGTATAAACTCATTTAGATAATGATTTTTTTAAAGAGAGAAGGAACAAGATGAAAAGCGAAAAAGAGAGAAACAGAGCGAGGGGTAGGGAGGAGTGTATGGTCTGTCCATATGGGCCCGGCTGACTCGCAGTAACCCGAGAAATTACACAGGGCGGCGGCGGGCATTTCACAGCTCGTCTCCAGGGTGCCCCCTCCCCCAATCGCACAAACACACAGGAATCCTAAAGAGGGGTGATTGGGCCACAGCAGCAGCGGGTCTAGAGGCTGTACGAAGGCCCTGCAGAAGCACAGGTGCGTGTACATGTGGCAGAGACAACAGATGAGCCGCAACGGGGGGCAGGGCCACTTACACACAGTCCCTTGTGGTGGAATCTCAACAGTAGACCACTCACATGGATTGAGAGCCACAAACAGTCCAGATCTCTAGATCAAACAGTAAAGTCACTAAAACACTGAAATGTGAAGGGCCTTTTTCTCTCAACGGCCATGATTTACAGCGGCTGTAAAATGTATGAGGTCTGGATATTAAAATGGAGCATTACAGGCTTTACGGCCCAGTTATGCTCATCTAGTTCATGTCTGCGTCCCAGAATGGCACCCTACATAGTGCACTACTTTTGACATGAGCCCTAGTCAAAAAGTAGTGCACTAGATAAGTAATAGGGTGCCATTTGGTACGTGACCAAGGCATGCAGAAGGAGGAGGGAAGATGATTTAATGGTTGTTTCTAATGAAGCATGTCTTTTCTATGAAAGTGGATCTGGGAAGAGGCTCAACTATAAGCTGACTAAGAGGAGCACTGAGACAGACAGGCAGAGTTAACAACCTCTACTAGGTTAAACAGCCCACAGCAGCAGCTCACACCCTGATGCACACCCACAAACTGTGGGATTAGGTTAGAGCCAGAGAAAGAGACGAGACAGAATGACCCAGAGACAGAGCGACCCAAACAGAGCGACCCAGACAGAGCGACAGAGCGACCCAGACAGAGCGACAGAGCGACCAAGAGACAGAGCAGTTGTCAGAGAGGGGACTGAGCGACAGAGCGACCCAGAGAGAGCAGTTGTCAGAGAGGGACCGAGCGACAGAGCGACCCAGACAGAGCGACCCAGAGGAAAAAGGTAGCACGAAAGTGAAACAGAACAAAAAGCACTGGACACCAGCATGGTAGACCACTATTCTCTCTTCCCTCTCTCCCTCCAGACATCTGGTAGCCATCAGCACCGCACAGAGGAAGCGGCCGCCATGCCGTGCTGGGGCGCCAGGGAGCTGCGCCTTTTTCCTCCGTCAGACTCAGCGCTGCGCTCAGCAGAAACAACAAATCAGCCAGCAGAGGCCAGCCCTCACTGAACACAGCAGAAGCACAGAAGAGGCTCACATTCCTACTGCCACAGCCTGCCAAGAGGAGCCCTGAGAGGAGCAGGGAGAGGGACAGAGAGTAGGCTGGCTAATGGTGTGGGTTTGAGGCTCGCTCGGTGCATCTTTTAGTTTCCTTCCTTTCTCTCCCTCCCACTCTCTCTGCCTACTGATGGCCTATGAGGAGGTGGAGGGGGTTATTGATTGACATTCTGGAATATCACAAAATGCACACACCAAACACATGCACACACCTTGCTCATTTAGTCTCGTAACTGGTTCTGAACTCCTTCCAGGACGATATCACATGTGCTTATACACAGGCTCAGCTTTAGAGACTTGTTCCCATGACTGCACAAACAATCCAGTGGTCTGGACCATAGAAACAGGATCACTAGAAAAAGCATCCCCATTCAAGTCAATGTTCTGTGATGGGTGGATGGCCTGCAGGTCATATTTGTACTTCTATGGTCTGGTCCCGTGAGCTGCTGGAAGGGGAAGCCAGCTCTGCCTGAGAGGCCAAAGCAAAGCGACCATCTTTGGACATCTGTGTGCTCCTGGGTCCCTGCAGCAGCCCCCTCTCTCTGGAGCAGCAGTAGAACTCAAAGTTGGGGCTGGAAATAGCCTCTCTCTCTGTCATAAGGTCTATTATTACTAGCCCGATGACACCAACTGAATTCTTCCGCTGCTCTGTTTGCTACATAATTCAGTCTGAGACCACCACAAACTACTTCAACGTCAAAATAAGGGGTGTTGTACAGAACAAAGTAATCAGCGATTGGATCATCTCCAAACAGAGAATCAATGACAATTGTAAAAAAAAATGAAAGGAACTTTACCCACGAGTGTCCCGGCCCAACCTATCAGTTTCTGAGACCAATCAGAACGGTTGGAATGTTTGCGTCGGGGAGGTAGTAGACACTCAGATAAATTGCAGAGAAGAAAGTAGCATCCGTGGTCGTGGCGTAGCCAGGCAATATCTTTACAGCGAGCCATTTTTCCAGCCAGAGGTCACTGGACTGGCTTAACATGGAACAATAAATAACCATTTCTAAAGTTGAACCCTGAACACGATCGTATTATATCGTACTGCAAGTTGCATTTATGTAGCCTGCATTGTATAACTTAGGACCAAATCTGTCTTCATTGTCTGCCCTGGATACAGGCATTTAAACCTATCCAGCCAAGAGTCTGGAGTAGTGTCTTATCTGTGCTTCATAAGAACTGGGTCTGGATAGTGTTAGAGTTGGCATATTCAACCATAACGCCATGTGATTGTGGAGCTCTACAACCACAGGAGAGTTTCCACACCAAAAATAGAAAGCGTGTGTATTAGAGGTCAACCGATTAAATAGGGACGATTTCAAGTTCATAACAATCGGAAATCGGTATTTTTGGACACCGATTTGGCCCGATTTTTTTTACACCTTTATTTAAGTAGGCAAGTCGGTTAAGAACATATTCTTATTTTCAATGACGGCAGAGGAACAGTGGGATAACACCTTATTGTCACGAATATTACCGAAGGTGACTCCCCTTCTTGTTCGGGTGGCGCTCGCCGGTCTACTAGCTGTCACCGATCCTTTGTTCTGTGTTCGTTTGGTTTTGTCAAATTGGTTTCACCTGTTCCTTGTTTGGTTGTTAGGGTGGGGTTATTTAAGTTCGTTCAGCCCGCTTCTGTTTGTGTGGGCTTGTTCATCTGTATGTGTTAGAGTGGTTAGTGTTTTCATTGGGTTTCTCGTTGTCCTTGTATTTCACGATAGGGTACTTTTGTTCTGTAGTTATACCTGGTGTGGGTATACTATTTTGTTCCTGTGATTATTTTGGACATTAAGCGTGTTTTTCCCCGCATCCTTTGCTCTCTGCGCCTGACTCCACACTTATTCACTCATTGAGCGTTACACTTGTTCAGGGGCAGAACGACAGATTTTTACCTTGTCAGCTCCGGGATTCAATCTTGCAATCAATGCAATGGAGGGCGATTATTTAACAAAAACGCATTTGCGAAAAGCACAATCGTTGGACGACTGTACCTAACCATAAACACCAATGCCTTTCTTAAAATCAATACACAGAAGTATATATTTTTAAACCTGCATATTTAGCTAAAGAAATCCAGGTTAGCAGGCAATATTAACCAGGTGAAATTGTGTCACTTCTCTTGCGTTCATTGCACGCAGAGTCAGTGTATATGCAACAGTTTGGGCAGCCTGGCTCGTTGCGAACTAATTTGCCAGAATTTTACATAATTATGACATAACAGTGAAAGGTTGTACACAATATAACAGCAATATTTAGACTTAGGGATGCCAGCCGTTAGATAAAATACGGAACGGTTCCGTATTTCACTGAAACTGCAAAGCTGTAGGGTCGCTCTCACAACAATTCACAACAATTTCCTGTGTTTATTAAGAATGATGGTGGACCAAAAGACATCCAGCCAACTCCCTGTGGAACACTCGACACCTTTTAGTCCATGCCCTGACGACTTGAGGATGTTGAGGGGAAAGGGGGGGGGGGTGCAACTCAATATTAGGAAAGTGTTTGTAATGTTTTGTACATTCAGCGGGAGATTGAGTCTTTATCTATGACAGTATAAAACAGCAAGAGCCAGGCAATAAAGGTTATCTGTTTACAGACTGCATCAAGTGAGGCCAGCAGCCCAGCCACCAAGCAACATGACAAAAATCAAACACTTGTTTAAGGGGGGGGGGTTGCCCCAGGAGGCACGGTAAGGAGAGAAGAATAGGGGGTGGGTGGTGGTAGCGTTATTAGCAGTGTGTGTCAGCGGAGCACGTTGGGAGTTATAACAGGAGGACTTTGGAAAGACGACATGGGCCTAGAACATCACATGACCACAGTCGCAGTTGACGAGAATAGCCACAGAAACAGAACTGGTCAACAGGACTGCCCACACAGTGGTAGTGAGTGACGCAAGGAAATTGTTACATTTGGGGAAGGATGGGGTCTGTGCTGGTGGGCCTTCCCACTCCACAACACGAATAGGACAAGTCAGAACACAAGGAAATACAGATAAATGTACAAATAGTTATAACTATGTAATAACTTAGAAGTTGAAAGGATCTTATCCCTGCTATATCATCACTGCAGTCCAAACTGTCAGACAGGGTGCCCCGTCTGACCGGCTACACGTACCTGCTGTAGCACTAAGCCTGTGGGTTTTTGGCCGTGGGTCAACTCCAGGCCTATTCTTGGTCCCTGAGACCCAGACAGACTATCAGGCAGAAAGTGTGCATAGATTAACTGTCTAGAGTATGTTATAAAGAGACCTATGGCTTTCATCACTGGATTGCTAACTACACCAATAAAACCAAATCAGGCGAAAGCGAGCAATCCCGTTGCCACACACACACCTGAGTGAAAAACAAGCCGCTCAAATACACCACCGCTCAGGTCATGTTAAATCAGCCTTCCTCCATGTTGTAAAACGCTGGCGGAGGTTTTCACCCATGTGTGTGTGTGTGTCCCTGTAAAATAACCAAAACTTTATTCATAGGGCTTAGCTTTAATTGGCTGCTGTGTTATTGTGGTTGTGCGCATTGTTTATCTTGTCGTGATTGGGTTTCAAGCGGCCCCCGCTACGCAAACAAGCAAATGAAAACTTAGACAACCGAAAAGCACCTTGGGTCGTCTGGCGATACTGGTGGAGCTCTGGGTACATAAACACTAGTCAGGTGGTCGTTTTCTTTTTTGGAGAATCATTCAAATACAAACAATGAATGGGTCTGAGACAGTTAATCTGTTTGTTGAAATATGTTCCAGTCTTTGGAAACGACTGAAAAGAGGGATAAACAGGGTGTATGTGGTACGTAACAGCATTGTAATTGCAGTGTCAACAAGATATCACCCCGCATTAATGTTGTATGCCTTTCTTTTTTCTTTATATTTCTAATGGACATTTAAATAATTGATGGCCGACGCAATCCATTATTTTCTGGGCATGACTGCTACCACACAACAGCAGTCTGCTGCTTTTCAAAATGGACTGTTCCGTTGTCGTGGTAGCCATAAGGACATACTCTGCATCCCAAATGGGACACTGTTCCCTATATAGTATACTACTTCTTGGTCAAAAGCAGTGCAATACATAGGGAATAGCGCTGTTTGTACACAGGGGCTCTCCAAATCTGTTCCTGGAGATCTGTCCCGTAGGTTTTCACTCCAACCCTAATCTAGCGCACCTGCTTCTAATAAATATCTGGTTGATAAACAGAATCAGGTTAGTTACAACTGGGGTTGGAGGGAAAACCTACAGGAGGGTAGCTGTCCAGGAACAGGGTTGGAGAGCCCTGGTCTTCAACAATAATGCATGCTGGCTGCTGGCTAGGAATAGCCTCCTACGCTAACGCCACACAAGCGCTTCTGTTCTACTTGCTAAGTAGATTTAATGAATCCTGCACTCAACAAAAAAGCTATTCCTTTGTTTTGTTTGACCACTCCACTGAGTCCTGTCTGTCTATCCATCCGCTCTGTCGTTTGTTCAGAAGTTGCAGAATTTCCTCCTTTGGTTGGTCGCAAATCAAAAATGTTAAATTGGCTTGAGCACGAGTAATGGCTTATAGGGTGCTGCAGCGAGCTACATACAGTAAGTGGTTCAGGTCAGGAGAGACTCCTCAAGCTGCTAACTGGTGAGAGACATTTACAGAAGTGGAAGAATATTTTCTGAGCCGGCTAGAGGATGTCCTCAGCGAGTCTACTGCCGTCACCCTATGGATTTGTCCCAAAAGGCACCATATAGTGCACTACTTTTGATCAGGGCCCATAAGTAGTGCACTATATAGCGAACAGCCATTTTGGACAGAGGGACACTCAAAACAGGAACCTTTGGGGTTCAACATTTTCCCTCTCAGCTCGTTGTGTCAGCCTGTCTCCGGAGTGTTGTTATTCAAACACTGAGGCCCTGTGAGGGAAAGGATGGGAAAAGCACCGCGTGAATAACCCCTCTGAATGCTTTGGGTGCGACCAACCAATTGAGCTTCCTATGAGAAGAGCGATCATGTCGCCATATGGGGAGGGGACACCGAGAGCTATTCCCCCTGCTGCCTCCCGGCCTCAACTGTCTCCTCACATTAAGTGGAGCTGACAAAATAACAACCAACTTTTATCCCCTTTAATTTCCTTGGGAAGTGTAGAAAACACAGCACAGATGTCTCAAGACACACAACCTGCAGGGCTCTCTGATGAAAGCTTTACAAGTGGGACCTCCACAAATTCACAGATTGCGAGAGAGGCGAGAAACGAAAGAGGAAGTTTGTAAAAATTAAAGTGCAATGTCAATGAAATGAAAACCTAACAGAGTTGCATGTTCAGAGCAAACGTTTACATTTCTGCGGCTGGGACAAATCTGACTGGAGTGGTTGTGGTTGCCTCATACCATCTCACCAAGACAAGAAAGGAAAACGCAACGGTTCTGAAGGTGACCTTACATCCTATAGGCCAGAGGTATTCAACGCCTGCTCTACGAGGTCTGGAGCCTGCTGGTTCTCTCTTCTACCTGATAATGAATTACACCCACCTGGTGTCCCCAGGTCGAAATCAGCACCTGATTAGAGGGGAACAATTTAAAAAAGCAGCAGAACTGGCTTTGAGGTCCAGGGTTGAATTTGATGGCTATAGCCATACCTATCCCGTGTATGGATAAACCTGTAACACACTAAACACCCACAACACTGTGGTCCATGAAGTCTATATGCCAGCGTATGACCCCTAGATGGGACAGAGACCCCTTTCTCTGGGGACCTGCACTGTCATGGTTACGCTCCTACTATATACGCTGTCTGTGTGTCTACATGTCTCCACTCTCCATAAATAGAAAAAAGGCCTTAGTGTGCACTTTGAGCTGCCCAGTGCTCTGCCTGCCGGTAAACAGGGCGGTGCTGCAGACACAGGCAGGCCGCTGAACAGTTTAACCCTTTATCTCATCCAATCAGGGGCTGAGCTGGCCAGCCGGGGACAAACTTTGCCCAGAGTGGTTAACCTCCCGGCAGGGCTACGTGTCTGGCCTGGAGCTACTGTGGAGAGTAGAGGCTGAATGCTCAGACAGTAAGGGTCAACACTGGAGAATGAGAGGGCACACAAACAGAAGGTCTACTTAGATCAATCTGTACAGTCTATAGATGACCTGTCTCCCTGACAAAAAAGCAGCAGAACCACCTCTCTGACCCCCTCCCTCTCAGGCAACGCCTCCACACACAACCTAAATACCCACCCCTGTATCTGTAAGGTCACCTTTACATTCAGAACCCTTGCCAGAGGGAGACCTACACTACCGTTCAAACGGTTGGGGTCAATTAGAAACTTCCTTGTTTTTGAAGGAAAAACGTTTTTTGTCCATTAAAATAACATCAATTGATCAGAAATACAGTGTAGACATTGTTAATGTTGTAAATGACCATTGTAGCTGGAAACTTCACCGTTGACGTTGAGACTGGTGTTTTGCTGGTACTATTTAATGAAGCTGCCAGTTGAGTACATGTGAGGCGTCTGTTTCTCAAACTAGACACTAATGTACTTGTCCTCGTGCTCCGTTGTGCACCGGGGCCTCCCACTCTTTCTATTCTGGTTAGACAGTTTGCTCTGTTCTGTGAAGGGAGTAGTACACAGCGTTGTACGAGATCTTCAGTTTCTTGGCAATTTCTCGCATGGAATAGCCTTCAATGCTCAGAACAAGAATAGACTGACGAGTATCAGAAGAAAGTTCTTTGTTTCTGGCCATTTTGAGCCTGTAATCGAACCCACAAATGCTGATACTCAACTGGTCTAAAGGCCAGTTTTACTGTTTCTTTAATCAGAACAACAGTTTTCAGCTGTGCTAACATAATTGCCAAATGGCTCCAGCTTCAACCATAAACAACAATTCGCCAGTGATCAGTGTTCCTCCTAATAGTGCATGCAGGGCCTCATCTACACCACAAAGATCCTTATTAACAATTTGCAGGGTCAAAATACAGCCATTCATATTGTAGAACACCATTAAGGACACACACACAGTTACACACACAGTTCCAAAACTTACACACAAAAGGTCACAAAAGCGGTGTTTAAACAGACGCCGCCAGGCTTTGTCAGAAGTGTGAATCAGATGAATTGGGTCAAAGAGTTGTTCAGAGACAGCAGTAGAACAGGCTGTTCCTACAGGGCCACAAAGCGGCAGCAGCAGAACAGGCTGTTATAGGGGCACAATGAAGCCATTTAGGCCAGAATGGACATGTACCAAATCATACAAATAGATTAACACATTCCTAGGGTCTAATGAATGTAGGGTGAGATAAATACACACTAGTCTATAGACCTGAGGGTAGTGAAGTAGTAGGCTACAGTGCAATCAGGTCACTATCAGTTTGCTCAGGGGCCTGGTGAAACACAACACACTGCATTAACCCATTGGATTATACCCTTAACAAAATGTACACTTTTTAAGGGAGTAGACCGTTCTCAGTGCTCCATTCACATAAGGATAAGTGTTCCCAGTCTGTCACTTCAGAGTGACCTGCTGTAAGTAAGATGGACTTGATGAATGAACACCTCGGGGTGTTGCAGTCCACCAAGTTAGCAGTTACACACCCTCAGTGTGTACAGCAGCTGGGCTGGCTCCCTACACTACCCTTCAGTTAAATCACACACCCCCGGTGTCTTGGGAATAAGGAACTTTTTAATTTTTTTTACCTTTATTTTACTAGGCAAGTCAGTTAAGAACCAATTCTTATTTTCAATGACGGCCTAGGAACAGTGGGTTAACTGCCTGTTCAGGGGCAGAACAACAGATTTGTACCTTGTCAGCTCGGGGATTCGAACTTGCAACCTTTCGGTTACTAGTCCAACGCTCTAACCACTAGGCTACCCTGCCGCCCCACTAAGTGTTATGTGATCAGAGTCTCCTGTCTCATCTGTTCCTGCTGTGGGAGGGCATAGTTACTCTATCACCATGGTTACTGTGTCACCACCACGAGCCGCTCCATAGTAACCCCTACATTCCCCCCGGCTGACTGATTGTCACACTTCACGAGGACAGAGGGAGTGTTGAGCGCCGGGTGCCGATAAATCATGACTCGCGAGTGGACTTCTTATCCGGACCACGTAACCTGAACAGGAAACACTCTGGGCCCTCAATACAGGCTCTAAATTTGGGGCGGCAGGTAGCCTAGTGCTTAGAGCATCGGGCCAGTAACTGAAAAGTTGCTGGGTCGAATCCCGAGCTGACAAGGTAAAAATCTGTCTTTCTGCCCATGAACAAGGCAGTTAACCCACTGTTCCACGGTAGGCCAACATTGTAAATAAGAATTTGTTCTTAACTGACTTGCCTAGTTAAATTAAGGTTAAATAAAAAAAACAGGCTCTAACTAGGACTCAGTAGGGCTGCAGTCAGGACAAACTCCTGTAGTAACAAGGAGAACTGTGAACTGAGTTCTGTGCCAATTCAGATTGATCATAACATCAGTGGAGGGAGGACAGAGGGAATGGTATTTGGCAGGCGATGCCTTGGTTCAGTATGAGACATTGGGAGAATCTCAATTGCATACTCCTCACATCCTCCTATTGCCCCACCTCCTTCTCAAAACCCATTGGCTGAGAAAGCCAGAGGTCCTTCACCTCTAATGGGTTTTGTGGCAGCGCGAGGGGTATACAATCGAGATTCTCCCTGAGAGATCGGTTGAGGAGAACTGGTTGCTGTGAAAACATGTAGAGCGCAGGGCTGTCCAGTTCCCAATGCAAACATCAATAGAGATATCCAATAAGCCACAAATACAACACTTAACAGCCTTTTGGACACAGCAAGACTTAAAAATGGCAATTTGTGTCTCAGAGTTGTGGCGTGCAGTCGCTTGAATACGCCATCTTTGTAGATTAGCAGCAAATACAACTGATAGAGGGCCCACGAATACAATGGCGATAGATGTTCTATCTATGTTCTTTGGATAGATAACAGATCCAATATCATGGGAACTAATATACAGCCAACTGATTCGCCCACTGATTCACACAACAAAAGGGACATATACAGGGTGGCAATTTCATTATGGGTGTGAGAATGTTAACACTTTTCAGGTAAAAACAAAAACAAAGGTCATGTAAGACTATCAACAATAACATCCAGCTTCCAAAGAAGTGTGTGATTCATAGAGAGACAACCATTACTTTGCATAACAGGGTTCTAGCTATGCAACTGCGATTGAAATGTATTTTCATATCATTTCAATACTGTACTGTTTTATATGGGCATACCTCCCTGTCTCGTAAGTAGGCCGAGTCTCGAGTCTACATGGGACACTCTTCACGACACTTTGATACAAAGTGATTTGTTGCAGGTTAGGAGAGCATTTTTGGTAACCTTAACCTCAGTCTCCTAATGTGCTGCGTAAGTCCTAACCTGCTACAAAAAAAGTCACTTCGGTATCAAAGTGGCATGAGTCTACATAGACTAGACTATGGAGAAGACTGAACATTCTCATTTCCTGTGACAACCAGGAACTGCTTTCAAAAGCATTCCTTTTAAGAACACAATCAATTGGAATTCATTCACGACATTGTGAGAGTTGTCAATGTGATCTGTTTCTTAGATCCGTACATTAGTCAAACCTACACTTAGGATTTTGACATTAAAGCATGTGCTCATAAACTATTATGCTATGACTTAGACCATTATGCTATGACTTAGACAGACGAGCATTTCAGTTGCCTTGCCGTGGAATGCGAATGTTGCACAGTATGGGACCATTTTCATGAATGCTTTGAAATAGGCCCACTGTTGGAATTTGCATCAAATCACTGAAAAGCTCAACAGCATGCAAGCTGTCATCATAAAAAGATGTAGCCTAGGAGGCCATTGTCACCTGACAATACTACAATCGGATTTGAAATCCACTTCTTGCTATTCATGAATTGTCGATAATTGTTGTAGCAAACAAAGATTGGAGATGCTGCATAAACTTTGTGCAGCTGGGGGAAGTGATTAGCGAGGCAACGTACGCAAATTCGAAAGTGTTACATTTGCATAGCTACAATGTATCCGCTCTGTGGTAACGATCCAAAGCAAGACATGAATATGATCAAGCTCAGACTTACGTAACGTCTCAACTTTTTTTCTGGAGGAGATTTTCTTAACCAGCCGGAGCACACCACATCTCCCCCGCTCATCTTTCCTCCTTTCTTCCTCGCCGTCTGGATGTTTGGGCCGAGATTGTTTTGAGTGAACCTGCAAATATTGACAGGGAGCGGTCAATGGAAAAAAAACACTGAAAAAAAAATACGTCGCATTGGTTGAGATTTTATGAGTTGGGTAAGCGATAAATACCGTCACACCTCCTAGTCTGCGCTGCGAGTCACCAACAGCGACTTTACGATAGTCCTCTGAAATGTATCAACCTCTTTTGTCAAGAAGTGTGTTAAATAGCCAAATTAAATCCCAAAGTGTCGTGCGTCCGTGGTTACCTTCTTCTGGATAGGTTTCGTACTCCAAGCAGAATACTTGCTTGCAAGTGAAACTCGCCGAGTTTGGCTTTCAGTGAACGCTTTTATGCAATTCCTTCCAAAGTAGAACAAATATTTGGAAGCACACTAGGATACTTATTTTCCTCTCCTTTCCGACGCATTATTGTTTCACGGAAAGTACAATGCCTTTTCACCCAAAAACGTAGCGTTTCACCGACCTTCCTCCCAGTTTCACTCCCTGTGGTTGCTAATTATGATTGACAGATCGGCAGCTCTGTGTTTTCCCTGAACTCAGCCTGACAGCCTCCTTTGGAACACGCAGGCAGAAGGAGAGGCGGCGTGCAGGAAAAAAATAACCAACACGCCATGGGACATGTAGTTCTCAATTGTTTAGCGTTTCTCCCCCCAAAACAAATAACCGCATTTTGATCAATTATTTTTTGCATATGGTTAGTATAGATTTACACCCATCTGACTGAATACCGTTGAGAAAAGATGGCTTTCTAATGACTGAACGGAATAAGAAAGAACCTGCATTCCAGTGTTCAATGTAGGACCTCTCATGCCATGCGCACGTGGAAACTACACTTACCACAATGCGCGCCACTTGTGCGCTCGAAGTCATGCAACCTCGAAGACAGTGAAGAAATGACCGTACAATTAGAAAGTTGGCGATTTACCATTACATTATATCTATGTGTGTAAGTGTGAGCACCAAAACCAGAAACAACAAAACTCGAATATGAATATTATAATATCAGCAACAATAAATAAAACAGATCTCTTCGTCATATGTTTTACCTTTATTTAACCAGGCAAGTCAGTTAAGAACACATTTCTATTAACAATGTTGGCCGATGCTGGGCTAATTCTGCGGGTGCCCTATGGGACTCCGAATCACTGCCGGTTGTGATACAGCCTGGATTCGATCCATGGTGTAGTGACGCCTCTAGCAGTGAGACACAGTGCCTTAGACTCCTGCACCACTCAGGAGCCCAAATGAATGAAATGTCTTTGTTGCTTCATTGCAAGAGTAGGCTATCCATCCCTTGAAGACTCTAGAAGTGTTGTTCTTGTAGACCCTGAGCCTGACTATTGGCAATTTGCCAGAGATGAGTTCCCATGAGGGTTAAAGTATCTGTGGAATCCTGGAATGTTATTGTAATGGTAAAAAGCTCTCAGCGGTATTTTGGCTATTAGCCTGTATTTGTAAGTGCATCTATAATGTTTGACTGCCAATTTCTAATGGGTTTGAGCATAGTATACATGAAGGTCAATATTGTTGTGATTAAGGAATAGTCAACTGATGTACCAAAACAAATATTATCTTTTCATATAACTTACTAATACAAATGAATAACTATTATTGTGCACAACAGCCATCACAGGGCGGCAGGGATCCTCGTGGTTAGAGCATTGGACTAGTAACCGGCAGGTCGCTGGATCCTAATCCCCGAGCTGACAAGGTAGAAATCTGTGGTTTTGCCCCTGAACAAGGCAGTTAACCCACTGTTCCTAGGCTGTTGTTGTAATTAAGAATTTGTTCTTAATTGACTTTCCTCATTTAAAAAAACAATTCAATGTATGACTCAGGTAACACAATAACATTCAAACAATGTATTAATCATATGCAGATTCACAACTAAGTACAGCCATGACCCACCCATTTGTGAGTGAGACTTTGCATTCTAATATTAATCCATTTAAACATTCACATAGCCATTAAAGATATTTGTCACAGCATAGCTCCATACAGCAGGCAAGCCCAACCAGTGAGGACAACAATGGAGTACATTTGTCAGTCTACCATCCATAATACTATTGATCCTACTTGTCAAGGTCTTCCAAAATACTATTCAGCCTGGGAGATAATTTTTCCTTTTTACTGTGTGCTCCTCGAGATGGGTCTGTGACACCATAGAGCTGAAAGAAAGATATTGCTGTGGTAAAAGTTTGAGTCACTGGTATTTTGCTGAGCCATGCTAGTCACTGGGGAACTTAACAGGAGCATAAATCACAACTTCATGGTCCCCAATAGAATGAAATGGAAAAAGAGAGAGGAAGGGAGACAGAGAAGGCATTATGTTTATTAAATTACATTTTAAATAAGTGGTTCCAGAGTTCATGCTTTTGCAAGGGACTTAAACTTTTATGAGAAAGGCATTAAAACCAATTGCATTTGACGTGACAACCACAGAAAAATAAAAACAATAAAAACAGGGATCAAACAATATGCATTTGTGTGGGGATGTTAGCTGCTCATCAAATCATCCCACGTTAGTTTTTGCATTCATTGTTATCACATTGAAATCTCTGCAATAATAGAGGGGTTATAGCATCCATTTTAAAGCCCACCGCCACAATAATAGTATTTCATAACTTCAATTGAATTGTAGTGTACTTCATATGTTCCCAGAGGGAAGTTGTTTTGCCACAATGGCAATAAATACAATAGACTGAAAAAGTTGCTCCTAAAAAAGTGCAGCCTGGCAAATCTACATACAATACTGAAAAAAATGTATAAATGCAACAATTTCAACGAGTTTACTGAGTTACAGTTATAAGGAATATATAAGGAAATCAGTCAATTGAAATAAATTCATTAGGCCTTAATCAAGCCATGGGTGGGCCATGGCTTGGGAGGGCATAGGCCCACCTACTTGGGAGCCAGGCCCAGCCAACCAGAATTAGTTTTCCGCCACAAATGGGAATTAGTACAGACAGAAATACTCCTGTTTCATCAGCTGTCCGTGTGGCTGGTCTCAGACGATCCTGCAGGTGAAGAAGCTGGATGTGGAGGTCCTGGGCTGGTGTGGTTACACTTGTTCTGCCGTTGTAAGGCTGGTTGGACGCACTGCCAAATTGTCTAAAATTACGTTGAAGGAAGCTTATGGTAGAGAAATTAACATTCAATTATATGGTAACAGCTCTGGTAGAGATTCCTTCAGTCAGCATGCCAATTGCACGCTCCCTCAAAACTTGAGACATTTGTGGCATTGCGTTGTGTGGCAAAACTGCACAGTTTAGAGTGACTTTTTATTGTCCCCAGCACAAGATGCACCTGTGTAATGATCATGCTGTTTAATCAGCTTCTTTGTATGCCACACCTGCCATGTGGATGGATTATCTTGGCAAAGGATCTCTAACAGTGATGTAAACAAACTTGTGCACAAAATTTGAGAAAAATAAGCTTTTTGTGAGTATGGAACATTTCTCAGATCTTTTATTTCAGCTCATGAAACGTGACCAACACTTTACATGTTGCATTTATATTTTTGTTCAGTGTATTTGGACAATCTGAACCTGCTGATGAAGCTGCTCTGGTGCTATCAAAAAAAGGCCAGACTTGATATCATACAACACTGAGTTGTGTAACTTACAGGGAATGCCATTGCTCTATAAAACTTTTGATGTGTCCTTACAAAACTGTACAACTGAAACGCAAATGGATCGGTCAATTAATAATTGAGTGTCATTGATTTTTCCCAAATGCTTTTTGAGGCGATTACAGTGCTACTACTACAGTGTGTTGTAAACGTAATGGCAGGGATACCAAATAGCACAGAAATGCCCCATTTGCAAACCACAAGCTTGCATTGCTACATTACACATATTGGCTATGCCATTAGTAACAGCAAGTGTGCTGATAGGGTCAACCGTTGCATACCAGTCTCTCCCATTTCCTATTCATGTAGTGCCACTATTGCAAGTCTGATGCTACTGTTTTAAGACCCATTACATAAAGATGCTTCTCGATCTCCTTTTGGAGAGGGTAAGGGTTCTATAACATGTTGGAGGTTGACCCTAAGAGCTTTTGGGTCAGTTTCCACTGGGTAAGGAAACCTATCCTGGCTGGTAATTTGAATGATGAGGCTTTCCCATGGGAGGTCTGTCTGACATCACCGTGAACTCTCCCTTCTGTTACTCCTATAATCTCTCTACTGGGTCATGTTCATTAGGGCACACCGTGACAAAACATTTCAAAATGTTGTGCAACATAAAACAAAAATATGCATTTGTTTTGTTAATGGACATGTTCAGATAGTACCTCCCCATTTTCAGAACGTGCCTAATGAACACAACCCGTGGTATTATACAAGATTGTCAAGGAGGACGGATTTATTTCCTTCTTCCTGGACACTCCTTCAGTTTTACTCAAACATATTCACCTATGGGCTTAGAAGAGCACCGGTAATTGACCAAATGCCGGGACTGTGCATGAGAAATCTTGAGAAGCCACCGCAGTGATAAACGCACCACATCTGAAGCAGGTGGTCTTGGCTACAGCTTCAAAGCCACTCTGCTCGGTCTTTCATCTAGGGAAGGGAAAGGGGATACCTAGGTAGCTGCACAACTGAATGCATTCAACCCAACCCCTCTAGGTTCTCTGATGAAATCACATTCACACTTGCAGAGGAAATGTTACCGCAACTTAGCATGCCGTTCATCTGTAGCACAGCAACAGACTTCATTAAATGGGAACACCACCCAAAGGTAAATGTCTGGACATTCAATCATTAACAGTGCCTCAAAACCAGTCTTCACATTCACTCAAACATCAAGTGTCCAATTGGAAACCTAAGAACCATGACCAGTACATGTAATGTTCAGTATGACTACAAGCTGAACACAGCCATGCATTCATACAGCCGATAGCTACTGCAGTGTGTTCAGAGAAGCCAATAATACAAGAGCATCTAAAGGACACTCGGGGAAGAATGTGAAACGTGAAGAAGAATGTGTAAAACTCACCAGGGGGGCTTGTGGGTAGCGCTAGGTGCACAGAGCAGGCAGACACAAACAAGACCCTTTCAGCAATTCTTCTTTAATATTGGGGAAATCGTGTATTGTAGATCACTTTAAAAAAACACTGTACAGCAAGGCTGAGGTTTGTGTCTTTCCAGTCAAATTCTGCATGTAAAATCTGGTTTAATAGTATCTAACAAAAAGGCACAAAATCTGCACAAAAAAAAAGTATCCCTGAATGAATAACTTAATTAAAAGAGTAAATGTTAGTAACCATAACCCCACCTTAAAAACGTTGTCAAACGTTCAGCATGCAATTGTTTTCACGCAAAAATACACAAAATTTGTATTAAAAGATTAATCGCATCTTATACTTTTTGTATACAGTATTCATGGCATTAGTTAATCATATTCCATGTTTATTGAATATACTTTCACACCCATATCTGTACATTTTATTGCATATGAAAATGTCTTACCTGACAAGTACACATCAATGAATCTCCTTATCAAAAATTAAACCCACCGCTTGAAAAAAAGAAAGAAATGCATACAAACCAGAAAAGGTTGAGGTCTAGCTTGTCCCGAGGCAGAAAGTTGTGAGTTATGGATGATAATAAAACGACAGAGCCAGACATGAGAGGTAAGACCCTCACTGTGAGGTTGAGTTCAGTGATGTGTTGGATTTAAGTCCATGTGGGCGTGTACATTATGCGTAGTATTCAAGTGCTCCCTCCAAGATCTTCAGCGCTCTCTCTCTCTCTCTTTACGTTCATATGTGCTTCACCATCCACTGGATGAGTAGCCAACCAGACTTCTCTGTACATGTCTCTCATATATAGAGTCCAGTGGTCTTTCAGTGCTATATTTACTTGTCTCTCACTCATTCTTCCCAGTCCCTCCTCCATCAGAAGACCAGTCTGTTGACAGTGTTGAACCCCCCACCTCCTCCTCCCCCCGAGGGACCACAGCTGCCCGGGGGTTCGTTGTCATCTGATCCGTTGGGCCTGAACGAGCAGGAGGCAGAGGCCGCCTGGAGAGCTCGGGTCCGCGCGTTCAGCTCCTGTTCCTATTGGACAAAGGAGTTCGGGACCATTAAACACTGTTCAGAGGGTCGTTCATTAGGGACCAAATGGAAGAAAATAGAAACAGGCAGGGACAACCTGGAGTTTAATTTTCCATTGCAGAACAGTTGAAAAATGTTGCCTGTCCTAATGAGCATAACCCAGGAGTTTGGGTATTCTGTCTGAGCAAGAAAATGCAGCTCTGCTGTCCTCTAGTGGTTACTGCAAATGTGTGGTTGAAATGTTATTTTTTGAGAGATTAACAACTCATGAAATTTCACTTGACTAATTGCATCTTGAAAGCACAAGGGAAATGTGTAACATGTGTATGGTTTGCTTTCTGAATACTTGCAACATGTTTTGATCAAAGCTTGTTCTGAACTACTTTAATCCGGTCAATGGATACATGGAAAACAGGGTCCTGTTAGATTTTGAACATGGGCACAAGTTGAAAGGACAAATTCCAAAAACAAGTCCAAAAGAGAAGAACAAAGCGTGACTTGACATTGCCAGAAATACCATGGAAATGTGTCTGACATAGATGCCACCCCCACAAAAAAATTAAACATATTTTCCCCACCATCACTGACTTTGCTGATAACCAGGGGCGCAACTTTGGTTTTAGAAGTGGGGGGACATAATTTATATAATTTTTAAAAAATGTATCCAGTCAGATAAACAGCCTACTGACTGCTCAGAGGCGTCCGCATGGTCCTAAAGCACATGGTGGCCGTGTTTTGTATCACATTCCAATGATAAAACTGGGGGGGGGACAAAAATGCAATTTCAAAATGTGTGTGTGTGTGTGTGTGTGTGTGTGTGTGTAAGGGGGGCATGTCCTCCCCGTCCCCAGTGAAAGTTGCACCCCTGCTGATAACTACTTTGTTGAGGGAAAATGTACTGATACGATTATGATATGTTGTCTCACCTAGCCATCTTAAGATGAATGCATTAATTGTAAGTTGCTCAGGAGAAGAGCGTCTGCTAAATGACTCAAATGTAAATACGCATGCACCTCAGCGTCCCATGCTAATCAAGCAATTAGAAGAAGGTTATTGGAGGCTAGCGTGATCATAAGTGAACACATTCCACTTCCCTGGGCCAATACATTAGCATAGCCTGATGCATCATTTAGGTCAGGATCACACTAAACGGTTATGCTAATGGCTGCGTCACCCCTCCTTGGCCTGTACTTAGTGACAGAAATGACAGGCGCTGACACAGGTTGGGACTGGAGGGCTTTTTATATAGAGATAATTGGTTGGAGTGAATCGGCTTTTCCCCCTTCTGCTACCCTGTTATCTAAAACTGGTCATGGAGAGAGAGATGAAAGTAGATTATTATAATATGGGTTGTTGTCCTCTAGTGGTTAAGAGGGTGGGGGTCAAAGGTGAGGCTTGTCCTACTTGTAAAGCCAATGGAAGAGGCTGCTTACACGTCACCAATTTAAGAGTTCATTCGATGAAACAAAAAAATGCACTGATAACTAAAAGAGACGATTTCCTTTTTTAAAGGTTTCAAACCAAAAATGAACATACTGTAAATGAAAGTGAGTAGAGGCCTTGGATAAACACGAGCAAACAGAAAACGCCTCATTCACTACACTGTAACTCCTCACACCCCCTTCTCTCACCTGTAAAAAGAGCTTGTTGTCCTTGGTGACGGCGTCCATCAGTTCTTTCTGCAGCGGAGGTTCAGAGCCAAGTCTCATGCCGTTGGCCATCACTCCCCCGGTACTGTTTTGCCCCCCCGGTAACATCCTGTTTCCGGTAGATCAGCACGTAGGCCGTGTCCTTGGGAAAACGGTTGGTGACGTTCTGAACCGACCCCAACGAAGTAAAAGTCACCCTGCTGTCGTTGAACAGCAGCCAATCCCCGGCCGCCTGGCCTCCGTACACCTCCACTTCCTGTTTGGGATGAGTCGCCCCGGAGCAAGTGAGTGCGATGGGCTCAGTCTGCCCGTTCCCAGGCTCCTCCCCCAGGGCGAGGGGATTGGCCTGGTGGTGTTGGGCTCCGTCGGCCCCGTTGAGGTTTCGGCCGTAGGAGTAGTAATGGCCGCTCTCCGACGACATCCCAGAATGCATCACTACAGAGCTGAGGACGTAGGGAACGAACTGGGCCGCCGGCCACACCCCTACCTCACTTTCTCCTCCTGCCATCCCGTTGTCGCCCTCTAGCCCAGTCTCCTCCTCCTCTCTCTGTGACGGCTTCAGTTTCTTGGCCAGGTTTTCGCTGCTCTCGGGCGAGTCCACTTGGAGTGGAGAGGATGGTGGCGAGGAAGAGGACGAAGAGTGTTTGGGTGGAGGGGCGTGCACGGGCAGTCTCATGAGCGGCGGGATGGTGACGTTGTCCAGGATCTTGCGGCGCACGTGGCACTTGGCGTCGTAGGAGAACCTCAGTAGCGTGAGGATGAGGTACTCGGGCGCTGCCACCACCCTCAACCCCCGCTCCGCCCGCTGCAGCGAGCCACACTTCTGGCAGAAGTAAGCGTTCTCCTTGTCCAGGATCTCTGGCGCCAGGAAGTAGTCCACCAGGTCAGGAACAGACAGCGGTGGCTCGCTGGACCCTGGAACAAAATGGACGCCGGAGGTGGAGGCCGTGACGGGTTTGGGAGAAGGGCCTATTTCGGGAGCTTCGCTGCCCCCGTTGACAGCCCCCTGGCAGGGGCCCCGGGGTTCCTCTGAGGGGCCCTCGGTCTGAAGAGGGCTGGAGGTGGAGGAGGGACAGAAAGCCAGGGATAGGTCAGTGAAAGGTTCTTCTTTCTCCGAGATGCTGTTGCATGTCATACAGCGGATACCCGTGCTCAGCCTGCCTCCAAACATCCTCTCAATGAGCGTCCTCTCGTCATTACCCTCAGACTTCCCCTCCACAGGGGCCACGGGTGACACTCTGGCATCCTCCGCAGAGGTTTCACCCCCGGTGTTGTCACTCGGTCCGTTGCCAGGGGAGACATTTGGCTTGGCTGTCATGAGAACCTGGATGGTTTTCTCCTCTTCGTGTAACCTTGGCAACAGAACACGAGGAGACAAGAGAAAGTTCAACCAAAAATACAACATGCAAATGAATGTAACAGCATAATAAATGGAGCTGTCCTTTTCAATAACACCCATTCGAGTGAACATGAATTCTTTAACTTCTTAAAATCCTTCTCTCTAAACACTAGATTTATACATACATTCTTTCCATCTGTACCTGGAGTCATACCGGTTTTAGGAGTTGTAGGGTGCTCCAGCAGTCTACTAGATGGTGTACTACCTGTCCAGGAGGAAGGAGCTGTAGGGTGCTCCAGCAGTCTACTAGATGGTGTACTACCTGTCCAGGAGGAAGGAGCTGTAGGGTGCTCCAGCAGTCTACTAGATGGTGTACTACCTGTCCAGGAGGAAGGAGCTGTAGGGTGCTCCAGCAGTCTACTAGATGGTGTACTACCTGTCCAGGAGGAAGGAGCTAGGGTGCTCCAGCAGTCTACTAGATGTATACTACCTGTCCAGCTGTAGGGTGTCAGTACTAGATGGTATACTACCTGTCCAGGAGGAAGGAGCTGTAGGGTGCTCCAGCAGTCTACTAGATGGTGTACTACCTGTCCAGGAGGAAGGAGCTGTAGGGTGCTCCAGCAGCAGTCTACTAGATGGTCCAGCAGTCTACTACCTGTCCAGGAGGAAGGAGCTGTAGGGTGCTCCAGCAGTCTACTAGATGGTGTACTACCTGTCCAGGAGGAAGGAGCTGTAGGGTGCTCCAGCAGTCTACTAGATGGTGTACTACCTGTCCAGGAGGAAGGAGCTGTAGGGTGCTCCAGCAGTCTACTAGATGGTGTACTACCTGTCCAGGAGGAAGGAGCTGTAGGGTGCTCCAGCAGTCTACTAGATGGTGTACTAGTCCTGTCTACTAGGGATCCTGTGTACATTGAACCAGGGGGCCAGCAGACTAGATGGTGTACTACCTGTCAAAGAAGACTCTGGGGAGTACGCTGCCCTCTGCAGGAGAGACACACAAACTGAATGCTCCAGCAGTCACTCACCGAATACACACACCAAGTGAAACGTCAGGGATGGATCCATAGTCACTTCCATTGAAAAACCCGATGGCCACTAACAGCAGCGTGAGACAAACCTGGGTGTGTGAGAGGAAGGTGAAGAGGAGCTGCAGTTTCTTCATCAGTGTGTAGGCAGTGGCATCATTCAGACGTAACGATAAGACATGCCTCCTGAAACTGGGACAGGACCATAGAAAGGTTCGTGCAGAGCATTTCATAAGAACTTCCTACATAAATATTGCAGCATTACATCATTCTATTGTGAGAGGATTCAAGTCAGAATGTATATAGACAGCTTTGTTAACCATGCGGTCAACTCAATATAAATGCAACGTGTAGTTGTGTGTGTACTAAATCCACTACTCACTCGGTGGCTGAGAAGAGTGTCTGTATGATACTGTTCATGTAGCAGGTGTTTCCCAGGTTGATGAGGCCAGTCTTGCCCGTCTCAGACTTGCCCGGCAGCCTCAGCAGGCCTGAGGCAAACGAGTTGGACTGGGACGTCCAGGCACTTTGGTTCAGAACCAGCTTGATCTTCTCCTCACCGGGCCCAGGTAGCTCCTAGAGGGGAGGGAGACAGCATTCAGACACTCCATATGCCCCGTTTACTATACATGAGCTGCTACTCGAGTGATCACTCGTTGTCAAGGTGTCTTACTTTGATGGCCTCCAGGATGTCGTCGTAGAGGTCAGGGAAGCCAGAGTACTGGTACATCATACAGTGGACGAGCTCTGTGAAGTGCAGCAGGAAAGCCTCACTGGTGGGCAGGCCGTCCTGCTTCAGACTCTGAACCAGGTCCACTATGTGTGGCACGACCTGGGGAACACACATTGAACGTATTGTAGACAAACATTTACATTAAAGTTGTTTAGCAGGCATACAGTTAGCGCATTCATACTAAGATAGCTAGGTGAGACAACCAACATTTCACAGTCGTGGTGCGTCAATTTATCCTCATCAGCAAAGTCAGCGCTGGTAGAATATGATGTACTTGGTCATATGCACATCACATCTGTTACAAGGTGGAAAGGTGCTGTGTAGGAAACTAGGCACTGCATATAGCAGTAGAATAGCACTAAACACACTGATGTAGTGACTGGTAAAAACATCAACCTTCACATGCTACATTAAACCTCCCTTTTGTCATGGGGGGGGGTCACACTGACTTAAATGTAATCAACCTTTTAAAATGAATTGACAATCATGGCAGATGAATCCACCACCAGTCAACTAAAGGACCATCATGGTGCTTTAAACACTTCACACCTCATTAGCGGAAGAGCCCTGCTGAGAGGAGAGTGCTTCTGGGAAATGGAGTTTAATGGAGCCTGAAGGTATTTCAGCTAATAGGGGGAATGAGGCAGGGAAAGACATGCAGTGCGCAATAGAACGAGTTGTATTGTGTGTTTCTTACCAAGTGGAAGGCCTCAGGAGAGTGTTGGAAACTCAGCAGCATATGGGAGAGAACCACGAGGGCTCCCTGTCGCACGATGGGGTACCACAGACGGTTGAACACCTACACACGAAGATAAAACATACAGCATATGTATTGTACACACACTGACACAGAAACACACAATTCAGAAGTGATACAGCTGGACACCATAATGACCAAACTACAGGAACACATTTTCGTTCATGTGATCATCTATTCATCAGTTCTAACTCTGTAGTTATAGATGCCATCACCATAGAGTGTCTAAACCCAGAGGCGCAACATCGCAAGACTTCCGGGAACGCTTGCGAAACAGACCTGGCCGGGGTTTGATACGTCAAGTGAAATTGTTCCGCAGTTGTGACTCGTCTTAAAATCTAAAGCTTCAGCCTAGATTCCAGACAATGTCTTCAGTAGTTGAACATGTTATTACTCCAACCTCGTGAAAGTGAAAGTTTTCATTTTTGTCAAATACTACTTTATATTGAAGGAGTGCTTTTTATTTAACGGCCTGCACATGCACAGTTCAGCGCTAGACGACCGTTCGACACGATGACGTGTTTCTGCGTATGGGCTTAGCTTGCCAACGTCGCCTACAAGTGTGATCGGGGGTTTCTATTGGAGAAGCAGTTTCTGCCCATCTTCGTACTGTACCGTCTTTGCTATTACCATGTGTAACTACCATCTTAGTTCATTGGTGCATTGACACACCCTGCTGAGGTAAGTGGTCAGTACACTACCCACCAGTTCAATCTTAAGCAGGGTGACATCTATGAGGATGGTGAACTTCTGCACTGCAGCCAGCCCCTTCAGCAGGGCAATGACCCACATCTCCACATGGTGGGCTAGAGGCCAAGACAACCAGTCAATCATCCTGAGGAAGGAAAGAGTGAGAGATGCAGAGAACAGTAAACAAGGGCAGAAAAGCTCTATTAAATCACTACATCCCATCTAGTATACACACTGCAAATACAACAGATTCCTTGATTCAGTTTAGAGAAAGAAAAAACACAGTAAAGGCACCCAGTGACCTGCAGAGTGCTTGAGTCATGCTGGTGTCTTTGACGTTCTGGTCGGTGGTAAGGCTCTTGATGAGAACTGTGATCATCTGGAGAGGTATGTGCTGGACCAGGCTGGCTAGGGCAATGGAGGGTTCGAAGGAGGGGTCTGTGCAGAACACATAAAAAGTTGAGTATAATTGACTGATGTTTTTTTTTTTTTTTTTTGGGGGGGGGGGGGGGGGGGGGGTCCCAGCTTATGAAATATGTCCCAATTGTATTCAAATGTCTTGTTTAAACCTCTACCCTAACCAAGTGACCCAATGCAAGAATGATATTGAGCGGTGCATGATCTCTCCACCCTGGATCATTAAAATGACAAAGAAGTTACTGTTCCAAGTCTCAAGCATGTGTTAACAAGCCTGACATTCCTAGTTTTTCCCCATAGGTGGACGAAAGTAGTCAAATTGGTGACTGCATTAGAAAATACTATAGTGTACTTTACTTCTGTACAGTAAAAATGTATATTGTATTTGAAACTGCTAATTTTGTTCAAAGGATTTATAAAACTTTACTTAACTAGGCAAGTCAGTTAAGAGCAAATTCTTATTTACAATGACGGCCTACCTGGGAACAGTGGGTTAGCTGTCTTGTTTAGGGGCAGAACGACAGATTTTTACCTTGTCAGTTCAGGGATTCGATGTAGCAACCTTTTACTGGCCCAACACTCTAACCACTAGGCTACCTGCCGCCCCAACTTGTATGGGGCATTGATGCATAGACACATACAGTGCAATTTGTGCGTGTGTGCTCATCTGTGACTGTGTGTGGTGCTCCCTCCCTCAGTCTCACCAGTGGAGGAGATTATAGCGAACACCTCCTGCAGAGATGGCAGCAGTGTGACCGGCTCCGCCTTCCAGATGTTCTGCAGCAACGTGCTGACCTTGGTCACCTGGTCCACGTACTCCCTCAGCTCCCGCTCCTGGCTGGCAGGACAGTGGAAGTACCCAATGGTCCTCACCAACTGCTGGCAGAACAAAATGGCCGCCTTCTCCCGGGGGATGCACTGTACGAAGTCTGAGAGCATGGTGGAAAGACGGGCGCACAGGGCTGGCTCAGGGCGTTCGCACACCATCCTTAGGATTTCTGTCTGGATGATGGAGAAGATATCCAGCACCGAGGGGCAGCTTATCAGCAGCCGCAGGCAGCCATGGATGTAGTCGACCACGGCCGGGTCCTTGCGGTCCAGGGGGCCGTAGCCCTGCTGTAACAGGCCCAGGACAAAGTCTTTGCTGAAGAAGAGCTCAAAATCAGCACGGTGGTAGCGTGCATAGGCCTCCAGCACCTGGAAGCCCACCTGTTTTTGGAAGGCGTCTTCACCCAAGAAGATGAGGCGAGTGGTGAGGGTGTACAGGGCCTGACATTGCTCCGCCGTGACCTCTTTCTCTGCGGCTTCGACTACCTTCTTCACGATGGCCTTCTTCACCGGGACTGAGTGAGAGGAGCTGACCAGCGCCTCTAGAATCTTGTCCATGATGGCAGGCGATCTATAAAGCTGTGATGGGAACGATCAGGACATCAATCATCATTAGTAACCAGTTACTTATTCTGGCTAGCTTTCCATTTCTTCATTGCCTGTCCACCACAGCTAGCTAGACGTATGATTCGTTCAACAACTTGTAAATAACCAACTGTAATCGTTTTTACCATTGCTGAAAAGTTACATAAGCAAAGCAATATCACAAGGCTATGACGGTAGCCACAGGTAAACAAAAACAACACAGCATCATATGCTTTGCCTTATCATCACAAAGCTAGCTAACTTAGATAGCTAAACAAGTTACCACATTGAGCTAGTTAGAGTAACCACAAGCAGCATGTTATCGAATTCAAATGACCTGAGATTAAAAGCATTGATGCACAAATAAAACATGTGTGGATAATAAACTATTTTTTTCGTAATCTAGCTAGTTAACGTTCTTTAACAAACTAGCTAGCGATGCTAGCATGACGTTAGCTGTGTATGGTATTGCAACAAAGCAGGCCGGAGATGTCACTAACTTAGCTAGCGGAAATGTATCTTCCCAAACATCACGTACCAATATAATTCATAACACCAGCATCCGATGAAAATATCATAAAATGCCAGTTGACATTAGTCGCCTGTTGACAGCTCATTCATCTTTTATTTTGACATTATAAAATCAGCTGATTTAAAAGCCCTGCAGAAACGTCATTCCGATGGACCACGCATTTTTCTATGAGTCTTCTGCTTTTGACGATCTCATTGCCTGTTTAATAAAGAAGGAAAATGGCATCTATAAAATATATAAACGTTTTGAGAATTACAGGTTTGTTTAAATACAAATATAAACATACTGACAATGGTTTGTAATGACTTAAAACGAAATGTATTATTCCACGGACTTATTTTACGCAGTAACTGAGCTCATATCCATTGGATAGGCATAGCATTTCGACTGGTAGATGTAGCAGATGGGTTATAAGTCAGTACATTTGTGCAGTTTTTGCATTTTGGGGGGAAAACACGCAGCCACGCTAACAAAGTATCGCGAGACAAAGCGGAACCTTTGTGAACGCGGGTAGCGGGGAAAGGAAGCTAGCGAATGAATCACTTGTAGCCAGCCAGTCTCTTTCATAATAAACAGTAGGACTATAGCAGCGTATTTTCTGAAATAAAGTTTTTGAAAACCATATCTGCCATTTATAGGCGGACGAAGTAATCGAATAAACAGACGATCTGTTTAAATCGAGGAAGAAATTCGGTAGCAATGTCCGAGACTGGAAACGGCGTGGAGCTGCGGAAAGAGCAAGCAGTTGAACTTGAAGAAACCGGAGGAGGGGAGGTGAGCCTGAACAAAATAATAATAATACAAATTCTGAGCCCATCATTCGAAAAAAATGTCTCAACAAGTTTTAGATTAGGTTAAAATCAACCATATGTCTTTTGTGACTTCCAAATCGAGCCATCTCAAACTTTGTCTTTGCTAGCTCGAGTTGTTTAGCTAGCTAGCATTAGCGTCGTTAGCTAACGTTAATCGACAGCTCCGACCCATCTTCCCAGAGAGTGTGTCTCGAGGTACTGTATAGTAGATCTATCAGCTAGCCTGTTTCATAAACACTCATCTAACTATGCTAGCTAACGTTACAGCTAATACACTTTATTTTAATACGCATCAATGGTTCTATACAATTGTAGCAGTTGTTTACATCTGTTTGACGCTGCATTCGATCCTCTGTATACTTGTGCAGCTTATCTCACATTAAGACAACTGGGAAGTCCCAGTCAAGTCGTGACGTCAGTGATCTTCAGGTTGGGAAGTCGGAGCTCTAGAGCAGTTTTTCCCGAACCTGGTCCTCGAGTATCCCCAACAGATTCGTTGTTGTAGCCCCTTGACAAATACACTTCACCCAGCTCATTTAGGGCTTGTTGACAAGTTGAACCAGGTATGCTTGTCCAGGGTTACAATACAAATGTGTACTGTTGGGGGTACTCGAGGGCCAGGGTTAGGAAACACTGCTCTAGAACGATGCCCAAGTTTCAGACTTAGAATTCCGAGTTAGATGACCGTTCAAAATATTTTTCCCAGTCGGAGATTCTTTTTTTCTTCTTTTTTTCGAGTTCCCATTTGTCTTGAAGCCACTTAGGTCAGAAGTCTGAGATTTCTGAGTTCTCAGTTGTTTTGAAAGTGGCATTGCATTCCTCTTTTCCAGGAAAAGGATGATGTGTCAGAGGCAAGCAAGGAGGAGTCTTCTGAAGCCGGACAGGATGCCCAAGATGAGGACCCCTCTTCATCTACAGCGCCAGCCTATGAGGAGAAAGTGGTAATGGCACACTGCTAGATGTTCATTTACAGTTTTAATATGTAATTATCCGGTTGTAAGCGTCATTTGTTGCTCACAAAGTTTCACTGCTTTTCTGTGTGTAGGCATCAGACCGGACCAACAGATTTGAGTACCTACTGAAGCAGACAGAGGTGTTTGCCCATTTCATCCAACCTGCGGCCCAAAAACCCCCACTTCCCCGCTCAAGATGAAGCCAGGACGCCCTCGTGTCAAGAAGGACGAGAAACAGAATCTCCTCTCGGTCGGAGAGTGAGTATACAACGCAACACGCAGAACAACTTGACCTGATGATTCGTCAGTGTTCCGTGGGAGTACATTGGGTGTACGTGTGGGTCATGTGATATGCTGTCTCTGATGAATTGCGGGTACCCCTTTCTCTCTTTGACAGTAACCGTCATCGTCGCACAGAGCAGGAAGAGGATGAAGAGCTGCTGAGCGAAAGCAGCAAGACCACCAACGTCTGCACCCGCTTCGACGAATCTCCTTCCTGTAAGCAGTCACATGGTTTTACTCATTAGAGCTACAATATATAACTTATTGGGCGACCCGACCAAATTCTCATAGAAATGCGTGTTATAGATCTGTCGTTCTCATTGAAAGCAAGTCTAAGATGCGGTAGATCTGTGCTAGGTACTCATTTTCTATGCTATCCATGGTTAAGTTTTGCATCATTTTACTTTCGGGTTTTGTACACCAGCTTCAAACAGCTGAAAATACTAAATGTTATGGAAAGTACTTTTCACAGCGGTTTAGATGGTACAAAGATTCTCAACACTAAACTTGCTTGTTTTGTCACAAACTGAAATTAGGTGAACTATTACAATTTTAGCATCCATGAAATTGCTTCTGCATACTGCATCTTTTATGTAGCAAATTCCTGACCGGGACTACTGTAGTCCATATTTGAATGGTAAGTATGTCAAACTTGTGCAATACTGAGTATGTTGTGCTGTATCTATCTCCCAACAGTTGTAAAAGGGGGTACAATGAGAGACTACCAGGTCCGTGGTCTGAACTGGCTCATCTCTCTGTACGAGAACGGAATCAACGGGATCCTTGCTGATGAAATGGTAGGTTCTCATTTCAAAATAATGTGAAAAATATTACCTTTTTGGTAGTCCGGTAGTTCTACATGCATATCTCTTGATCACTGTGTGTGTGCGCGTGCGTGTGTGAGACCCATGAAGATTAATCCTGGACTACAGCAGTAACAGCATCCAAAGACCCATTCATGCTAAAAAAAAAAAGCATATATATATCACACACACACACACACTCTTACCTTGCTTGTTGTCCTTCAGGGTTTGGGTAAGACCCTGCAGACCATCTCTCTGCTGGGGTACATGAAGCACTACAGGAGCATCCCCGGGCCCCACATGGTGCTGGTGCCCAAGTCCACCCTGTACAACTGGATGAACGAGTTCAAACGTTGGGTCCCCTCCCTCAAAGCAGTCTGCCTCATCGGAGACCGAGAGCAGAGGGTGAGCTATGAGCAGCAGCAGACCACATGAATTCTCTGATGTTAAATGAACAGGGCATGTTGATTGCTGTAGCTCAACTGGAAAGCATTGGGTGGTGACTGTGGGACAGTGTTGAGGCTTATGCATTTTCCAATGTTCCATATGGGAAGAAATGTTGTCATGGAAATAGTCAGTTCATCTCTTTTCTGCAACTGAAAACGTAACACGTAGATTTCCTGCGACGTAAGACGACTAATGGATATTCTGCATAATGCATCCAATGCAAGTCATTTTTCAGTAACTTGTACTACAGCAGTTGCAGCGCGTTAGACGGGTGATGTTGCTGATAACCCAGTATCTTCACCCTCTTATTCCCCAGAATGCCCTGATCAGAGATGTGCTGCTGCCAGGGGAGTGGGATGTGTGTGTCACCTCTTACGAGATGCTCATCATAGAGAAGGCCGTGTTCAAGAAGTTTAACTGGAGGTACCTGGTCATCGACGAGGCCCACAGGATCAAGAACGAAAAGTCAAAGGTTAGGGAGCCTCTAAAGTTGACACACACACACTGTATACATATTTGATTAAATGTAAATGTGTATTTTAAATGTGTATATACACTAACAAAACGTCAATGGGCTCAACTCACAAAAGACTCTTAGATGGTTTGTCTGACCCGTGTATGTTTGTGCTGTAGCTGTCTGAGATAGTGCGTGAATTCAAGACCACCAACCGTCTGCTGCTAACCGGCACCCCGCTGCAGAACAACCTCCACGAGCTCTGGGCCCTGCTCAACTTCCTGCTGCCAGACGTCTTCAACTCCTCAGAGGTAAGAGGCAGATAAAACAGGATGAACTTTAATGTACCCGGGGGGGGGGGAATTGTTGAACACACAGACAATTTCCCTCCATTAATACTACAGTTTAGGAATAACGCTTAGTAACACTTAGTGAAAATAACAATATTCTCTATTTTTCACTTATTTAAAGGGCCCCGAAAATATGGCTTGATTTAACTTTTAGTTTTTCTCTCGAAGGACTTTGACTCGTGGTTTGACACCAACAACTGTCTGGGGGATCAGAAGTTGGTGGAACGTCTTCACACTGTAAGTATCTGAAACACTTCCTTACATTTCACTGTACTGTATGAATGTGTACTGTGTATATATGAATAGTGAGTAAATAGTATTTTTGTCTCTTGGTGCCTTGACAATGTGTTACTTTCGATTTTAATGTAGTAACATCTTATGTTGTTCTTGTCTATGACTGTTTTTTGTGGATCCAAGAAGGGTATCTGCTGCATGTTCAACAGCTAATGGGGATCCTAATGAACTAAACATGTATCCATGTAGGTTTTTATCAAATAGTGTTATGGTGCCTCCCCTTACCTTTCATTGGTTGTTCTCTCTCTGTGTACCTGTGTGCAGGTACTGCGTCCTTTCCTGCTGCGTCGTATCAAGAATGAGGTGGAGAAGTCTCTGCTGCCTAAGAAAGAGATCAAGATGTACGTGGGGCTGAGTAAGATGCAGAGAGAATGGTGAGTAGCCCACACACAGTCAACCTATGCCCTTTCCCTGCCAAACTAATTCTTCAGCCCCGTGCACTATAATGTGTATGTGAAAACAGTGTCCCGTCTCTCCTCAGGTACACCAAGATCCTGATGAAGGACATAGACATCCTGAACTCTGCAGGGAAGATGGACAAGATGCGCCTGCTCAACGTCTTGATGCAGCTGAGGAAGTGCTGCAACCACCCGTACCTGTTTGACGGGGCCGAGCCCGGCCCGCCTTACACCACCGACCTGCACCTGGCCGTCAACAGCGGCAAGATGGCCGTCCTTGACAAGCTGCTGCCCAAGATGAAGGCTCAGGGTGGGTGGACGAAAGGCTCCCCTCTAAGACCAGTTACAAAATTGGTGTTTTTGTGGCCTGTTTGATGGCTCTTTGGCCCTTTCAACTCTAAAGTTGATATGGAGACGGTGTTGTGTAAAGGCTATTTCAGACGTTTTGTGATTCAAACTACTATGTTAAAGTTGCAGCAGTGTAGGCATGGTGGATGATTGATTGGCGGACATTTTGAACTCCCTCTCCCAGGCTCCCGTGTGCTGATCTTCAGCCAGATGACCAGGATGCTGGACATCTTGGAGGACTACTGCATGTGGCGCAATTTCGGCTACTGTCGCCTGGACGGACAGACGCCCCACGAGGAGAGACAGGTACGACTATGACTCCCACTCCTGGATCTCATTAATGGCAGTGGCTTATTACCCTGGTCCCAGATCTGTTTGTGCTGCCTTGGTGTGACATTGACCATGGGAGTTGGCAGGGCAGCACCCGCAGATCTGGGACCAGGCTAATAAATGGCTTGTAAATTCAAACAATTTAACTCGTTGCAGTTTGAACACACTTCATTTAACACTATATTTCCCATGTTCCTCTAGATCTCCATCAACGCGTACAATGAGGAGGACAGCCCTAAGTTCATCTTCATGTTGAGCACCAGGGCCGGAGGGCTGGGTATTAACCTGGCCACAGCTGACGTGGTCATCCTCTACGACTCAGACTGGAACCCTCAGGTCGACCTACAGGCAATGGTCAGTACCTCTCATTGACCCACGTTTGTGGACTAATTCATCAGTCTTTTATATGACATTTTACTATTACTTTTATTAGAATTTGCCCTACAGATTTAACATGTTCAATTCCCCCTAGTTTGAATCATATCACAACAAGTGAGCTTACGTTCAATAGAATCTCTCACCAGTGATCAAGATGCTTCTACCTGGTAACTGTTAGACACTTACCTGATTGGTTCATCTAACTTTTCTTCTCAGGACCGAGCTCACAGGATTGGTCAAAAGAAGCAGGTGCGCGTGTTCCGTTTCATCACGGAAAACACAGTAGAGGAGAGGATAGTGGAGCGGGCCGAGATGAAGCTCCAACTGGACTCCATTGTCATCCAGCAAGGTACTGCACCGGTGGCCATTTTGGATCTCCTCTTCCCAGTTTCAAACCTACACCATTGAAGTCAATACCTTGGTAATGCAACTGGCAGACTTGTCTGTTCTGCAGGAAGGCTAGTGGATCCCAATGCCAACAAGCTGGGGAAGGACGAGATGCTATCAATCATCCGGCACGGTGCCACGCACGTCTTCGCCTCCAAGGAGAGCGACATCACCGACGATGACATCGACGAGATCCTGGAGAGAGGCGAGAAGAAGGTCAGAATGCAGACAGACAAGGGCCTAGCGCTAGCATTGGGCCTAGCATTAGCATTTATCTGCACTCAGATCATTTATATAATATGTGATAGCATTAGCATTGCTATATGTGGGTTGATGTGGCAGTATCTAGAGGCCAAACACATTAGCAATGTGTAGCTAGATGCTAACGCTTTGCTGTGTGTTTGTATCTGACAGACCATGGAGTTGAAGGAGAAGATGAACACCATGGGCGAGAGCTCCCTGAGAAACTTCACCATGGAGTCCGACAACAGTGTGTACACCTTCGAAGGAGAGGACTACAGGGAGAAGAAGAAGGTGGTCACCAACTGGATCGAGCCACCCAAGAGAGAGAGGAAGGCCAACTACGCAGTGGATGCCTACTTCAGAGAGGCCCTGCGTGTCAGCGAGCCCAAAGCACCCAAGGTAAGCCTCGCTACCGCCGGCCTCTGGCTATGTATACGCGCGCCACTGGGATAGCTGTGTGGAATGAATCGGACCATCTTTCTCCATGACTAAAACTGCTGTTCTCCTCTTCCAGGCTCCTCGTCCACCTAAGCAGCCCAATGTGCAGGACTTCCAGTTCTTCCCCCCAAGGCTGTTTGAACTGCTGGAGAAAGAGATCCTATTCTACAGGAAGACTATCGGTTACAAGGTACAACATGTACTGTTACTAGTGTAACTGTTGGTACATCAGTGATGGTGCTACTTAAAATCTAAGGATGGGCTCATAGTAATGGCTGGAATGGTATATATGTGTTTGAGCCGTCCTCTCCTCACCAGCCTCCTCTGGTCAATTATGATGCCGTCAGTATGATAATGTTCCATCAGACGGCGGCCATTTTGCAGTTTCAAATCAACACCGTCGGTTTAGTTTAGAATGGGATGTATCTGTAGAGTGTTTAAGTGTATATGTGATATACATTTTCTTTCCAGGTTCCTCGTAACCCAGAACTGCCCAACTCGGCTCAGCACCAGAAGGAGGAGCAGGCCAAGATTGACGAGGCCGAGGGCCTATCAGACGAGGAGCTGGAGGAGAAGGAGAACCTCCTCTCGCAGGTAATTGGCTGAAACAAGACCTCCAACTTAAACACTCTAGACATTCATCATATTGCCCTACTCCATGTCATATTTATAGAACTACATAAAGTTCAGTTGAGATACTCTTCAATGGCTTCAACTACAAAGTAGAGACAAATGTTAGAGTTTGTGGCTAGTGTCGTTACAAACTGTCATCGATCTCTCCACAGGGCTTCACCATCTGGAATAAGCGTGACTTTAACCAGTTCATCAAAGCCAATGAGAAGTGGGGGAGAGATGACATCGAGAACATCGCCAGAGAGGTGGAGGGCAAAACCCCAGAGGAAGTCATGGAATATTCTGGTAAGAAGAAAAAAAACATATATATTTTTTTTTTTTCAAATTGTGGAAATGTATCTGAATCTACTTCTTATATAGCTAGTGGACATTACTCCCAAGTGTATGACAGAGATCTAGAGTATTATGATCTAAACGTGTGTGTGTGTGTGTGTGTGTGTGTACACACACAGCTGTGTTCTGGGAGCGCTGCAACGAGCTGCAGGACATTGAGAAGATCATGGCTCAGATCGAGAGGGGAGAGGCCCGCATCCAGAGAAGGATCAGCATCAAGAAAGCACTGGACACAAAGGTAAGCCATTTCAGTGAGGTCATCATTAACAAGAACAACATTGGGGAGCCAAGACCTTTTTATTTTGATCAGATGATTGATATAGTTGTGAAAACCTCTGGGCCCTCCCAACCCTTCTGTAGGAATGTGTCTGGGCCCTCCCAACCCTTCTGTAGGAATGTGTCTGGGCCCTCCCAACCCTTCTGTAGGAATGTGTCTGGGCCCTCCCAACCCTTCTGAAGGAATGTGTCTGGGCCCTCCCAACCCTTCTGTAGGAATGTGTCTGGGCACTCCCAACCCTTCTGTAGGAATGTGTCTGGGCCCTCTCAACCCTTCTGTAGGAATGTGTCTGGGCCCTCAACCCTTCTGTAGGAATGTGTCTGGGCACTCCCAACCCTTCTGTAGGAATGTGTCTGGGCACTCCCAACCCTTCTGTAGGAATGTGTCTGGGCACTCCCAACCCTTCTGTAGGAATGTGTCTGGGCACTCCCAACCCTTCTGTAGGAATGTGTCTGGGCACTCCCAACCCTTCTGTAGGAATGTGTCTGGGCCCTCTCAACCCTTCTGTAGGAATGTGTCTGGGCCCTCTCAACCCTTCTGTAGGAATGTGTCTGGGCACTCCCAACCCTTCTGTAGGAATGTGTCTGGGCCCTCTCAACCCTTCTGTAGGAATGTGTCTGGGCCCTCTCAACCCTTCTGTAGGAATGTGTCTGGGCCCTCTCAACCCTTCTGTAGGAATGTGTCTGGGCCCTCTCAACCCTTCTGTAGGAATGTGTCTGGGCCCTCTCAACCCTTCTGTAGGAATGTGTCTGGGCCCTCTCAACCCTTCTGTAGGAATGTGTCTGGGCCCTCAACCCTTCCGAAGGAATGTGTGGCTGATCATGTCTACCAGAGGCTTACCATACACCCTGAAGGACATCTTTTCTCTCCCTCGTTGTAGATTGGTCGCTACAAGGCGCCGTTCCACCAGTTAAGGATCTCGTATGGCACCAACAAGGGGAAGAACTACACAGAGGAGGAGGATCGCTTCCTCATTTGCATGCTGCACAAGTTGGGCTTCGAAAAGGAGTCGGTCTACGACGAGCTGCGCCAGTGCATCCGCAACTCGCCCCAGTTTCGCTTCGACTGGTTCCTCAAGTCCAGGACCGCTATGGTGAGTGGAGTGGCCCCGGGCCGACAGTGGAATTAAGTACAACTTTGTTGTAGAACCAATAGAGTACAACCTGTAGATGGAAATGTGTCTTTACTTCTTCAGTAACATGATAACCATTCATTCAAAACATTACACATTTCAAGAGTTGTGGTTGTATACTTGTGTGTGTAGGAGCTCCAGAGGCGATGCAACACCCTGATCACCCTGATTGAACGAGAGAACATGGAGCTGGAGGAGAGGGAGAAGGCAGAGAAGAAGAAGAAAGGACCACGGAGTCAGTCTTCTGTAAGATCACAACGCTTCACTTCCTGCCCATCACTGAATTCTCTGGTCATGCAGTCCTCTATCTCTGTGCAGGAAGACACACACGGCACTAACAATATCACACAATGTTCTTTTCCACTATATAGTCTTGTCTAAACCAATGTTCCGTTGTAAGCAGACGTGAATGTATGAAGTGACGATTTTTATGATCATTTGAGCTGACACTCCGTTTCTGCCTTCCTCTTCATCCCACACTTCCTCTTCATCCCACACTTCCTCTTCATCCCACACTTCCTCTTCATCCCACACTTCCTCTTCATCCCACACTTCCTCAGGCTCAGAAGCGTAAGGGTGAAGGCACCCCAGACCCGCGAGGAGGCCGCAGGAAAAAGCTAAAGCTGTGAGGCGGTGGTGGTCAGAATGAGGGCAGCAGCAGACAGCAGTATAGTAGTCGTGGCGTCTGTTTGTTTTGTACGGGTTACCGTGGTGATACATGATGATGATGATGATGATTTACTGTATAAAACCCAAAAGGACTGAACTTTTCTTCACTATAGCGTGTCGTTCTATCTAGAAGATTCCAGGAGGGAACCTATGTTCTTAGTGTCGATTTAAGGCAGCCCCTCGCACCTCTCTGATTCAGAGGGGTTGGGTTAAATGCGGAAGACACATTTCAGTTATACAACTGACTAGGTATCCCCCTTTCCCTATTGTAGTCCTTCTATTCACAGGCCTGCTAGTAGGGACTAGCTGACATACTGCAGCTGTGCTGATTTAGTTGAATTTTCTTTTTGTTGTTTTAGTTTTCTACCCTTTTTTACTAGTACTTGAGGTGACGAGAAATTTATTTATGCCTGTTGGTTATGTTATCACATTCCATTGATTGTACCGATACCTGTATGTACCGATACCTGTATGTATCCCCCCTCCCACTCTGTTATGTTACCAACCTACATTGTAGAAAATGTATTTTTGGAACGTGTCACTAATAAATTTCCCCTTTTTTAAATAAGTCTATTCTTATGCAAAAAAATATATATACTTCTGTTGAATATTTGTGCAAAGCTTTTCACAGAAAGAGCAGTGGACGTTCACAAGCAGTCTGAGTGAAGACTAGGACCAAAATCATTCAGAAAAGTACATTTGTATTTGGCAGTTAAAAGTGGAGGACATCAAACAATTGATTGAAATTATCACAAAATTGATAAGTCACCAATTTGATCTAAATTGGTCAGAGACACATTTCTCTACCTTCTAGTTGGCACCTATTAACTTATACTGTCACTTGCATAAGATCAAAATAGTCACATTCTTCAGTTGAGAAAGAGCATCAAATGTGGGGTTAACATATTCTTCAAGTTGCACCAGGGTATGATAATTGATACCTTTCTTGTTTGCATTGTCCTGTGTTGACTTAGAACATCCTATACATGCAGGTATGTACACAGACTTATAAGAGTTAATAATATGCACATACTATTAACACACTTTTTCTTTTTTACCGCACCTGAAACAAAAATGTATAAAAACATTCTAAATGAATAGTTTACGCACTTGAATGACTAAAATGGACAACGTCACAATCCCATTGAATAGCACCATGTCTGTGCTCTGCTGCAGTGGGCACACCTGCTGACTACTGAGGGCTTTGTAAAGCATAGCAGTGCATCAATCAATATTAGAAAAGACAGACATTTACCACGTTTGATACAGCCAGCCTCGACCGGACCGACAACCCAACATTCGATCCACTTGGCTCTCTAACTCGCACTCAAAAAAAACAAATATTAGTTGACACTGATTGAACAACCGACAACAAAAATACCATGAAATGTTTGTTCTCTTAAGAAAAACAGGACAGAATAGTCTCCTCAAAGCTTCTCTGCACTATCAAGGGGGACATTTAGTTGCTTTTACCTTCTGGAGATGCCATTACTGTTTTAGGATTTAATTGGGATGTTCAGCTATGGCAGCATAGTTGGACGGGGTATTCTCCACAACATCAGCCCTTGGGGACTCCTAATATTTGACACATGAACTAAAGCACACCTGAATGGAGTTCTGACAATTGGGTTGTTGAGGGGGACTAAAACCCATGTTGTACCACGGGAAAAGGGTTGAAAACACTTCATTGAGGGTTCATGGATCCTCACGTGACTTTCTCTCCAGGCTTGGCCAGCCATGCATTCATACTCTGGTTATAGGCCCACAACACACATCAACTGACATCAACTGTCCCACGAACTGGCTATGCTGTCTTCAGTGCTAGCAGAAGGCAGGGTTAGCCCTGTCTTAGGGCTCTATTCAATCCGTATTGCTGAAGTTCAAGTGTTACAGCGCGATTGAAATTGAAAGCCAGTGTTCCCGAGTTAGCGGAGACTATTCACGGTAAACGCTGCATATGTCGGCTCAATCGGAAATGACCATTGCATTTTTATCGCGCAATCAGTAACTCTTCAGTGGTAAGGATTGGATAGAGCCATGAGACGGCACCGCAGTGGTAGAGGGTGGAACCGTTGACAACTGTCAATGTCTTATCAGAAGGCCACAGGGACGGGGTGGTGTTGGTAGGAGGGCTGTCTCTAGTCATGAGCCTAGACCTCAGAGCTGTCCAAGCTGCTGCCCCCAGTACCCATCATGCCCTCTCTGCTGTTGCCACTCCCTCCGCTGTAGGCCGAGCACGACGAGGTGGAGTAGGGGGGAACTGTCTCTTCTTCTGGTTCTTCCTCTTGCGCCGCACCAGCAGAATAACCACCATGGCCACCAGGCAGGTGAGAAGGATCAACCCGGCCAGGCCTACCAGCATGGGCAGGGTGGAGGTGTCCACAGGCTCCCTGCCGGAGCTCTCCAGGAGGGGGCGCTCCAGGGAGGGTGAGTCGCGGTCCGACCCAGCCCGGTCACGTCCACCCCATGGCTGGCGCTGGCTCACCACCAGGCGGTCCGTGCGGTCCAAGCGATGTGCTGGATGTTGGTTCCCCGATTGTTGTCGGTGCCGATGTCCTGGGCCAGGTCCGGAGCGTGGGCGGCACGACGGTGGCGACCCCGGGAGGAGGTGTGGAGGTCGGGCTGAGGGTCGGCCACGGAGGACAGGCTGTGGTGGTACTCCAGGCTGCGCTTGCCGATGCCACGGTTGGCGTTGTCTCGGGAGCGGACGGTGTAGATGGTGTGGATGAACCACTCCCGACCTGCAGCCACCTGGAACATCCAGACACAGTGGAGCTTGAGGTTAGTGATAAAGACTTTGGCCTATACCTTTCAGTGTGTGATTTCAAACTAAATTTGTGTGTTTTTTGTGCAAGTAATCAAACTCAGATTTCAGAAACCATACAGAGACTATTTTCCCATTGGTACCCAGTTTACAGACCAGATGTAAATATTGTGTCGTTCCTGGAAGCTGTTGCCGTGGTGATAACCAAAAGATACCTGTGTCGGGGGTGCGTGTGTGTCAGCTGACCTGGAAGAGAGGCGAGGAGGACAGGGCGAATCCGTCTGAACCAGGCTGTCTGACCAGAGGCAGGCCTCCAGGAGTGTCCAGGGCCAGAGTGGCACCAAACAACACATCTCCAAACGCTGTGGCCTGGGTCTCTGGCTGAGCCTTGTCCTGAGGAGGAAAACACACACCGGTTAGACCGCTGAAATCATTACAGTAGGAACCTCTTAGAAATATTGTATAGGTCTATGGATTAGAGGTAGGTAGCTTAGTGGTTAAGAGCATTTGGGCCAGTAATCAAAAGGTAAGTGGTTCGAATACCGTGTCCGACTAGGTGAAAAATCTGTCGACGTGCCCTTGAGCAAGGCACTTAACCATAATAGCTCCTGTAAGTCACTCTGGATAAGATCGTCTTATCCAAATGTATTTCAACAGCCTTACAGCAGCATGGCTCACATGTACTGAGATGTCAAGAACACAAATGGTTGTAGATGGTTGAAGCAAGAAATTACTTGTGAATGAATGAATTAATAAATATAGCAAAACTGACCAAACTGCATTCAAAGTGACCATAACAAAACTCCAGAGGAATCTCCCCCTGAGTGGAGGCATCATGTGTTGAGTGATTGGCGTACGCACCAGGATCTTGAATCTGTAGAGCAGTGAAGGTGCGTCGGCCAGGCAGCCATACTCCTTGTTGGTGGGGTTGTACTTGGGGACGTAACCGTCAGCTCCTGTACACAGGAACACCTTCTCTATACTGCAGGAGAAGGAGTCACCCAGGTTCTGGACTGGGTCCACCATCACACGGCCGTAGATGGAGGAGCCTGGAGAGGGGGATGGAGGGAGAGATTAGAGGAGGGTGGTGTCCCATATGTTGACTAGTGTTGTATATATCTATATGTTGACTAGTGTTGTATGTATCTATATGTTGACTAGTGGTGTATCTATCTATATGTTGACTAGTGTTGTATGTATCTATATGTTGACTAGTGGTGTATCTATCTATATGTTGACTAGTGTTGTATGTATCTATATGTTGACTAGTGTTGTATATATCTATATGTTGACTAGTGGTGTATATATCTGTATGTTGACTAGTGTTGTATATATCTTTATGTTGACTAGTGTTGTATATATCTATATGTTGACTAGTGGTGTATCTATCTTTATGTTGGCTAGTGGTGTATCTCTCTATATGTTGACTAGTGTTGTATGTATCTATATGTTGACTAGTGTTGTATATATCTATATGTTGACTAGTGTTGTATATATCTATATGTTGACTCCTCATAACTTGGTACGCCCAGAGAATTGCCCTAAAGGCGGTTAAGCCCACTTCTGACCCAAGGGTATAAAACCTGTGAGTAAAGAATTTACAGATAGGACTACGTGACCCAAGCTGCAGCCTAGGTCTAAAAAGTCAACGCAACACAAGTTTGAAGACAAATAAATATTTTTCTACCCAAGCTACGGATGAGTAGCTGTGTCTAAGCGGGTGAATTCAAGCCGGACCAGCTAGCGTCCAATTCCATCGAATCGTGGTATCTAAACGGTTTCATTCCAATGCTGTGAGCTCTGAGCTACAGAGCTGTCTGTCCTCAGAAGACCCCTTCCTGAGCAAGTGTGAGGGAACTGACTCCTAAGCCAAAAGGACCCTGACATTTTGAGGACGACCAGAGAGGTGCACCGGAGAAGTGCATCATTGAGCAACCTGAACGTTCCACGCGGAGAATCCACTGAGAACTTCCCCACGTAATTACATCATTATATTCGGACCCATAAGAGCGGCAGTTTGGGGCAAGGCTAGGGTTAGAATAAGCATAGCTGACAAATTCACCCAAATGTATATTTCTCTCGTGTACTTTCTTTTTTCTCTCTCTCTTTGAAATCCCGATTGTGGGTAACACGCGCCATAGTGTGTTGGCCCGTTATACTAAGTTCTAATCAATAGACTTTAATGTGTTTTGTCTATGTGTATCTTTTATAATCATTTTAGCTTTCTAGGAAATAAATATTCAACTCAAGATTGGTGTGGTACGAACTCATTGGTGAGACCCGTGCAGATTCACGGACTATACGACGTTCACAACGAGATTGTATAGGTAACTGGTTAATTAGCGGCTGTAGTAAAATCGATATTTTGATATTCTTTGAGTTAATTTGGAAAATAGAAACTCAATAAAAACTAGTTTTCCCATGGTGCCCCAGGTTAATGAGTTAATAATTGCTTGATTCAGTTAATCACGCAATTAGAAACTTTTAATAATTCGATGAACAACAGTCGTCACATTAACTAATACAACGTCACGACACTAGTGGTGTATCTATCTATATGTTGATGAGTGGTGTATATATCTATATGTTGACTAGTGGTGTATCTACAGTGCCTTGCGAAAGTATTCGGCCCCCATGAACTTTGCAACCTTTTGCCACATTTCAGGCTTCAAACATAAAGACATAAAACTGTATTTTTTGGGGTTCGATTCCCGGGATCACCCACACGTTAAATGTATGCAAGCATGAGTGTAAGTAGCTTTGGATAAGTGTCTGCTAAATGGCATATAGACTGAGTGTGCAAAACATTAGGAACACCGTTCTATTATTGAGTTGCACCCCTTTTGCCCTCAGAACAGGGTTCCACAAGGATACTGGCCCATGCTGACTCTAATGCTTCCCACAGTTGGCTGGATGTCCTCCCGGTGGTGGACCATTTCTTGATACAGACGGGAAACTGTTGAGCATGAAAAACCCAGCAGCGTTGCAGTTCTTGACCCACTCAAACCAGTACCCTGCTCAAAGGCACTTAAATATTTTGTCTTGCCCATTCACCCTCTGTATGGCACACATACACAATCCATGTCTCAATTGTCTCAAGGCTTAAAAATCCTTCTTTAACCGGTCTCCTCCCCTTCATCTACACTGATTAGAAGTGGCTTTAACAAGTGACATCAATAATGGATCATAGCGTTCACCTGGATTCACCTGGTCAATCTATGTCATGGAAAGAGCAGATGTTCTTATTGTTTTGTACACTCAGTTTTGTGTATATACATGATTAAATTATTCATTTTGGTCAGTTGCCATGGACAGCTAGGTTAGTTTTCTTCAAAATGATGCAATAAGTGCCAGTGGCACCATTGGGGGTTACCCAGTCTCTCTGTCAACTTGTGATGTGCGGCACGCTGCCTTTCCGGCCCAGATCAGGTCACTGTTCTGGAGTCAGTGTTATTTTACAGTACACGGCAGTGGCCAATAGGATCTATTAATATGCCTGGCTCCTCCAATCCAAAATCCCAACCATGGGATCTTCGGAATGCCCCAGAGGAAACTAAGTTGAGCACTCTGGCATTTGAGAATTCACTTTCTGTACTGTAGCGCCAACCTTAAAAAAAGAGAAAGCTGTTGTAATTGAATAAATTGTATTGAAATGTGTGCCCTTGTGCAAGGTACCTAACCCTTATTTGCTCCAGGGGCACCGTACTACCCTGACCCTGTAAAGCAACCACAGGAAGTTGGGGCACTTTAATTGGGGAGGACGGGCTCATAGTAATGGCTGTAACGGATTAAATGGAATGGTATCTAACTCATCAAACAAATGGTTTCCATGTGTTTGATCCCATTCCAGCGATTAATATGAGCCGTCCTCCCCTCACCAGCCACCAGCCTCCCTTCACTGCACCTATCCGGTGTATGTGACAATAAAACATTATTATTATTTTTGTATATATGTGGTTGTTTTGCCTACTTTAGTTGATTGCAAATCACTGATTGCTAAATTACTAAAATGTAAATTTCTGCAAGTTTATTCCCGGGCCATGTTGCAGAGTGCAGAGTGCAATGTGACCCAGTATAAATAAAAAGAGGAATGAGGAAATGTAATAATCATGGTCCTCATTCCTGTCACTCAGCGGGGATATACTTACATGGGCGCCGCTTTCTGTTGCTCACCCTTGCATCATTCTCTTGGCTGTCAAAACCTCATTCTGACCAATGATATCCCCCCCTCCTCTTGAGTCCCACCCACCATCCTAAGTATATCTATGTATGGCTATGAATACTGTAGAAATGTAAATAGGACCTGATGAAGAAGGTGGAAAGAAAGGACACTGGGGGGGTTTTCTGTAGGGCTGCTGGTTGCTTTAGGGATGGATTGCTGACCATGGTCAAGTTTGAAGATGATTAAAACAACGGTATCTAATATTCCATAACTCTTTGCAACAATGGGACCTAGTTAGCGACAGTGCCTTGCGAAAGTATTCGGCCCCCTTGAACTTTGCGACCTTTTGCCACATTTCAGGCTTCACTGTTAAAAGGGCAGAGAGCATCATGAAGAACAAGGAACACACCAGGCAGGTCCGAGATACTGTTGTGAAGAAGTTTAAAGCCGGATTTGGATACAAAAAGATTTCCCAAGCTTTAAACATCCCAAGGAGCACTGTGCAAGCGATAATAATTGAAATGGAAGGAGTATCAGACCACTGCAAATCTACCAAGACCTGGCCGTCCCTCTAAACTTTCAGCTCATACAAGGAGAAGACTGATCAGAGATGCAGCCAAGAGGCCCATGATCACTCTGGATGAACTGCAGAGATCTCCAGTTGAGGTGGGAGACTCTGTCCATAGGACAACAATCAGTCGTATATTGCACAAATCTGGCCTTTATGGAAGAGTGGCAAGAAGAAAGCCATTTCTTAAAGATATCCATAAAAAGTGTCGTTTAAAGTTTGCCACAAGCCACCTGGGAGACACACCAAACATGTGGAAGAAGGTGCTCTGGTCAGATGAAACCAAAATTGAACTTTTTGGCAACAATACAAAACGTTATGTTTGGCGTAAAAGCAACGCAGCTCATCACCCTGAACACACCATTCCCACTGTCAAACATGGTGGTGGCAGCATCATGGTTTGGGCCTGCTTTTCTTCAGCAGGGACAGGGAAGATGGTTAAAATTGATCGGAAGATGGATGGAGCCAAATACAGGATCATTCTGGAAGAAAACCTGATGGAGTCTGCAAAAGACCTGAGACTGGGACGGAGATTTGTCTTCCAACAAGACAATGATCCAAAACATAAAGCAAAATCTACAATGGAATGGTTCAAAAATAAACATATCCAGGTGTTAGAATGGGCAAGTCAAAGTCCAGACCTGAATCCAATCGAGAATCTGTGGAAAGAACTGAAAACTGCTGTTCACAAATGCTCTCCATCCAACCTCACTGAGCTCGAGCTGTTTTGCAAGGAGGAATGGGAAAAATTTTCAGTCTCTCGATGTGCAAAACTGATAGAGACATACCCCAAGCGACTTACAGCTGTAATCGCAGCAAAAGGTGGCGCTACAAAGTATTAACTTAAGGGGGCTGAATAATTTTGCACGCCCAATTTTTCAGTTTTTGATTTGTTAAAAAAGTTTGAAATATCCAATAAATGTCGTTCCACTTCATGATTGTGTCCCACTTGTTGTTGATTCTTCACAAAAAAATACAGTTTTATATCTTTATGTTTGAAGCCTGAAATGTGGCAGAAGGTCGCAAAGTTCAATGGGGCCGAATACTTTCGCAAGGCACTGTATCTATATGTTGACTAGTGGTGTATCTATCTATATGTTGACTAGTGGATCCTAGAGTGTCCACTAGGGGTCAGTAGTAGTCCAGTACCCTCTGAGAAGGCTGTGTCGGTGCTCTCTCCGAAGCCCATGGATCCGTCCGACAGCCACAGCTCCCTCTTGGACAGCAGGAACATCTGGGTGTTCAGACTGAACTCAGCCGCCACCGGGTCACTCACCTGGGGCGGTCATAGAGCAAAGGTCAAACAAAGGCACCAAGAGAGTTGATAAGATGTAAACGTTTGGTTCAATGCATTTAATCAACAAGTATCTGCTACTAAGACAAATCAGCATTGGTGAATGACAAAGTTTCCTCTTGATTCTAGCGTCTTGGGTATGCTAGTCTGCCAGAGACTGTGGGTATGCAGTGGTGGTGACCTGCTGGAAGCGGATGTCCATGTGGAAGGTGAGGGGTTCTCGTGGGTGACACACAGGGGGAATGCTGAACTCCCCATTGGGAGAGGCACTGCAGGGGATCATCTTCACTGTGTACGTGCCAGAGTAGTCCCTCACCTACAGACAACAACATTACAACATCATTAAAACAACTTTAAAACACACCAACCATTTAAGGTAGTTACTGCTGGTCTGGTATCCATACTGTACGTGCTGCTAAAGCTAACCCTAGTCTTCTGTCATTACCGTCTACCAGGTGGCTTCAGCACAAACACTAAGAATACAAAGTTAAAGGTAGACTCAGCGATATGACGTAGGTGCACAAAGTAAACAGCATAGTGGGTCCATTTCCTCAACAACTAAGAGTGACCGGCTGTTTTGGTCCTGCACCTACCACGCTCGAACAGCGTGAAGCGAACCCTGCGCACATACACAGATACTGTGTGTGACAGTGAAGTCTTGTCTCTCGCTCATCGCATTATCTACCGTGCAGCTCGTGGCCACGTCATATCGCTGAGTCTACCTTTAAGACAGACAATGATCAAGATGGCAGCTCACAGCGAAGTCAGAGACGAAGCTCCACTGCTGCATGGGCTGGTTGTAGGTGGGCTCAGTCCTGATCAGGGCCAGGGTGAAGGTCAGGCCAGAGAGGTCAGCACACATCACCATGGAGGACAGAGTGGTTCCTGGAAACACACAGTCAAACCTCTCTTTAGTCTCACACGTACACTTCTGTTGAGCGTTTCTTTGCTTGATGTGTCTGACACAGGGCCTACATGAACACAACATCTTAAGACCGGCGTTGTACTGTAGACTGTATGTCGCACCTCGTTGTAAGGTATACACATTTGACGTTGTTGACGGTAGTTTTATTCTTACTGAAAAGGGTAATGTCATGTTGACATTTGGCAGAACAACCCTTAAGGACGGTTCCATTCTAATAGCGGTACAGGATCTGGGTCACAGTGCAACCCAATAGGAGAGAAAGCTATACAATCACCCTATCGGGTGTGTGTGTGTGTGTGTGTGCGTGCGTAATACCTGGGTGGGACATGACAAACTGTCCCCTGAAGCGGGCCTCAGTCTTGAAGTTGACCACCAGACGTCCCTCCTCGTTGATCCTCATGCTGGTGGGGTACATGGATCCTATAGGGACACAGTTACGTCAAACCAGGGTTATTGTCCACCTCTATCATTCACTGGTGAAATAATGCATCAGACATTATTTACATTTTAGTAATTTAGCAGACACTCTTATCCAGAGTGACTTACAGGAGCAATTAGGGGTAAATGCCTTGCTCAAGGGCACATCGACAGATTTTTCACCTCGTCAGCTCGGAGATTCTAATCAAATGTGACTATTAATTATAAAGGCATTAACTGAGTAATACTGCAAGCCATCCACCTTACTGTAGTACTTAAAATAGCTAACAGTGGGCCGAATTGGCTGTACCTTGTAGTTCAGCCTCCGGCGGGCTGCCGATTCCGTCCTGCCACAAGATGGCGGTGTCGTACACAAAGGTGAGCTTGAGCTCTGACTGCAGGTCAAAGTGCTGCCATCCTCCCACGGCGACGGGGGAGTGGAAGACGTAGGACACATAGAGAGGCACGCGCAGAGTCACATAGGACTGGACCAGGTTCAGCACCTAGAGGAAGAGCAACACAGAGATACATAGTCAGGGTCACCTTCAACTGTACCTGGATCAGCATATACCACAGTACAAAACAGAAGGATAGGAACACTTCAGAGCATTCAAGCATGAAAGGTCACAGAGGGAATTTAACACAGAGGGAATTTCAAAATGTCTACTTTCAACTTGACAGATTACTGAAAAAACGACAGCAGACTTGTCAATTTGTGTGTGTGTGTGTGTTTGCATCAGTGCATATGTGTGTATGTCTCTCTCTCTCCAGTACCTGTCCATCCGTCCCGATAGAACCTCCACAGGTGGTGAGCAGCTCGGACATGTCGTAGTAACTATTAAACTCCCACAGACAAGCCTCCAGATTCAGGTTCCTGTAGAATCTCAGGCTGTTGGTGGAGCGCATGTCGGCGCTGTACTGGTAGGGCGATGTCTCGCCGATGATCTCAGGGTTCTTGGTGGCGTCGGTGATGAAGCCGTGGCCCGTCTGGATCTCGTTGAAGTCCAGTAGGTTGGAGCAGCGGTGGTTGCCCACGCGCGTGCCGTCTGGAGACAGGGTCAGCTCGAAGTTGGACAGGGGCCGCGTAGAGATGACCGGTAACATGCCTGAGGAGAAGAGAGGGGAGAGAGAGAGACGGTTTCAATACATCATCAATCCATTGCAACATTTATAAATCTTTTAATGACCTGGTAACTTTTTACCCTTGACAACTGATCTTGAATCAGTTCTTTCTACCTCAGTACAATTGTCATTGATTGTTAGCTAACCAATCAAACTGACTTTAGACCAGTAAGTAAGGACATGACAGAGCCTGTTACTCACCGTCCATGTGCGGCATGTTGACAGTGAGTTTGATGAGGTTGGGGAAGTCAGGGTCGTCAGGGCCGGTGTAGCGGATCTTAGCAGAGAAGGGCTCAGCTCCCACCGTGCCAGAGATACGTGGTTGACACAGACCTACACAGGCACACGAGACATATTATTGTCGGATAGACAATCATCCTTGAACACTCCATCACAAGTCCTCCGTAACTCTGTCCTAATAAGGACATATAACAGATGTTATCAACAGTCACGAAGGTTGATGTCACTGAACTCTGAATCCCCCCCAGTCTCACCCTCCTCCCTGCTGACCACCATGATGGGACTGGACAGCTCCAGACCAGCATCCCCGTTCGTATTGAACGCCCGGGCAGCACACTGGACTCTCGACCCAGCCTGGAAGTAGATGGAGTCCAGGGTGATGGACTTAGTGTTGGTGAAGAAGGTGTTGGTGTCCACCTCTCTCAGGGGCGAGGTGACCCCGTCCGACCCGCTGGGGGCGCTGACCAGCCAGCGGTACTGGGTCAGGGTGTCGTTGATGCTCTCCGCCGTGCAGATGGAGCCCGTCTTGTCAAAGTCATGGTATTTGGGGTTGCAGGCCTGCAGGTGAGGGAGGGGCCACAGATACGTGGGATTATGGTATGTAATAGGACGAAACACAGTCGTCTTGCAAACCGTGCTTTACGAGGCTATATGTATATCGGTAATATGTATTTGAGAATACACGTGTACATTTGTTATGCCAGTGAAAGGGTCTCATGTTTAGGATTTAGTCAGAACTGGAGAAAGCATTTCAATGGGAAACGGATTGATTTACCACTGAAACAACAGGTTTTGAATCTATGAAACACAAAGACCTTCAGTTTGAAGCTTCGGCTTTTTGGACTGGATGAAATTATTCCAACCTTGTCGCTAGCTTTACATGGTTAAACACCTGGATATAAGGTGTGTGTGTCTGTGTCTAGGGGGTTGCATTCTGCGTGTGTGTGTCTGGGCCCAGTGGCCACCACTCACCGTCACACAGACGATGGGGTAGCCAGTAGAGGGGTGAGGGTTGTCCCTGGCGCGGGCCGTGTCATCGTACATTAGCAGGGACACCACAGTAGGCACAGCCGGGAAGGTGACGTCTGCCACGCTGTCCATCTCCTCGATGTACACAATTGCCTTACTCATCTGATGAACGGGAGAGAGAGATTCAAAACACCATTCCGTGGGTACAGTACACTTTATTGTGTTGTACATTGTAAACTTGGACGTTTGAGAAGGTGGTGTCCTCCTTAGAACAGCATATTTGTAATACCAAAGGAGAAAAGTGAGTTAAAGTGAGCGTACACCTCTAGCATTATTTGTGTCAGGTTAGTGGTATGGTACAGTACATGTCTGGGATGCCACATAGCTGTGTTTGTAGGTCACACTGCTCTGTGGGTTGACTTGAGGGACATTCTCATAGCATGGACTCAACCAGGAAGTCTTTTTATAATAGCTGGTGATTCGGGTGCTGGGGCTGTTGACAGTGGCAGCTGCTGCCTGGCTATTTGTGTGTTCAAGTGTGTGTGTGCATGCACTGAGACCTGCTGAGGGTATTTATATGGTGTGTGTGTGTCTCGGTGGGTGATCTAGGTGGGTTTCAGCAGCATACCACCCTGCATCTCACTGCTGGCTTGCCTCTGAAGCTAAGCAGGGTTGGTCCTGGATGGGAGACCAGATTCTACTGGAAGTGGTGTTGGAGGGCCAGTAGGAGGCACTTTTTCCTCTGGTCTAAAATAAAGAAGATACCAATGCCCCAGGGCAGTGATTGGGGACATTGCCCTGTGTAGGGTGCCATCTTTCGGATGGGACGTTAAACAGTGTCCTGACTCTCTGTGGTCACTAAAGATCCCATGGCATTTATCGTAAGAGAAGGGGTGTTAACCCTGATGTCCTGGCTAAATTCCCAATCTGGCCCTCATACCATCATGGTCACCTAATCATCCCCAGCTTCCAATTGGCACATTCATCTCACCTGTAACTATTCCCCAGGTCTTTGCTGTAAATGAGAATGTGTTCTCAGTCAACTGACCTGGTAAAATCAGGGTTAAATAAATGCATAAAGTGTGTGTGTGTGTGCGTGTGTGTGCGTGTGCGCGTGTGCGTGTGCGTGTGATCCCATGCCCTCAGTCTTACCTGCATCTCTGCGACCATGTACTCATCAGGTTTCATGTGGACGACGAAGGCTTCTCTCATCTCTCTCTGGCCGTCATACAGGATCTGCACCTCCACAAAGTGTTCTGTCTCGCCCTCCTTGAACTCCACATCTTGAGAGACACACACAAGGTTAAACAAGAGCTTAATAAGGATCTCTATTAAAAATGTATCAGGTCGTTTTTGGTGTGAATGGGTTATACACGACGATGCCCATCACAGAATGACAACAATGGCTGTAAAGGGACAATCCTACGGTGACAGAAAACAGATTAATGCTGAGAATTTAAAATGTTTGTCAAACAAGAAACATATCATTGCAAAGTTAAACAAACCATACAACTCTCTGACAATGACTACTTTTAACAATTTACACTGAAAATGTTACAAAAAAACTCATTTACAGTGGACATTATGTTCAGTGGACATGATTAAACTATATAATAACTTAATGGTAGGACTCACCCTCTGACAGCAGGTTGTAGTCCTCTCTGGACGTTAGGGTTAGTTATGTCTGTGTTACATGATTAAACTATATGATAACTTAATGGTAGGACTCACCCTCTGACAGCAGGTTGTAGTCCTCTCTGGATGTTAGGGTTAGTTATGTCTGTGTTACATGATTAAACTATATAATAACTTAATGGTAGGACTCACCCTCCGACAGCAGGTTGTAGTCCTCTCTGGACGTTAGGGTTAGTTATGTCTGTGTTACATGATTAAACTATATAATAACTTAATGGTAGGACTCACCCTCCGACAGCAGGTTGTAGTCCTCTCTGGACGTTAGGGTTAGTTATGTCTGTGTTACATGATTAAACTATATAATAACTTAATGGTAGGACTCACCCTCCGACAGCAGGTTGTAGTCCTCTCTGGACGTTAGGGTTAGTTATGTCTGTGTTACATGATTAAACTATATAATAACTTAATGGTAGGACTCACCCTCCGACAGCAGGTTGTAGTCCTCTCTGGACGTTAGGGTTAGTTATGTCTGTGTTACATGATTAAACTATATGATAACTTAATGGTAGGACTCACCCTCTGACAGCGGGTTGTAGTCCTCTCTGGACGTTAGGGTTAGTTACTGTATGTCTGTGTTACATGATTAAACTATATAATAACTTAATGGTAGGACTCACCCTCCGACAGCGGGTTGTAGTCCTCTCTGGACGTTAGGCTTAGTTATGTCTGTGTTACATGATTAAACTATATGATAACTTAATGGTAGGACTCACCCTCTGACAGCAGGTTGTCGTCCTCTCTGGACGTTAGGGTTAGTTACTGTATGTCTGTGTTACATGATTAAACTATATAATAACTTAATGGTAGGACTCACCCTCTGACAGCAGGTTGTAGTCCTCTCTGGACGTTAGGGTTAGTTATGTCTGTGTTACATGATTAAACTATATGATAACTTAATGGTAGGACTCACCCTCTGACAGCAGGTTGTCGTCCTCTCTGGACGTTAGGGTTAGTTATGTCTGTGTTACATGATTAAACTATATAATAACTTAATGGTATGACTCACCCTCCGACAGCGGGTTGTAGTCCTCTCTGGACGTTAGGCTTAGTTATGTCTGTGTTACATGATTAAACTATATGATAACTTAATGGTAGGACTCACCCTCTGACAGCGGGTTGTAGTCCCTCCGTTAGGGTTAGTTATGTCTGTGTTACATGATTAAACTATATGATAACTTAATGGTAGGACTCACCCTCTGACAGCAGGTTGTAGTCCCCTCTGGATGTTAGGGTTAGTTATGTCTGTGTTACATGATTAAACTATATGATAACTTAATGGTAGGACTCACCCTCTGACAGCAGGTTGTAGTCCCTCTGGACCCTGACAGCGTTAGGGTTAGGTTAGTTATGTCTGTGTTACATGATTAAACTATATGATAACTTAATGGTAGGACTCACCCTCTGACAGCAGGTTGTCGTCCTCTCTGGACGTTAGGGTTAGTTATGTCTGTGTTACATGATTAAACTATATAATAACTTAATGGTAGGACTCACCCTCCGACAGCGGGTTGTAGTCCTCTCTGGACGTTAGGGTTAGTTATGTCTGTGTTACATGATTAAACTATATGATAACTTAATGGTAGGACTCACCCTCCGACAGCGGGTTGTAGTCCTCTCTGGACGTTAGGGTTAGTTATGTCTGTGTTACATGATTAAACTATATAATAACTTAATGGTAGGACTCACCCTCCGACAGCGGGTTGTAGTCCTCTCTGGACGTTAGGGTTAGTTATGTCTGTGTTACATGATTAAACTATATAATAACTTAATGGTAGGACTCACCCTCCGACAGCAGGTTGTAGTCCTCTCTGGACGTTAGGGTTAGTTATGTCTGTGTTACATGATTCAACTATATGATAGCTTAATGGTATGACTCACCCTCCGACAGCAGGTTGTAGTCCTCTCTGGACGTTATGATTCAACTATATGGTTAGTTATGTCTGTGTTACATGATTAAACTATATGATAACTTAATGGTAGGACTCACCCTCCGACAGCGGGTTGTAGTCCTCTCTGGATGTTAGGGTTAGTTATGTCTGTGTTACATGATTAAACTATATGATAACTTAATGGTAGGACTCACCCTCCGACAGCAGGTTGTAGTCCTCTCTGGACGTTAGGGTTAGTTATGTCTGTGTTACATGATTAAACTATATGATAACTTAATGGTAGGACTCACCCTCCGACAGCGGGTTGTAGTCCTCTCTGGACGTTAGGGTTAGTTATGTCTGTGTTACATGATTAAACTATATAATAACTTAATGGTAGGACTCACCCTCCGACAGCGGGTTGTAGTCCCTCTGGACGTTAGGGTTAGTTATGTCTGTGTTACATGATTAAACTATATAATAACTTAATGGTAGGACTCACCCTCTGACAGCAGGTTGTAGTCCTCTCTGGACGTTAGGGTTAGTTATGTCTGTGTTACATGATTAAACTATATGATAACTTAATGGTAGGACTCACCCTCCGACAGCGGGTTGTAGTCCTCTCTGGATGTTAGGGTTAGTTATGTCTGTGTTACATGATTAAACTATATAATAACTTAATGGTAGGACTCACCCTCCGACAGCGGGTTGTAGTCCCTCTGGACGTTAGGGTTACTTATGTCTGTGTTACATGATTAAACTATATGATAACTTAATGGTAGGACTCACCCTCCGACAGCGGGTTGTAGTCCTCTCTGGACGTTAGGGTTAGTTACTTATGTCTGTGTTACATGATTAAACTATATAATAACTTAATGGTAGGACTCACCCTCCGACAGCGGGTTGTAGTCCCTCTGGACGTTAGGGTTAGTTATGTCTGTGTTACATGATTAAACTATATAATAACTTAATGGTAGGACTCACCCTCCGACAGCAGGTTGTAGTCTGTAGTCTACTCTCTGGACGTTAGGGTTAGTTATGTCTGTGTTACATGATTAAACTATATAATAACTTAATGGTAGGACTCACCCTCTGACAGCAGGTTGTAGTCCCCCTGGACGTTAGGGTTAGTTATGTCTGTGTTACATGATTAAACTATATAATAACTTAATGGTAGGACTCACCCTCCGACAGCAGCGTTAGGGGGTGTGTTAGATTCAACTATATGATAGCTGACTCACCCTGACTGGACGTTAGGGTTAGTTATGTCTGTGTTACATGATTAAACTATATGATAACTTAATGGTAGGACTCACCCTCCGACAGCGGGTTGTAGTCCTCTCTGGACGACTTAGGGTTAGCAGGTTGTAGTCCTCTCTACTGTATGTGTTACATGATTAAACACTTAATGGTAGGACTCACCCTCCGACAGCGGGTTGTAGTCCTCTCTGGACGTTAGGGGGTTAGTTATGTCTGTGTTACATGATTAAACTATATGATAACTTAATGGTAGGACTCACCCTCCGACAGCGGGTTGTAGTCCTCTCTGGACGTTAGGGTTAGTTATGTCTGTGTTACATGATTAAACTATATAATAACTTAATGGTAGGACTCACCCTCCGACAGCGGGTTGTAGTCCCCTCTGGACGTTAGGGTTAGTTATGTCTGTGTTACATGATTAAACTATATGATAACTTAATGGTAGGACTCACCCTCCGACAGCGGGTTGTAGTCCTCTCTGGACGTTAGGGTTAGTTATGTCTGTGTTACATGATTAAACTATATGATAACTTAATGGTAGGACTCACCCTCCGACAGCGGGTTGTAGTCCTCTCTGGACGTTAGGGTTAGTTACTGTATGTGTACTCACCCTCCGACAGCGGGTTGTAGTCCTCTCTGGACGTTAGGGTTAGTTATGTCTGTGTTACATGATTAAACTATATGTGGTAGGACTCACCCTCCGACAGCGGGTTGTAGTCCTCTCCGGAGGTGGCTGACCCGTCCTTGGTGTGGACCCTGACCAGGGAGACCTTGGAGGTGTCTCCTAGCCTCAGGATAGGGATCTTCACCACGGCTGTCTCCCCCTGGAACTGGGGCTCCCGTACACTGTACTTTATCTCACTGAAACGGATGATGGGCTCTAAGGAGAGAGAATCCGGTTAGACTCCCGATGCAAAACAGAACAAACTACTGACTCTAACTCTCTAGAGACTGAATCAAATAATTCATGCAACAGTGTTTTGGCATTTTATTTGTAATACTTTGTTAGATAGATCTATACAATGTAGCCCGATGTTCGGTGTGGTAGATATCTCCGTGTTCCTTGGGGAAAGCTTACTGTCTTTCTCGTCAGTAATGGTGACCACCGCCTCGCTCTGTTCCCCTGTGGAGGCTCCGAAGGGTGACTTGCTCTTGGGCGTTCCCAGGACCAGACGGAACTCCTCGTCCTCCTCGTATAGGTTATCATCCACCAGGTTCACCACACACTCCTTCTCACTCTCCCCTGTGGGATAGATGGACAGGGGGAACACAGCGTTAACACATAGAAATATGAGGATATGGGGGGTTGGCATATAAAAAGACATTGAGAGAGAGAGAAGGGGTAGAGCTAGGGAAGGAGGGAGAGAGAGAGGGGGGTGAAGAGGGAGAGAGGAGGGAGGGAGAGGGAGAGAGAGAAAGACTGGGGTTACCTGGGAAGAAGGTGATGAGTGACCCGTCCGTGTTGGGCCTCTCATCATAATCCATCATGACCTGGGCAGAGCCCTGGCGGGTGTAGCAGCGCACCGTAGACCTGTGACTGATGTCTCCACTACGATACACTATGGCCTTCATCTCCCCGTCCGCCTCATCCACCTTATAGGCAGCATCCTTGAACTGAACCTTGGGCACTGGAATGATAAGTAGATTTGAATTAGGCTCTGAAGAGAACAGAATACTACTTATCAATACTGTGGTTTTCTAGTAGCTCAATATTATTTTCATGGCTTCTGCATAGGGAGCATAGTTTAATTTTCTCATTGACTAAATGTGCCTTAGACAATCATCTCAAAGCTACTTTTATATGGATAACAAAACACAAACAATTCATACAAGGAGAAAAGCTAAAAGAGTGGTTATGTTAGCGCTAAAACAGTGGTTATGTTAGCGCTAAAACAGTGGTTAACGCTAAAACAGTGGTTAACGCTAAAACAGTGGTTCACGCTAAAACAGTGGTTCACGCTAAAACAGTGGTTAACGCTAAAACAGTGGTTAACGCTAAAACAGTGGTTCACGCTAAAACAGTGGTTAACGCTAAAACAGTGGTTATGTTAACACTAAAACAGTGGTTAACGCTAAAACAGTGGTTATGTTAACACTAAAACAGTGGTTAACGCTAAAACAGTGGTTATGTTAACGCTAAAACAGTGGTTATGTTAACGCTAAAACAGTGGTGTGAAAAAGTGTACATGTGTGTCTGTATCAGTGAATTCAGTGGTCAGTAACAGTATCATTAATAGTGATGGTGGTCTTGCTGGGGGCTATATACATGTGTGGGGATGTGTTATGTACATGTGTGGGGATGTGTGTCTTGATAAAACATGTGTGGGGATGTGTTCAGAGTGTGTATAATTCATGGTCAGTAACAGTATCATTAATAGTGATGGTGGTCTTGCTGGGGGCTATATACTGTATGTACATGTGTGGGGATGTGTTACAGAGTGTGTATAACTCACGGTCAGTGACAGTATCATTAATAGTGATGGTGGTCTTGCTGGGGGCTATATACTGTATGTACATGTGTGGGGATGTGTTACAGACTGTGTATAACTCACGGTCAGTGACAGTATCATTAATAGTGATGGTGGTCTTGCTGGGGGCTATATATGTACATGTGTGGGGATGTGTTACAGAGTGTGTATAACTCACGGTCAGTAACAGTATCATTAATAGTGATGATGGTCTTGCTGGGCTCTCCCAGCACAGCGTTCATGGGCATCCTCAGCACCAGGTCAAAGGTTTCGGCCCCTCCAGCTCCGGCTGACCCAGGTCATCCAGGATGGTCACTCTGAATGTCTGCATGGTCACCCCGGGGGCAAAGTCCAGGTTACGGCTGATGCCCACGTAGTCCAGGCCGGCTGGCAGGGGGACACGGGGAACATAGAAATAGAACATTACACATATATCTTTATGGAGAGAGAGCCAGTAAGGGCATTGGAATACTAACATAACAGAGAAAGAGATGACACTGGATTGTTTGAGAAATATTAGGAACGATTGGGAATTCTGTGTAATTACACGGATAGAGAGATTGTGAATAATGTGAAAACAGAGATTGAGGGGCTCCAGGGGAATTGTAAATACTGTGACACATACAGTGGCTTGCGAAAGAATTCACCCCCCTCGCCATTTTTCCTATTTTGTTGCCTTACAACCTAGAATTAAAATATATATTTTTTTTGGGGGGGGGGGGTTGTATCATTTGATTTACACAACATGCCTACCACTTTGAAGATACAAAATATGTTTTATTATGAAACAAACAAGAAATAAGACAACAAACCTGAAAACTTGAGTGTGCATAACTATTCACCCCACCACAGTCAATACTTTGTAGAGCCACCTTTTGCAGCAATTACAGCTGCAAGTCTCTTGGGGCATGTATCTATAAGCTTGGCACATCTAGCCACTGGGATTTTTCCCATTATTCAAGGCAAAACTGCTCCAGCTCCTTCAAGTTGCATGGGTTCCGCAATCTTTAAGTCATACCACAGATTCTCAATTGGATTGAGGTCTGGGCTTTGACTAGGCCATTCCAAGACATTTCAATGTTTTCCCTTAAACCACTCAAGTGTTGCTTTAGCAGTATGCTTAGGGTCATTGTCCTGCTGGAAGGTGAACCTCAGTCCCAGTCTCAAATCTCTGGAAGACTGAAACAGGTTTCCCTGAAGAATTTCCCTGTATTTAGCGCCATCCATCATTCCTTCAATTTTGACCAGTTTCCCAGTCCCTGTCGATGAAAAACATTCCCAAAGCATGATGCTGCCACCACCATGCTTCACTGTGGGGATGGTGTTCTCTGGGTTATGAGAGGTGTTGGGTTTGCGCTAGACATAGAGCTTTCCTTGATGGCCAAAAAGTGAAATTCTATTCTCATCTGACCAGAGTACCTTCTTCCATATGTTTGGGGAGTCTCCCACATGCCTTTTGGCAAACACCAAACGTGTTTGCTTATTTCTTTCTTTAAGCAATGGCTTTTTTCTGGCCACTCTTCCGTAAAGCCCAGCTCTGTGAAGTGTACGGCTTGAAGTGGACAGATACTCCAATCTCCACTGTGGAGCTTTGCAGCTCCTTCAGGGTTATCTTTGGTCTCTTTGTTGCCTCTCTGATTAAGGCCTTCTCTTGGCAGGTTTGTTGTTGTGCCATATTCTTTCCATTTTTGAATAATGGATTTAATGGTGCTCAAAGTTTCAGTTTTTTTTTATAACCCAACCCTGATCTGTACTTCTCCACAACTTTATCCCTGACCTGTTTGGATAGCTCCTTGGTCTTAATGGTGACGCTTGCTTGGTGGTGCTACAGACTCTGGGGCCTGCAACACCACTAAGAACAGGTGTATATATACTGAGATCATGTGACACTTAGATTGTACACAGGTGGACTTTATTTAACTAATTGTGTGACTTCTGAAGGTAATTGGTTGCACCAGATCTTCTTCAGGGGCTTTGTAGCAAAGGGGGTGAATATATATGTACGCACCACTTTTCCTTTTTATATATATATATGTATTATTTTTTTGAATTTTTTTAAACAAGTTATTTTTTTCATTTCATTTCACCGATTTGGACTGTTTTGTGTATGTCCATTACATTACATTTAAATTACAGGTTGTAATGCAACAAAATAGGAAAAATGGATGAATACTTTTGCAAGGCACTGTATTCTGGAAACGCTACACCACAAAGAGGATAGGAATAATAGATCTAACATTCACGTTCTTCTTCTGACCTTCAGCAGAGACGGGGTCACTCTTCCTGGAGCGGACGGTCACTGTGGCCGTCTTGGAGAGGTCAGTGCCAGTCCTCCAGACCCTGACCTCCACATAGCCTGAACTCTCATCCACAATGTAATCTAGTTCTCCGAAATACAGAGAGGGCTCTGTGGGTTAGAGGGAGAAAGAGAGATATGGGGGAGGGTGGGGAGAGAGAGAGAGGTCAGGTCAGTATATTATCATCTACATCTTACAGATATGAACATTAAGTTACAAACATGTGGCTTCAATTAAGGATGTCTTTAGGGAAGAAGCTGTCATGGGATAATCCACATTTCTGGTCTGAACTCTGCTTGTCAGATACAGTTGGTACGGCTGACAGGGTCACCCCCCTCTTTCCCTCTCTTTCAAGGAAGAGACCTGTCACCCCACTCATCCCTTCATCATCCTCCCCTCATCGAGGCCAGACAGTGTCGTCTGAACTCAGTGCCAGAGGTCTACAGTGCACACCTGAAAAGCCAGGTAGAAATGGTGGATAAGTGAAAGGGGGATGAGTTGGGGGGAGAAGAGGGATGGGATGTCCACCTTGTCTGATGACAGTAGCACTGATAAGAGGGAGGAGACGGGGGAGGCAGCACAGACAGGAGGATCTCTCTACCTCTCTGAGTAATAGACTAGAGGGAAGGAATGCATATCCTTGGAACACACAGCGGATTAATTACACCCCCTCTATAACAGCCAGACTGATCATCACTGACAAGCTACCGCTGTCTACTGTACACCCGTCTATAACAGCCAGACTGATCATCACTGACAAGCTACCGCTGTCTACTGTACACCCCTCTATAACAGCCAGACTGATCATCACTGACAAGCTACCGCTGTCTACTGTACACCCCTCTATAACAGCCAGACTGATCATCACTGACAAGCTACCGCTGTCTACTGTACACCCCTCTATAACAGCCAGACTGATCATCACTGACAAGCTACCGCTGTCTACTGTACACCCTCTATAACAGCCAGACTGATCATCACTGACAAGCTACCGCTGTCTACTGTACACCCCTCTATAACAGCCAGACTGATCATCACTGACAAGCTACCGCTGTCTACTGTACACCCCTCTATAACAGCCAGACTGATCATCACTGACAAGCTACTGCTGTCTACTTTCCACCCCTCTATAACAGCCAGACTGATCATCACTGACAAGCTACTGCTGTCTACTTTCCACCCCTCTATAACAGCCAGACTCATCATCACTGACAAGCTACTCTCTGCACCCCTCTATAACAGCCAGACTGATCATCACTGACAAGCTACTGCTGTCTACTTTCCACCCCTCTATAACAGCCAGACTCATCATCACTGACAAGCTACTGCTGTCTACTGTACATCCACTAATGAGGTTGATCTATAATTGAGCTTTCTGCCACTTCTATAAGGGGCAGATACAATATTGTGACACTTGTGATTATTTAGTCTATAACTGGATAAACTAGTAAAAGTAAGACATAGAGAATAGGAAGTATGTACACATTTAACTGACTGTTAGGTGAAGAGGATTTTAAGAGGTGGTCGAGATGTACTGCCTCAGTCAGACAACCACCGCTGACCCGCTAAAACTTGGCTTACTCTCAATGCCTCTCAATCACCAGAGATACTGTTTAGTAACAGGGGTGGCTGGTTAGGGGGAAGGAGAAATGGCAATCACTAAAGGATCAATGAGAAGGAAGAACCAGACTAATAACAATGAAGCCTAATGCTGGCCGGGGTTCCAACCACAGGTTTGCTCAGCCAGGGAGATGGGTTTGCACGCACACGCACACACACGCACACACTCCCCCACGCACAGTGTTGTCACTTTAGATATCAGGACCCACCAAGAAGTTTGTGGCACAATGGAGGAATGGATCTTTACATTGAGAAGACATCTCCTCTTGTCGCCTGGAGATCATGTCTGGGAATGCACGCTGATTACTTAGACATAACGTTTCCATTGTACTCCAAATTACAGGGTGGGAGTGTAGCCCAGACTGGGAGTGTGTCTGTCATTAGAACAAACCAGTTAGTGAAATGAATGAGCTCTGAAGGGTGGGAGAGAGGAAGGAGAGGAGGATGAGGAGGAGGAGAGAAGTGCAAGAGGAGAAGAAGAGGAATGGCTCAGAGAGACAACTAAAGAGAGATAAATGACTGAATGAGTCAGAGTCTGAATGAGTCAGTGGATGGGGAGGACTGGAGTGGCCTCAGATTCAGAAAGTAAATCACTTGAACACTAAGGGGCCGTTTCCCAGACACAGATTAATGATGATTTTTCTGTGTTTTCTATATATTTCCACACTTTGAGTTTGGAATAATAATGTGAAATGGCTGTTAGTGTAAGAGCTGTTTGAAAAGGCCGCCTGAAATTTCAGCCTGTTTTGGTGGGATGGAGTTTTGGCCTTCCATAGTGACATCACCATGTGGTAATAAGAAAGAGATTTCTAAACCTCTCTACCAGTAATGGCTCATTTTCAGTTTTCCCCTTCCCACTCAGACCACTCCCAGACATTCCTAGAAAAGTTCTTGCTTGAGAAATGACCCTTTGCTAAGAAGCAATTTTTGTGTATTTTTGTGCATTTTAATTTAAAACAATCACGGTGAGGTAATTCATTCTTTCCCAGTAATGATTTGATATTGAGATAAAAACGGCTGCAATTGGACCTTTAAGACTGGTCCTAGATTAACAATCATTATCAATGGAAAATCTCCGTTGAATGTGCTTCTTGGTTTACCTGTGTCCAAGAAACAAACACATCTCCTTTTTCTCATCTAAAGCCTACTGGTGATATTTGACATACATGCAAACGAAAAGAGGGAACATTTATGTCGATATGATATATGTTGCACTTTCTTTTTTTCTTCTTTTTTTTTAAACTTCCAGAGCATCCTTGAAGTTGTAAACAAACCATCACCCCCATCTCAGATAACAGCTACACAATTAAAACAAAAAGGGAGGCTGAACGCCATCAAACAGGAGCCGGAGGAAAAACATGCCTGTCATTTGACTTTCCTCTCCCACAAACCCCTGTTTCCCCACCTGCCTCTTGGCCCCTGCAACACAAAGGGAAGCCCTCTGTTTTCCCCCAGATCCACTGAGTGGTGGAGCTGGAGGAGTGTCTCAGAACAAAACACGTTCAGAGAGCTCTTTTATGTGTCATGACAGAGGGTTGTCCAGTGTAGTTAAGACTGGAGTTTCTATTCTATTTTCTCTCTTCCCAGTTCTACCACCTGTTACTAGAAGTATAGGATTGTAGAACAGATGGAGTGTGTAGTCAGGGGTAGAGCGAGAGGAGGGAGGGGGGGAAGGACCCGGCAAAGAGAGGGAAGTCTAGACAAACATGTTGGGAGAGGTGCTTTTGTCTTGGGTTGAGTGTGTTTGTGTGCCACTGTCTGTGTGTGCCTTTGGGGAATGGCACCATCCATGAGTGGACCTGTAGTGGAATAGATTACACTTAGAGACCAGTGGTTACAGTAAAGAAGGGCATCACCCGGGCTGGAGGATCCCCAGCACCCGGCCTCTGAGTTATGGTGTTGATGATGGCTGGAGGATCCCCAGCACCCGGCCTCTGAGTTATGGTGTTGACGGTGGCTGGAGGATCCCCAGCACCCGGCCTCTGAGTTATGGTGTTGATGATGGCTGGAGGATCCCCAGCACCCGGCCTCTGAGTTATGGTTTTGATGATGGCTGGAGGATCCTCAGCACCTGGCCTCTGAGTTATGGTGTTGACGGTGGCTGGAGGATCCTCAGCACCTGGCCTCTGAGTTATGGTGTTGATGATGGCTGGAGGATCCCCAGCACCCGGCCTCTGAGTTATGGTTTTGATGATGGCTGGAGGATCCTCAGCACCTGGCCTCTGAGTTATGGTGTTGATGGTGGCTGGAGGATCCTCAGCACCTGGCCTCTGTGTTATGGTGTTGATGATGGCTGGAGGATCCTCAGCACCTGGCCTCTGAGTTATGGTGTTGATGATGGCTGGAGGATCCCCAGCACCCGGCCTCTGAGTTATGGTTTTGATGATGGCTGGAGGATCCTCAGCACCTGGCCTCTGAGTTATGGTGTTGACGGTGGCTGGAGGATCCTCAGCACCTGGCCTCTGTGTTATGGTGTTGATGATGGCTGGAGGATCCTCAGCACCTGGCCTCTGAGTTATGGTTTTGACGGTGGCTGGAGGATCCTCAGCACCTGGCCTCTGAGTTATGGTGTTGATGGTAACACTCTCACCAAAGAGGCTTCACTAGGCTTTGTACAGTCCTACAGTCTACATGCTCTCACAAGCCCTACTGTAGTTCCTATGTGGCACAGTTGTTTTTTGTTGTTGATAAACCAACTTCTAACCACATCTTTCCTGCCTCTCCTCTCTCCTTTCATCTACTGTTTGGCACCAGCTCTCTCTCTTTCAGTCTCCTGTCTTTCCTCTTTACCTTTGTGCTTTTGGCATGGCTGCATCAATTGTTCCTTTATTCTACCTCACTAACAGGAGGACAAAGAGTGAAGCAAAGTAATGCTATTGATACGTGTCTATGGTCAGTGAAAAGTAATGACCCGGTTATCAGTTCAATAGTTTTGTATCTAGTTGCACGACTCTGTGTTTTCAGTGACTGTGTTGAATATTAGACAACTGCTGGGAGATCAAATGATAATAAATCAATGTGGATGAAAGGGTTTGGTTGCTAAGGCATCACAGGTGCACACTGACACACAACACACAGCACAAACAGAGACTGACACACAAAAACCCAGAGACAAAGACACACACACACACACTTGTAAATTGTAACTGGGCACATCAAAGTGTCTTGGGCAACAGTTAAGCCCTCTTAACAAACATAGAGGGAGTCGTATCATTATTATTGGCCCATAGGAAGTCCCAGGGAGTCATATCATTAGGAGTGGCCAATAGGAAGTCCCAGGAAGTCATATCATTAGGAGTGGCCCATAGGAAGTCCCAGGGAGTCATATCATTAGGAGTGGCCCATAGGAAGTCCCAGGAAGTCATATCATTAGGAGTGGCCCATAGGAAGTCCCAGGAAGTCATATCATTAGGAGTGGCCCATAGGAAGTCCCAGGGAGTCATATCATTAGGAGTGGCCAATAGGAAGACCCAGGAAGTCATATCATTAGGAGTGGCCAATAGGAAGACCCAGGAAGTCATATCATTAGGAGTGGCCCATAGGAAGTCCCAGGGAGTCATATCATTAGGAGTGGCCCATAGGAAGTCCCAGGAAGTCATATCATTATTATTGGCCCATAGGAAGTTCCAGGAAGTCATATCATTAGGAGTGGCCCATAGGAAGTCCCAGGAAGTCATATCATTAGGAGTGTCCCATACGACGTCCCAGGAAGTCATATCATTAGGAGTGTCCCATACGACGTCCCAGGAAGTCATATCATTAGGAGTGGCCCATAGGAAGTCCCAGGAAGTCATATCATTAGGAGTGTCCCATACGACGTCCCAGGAAGTCATATCATTAGGAGTGGCCCATAGGAAGTCCCAGGAAGTCATATCATTAGGAATGGCCCATAGGAAGTCCCAGGAAGTCATATCATTAGGAGTGGCCAATAGGAAGTCCCAGGAAGTCATATCATTAGGAGTGGCCCATAGGAAGTCCCAGGGAGTCATATCATTAGGAGTGGCCCATAGGAAGTCCCAGGGGGTCATATCATTAGGAGTGGCACATAGGAAGTCCCAGGAAGTCATATCATTAGGAGTGTCCCATACGACGTCCCAGGAAGTCATATCATTAGGAGTGGCCCATAGGAAGTCCCAGGAAGTCATATCATTAGGAGTGGCCCATAGGAAGTCCCAGGAAGTCATATCATTAGGAGTGGCCCATAGGAAGTCCCAGGAAGTCATATCATTAGGAGTGGCCCATAAGACATCCCAGGAAGTCATATCATTAGGAGTGGCCCATAGGAAGTCCCGGGAAGTCATATCATTAGGAGTGGCCCATAGGAAGTCCCAGGAAGTCATATCATTAGGAGTGGCCAATAGGAAGTCCCAGGAAGTCATATCATTAGAGTGGCCCATAGGAAGTCCCAGGGAGTCATATCATTAGGAGTGGCCCATAGGAAGTCCCAGGGGATCATATCATTAGGAGTGGCCCATAGGAAGTCCCAGGAAGTCATATCATTAGGAGTGGCCCATAGGAAGTCCCAGGAAGTCATATCATTAGGAGTGGCCCATAGGAAGTCCCAGGAAGTCATATCATTAGGAGTGGCCCATAGGAAGTCCCAGGGAGTCATATCATTAGGAGTGTCCCATACGACGTCCCAGGGAGTCATATCATTAGGAGTGGCCCATAGGAAGTCCCAGGAAGTCATATCATTAGGAGTGGCCCATAGGAAGTCCCAGGAAGTCATATCATTAGGAGTGGCCCATAGGAAGTCCCAGGAAGTCATATCATTAGGAGTGGCCCATAGGAAGTCCCAGGAAGTCATATCATTAGGAGTGGCCCATAAGACATCCCAGGAAGTCATATCATTAGGAGTGTCCCATACGACGTCCCAGGAAGTCATATCATTAGGAGTGTCCCATACGACGTCCCAGGAAGTCATATCATTAGGAGTGTCCCATACGACGTCCCAGGAAGTCATATCATTAGGAGTGTCCCATAAGACGTCCCAGGAAGTCATATCATTAGGAGTGGCCCATAAGACATCCCAGGAAGTCATATCATTAGGAGTGTCCCATACGACGTCCCAGGAAGTCATATCATTAGGAGTGTCCCATAAGACGTCCCAGGAAGTCATATCATTAGGAGTGGCCCATAAGACATCCCAAGAAGTCATATCATTAGGAGTGGCCAACAGGAAGTCCCAAGAAATCATAGAAAAAAGCTGAGAGGAACAGGGTTCATAAAGGGTTGTTCTGCTGTCCCCATAGGATAAACCTTTTTGGTTCTCGGTAGAACCCGCTGTGGAAGGGTTCTACATGGAACCCAAAAGAGTTCTACCCGGAACCAAACTTTTTTATTAAAGGGTTATCCTATGAGGACAGCCGAAGAACCCTTTTAGGTTATAGATCACACTTTAAAAAGAGTGTACCCCTGTTCACTGAACCCAAGAGACTGGGGGGTCGAATAGGAAGTAATTCTGATACTGGTAGAGATTCCTTTATAGTCAATATAGTAAAGGGTCAGGAATCATTGAGTCTGTTGCCATTGACAAGTAGCATTCAAGTTGACTTGAACCTGTGTGTTGAACTATTTGAGCTAGGGTTTCAAGTTTCAAATAGGGTTTAATGACAATTGACTGACCTCTGTATTCAACAGGTGACTATAGATGCCACCACCCACCATACGCCCAACAACCCCACTCACCATCGTCGCTGTCGGCCAGGATGGTGACCATCGCACTGGGGAAGGTGGCTCCCACCTGGCCACCCATGGGCATGCTGAGGGTCACGTTGAAGCTCTCTTCCTCCTCGTAGAGCGAATCGTCGATGATGATTATGCGGCAGGGCTTCTCCCTCTGGTCCTTGTCGAAGCGGAGCATGCTGGTGTGGTCCTCGGGACGCGTGATGTAGTCGCTGTAGGAGAGGACCGTGCTGGGGATGGTGCCCGTCGCACTGGCTGTTGGGTAAAGGAGTTCAGGGGTCAATGGTTAAGGGTCAATAGAAGAATGACAGGCAGTTGTGGGGGAAGGAGAGTAGTTTTATGTTACAATATATCTACAGTGCATTCGGAAAGCATTCAGACCCATTGACTTTTTCCACATTTTGTTATGTTACAGCCTTATTCTAAAATGGATTAAATTGTTTTTTTCCCCCTCATCAATCTACACACAATATCCCATAATGACAAAGCAAAAACTGAAATATCACATTTACATAAGTTTTCTTACCCTTTACTCAGTACTTTGTTGAAGCACCTTTGGCAGCCATTACTGCCTTGAGTCTTCTTGGGTATGACGCTACAAGCTTGGCACACCTATATTTAGGGAGTTTGTCCCATTCTTCTCTGCAGATCCTCTCAAGCTCTGTCTGGTTGGATGGGGAGTGTCGCTGCACAGCTATTTTCAGATCTCTCCAGAGATGTTCGATCGGGTTCAAGTCCGGGCTCTGGCTGGGCCACTCAAGGACATTCAGAGACTTGTCCAAAAGCCACTCCTGCGGTGTCTTGGCTGTGTGCTTAGGGTCGTTGTCTTGTTGGAAGGTGAACCTTTGCCCCAGTCTGAGGTCCGGAGTGCTCTGTACTTTGCTCCGTTCATCTTTCCCTCGATCCTGACTAATCTCCCAGTCCCTGCTGCTGGAAAACATCCCCACAGCATGATGCTGCCACCACCCTGCTTCACCGTAGGGATGGTGCCAGGTTTCTTGCAGACGTGACGCTTGGCATTCAGGTCAAAGAGTTCAATTTTGATTTCATCAGACCAGAGAATCTTGTTTCTCATGGTCTAGAGTCCTTTAGAGTCCTTTAGGTGCCTTTTGCCAAACTCCAAGCGGGCTGTCATGTGCCTTTTACTGAGGAGTGGCTTCCGTCTGGCCACTCTACCATAAAGGCCTGATTGGTGGAGTGCTGCAGAGATGGTTGTCCTTCTGGAACTCTGAAGCTCTTTCAGAGTGACCATCGGGTTCTTGGTCACCTTCCTGAACAAGGCCCTTCTCTCCTGATTGCTCAGTCTTGGTGGTTCCAAACTTTTTCTATTTAAGAATGATGGAGGCCACTGTGTTCTTGGGTACGCTTCCCCAGCTCTGTGCTTCGACACAATCCTGTCCTGGAGCTCTACTGAAAATTCCTTCGACCTCATGGCTTGGTTTTTGATTTGACATGCACTGTCTACTGTGGGAACTTATATAGACAGGTGTGTGCCTTTCCAAATCATGTCTAATCAATTGAATTGACCACAACTGCTTTCCAATCAAGTTGTAGAAACATCTCAAGGATGATCAATGGAAACAGGATTTACTTGAGCTCAGTTTCGAGTCTCATAGCAAAGGGTCTGAATACTGAATAAGCTATTTCTGTTTGTTTTTTTAATTACAATTCTAAAAATCTGTTTTGTCATTATGGGGTATTGTGTGTTGATTGATGAGATTATTAATATTTTAGATTCATTTTAGAAAAAGGTTGTAATGTAACAAAATGTGGAAAAATGTATTTCATCTTTGTAAAAACCCATGTATTTGAATGATATATTTGACTGTATTCACCTTGCTGCGTGTAGCAGACGACCATGAGTTCCTGGCTGAGGTCTCCAGAGCGGCGAACAGGCACCAGCAGCTCCCCAATGTCCTCCTCTATCTTATACTCTGCCTGGGGGATGAACACAGTGGACTCTGCAGAGGAAAGAGGGAGAAACCATAGAATTCAGAATTAGAATTGTAATTTAATAGGATCTCTATGGGAGAAACACAGAGGATAGGCCAAAGAGAACAAGAGAAGAAGAGTTTACAAGCCCAGGTGAGTCTGTACTTATTTGATCTATGCATATTTGCTGCTGTCATCAAATTGCCCAGCAATGGAACAATAGTCATGATCTGATTTGGAATCTTAAATGAAGGATACAATTATATTTTTCATGTGTCAATCCATGTAAATGAATGTAGCCTTTCCAATTGACTTAAAGCCTGTCTGCTATTCATAAAGGATTTCATGTCGGAGGGCAAATCAAACAGACAATCTGCAGATAAGGCTGTTCATTCTTACCATCACCAGGGTCCACTATCTCCACAGTGGCTGTATCGGGGTACTCCAGCACGGCCATGACAGGCTCCGACAGCTGGATCTCAAAGGTCTCGCTGGTCTCAAACTCCAGGTCCGTGAAGATCTTCACCCTCCAGGTGGCCACTGTCTGGCCTGGGTTGAACTGGACCTGCTTCTGGGCCTTGCCCCGGAAGTCCTTGTCCTTCTCCGCCGTGCCATCCTTGGTGGTGATGCCTGAATAGAACCATATCGAACTGAACTAAATAGAACCTCATTTAATTACATTTAATTGGAATTTAGCTGAGGTAAGCTGAGCTGAACTGAACCTAATTGAACTGAATAGCTTTATAATAATGGCACGTAGCACTGTGTCGTTTGTAGGGCCTCATAGGATGTGAGATGACTGCAGGTTGACTGTGATTTATAGACTGTAGTTGCCTGGTTAGCTCTCATTGTCTGTCTTTGTTCATATTTGCCCACTACTGCATCGTCAAAGACAACTGTAAATATAGGAGCCTATGTATAAAAGCTTGTGTGTTGGATGTAGCCAAACAGACAAGCATGTTGACATGACCTTATGACCTCTATGAGGAAGGTCTATCTGACCCCTCAATCAAACTAGGTTTTTCACCAGCGAGACAGGAAATGGGTCATCAGTCAAACAGAAACACACACAGGGCAGCTTGATAACCAGGGGGTCTGTTTTATTCTTAGGCTTCTTCTAATGGCAGGGTAATAACAGTCAAATACACTCTATGAAGACCCTTAAAGGGCCAATCAGTCTTTTAACACAGTGACAGTTTAATAGGTCCTGCTTTCTGAATAGTCTCTCCACTGACATTTACATTTTTTCGAAGTACCCCTAGTCAGAGTTGATGGTGGTGGATGATTGAAATATTTACACCCCATTAGGGATAAAATAGTGGTAATTTAAAATGACCTTTATCTGAATGACAAGCAGAGAAAACAATGGGAGAAATGTACTAACTCAGTTATATCACTTGGGGGATGAACCAACGAAGTGCAAGCCAGTTCCAAAAGGGTTCTTCAGCTGTCCCTATAAGAGAACCAAAAGGGTTCTACCTGGCACCAAAAGGGTTTTCTACCTGCAATAAAAAGGGTTGGGACAGCTGAATAACCCTTTATGGTTCTAGATAGCACCTTTTTTCAAAGAGTCCACGCCCTTGGCGTCGGCTAATGGGGATCCTAATAAATCCAAAATCAAACCAATATACTATAAATCTGATGTAAATCCTGTTCAAGACATTCAGTACCATAGACATAGAATCTCCATGTCAGCCATATTGCATGTACCCATGAGTATTCTGTAAAATCACTGAGGAGCTTTCTACCCATTGTATTCATTCTATTTCTATGTTTAGAGGTAAATACTGCTAATGAGCCCCCATTCTAGTCATTCTATATCTATGTTCCCTGACATAAAAACCACATGGTTTCACATGTGGAAAATCACAATTCACATGTCCCATTGTATTTCTAGGTCAAGGGGTAAATACTGCTATAGGGTCAATTTTTGTCATTTTCTATCTATGTTTATAGGTAAATACGGCTATAGGGACCCTTCTAGTCATTCTATTTCAATGTTTATAGGACCCATTCTAGTCATTCTATATCTCTATGTCTAGAGGTAAATATTGCTATAGGTCCCATTTTAGTCATTGGGTTTATCTGTTTAGGTAAAGGCTGCTGTAGGTCTGTGGTAAATACTGTGTAAGACTTCCAATACTCACTGACGAAGGATGTCTCTCCCAGGTATCCCCTGCGTCTGAGCGTCACCTCCAGGAATTTGGCGTCCTCATCCACCAGATAGTACTCCTTCTCCAGGCTGATCCACGACCAGTTGAGCCGGAATGGCTGCGGCTTCAGCTTGTTTCCACCTGGAAGACAAAACTTTGACATCAGTTTTTGTAAACTCATTGAGCCCTATGACAAAATACAGATATTTTAAATTGTGAAGATTAACTTGATAACTTAATGTTAGGGCTTACCCCCAAATCCTCCATCACAGGCCTCTTGAGTGATGCCTTGTTTCTAATTTCCTCTCTCACTCCATTGTTCTCTCTCTCTCTCTCTCTCTCCCCCCACTCTCAGTCAGTGCCTGGCTAGGGTTTCTCACCTCCTCACCCAGATATGTGTGTCAGTTCCCTGGCTCCTTTGGCAGGGTTGCCTGCCCCTGGCTAGACTCTTACCTCCTTACCAGTCTCAGGGAATGGGCCAAAACAGGCCAGAGAGAGAGACCAGATTTAAATGGATCACTTGCTGACAGTGACTCATAGCTACTATAAGTGACGGTCTGTTCAAGGGAATCCCTGTCTCTCTTTGTCTCTCTTTGTCTCTCTTTGTCTCTCTTTGTCTGTCTGTCTGTCCGTCTGTCCGTCTGTCCGTCTGTCCGTCTGTCTGTCTGTCTGTCTGTCTGTCTGTCTGTCTCTCACTCACTCACTCTCTCACTCACTCTCACACACACACACACCTCTGACCCAAACCAGACAGTATTAGCAGAGGGGTTAAAGGTGAGGTGCAGAGAGAGGCTCCATTACTCCTGGTGACTCACTGACATGGCAGCCCCAGCCATATCCTTTAAGCACCAGCGATATCCCTTTAAGCACCAGCGGTATCCCTTTAAGCACCAGCCCTATCCCTTTAAGCACTGGCGGTATCCCTTTAAGCACCGGCGGTATCCCTTTAAGCACCGGCGGTATCCGTTTAAGCACCAGCGGTATCTCTTTAAGCATCAGCCCTACCCCTTTAAGCATCAGCCCTAACCCTTTAAGCACCAGCGGTATCCCTTTAAGCACCAGCGGTATCCCTTTAAGCATCGGCGGTATCTCTTTAAGCACCGGCGGTATCCCTTTAAGCACCGGCGGTATCCCTTTAAGCACTGGCGGTATCCCTTTAAGCACCGGCGGTATCCCTTTAAGCACCGGCGGTATCCCTTTAAGCACCGGCGGTATCCGTTTAAGCACCGGCGGTATCCCTTTAAGCACCAGCGGTATCCCTTTAAGCACCAGCGGTATCCCTTTAAGCACCAGCGGTATCCCTTTAAGCACCAGCCCTATCCCTTTAAGCACCAGCAATATCCCTTTAAGCACCAGCGGTATCCCTTTAAGCACCAGCGGTATCCCTTTAAGCACCAGCGGTATCCCTTTAAGCACCAGCGGTATCCCTTTAAGCACCGCGGTATCCCTTTAAGCACCAGCCGGTATCCCTTTAAGCACCAGCCCTATCCCTTTAAGCACCAGCGGTATCCCTTTAAGCACCAGCGGTATCCCTTTAAGCACCAGCGGCATCCTTTAAGCACCAGCCCTATACCTTTAAGCACCAGCGGTATCACTTTAAGCACCAGCGGTATCCCTTTAAGCACCGGCGGTATCCCTTTAAGCACCAGCCCTATCCCTTTAAGCAACAGCGGTATCCCTTTAAGCACCAGCGGTATCCCTTTAAGCACCAGCGGTATCCCTTTAAGCACCAGCGGTATCCCTTTAAGCACCGGCGGTATCTCTTTAAGCACCGGCGGTATCCCTTTAAGCACCGGCGGTATCCCTTTAAGCACCGGCGGTATCCCTTTAAGCACTGGCGGTATCCCTTTAAGCACCGGCGGTATCCGTTTAAGCACCAGCGGTATCTCTTTAAGCATCAGCCCTACCCCTTTAAGCATCAGCCCTAACCCTTTAAGCAACAGCGGTATCCCTTTAAGCACCGGCGGTATCCCTTTAAGCACCGGCGGTATCCGTTTAAGCACCAGCGGTATCTCTTTAAGCATCAGCCCTACCCCTTTAAGCATCAGCCCTATCCCTTTAAGCACCCGGCGGTATTCCTTTAAGCATCAGCCCTATCCCTTTATGCACCGGCGGTATCCCTTTAAGCACCAGCGGTATCCCTTTAAGCATCAGCCCTATCCCTTTAAGCACCGGCGGTATCCCTTTAAGCATCAGCCCTATCCCTTTAAGCACCGGCGGTATCCCTTGAAGCACCAGCGGTATCCCTTTAAGCATCAGCCCTATCCCTTTAAGCACCAGCGGTATCCCTTTAAGCACCGGCGGTATCCCTTTAAGCACCAGCGGTATCCCTTTAAGCATCAGCCCTATCCCTTTAAGCACCAGCGGTATCCCTTTAAGCACCAGCGGTATCCCTTTAAGCATCAGCCCTATCCCTTTAAGCACCAGCAGTATCCCTTTAAGCATCAGCCCTATCCCTTTAAGCACCGGCGGTATCCCTTTAAGCATCAGCCCTATCCCTTTAAGCACCGGCGGTATCCCTTTAAGCACCAGCGGTATCCCTTTAAGCATCAGCCCTATCCCTTTAAGCACCAGCGGTATCCCTTAAGCACCAGCGGTATCCCTTTAAGCATCAGCCCTATCCCTTTAAGCATCAGCCCTATCCCTTTAAGCACCAGCGGTATCCCTTTAAGCACCAGCGGTATCCCTTTAAGCACCAGCGGTATCCCTTTAAGCACCAGCCCTATCCCTTTAAGCAACAGCGGTATCCCTTTAAGCACCAGCAGTATCCCTTTAAGCATCAGCCCTATCCCTTTAAGCACCAGCGGTATCCCTTTAAGCACCAGCGGTATCCCTTTAAGCACCGGCGGTATCCCTTTAAGCACCGGCGGTATCCCTTTAAGCACTGCCGGTATCCCTTTAAGCACCGGCGGTATCCCTTTAAGCACCGGCGGTATCCGTTTAAGCACCAGCGGTATCTCTTTAAGCATCAGCCCTACCCCTTTAAGCATCAGCCCTAACCCTTTAAGCACCAGCGGTATCCCTTAAGCACCAGCGGTATCCCTTAAGCACCGGCGGTATCTCTTTAAGCACCGGCGGTATCCTTTTAAGCACCGGCGGTATCCCTTTAAGCACTGGCGGTATCCCTTTAAGCACCGGCGGTATCCCTTTAAGCACCGGCGGTATCCGTTTAAGCACCGGAGGTATCCCTTTAAGCACCAGCCCTATCCCTTTAAGCACCAGCCCTATCCCTTTAAGCACCAGCGGTATCCCTTTAAGCACCAGCGGTATCCCTTTAAGCACCAGCGGTATCCCTTAAGCACCGGCGGTATCCCTTTAAGCACCAGCCCTATCCCTTTAAGCAACAGCGGTATCCCTTTAAGCACCAGCGGTATCCCTTTAAGCATCAGCCCTATCCCTTTAAGCACCAGCGGTATCCCTTTAAGCACCAGCCCTATCCCTTTATGCACCGGCGGTATCCTTTAGCACCATGTATCCCTTTAAGCATCAGCCCTATCCCTTTAAGCACCGCGGTATCCCTTTAAGCATCAGCCCTATCCCTTTAAGCACCGGCGGTATCCCTTGAAGCACCAGCGATATCCTTTAAGCATCAGCCCCTATCCCTTTAAGCACCAGCGGTATCCCTTTAAGCACCCGGTATCCCTTTAAGCACCAGCGGTATCCCTTTAAGCATCAGCCCTATCCCTTTAAGCACCAGCGGTATCCCTTTAAGCACCAGCGGTATCCCTTTAAGCATCAGCCCTATCCCTTTAAGCACCAGCAGTATCCCTTAAGCATCAGCCCTATCCCTTTAAGCACCGGCGGTATCCCTTTAAGCATCAGCCCTATCCCTTTAAGCACGGCGGTATCCCTTTAAGCACCAGCGGTATCCCTTTAAGCATCAGCCCTATCCCTTTAAGCACCAGCCCTATCCCTTTAAGCAACAGCGGTATCCCTTTAAGCACCAGCAGTATCCCTTTAAGCATCAGCCCTATCCCTTTAAGCACCAGCGGTATCCCTTTAAGCACCAGCGGTATCCCTTTAAGCACCGGCGGTATCCCTTTAAGCACCGGCGGTATCCCTTAAGCACTGCCAGGTATCCCTTTAAGCACCGGCGGTATCCCTTTAAGCACCGGCGGTATCCGTTTAAGCACCAGCGGTATCTCTTTAAGCATCAGCCCTACCCCTTTAAGCATCAGCCCTAACCCTTTAAGCACCAGCGGTATCCCTTTAAGCACCAGCGGTATCCCTTTAAGCACCGGCGGTATCTCTTTAAGCACCGGCGGTATCCTTTTAAGCACCGGTATCCCTTAAGCACTGGCGGTATCCCTTTAAGCACCGGCGGTATCCCTTTAAGCACCGGCGGTATCCGTTTAAGCACCGGAGGTATCCCTTTAAGCACCAGCCCTATCCCTTTAAGCACCAGCCCTATCCCTTTAAGCACCAGCGGTATCCCTTTAAGCACCAGCGGTATCCCTTTAAGCACCAGCGGTATCCCTTAAGCACCGGCGGTATCCCTTTAAGCACCAGCCCTATCCCTTTAAGCAACAGCGGTATCCCTTTAAGCACCAGCGGTATCCCTTTAAGCATCAGCCCTATCCCTTTAAGCACCAGCGGTATCCCTTTAAGCACCAGCCCTATCCCTTTATGCACCGGCGGTATCCCTTTAAGCACCAGCGGTATCCTTTAAGCATCAGCCCTATAAGCTTTAAGCCCGGTATCCCTTTAAGCATCAGCCCTATCCCTTTAAGCACCGGCGGTATCCCTTGAAGCACCAGCGGTATCCCTTAAGCATCAGCCCTATCCTTTAAGCACCAGCGGTATCCCTTTATCGGTATCCCTTTAAGCACCAGCGGTATCCCTTTAAGCATCAGCCCTATCCCTTTAAGCACCAGCGGTATCCCTTTAAGCACCAGCGGTATCCTTTAAGCATCAGCCCTATCCCTTTAAGCACCAGCAGTATCCCTTTAAGCATCAGCCCTATCCCTTTAAGCACCGGCGGTATCCCTTTAAGCATCAGCCCTATCCCTTTAAGCACCGGCGGTATCCTTTAAGCACCAGCGGTATCCCTTTAAGCATCAGCCCTATCCCTTTAAGCACCAGCGGTATCCCTTTAAGCACCAGCGGTATCCCTTAAGCATCAGCCCTATCCCTTTAAGCATCAGCCCTATCCCTTTAAGCACCAGCGGTATCCCTTTAAGCACCAGCGGTATCCCTTTAAGCACCAGCGGTATCCCTTTAAGCACCAGCCCTATACCTTTAAGCACCAGCGGTGTCACTTTAAGCACCAGCGGTATCCCTTTAAGCACCGGCGGTATCCCTTTAAGCACCAGCCCTATCCCTTTAAGCAACAGCGGTATCCCTTTAAGCACCGGCGGTATCCCTTTAAGCACCGGCGGTATCCCTTTAAGCACTGCCGGTATCCCTTTAAGCACCGGCGGTATCCCTTTAAGCACCGGCGGTATCCGTTTAAGCACCAGCGGTATCTCTTTAAGCATCAGCCCTACCCCTTTAAGCATCAGCCCTAACCCTTTAAGCACCAGCGGTATCCCTTTAAGCACCAGCGGTATCCCTTTAAGCACCGGCGGTATCTCTTTAAGCACCGGCGGTATCCCTTTAAGCACCAGCGGTATCCCTTTAAGCACCAGCCCTATACCTTTAAGCACCAGCGGTGTCACTTTAAGCACCAGCGGTATCCCTTTAAGCACCGGCGGTATCCCTTTAAGCACCAGCCCTATCCCTTTAAGCAACAGCGGTATCCCTTTAAGCACCAGCAGTATCCCTTTAAGCATCAGCCCTATCCCTTTAAGCACCAGCGGTATCCCTTTAAGCACCAGCGGTATCCCTTTAAGCACCGGCGGTATCCCTTTAAGCACCGGCGGTATCCCTTTAAGCACTGCCGGTATCCCTTTAAGCACCGGCGGTATCCCTTAAGCACCGGCGGTATCCGTTTAAGCACCAGCGGTATCTCTTTAAGCATCAGCCCTACCCCTTTAAGCATCAGCCCTAACCCTTTAAGCACCAGCGGTATCCTTTAAGCACCAGCGGTATCCCTTTAAGCACCGGCGGTATCTCTTTAAGCACCGGCGGTATCCTTTTAAGCACCGGCGGTATCCCTTTAAGCACTGGCGGTATCCCTTTAAGCACCGGCGGTATCCCTTTAAGCACCGGCGGTATCCGTTTAAGCACCGGAGGTATCCCTTTAAGCACCAGCCCTATCCCTTTAAGCACCAGCCCTATCCCTTTAAGCACCAGCGGTATCCCTTTAAGCACCAGCGGTATCCCTTTAAGCACCAGCGGTATCCCTTTAAGCACCGGCGGTATCCCTTTAAGCACCAGCCCTATCCCTTAAAGCAACAGCGGTATCCCTTTAAGCACCAGCGGTATCCCTTTAAGCATCAGCCCTATCCCTTTAAGCACCAGCGGTATCCCTTTAAGCACCAGCAGTATCCCTTTAAGCACCGGCGGTATCTCTTCAAGCACCGGCGGTATCCCTTTAAGCACCGGCGGTATCCCTTTAAGCACTGGCGGTATCCCTTTAAGCACCGGCGGTATCCCTTTAAGCACCGGCGGTATCCGTTTAAGCACCGGCGGTATCCCTTTAAGCACCAGCCCTATCCCTTTAAGCACCAGCGGTATCCCTTTAAGCACCAGCGGTATCCCTTTAAGCACCAGCGGTATCCCTTTAAGCACCAGCCCTATACCTTTAAGCACCAGCGGTATCACTTTAAGCACCAGCGGTATCCTTTAAGCACCGGCGGTATCCCTTTAAGCACCAGCCCTATCCCTTTAAGCAACAGCGGTATCCCTTTAAGCACCAGCGGTATCCCTTTAAGCATCAGCCCTATCCCTTTAAGCACCAGCGGTATCCCTTTAAGCACCGGCGGTATCTCTTTAAGCACCGGCGGTATCCCTTTAAGCACCGGCGGTATCCCTTTAAGCACTGGCGGTATCCCTTTAAGCACCGGCGGTATCCCTTTAAGCACCGGCGGTGTCCGTTTAAGCACCAGCGGTATCTCTTTAAGCATCAGCCCTACCCCTTTAAGCATCAGCCCTAACCCTTTAAGCAACAGCGGTATCCCTTTAAGCACCGGCGGTATCCCTTTAAGCACCGGCGGTATCCGTTTAAGCACCAGCGGTATCTCTTTTAGCATCAGCCCTACCCCTTTAAGCATCAGCCCTAACCCTTTAAGCAACAGCGGTATCCCTTTAAGCACCAGCGGTATCCCTTTAAGCATCAGCCCTATCCCTTTAAGCACCAGCGGTATCCCTTTAAGCACCGGCGATATCCCTTTAAGCCCCGGCGGTATCCCTTTAAGCACTGGCGGTATCCCTTTAAGCACCGGCGGTATCCCTTTAAGCACCGGCGGTATCCGTTTAAGCACCAGCGGTATCTCTTTAAGCATCAGCCCTACCCCTTTAAGCATCAGCCCTATCCCTTTAAGCACCCGGCGGTATCTCTTTAAGCATCAGCCCTATCCCTTTATGCACCGGCGGTATCCCTTTAAGCACCAGCGGTATCCCTTTAAGCATCAGCCCTATCCCTTTAAGCACCGGCGGTATCCCTTTAAGCATCAGCCCTATCCCTTTAAGCACCGGCGGTATCCCTTTAAGCACCAGCGGTATCCCTTTAAGCATCAGCCCTATCCCTTTAAGCACCAGCGGTATCCCTTTAAGCACCAGCGGTATCCCTTTAAGCATCAGCCCTATCCCTTTAAGCACCAGTGGTATCCCTTTAAGCACCCGCGGGATCCCTTTAAGCACCAGCGGTATCCCTTTAAGCATCAGCCCTATCCCTTTAAGCACCAGCGGTATCCCTTTAAGCACCAGCGGTATCCCTTTAAGCATCAGCCCTATCCCTTTAAGCACCGGCGGTATCCCTTTAAGCACCAGCGGTATCCCTTTAAGCACCAGCGGTATCCCTTTAAGCACCAGCGGTATCCCTTTAAGCACCAGCGGTATCCCTTTAAGCACCAGCGGTATCCCTTTAAGCACCGGCGGTATCTCTTTAAGCACCGGCGGTATCCTTTTAAGCACCGGCGGTATCCCTTTAAGCACTGGCGGTATCCCTTTAAGCACCGGCGGTATCCCTTTAAGCACCGGCGGTATCCGTTTAAGCACCGGAGGTATCCTTTAAGCACCAGCCCTATCCCTTTAAGCACCAGCCCTATCCCTTTAAGCACCAGCGGTATCCCTTTAAGCACCAGCGGTATCCCTTTAAGCACCAGCGGTATCCCTTTAAGCACCGGCGGTATCCCTTTAAGCACCAGCCCTATCCCTTTAAGCAACAGCGGTATCCCTTTAAGCACCAGCGGTATCCCTTTAAGCATCAGCCCTATCCCTTTAAGCACCAGCGGTATCCCTTTAAGCACCAGCCCTATCCCTTTATGCACCGGCGGTATCCCTTTAAGCACCAGCGGTATCCCTTTAAGCATCAGCCCTATCCCTTTAAGCACCGGCGGTATCCCTTTAAGCATCAGCCCTATCCCTTTAAGCACCGGCGGTATCCCTTGAAGCACCAGCGGTATCCCTTTAAGCATCAGCCCTATCCCTTTAAGCACCAGCGGTATCCCTTTAAGCACCGGCGGTATCCCTTTAAGCACCAGCGGTATCCCTTTAAGCATCAGCCCTATCCCTTTAAGCACCAGCGGTATCCCTTTAAGCACCAGCGGTATCCCTTTAAGCATCAGCCCTATCCCTTTAAGCACCAGCAGTATCCCTTTAAGCATCAGCCCTATCCCTTTAAGCACCGGCGGTATCCCTTTAAGCATCAGCCCTATCCCTTTAAGCACCGGCGGTATCCCTTTAAGCACCAGCGGTATCCCTTTAAGCATCAGCCCTATCCCTTTAAGCACCAGCGGTATCCCTTTAAGCACCAGCGGTATCCCTTTAAGCATCAGCCCTATCCCTTTAAGCATCAGCCCTATCCCTTTAAGCACCAGCGGTATCCCTTTAAGCACCAGCGGTATCCCTTTAAGCACCAGCGGTATCCCTTTAAGCACCAGCCCTATACCTTTAAGCACCAGCGGTGTCACTTTAAGCACCAGCGGTATCCCTTTAAGCACCGGCGGTATCCCTTTAAGCACCAGCCCTATCCCTTTAAGCAACAGCGGTATCCCTTTAAGCACCAGCAGTATCCCTTTAAGCATCAGCCCTATCCCTTTAAGCACCAGCGGTATCCCTTTAAGCACCAGCGGTATCCCTTTAAGCACCGGCGGTATCCCTTTAAGCACCGGCGGTATCCCTTTAAGCACTGCCGGTATCCCTTTAAGCACCGGCGGTATCCCTTTAAGCACCGGCGGTATCCGTTTAAGCACCAGCGGTATCTCTTTAAGCATCAGCCCTACCCCTTTAAGCATCAGCCCTAACCCTTTAAGCACCAGCGGTATCCCTTTAAGCACCAGCGGTATCCCTTTAAGCACCGGCGGTATCTCTTTAAGCACCGGCGGTATCCTTTTAAGCACCGGCGGTATCCCTTTAAGCACTGGCGGTATCCCTTTAAGCACCGGCGGTATCCCTTTAAGCACCGGCGGTATCCGTTTAAGCACCGGAGGTATCCCTTTAAGCACCAGCCCTATCCCTTTAAGCACCAGCCCTATCCCTTTAAGCACCAGCGGTATCCTTTAAGCACCAGCGGTATCCTTTAAGCACCAGCGGTATCCTTTAAGCACCGGCGGTATCCCTTTAAGCACCAGCCCTATCCCTTTAAGAAACAGCGGTATCCCTTTAAGCACCAGCGGTATCCTTTAAGCATCAGCCCTATCCCTTTAAGCACCAGCGGTATCCCTTTAAGCACCAGCAGTATCCTTTAAGCACCGGCGGTATCTCTTCAAGCACCGGCGGTATCCCTTTAAGCACCGGCGGTATCCCTTTAAGCACTGGCGGTATCCCTTTAAGCACCGGCGGTATCCCTTAAGCACCGCGGTATCCGTTTAAGCACCGGCGGTATCCCTTTAAGCACCAGCCCTATCCCTTTAAGCACCAGCGGTATCCCTTTAAGCACCAGCGGTATCCCTTTAAGCACCAGCGGTATCCCTTTAAGCACCAGCCCTATACCTTTAAGCACCAGCGGTATCACTTTAAGCACCAGCGGTATCCCTTTAAGCACCGGCGGTATCCCTTTAAGCACCAGCCCTATCCCTTTAAGCAACAGCGGTATCCCTTTAAGCACCAGCGGTATCCCTTTAAGCATCAGCCCTATCCCTTTAAGCACCAGCGGTATCCCTTTAAGCACCGGCGGTATCTCTTTAAGCACCGGCGGTATCCCTTTAAGCACCGGCGGTATCCCTTTAAGCACTGGCGGTATCCCTTTAAGCACCGGCGGTATCCCTTTAAGCACCGGCGGTGTCCGTTTAAGCACCAGCGGTATCTCTTTAAGCATCAGCCCTACCCCTTTAAGCATCAGCCCTAACCCTTTAAGCAACAGCGGTATCCCTTTAAGCACCGGCGGTATCCCTTTAAGCACCGGCGGTATCCGTTTAAGCACCAGCGGTATCTCTTTTAGCATCAGCCCTACCCCTTTAAGCATCAGCCCTAACCCTTTAAGCAACAGCGGTATCCCTTTAAGCACCAGCGGTATCCCTTTAAGCATCAGCCCTATCCCTTTAAGCACCAGCGGTATCCCTTTAAGCACCGGCGGTATCCCTTTAAGCCCCGGCGGTATCCCTTTAAGCACTGGCGGTATCCCTTTAAGCACCCGGTATCCCTTTAAGCACCGGCGGTATCCGTTTAAGCACCAGCGGTATCTCTTTAAGCATCAGCCCTACCCCTTTAAGCATCAGCCCTATCCCTTTAAGCACCAGCGGTATCTCTTTAAGCATCAGCCCTATCCCTTTATGCACCGGCGGTATCCCTTTAAGCACCAGCGGTATCCCTTTAAGCATCAGCCCTATCCCTTTAAGCACCGGCGGTATCCCTTTAAGCATCAGCCCTATCCCTTTAAGCACCGGCGGTATCCCTTTAAGCACCAGCGGTATCCCTTTAAGCATCAGCCCTATCCCTTTAAGCACCAGCGGTATCCCTTTAAGCACCAGCGGTATCCCTTTAAGCATCAGCCCTATCCCTTTAAGCACCAGTGGTATCCCTTTAAGCACCCGCGGGATCCCTTTAAGCACCAACGGTATCCCTTTAAGCATCAGCCCTATCCCTTTAAGCACCAGCGGTATCCCTTTAAGCACCAGCGGTATCCCTTTAAGCATCAGCCCTATCCCTTTAAGCACCAGCGGTATCCCTTTAAGCACCAGCGGTATCCCTTTAAGCACCAGCGGTATCCCTTTAAGCACCAGCGGTATCCCTTTAAGCACCAGCGGTATCCCTTTAAGCACCAGCAGCACCTCTGAAAGACAAGGGTAACTTCATGTCTATAGGCTTAAAATAGACCTTTTACCCCTTGGTGTTAAACCCTAGTATTGTGAATGTAGCTCACATTTGTTCTGGTGAAAAACAGAAAGATTAACTAATTAGTTCTTACAATGTTTGAGTCTGTGCACTATGCACACGGAAACCTCTGACTTGAGATTTGCACCTGGACAGGACCCTCTATAATACCTCAGATTTCAAGCGATTAAGACTTCATATCTAGGTCATTTTTCTCAGCTTGAAGTATATCTACCTCATTAGGCCCCATGAAGAGAACAGGTGCCATAAAACACACATATGAACCAGACCTGGGTTCAAATACTATTCTAAATCATTTCATCATTTCAAATATGTTGCCTGGTCTCTATTAAGCTTACCTGATGCAATGGGACCAATATAATAGTCCCAAAAGTACAGCCCCCCCCTTTTTTTAGGGTATTAAATAAGATATCAAACAGTATTTGTACCCAGGTCTGAAGCTCGTAGTCACCTGGCACTGATCACCATTGACTATACGTTGCTTGCTCGGCCCTTAATCCATACTATCTCATGACTCCTTTATCCTTCAAAAGAAAGTATTCCACTCGCCGCTTGACATTGGCCACTCTGGACAGACGGAGTTACTTACTTAGCCGGTAACTTTCTTAATGCTTAAATCTTAATCCCAGGCTTCTTTTTAATAACTGCGGCCAAACGTCCAAACGCCTTGGCTTATCCCCTCTCTGACAGGCCCTAGGAGGACCCTTGACCTTGTCTGATTGGCCAGAGCTTAGTGGGTTCAGAGAGCCGCGGAGGTTAGAGAGGTGTTGGTCGGTTTCGCACCGCTGGTCACAGTGGCAGAACGCCCTTATTAGCCTGTTATTAACCTGACCCCTGAGTCTAACTCTGAGCAGCCATGGAGGAAGTAGGTCAATGTCAAGATAAGACCCTTTCATATTAACCCTTCACTTCCTTTAGTGTAGCGCCATGGTGGTCGTGGTCATCAGAATATCACTCTATTTCTATGGTTGTAGCACCTTAGTTGAGGATTTGGTAGGTAGACTGAGAAAAGACTGTGTGATATTAACCATTGATCTCCCTCTAGCAGAGGAGTGCTAGTGTTAGCCTAGTAGCATAGTGGTTGCAAACATACGGTGGTGGATTTGGTTAGGTCCGTGTCAAGAAGTAAATACCCTTGATATTATTAACCCTGTTGTGTCCTTAGGGTTTTTGAAAGGTGCTCTAAATTCAATGTATTATTATGTGTTATTCATATCATTATTATCGCACTCTTGTAGCATGATGGTTGCAGCACCAGAGTCGAGGATTTGGTAGATCAATGCGGAGAAAAGACCCTTTGGATATGAACCCCTACATAACAGAACACTAAGGAAAGGAAGCAGAACCAATCCTCTGAGGGGTGACAGATAGCCTGTGAGAGGAGGCTAACTAAAGAAATAAACTCTCACTAGGCTTTATGGAGGACAAGAGCATGGAGCATCTGGTTCATTCATACAATGAGCCTGCATTGGGGCTGGTTTTGCCTGGCTGAGGGAGAAAGGAGCTGTGGGCGTTCTGCTATGTGACTGGGGAGAATGAAAACACTGGAGGGAGGAGATGGGGCCACTTCCTCAAACCCACATGTCAACATGGCACGCCGGGCCATAACCGAGACACAACAGGGCCAGGGACAAAACCACACTCCGCCAAGCCTGGATGTCAATGACGGTGGATTGAATTGAACTGATACCAACTAGTGGATTTTTCCAGGGGATTGATTAAATTGGATCGTTTCACTTGTTTCACTTGTTCATGTAAATCACACGCACACACACACACACACACACACACACACTAGAACCCGCCACCCTCCCACCCCAGCCATCCCCCAATGCTATAGTATAGTAGCCATGGAGTCCCAGTTTGACATAGGAGCCCCTAGCACTGAACGGTGTCTATCCTTGACCATGCTCATGTTTCTGACAGCTCCGGCTAAAAATACAGGAAGCATTCATCATGTTTGTCTTTGCCTGCTCCAAATTCCACCACGCTTGATGAGTGTGCATGTGGCCAATTGATAGACAAGATGAGCCAGTTAACTTCAAAATAAGATTTGAGTGTTTGATTAAGTGTATTTTCATTTAGCCTGAGTGGAAATATCAAAACACTTCTTGAGCATCTTTGCAATGTAAAAGGGAAGTGCAGTGACTGTTGACTTTCGTCCGTCACTTGTACCTATAACGTACAGTGCACATAAACAAAATGCTACATGGCACATTAGTCACACCTCAGTCCATCACGTAAAGTACGTATAATAATCACTTATCAAGGAAGAAACTTGATTTATCAAACCTGTACATTTCTGCTCACATCTCCTCAAACCCACAGAATCTGAAGGAGTGTTTCTGTACAGAAAGGAACGTGTTCCTAGGCAGGCTGCCCAGTTTACACAGAGCTGATATTGAGCTTAGTGAGCCTGTATTGTGTGTCAGATAGATAAGATTATCATATGAACATAGTCAGCAACAAAAAGACTATCGTTCTGGACTGGCAATCTGACAGCTTCTGGTTTCAGCTCTGACACTGTTACCCTCAAGACATATAATAATGCCATTTTGTCTTGAGTATTGCATAGAAATACCTTCGATTTCTAACATGGTGTAGTTTGTCTGGTGAAATACTGTAGATGATGAGACTATGTAAGTAAAATAATATTGAAAACGAAGGAGTCAATTGACATGTAAGAATTAGAAGCAGACTATTCTGCACTGGGGAAATTAATTAATATGAGCGCTAATGACCATATTTAATTGAATTGATCAGCTGCTGTTATTTCTCAATTGTCACTCAATTATCAGGGTGATAATAAGGTCTTGGAGTTCATTTGAGTTGAAATCCTCAGAATAACCTAAATCAACAGGCCGATAAAGTAGGACAGATGAGATTTAAGGACATCTAGCATTTACCACCTGACCTGGCGCCTGTTAAAAGAACAGAGTTGGATTTCCGACCGGGGGGGGGGGCGGATGGGAGTCAATTGGAAAAAAGAGCTGAGGAAAAGTCTTCCCTAAACATGTCTCCATTTCCCAGACCTGATAGAGATACGTTGTGACACCATGACATCGCTGTGACGCTATACATACATCATGTTATACATAGATGCACAGCCAGTGGAGGGGACCTCAAAGCCCTGGCTGTGTGATATCTGAGCCTTTGAAAACTCTATGACGACCATGACAAAGGCAATGTCGTCATCATCCATATATTATGTGTGTCGTCCAAGAGAGTTGGCTGGCAGGCAGGCCTCAAAAACAAATCAGCACCTGTTACAATGATGATACAAGCACACAAACATACCCTTTAAAATGACACAGTGATATCATTACAATCTGAGCTGTCTGTGTATAATCAATTACACTAATATCACATTCCATCCCCCAGGTGGACATGATCAGAGCGATAGACATGACCGTGAGATAGGGGGCTTCAGATCCGGCCAGTGTGACACTCCAGTCAGCCATTCTCTCTCTCTCGCTCTGTGTCTCAGAGAACTCCTGCCAGAACTTCAGGTTCCGGAAAAAAAAGCTGAGTGACAGCTGTGCCCTCCCACCCCATCTCTCTGTCCCTATGTTGGCTTTGTCCCTCCAGGATGAACAAGGGACAGCAGGCCACTGTCTGGGTGGCCCACAGCCCACTGCTCTGGCATGTCTCTCTGCCTCCCTCCCTGCCTGCCTGCTTTCATTTCTCAAACTCAGAGGAGGGGATCCTCTTCTTGCTCCTTTTGTGAATCCTGTCAGATACCGTGTCCAGACGTGGCATGGAATCCAACCACACCAGACACGGATCCAGTGGTGTGTTGTCAAGCACACTATACACTTTCTGCTTTCCATTAGAGAAGGTCACATCAATACCACTGATTCAGATAAACCTAAAGTGAAACTAAGTGGTAGCCTTCCAGTGTTTGTATAAAACTCCATTTCAAATGATATATAGACTGATTAGTGCTCAGCGCTTCTCCCTATTTAAATGAACTGAGGCGTCTTGCAGAAGAGGAGAGGGACGCCTTCCTTGGTATTTATGAGAGCAATAACGTGGATAGAGTATGTAAGGCTAAGTAATGGCCACATTCCCTCTGAACCAGGTGTCTCTGCTGGGACTTTCATAAAGTTACAGGAATAGACCAAAATGGAGGGGTTCTGATGTCTCTAACTGATTTACGAATTAATTTATTACAATCTTTACAACTAACATATCGACCACACTCCCAGCTCACATTTCTTTTGCGTTTCAAACTGACAATAATAATAGTTCTCACCATCAGATGAAACGTTTTATAGAAGACGGCATTATAAAACGCCCCTGTTTCAGGCTCTTAATAAATGTGTCCTAAGAGTGATTTATTAATGCTGGGCTAATCGTTTGAGTAAGCAGTAAGCACGGCCAGTATATCACAGCCACTGCTAAGTGTTGGCCCCTGGACATTTTTCATGTTCTTAGACCTGAGTGAGAAGACTGGATGTTTTCCAAGTATGGGGCTCCCTACGGTGCATCCATCTTTGGATAACTAACTCACACGGTAGCTAGCTAGCTTGCCTCCCTATGCTCCAACAACATGTAACTTTAGTGGCTAACAGGTCAAATTAATTTACCACTGTCATTTTAATGACCTGTCAGGAGGTTTGCCAAGATTCTCAAGATGGTCTCCTGTGAGCCTCGATGACTAAGGATATAACGGAGACATCAGTTAGGTTCATTCCGATTCCAAACATGTTTGATTGTACATCAGAGGAGGCTGGTGGTGGGAGCTATAAGAGGATGGACTCATTGTAATGGCTAAAGTGGCATAAATGGAACGAAGTCAAACGTGGTTTCCATATGTTTCATGTGTTGGATACCGTTCCATTATTCCATTCCAGCCAGTACAATGAGCCTGTCTGCCATTGCTAACTACCAGCACACTTACAGTGCCTTGCGAAAGTATTCGGCCCCCTTGAACTTTGCGACCTTTTGCTGCATTTCAGGCTTCAAACATAAAGATATAAAACTGTATTTTTTTGTGAAGAATCAACAACAAGTGGGACACAATCATGAAGTGGAATGACATTTATTGGATATTTCAAACTTTTTTAACAAATCAAAAACTGAAAAATTGGGCGTGCAAAATTATTCAGCACCTTTACTTTCAGTGCAGCAAACTCTCTCCAGAAGTTCAGTGAGGATCTCTGAATGATCCAATGTTGACCTAAATGACTAATGATGATAAATACAATCCACCTGTGTGTGATCAAGTCTCCGTATAAATGCACCTGCACTGTGATAGTCTCAGTGGTCCGTTAAAAGCGCAGAGAGCATCATGAAGAACAAGGAACACACCAGGCAGGTCCGAGATACTGTTGTGAAGAAGTTTAAAGCCGGATTTGGATACAAAAATATTTCCCAAACTTTAAACATCCCAAGGAGCACTGTGCAAGTGATAATATTGAAATGGAAGGAGTATCAGACCACTGCAAATCTACCAAGACCTGGCCGTCCCTCTAAACTTTCAGCTCATACAAGGAGAAGACTGATCAAAGATGCAGCCAAGAGGCCCATGATCACTCTGGATGAACTGCAGAGATCTACAGCTGAGGTGGGAGACTCTGTCCATAGGACAACAATCAGTCGTATATTGCACAAATCTGGCCTTTATGGAAGAGTGGCAAGAAGAAAGCCATTTCTTAAAGATATCCATAAAAAGTGTTGTTTAAAGTTTGCCACAAGCCACCTGGGAGACACACCAAACATGTGGAAGAAGGTGCTCTGGTCAGATGAAACCAAAATTGAACTTTTTGGCAACAATGCAAAACGTTATGTTTGGCGTAAAAGCAACACAGCTCATCACCCTGACCACACCATCCCCACTGTCAAACATGGTGGTGGCAGCATCATGGTTTGGGCCTGCTTTTCTTCAGCAGGGACAGGGAAGATGGTTAAAATTGATGGGAAGATGGATGGAGCCAAATACAGGACCATTCTGGAAGAAAACCTGATGGAGTCTGCAAAAGACCTGAGACTGGGACGGAGATTTGTCTTCCAACAAGACAATGATCCAAAACATAAAGCAAAATCTACAATGGAATGGTTCAAAAATAAACATATCCAGGTGTTAGAATGGCCAAGTCAAAGTCCAGACCTGAATCCAATCGAGAATCTGTGGAAAGAACTGAAAACTGCTGTTCACAAATGCTCTCCATCCAACCTCACTGAGCTAGAGCTGTTTTGCAAGGAGGAATGGGAAAAAATTTCAGTCTCTCGATGTGCAAAACTGATAGAGACATACCCCAAGCGACTTACAGCTGTAATCGCAGCAAAAGGTGGCGCTACAAAGTATTAACTTAAGGTGGCTGAATAATTTTGCACGCCCAATTTTTCAGTTTTTGATTTGTTAAAAAAGTTTGAAATATCCAATAAATGTCGTTCCACTTCATGATTGTGTCCCACTTGTTGTTGATTCTTCACAAATAAATACAGTTTTATATCTTTATGTTTGAAGCCTGAAATGTGGCAAAAGGTCGCAAAGTTCAAGGGGGCCGAATACTTTCGCAAGGCACTGTCGCTAACTAGGTCCCATTGTTGCAAAGAGTTATGGAATATTAGATACCGTTGTTTTAATCATCTTCAAACTTGACCATGGTCAGCAATCCATCCCTAAAGCAACCAGCAGCCCTACAGAAAACCCCCCCAGTGTCCTTTCTTTCCACCTTCTTCATCAGGTCATCAGGTCCTATTTACATTTCTACAGTATTCATAGCCATACATAGATATACTTAGGATGGTGGGTGGGACTCAAGAGGAGGGGGGGATATCATTGGTCAGAATGAGGTTTTGACAGCCAAGAGAATGATGCAAGGGTGAGCAACAGAAAGTGGCGCCCATGTAAGTATATCCCCGCTGAGTGACAGGAATGAGGACCATGATTATTACATTTCCTCATTCCTCTTTTTATTTATACTGGGTCACATTGCACTCTGCACTCTGCAACATGGCCCAGGAATAAACTTGCAGAAATTTACATTTTAGTAATTTAGCAATCAGTGATTTGCAATCAACTAAAGTAGGCAAAACAACCACATATATACAAAAATAATAATAATGTTTTATTGTCACATACACCGGATAGGTGCAGTGAAGGGAGGCTGGTGGCTGGTGAGGGGAGGACGGCTCATATTAATCGCTGGAATGGGATCAAACACATGGAAACCATTTGTTTGATGAGTTAGATACCATTCCATTTATTCCGTTACAGCCATTACTATGAGCCCGTCCTCCCCATTTAAAGTGCCCCAACTTCCTGTGGTTGCTTTACAGGGTCAGGGTAGTACGGTGCCCCTGGAGCAAATAAGGGTTAGGTACCTTGCACAAGGGCACATCGCTAGATTTTTCACCTTGTCAGCTCAGGAATTCAAACCAGCGACCTTAGGGTTACTAGCCCAACACTCTAACCGCTCGGCTACCTATGGCCCTTATTATTACAGTCCCTATAGCCAAAACCATCAACAACACCTGTGTGAATATAGATTTCACATGTGGTCCATTAATTTAGTCATTATATTGAGGTGTACGATCAGAATTTCTATACAATTTATTCAATTACAACAGCTTTCTCTTTTTTTAAGGTTGGCGCTACAGTACAGAAAGTGAATTCTCAAATGCCAGAGTGCTCAACTTAGTTTCCTCTGGGGCATTCCGAAGATCCCATGGTTGGGATTTTGGATTGGAGGAGCCAGGCATATTAATAGATCCTATTGGCCACTGCCGTGTACTGTAAAATAACACTGACTCCAGAACAGTGACCTGATCTGGGCCGGAAAGGCAGCGTGCCGCACATCACAAGTTGACAGAGAGACTGGGTAACCCCCAATGGTGCCACTGGCACTTATTGCATCATTTTGGAGAAAACTAACCTAACTGTCCATGGCAACTGCCAAAATGAATAATTTAATCATGTATATACACAAAACTGAGTGTACAAAACAATAAGAACATCTGCTTTTTCCATGACATAGATTGACCAGGTGAATCCAGGTGAAAGCTATGATCCATTATTGATGTCACTTGTTAAAGCCACTTCTAATCAGTGTAGATGAAGGGGAGGAGACCGGTTAAAGAAGGATTTTTAAGCCTTGAGACAATTGAGACATGGATTGTGTATGTGTGCCATACAGAGGGTGAATGGGCAAGACAAAATGTTTAAGTGCCTTTGAGTAGGGTACTGGTTTGAGTGGGTCAAGAACTGCAACGCTGCTGGGTTTTTCAAGCTCAACAGTTTCCCGTCTGTATCAAGAAATGGTCCACCACCGGGAGGACATCCAGCCAACTGTGGGAAGCATTAGAGTCAGCATGGGCCAGTATCCTTGTGGAACCCTGTTCTGAGGGCAAAAGGGGTGCAACTCAATAATAGAACGGTGTTCCTAATGTTTTGCACACTCAGTCTATATGCCATTTAGCAGACACTTATCCAAAGCTACTTACACTCATGCTTGCATACATTTAACGTGTGGGTGATCCCGGGAATCGAACCCATTATCCTGGCATTGCAAGAGCCATGCTCTACCAACTGAGCTCAATGAAACGACTAAGTGGTGTCAGGATTTTTAGTGAATCCTCACAGAATCTCACAGAGGAAAGGAAAGGTGCATCTGCTAAATGACTAAAATGTCAATATAAGTGAAGGAGAGGATAGATACTGACATTATAGCTTAAGTGGAAGACATACAGATGTGGGATCTTAATTTGATCCCCCTGTTGCAGGAGAACCTTTCTGCGATGCAGGACATTTAAAACATGTAGTGTATTTGAGGTTTGAAAAATGCTTCTGAAATTTGCCATTTACACTCTGAAGTACAAGTGTGCAAGTGACACGTCTTTAAACAGACAGCAAGAGAGTAGAATATAATTTAAAGTATAGAATATAAAGACAGTTTTAAAAGAAAGTATGGGGAGCAGCAGACAGCTTTGCCATATGGATGCAGACATGAATAACCTCTAGGGGCCAGACATCATAACACCAACACTCTCCCAACCCCAATAAATCTATCTGCCCCGTATCAGGAGGCAAGGAGAGGGAGAGGGAGAGGGAGAAGCCTCCGCCTCACAGTCACAGTATACATGTAGGTAGACCTTCAACTGGCACCAGGGGACAGTAAATCGTTGGCCGGCTGTTGACATGGCTGACAGGTTGGATCCGAACACACACTTAGGAAGTCATGGTGCCTGCTGTGTAAAATGGCCGCGACCCACTCAAGCCTCATTCACTGTCTCTCACTGCCTCGACAGCACACAAACCTACAGTACTGTTATATGCTGTGCACTAGCCCTTCTGGAAACAAATGTTTTAGCATGGGAACAACTATGGAACATCATACATGCTCTCTCTGTCGTTCTCTGTCTGTCTCTCTCTCTCTCTCTAAAAAAGCCTATTCCCCTCCTAGAATGTGCCATTCTACCCCTCTGGAACAGAGCAGGGGCTGTGATGCAGTCAAACGTTCCTATCTGAGTATTGGCTTTGATCTCTGGGGGTTGTGAGTGGGGTCTGTGGGGGACTATGAAAGGGGATACTGCCGGTCCTGGAAATCTCCCAGTCCCATACACCTGTCTACTAGGGTTCCCACTTCACTTCCAGGTATGTCTGTGTGTGTGGCAGGAGACGGGAGTCTTGAAGGCAGGAAGCACATTCCTTGTTCCCAGGAATGATCGAATAACACTGTTACCTCTGCCACTGGTCTAATATCAAAAGCTATCAGATTATAAAACCGAGAATGATTCATCTCAGGGAGGGTATTTTCAAAATACAACCAATTAGCATGACTATATATGTACATTTGTATCATTGCTATTGCTATGAAACCTAAAACGGCACAACCTCCTCTTGCATAACGTATTAACCTTGGCAGAGTTTGCCTGGAAGCTAATATTCACTATCTACTCACTAGCCTATCATTTTCTTAATGTGGGCTCTTAAAAAAATCTGATGTAGACTTCCCATATCTATCCAACTACCTGGATGAGTTTAAGACTCAGTTCAGTGTGTAAATTGTTATCGTATTTTTGTGCTGATTGCCTTGCATTGTTGTGCTGATTGGATCGTATTGTTGTGCTGATTGCATTGCATTGTTGTGCTGAATGTATTGCATTGTTGTGCTGAATGTATTGCATTGTTGTGCTGATTGTATTGCATTGTTGCGCTGATTGGATCGTATTGTTGTGCTGATTGTATTGCATTGTTGTGCTGATTGTATTGCATTGTTGTGCTGATTGTATTGCATTGTTGTGCTGATTGTAATGCATTGTTGTACTGATTGGATCATATTGTTGTGCTGATTGTATGGATGACAGAAGAGGAGTAACCCCAACTGACACACTGAACTTATTCATTATTGGGATAGAGCTCAGAGGCTAATAATAGTTGTGCCGTTAGACTAGTTTCCTTTGAAGAAGCTATATGGAAATTGAAAAATACATCTGGCCTTTTATGATAGAATGACACTGCCTTTCATCCAAGCACCTTGTCATAAACCTATTATCACACAGGGATAGCCAACAATAACAAAAACAGTGTTGAGGAAACATTCAAAGGTGGCCATTTTGAGCGAGGCAGAATTCCCTCCATTCCAGGTCAGGACTTTGCTGTGTCTTTCAGGAGGATTAGGTGAAGGGACGGAGGGCTGACACTAGATCAATAATCAGTTATCTGTGTAGTGATGGTAATAATACCCCGTCCCCCTAACCCTAACTGTTCTAACCTGTTCTAACAACTCCTCCTTGAGTCCATCACTCAACAAAGAGGACATCTCTACATATGCCTGGAGATGAGGGAGTAGGTCTATACTTCAGCTCACTTTATCCATCAGAGTACCTTATAATCGCCCCTCAGAACAGAACCAGTGGGCTGGTTGGGTCCTTATGGGCCTCAAGGGGTAAGGTATTCCCTCATCAAATAATACATTAAGGCTTGAATGAAGGGAACCTGTCTGAGTTTGTCACTTATGATTCAGTCAGTCTGCGTATTGTTTCTAAACAACCATTTCCAAAATGCATTTACATGTTTTAATTGCTACTCCTCAGGGCTGACTGATGATTTACACATTCCTCCATCCATCGGATCTCCCCGAAGGGTGAAAAGTTAAACAGGCACTCCGCAGGGCCTCCCTCTGGGGTCCTGACAGAAAAAGGACAGCATATGCTATCAGGACTTGGAATGTGGCCACTGTCCATTTCAAGAGACAAGACTTCCCGCAGTGTGGCAACTGCTGACCCCTTCCTTGAACAGTGCAGAGACACTGGGAAGTCATCACTAACCCCCCCACACCACATTTCAACTCTATATCTGACATGGTACAGATGTCTTCTTTTTTTAAGCCCATAACCATGTGTGTGAGGTGTATACTTTTGTTTCAAAGTAGATTTGTTTAAGACTACCAAGAATCACTCTGTATGACCCTAAAAGGTTAAAGACAGCCGCAACTTTAGCCCACTGCAGTAAAAGGTTAAAGACAGCTGCAACTATCAATGTATCTGCAGGACTATTTCCTCAATGGAAACATGTTCATCTGAATGATGAAAGGATTCAACTCAGTAATGACACTTCCGTATTCATTTTGGTGTGCAGCTAGAAAGTGTAAAAGGTGTGGTACCACATAGAGTAAAAGGCACATTTCACACAGTATCTGACTCAGCTGAACCCCCTCTCTCTTCTGGTCTCTCCCTCCAAAACACCCAGGACCAGAGCCACCGCCACCCTGCCTGGACCCAGTACAGCCTGCCTGGACCCAGTTGAGCCTGCCTGGCTCTCCTTGTCAGAACCCCCATCAACAGATGTGCCCACTTGCCCCAGGAAGGCCTGGGCTGTTGTAGTGTAGCCAGGGTGACACAGTTCAGCAAATCAAATAACATTTTATTAATCACATATGCTGAATACAACAGGTTTAGACCTTACAGTGAAATGCTTACTTACGAGCCCCTAACCAACAGTGCAGTTTCAAAAAATACAGAGATAAAAGTAATTAAAGAGCAGCAGTAAAAAATAACAATATATACAGGGGGTTGCTGGTACAGAGTCAATGTGGTTAGTCAACTGGTTAGTTGAGGTAGTATGTACATGTAGGTAGAGTTATTAAAGTGACGATGCATAGATGACAACAGAGAGTGGCAGTGGTGTGGAGAGGGGGGTGGGGGGCAATGTAAATAGTCTGGGTATCCATTTGACTAGATGTTCAGGAGTCTTATGGCTTAGGGATAAAAGCTGTTCAGAAGCCTCTTGGACCTAGACTTGGCGCTCCGGTACCGCTGTCGTGCGGTAGCAGAGAGAACAGTCCATGACTAGGGTGGCTGGTATATTTTTAGAGCCTTTCTCTGACACCACCTGGTATAGAGGTCCTGGATGGCAGGAAGCTTGGCCCCAGTGATGTACTGGGCCATTCGCACTACCCCCTGTAGTGCCTTGCGGTCGGAGACCGATCAGTTGCCATACCAGGCAGTGATGCAACCAGGATGCTCTCAATGGTGCAGCTGTAAAACCTTTTGAGGATCTGAGGACCCATACCAAATCTTTTCAGGCTCCTGAGGGGGAATAGGTTTTGTCGTGTCTGCTTCACGACTGTCTTGGTGTGCTTGGACAATGTTAGTTTGTTGGTGATGTGGACACCAAGGAACTTGAAGCTCTCAACCTGCTCCACAGCAGTCCCGTCAATGAGAATGGGGGCGTGCTCTGTGGGCCCCCAAAAGGCTAGGGCCGGCCAACACCCACTCCTGACCAACACCCAGGGGAAATACCCTGACCCCTCGCTCTTTCTCTTCTTACCCATAACGCATTATTTATGGCATGTTGTTTCAGTACAGCAATACAACTCTACAGGGAGACAATGCAGCCATTTTGACTATTTTCTATGTGAATTTTGCACACTTGTAAATAGTATTAATTTTAAGGTATTGTTGATGGTCACTTCTGCTGCAGACATTTATTCTATAGAATCTAGAACGTCCAGTGGTGTTTGTCACACACATTAAGAAAACACTAAACTTTTATGTGCATATTCGCTGACCAACAGAATGCTGTGTCAACTTGTTCCTACATGCCAGTAACAGACTCAGGCAATTGTTGCCTTTTCATGCCTTTATTTGATGTTACTCAGTGTGTGTGTGTGTGTGTGTGTGTGTGTGTGTGTGTGGTGTGTGTCCTATCAGCCCTGACTCAGTGCTCTGCACATGTTAACCGTAGTCAGACAGAAACAAAGTCACATTAGACAGATGGCAGAGAGGGATTGAGCCAACCCTGCACCTGGTTCAGATGTGCTGGCTGGAATCTCAAACAGAATAGTGGGACAGACTACACTACAAACACAGGGGATTGTGGAGCTAATTGAAGCCCTTGTGTCCCCTTCCTGTTGTAGCCAGACCCTCAATTACAGACAGCCCTGAGAAAGAAAGCCCTATTATCCATTAAGGCTATACGGTCTGAGAGCGACAGCCATTTATGGCCATCTGGAATTCAGCATGTTCTGCTTTAGCAGAGTAAGAGGACGTGTCCATCCAAAACAAATGGAAACTTTGGGAAGACACATGCATTAAAAAATATCAATAATTAAGAAAATAAGTCTCAGTATTTCAGCATGTGTGGATCGGGACAGTACAGGAAAATAATTCCTTGTTGTGCAATATCTTCAGAAGCTAGTTAACAACCTTTCTCCCACTCTGTTCTCACAGTAAATTCTCTGTCCTAACAGGATAGTTAATTACTGGGCATGATTGCTAACATGAAGATGAAAGGGTTAACTTAGGAGGGGTTAAACTTGGTGAAAACAACAAGAGGAATTGACCAAAAGGCCATGACACCTAAACCCTCCGTGGCCATCAAACATGGTGATGATGATGATGATGATGATATTGTGCTAGCTAGCTAGTCCACAATCCAGCATAAATATAGCCCAAACTTTTCTTACAGTGTGTCATGGAGGGATGCATTTCAAAACCTCAGAATGTGTTAAGCATTTACAGCTGATGTTAAAATAGCAACACATGCCCCCATTCCCACCTGCTATATTTTGTTCCTTTGCTTTGCATTCGCTATATATATCCGTGATGCAGATAAACTAGGTCCACAATGGTACCTTGGACGAAGTGAACCATAACAAAGCGCAAACGAATATCCAACAACTGATTAATTTCAAAACTCTACAGCCTGTGTGTGATACAACAAATGTGTAGAATATGTAGAATATACTTTGATACCAAAAACATATTTTATGGTATACATGCTTTACTCCAATAGTTGAAATCTACCGACAATACGATAGAAAAGCTACGTCATATAAACACTAACATCATAATCATGCATATTAATTACTGTATACTGAAAACACCAATAGGATTGTCACGATAGAAATGCAACCTGTGTGGATAGTTATGAAATCCAATATGACATCGGACCAAAAGTTAATTTCCAGGGGAATATAAATACACACAGCTACTGAAATCCAAAGCCTCCCAGGCAAAGGATCCCTAGAGAAGGTAAGGAATGGATCTGGCAGCAATGCGCAGAAGACCATATCGGATGGTGATGACAAGTCAAACAGAAAATAGAATCCAAAAAATAGAAGCACTTAAAACGATTCCATGAGAATTTTGGATTGTGATGCAAAACTTGCTAACTTCGCTATGAAACAGTTACGTGTGTCTGAGAAGCGACACGTTTCTGTTCCACTAACCTAGAGAAGCAATGAAGCAGGTCATGACCTTAACAGTCACCTTGATCCTTACAAAACTGCTGTTTCAAAATGTGTAGTTTCCTCTACACACAGGGTCAAAGGCTCATGCTATTCTCACTTATCTAGGATCGGCTTCCATAAAAACGGACATATGGTTTGATGAATACTTGGAATTACCTTGGAGGCATTGGAGGTGGCAAATTTGGTTTCATGCTATCACTTCAAACACTGAAGAAAACCCAAGACAAAAACCACAAAGGAAAACCCCCATTGTTCATGATACAATAAAGTTCAGAGTTTTTTTAATTGCCGGGCGTTCCATCCCTTTCACTCCTAACACACCCAGGGACACTGTTCGACCCATGTCCCCACTGACCTCGTCCATCCCTTCTTTAAACCTTCTTTAAACCTGCCACCCTCAGCAGTGGGGCGAGGAGAGAGAAGGGGCTCTGTGCTAGCTGTCAGTCATGGCGAACTGCGTTTAAGTCTTTGTGATGCAAACACTTTTGAGATTGACAGAGAGCAGGAAGATTCAATTTCAAAGAGACATTCAATCTTAAAAGAAGGCTGAAGCCGAAAAGAATGCCTACAGGCCATGTGATATAAGTCTGCAGTAACGGGAAACGACAACGTCAATGAGCATGAGGTTCAAATATTAAAAAAGAGGGTCTTACCTTTATCCTCAACTGTGAAGTAGAAGATATCACTTGTGGCGTTGCTACCATCAAGCAGCACGTAGCAAATCTTCATTTCGTCGATATCAGCTGATGACATGAAAGGGAGAATTGTAAATGTAAGGAGGAGAATCTCTACATTCTTTAGAACATCTGAGATGATTACTCCACTTTCTACTGAAGGTTACTTACAGCCCTCATGCATCACTTTAGATTATGTCAAAGACAAAGGCATTACAATACTGATTCTGGAGTGTGAATACTGGTCTTACTGATATTGTAAACATAATTTTCCCAAAGTGCAGAACTTCAATCAATTTAAAATAAAATGGAAAAAAGTACATTTGTGAATGTTCATTCACTTTTTCCTCAATTGTGTTTTTAATTTGTATATATGTAATATTAAATGCTAGTCTTACCTTGTGTGAAGGCCTTGATGCTGTCATTGCCCAGGGCGGTGTTCATGATGAAGCCGTGCTGTGGGGCCTCGGCCATGGAGTACTTGAGGACTTTGTGAGGACTGTCTCGATCCTCAGACTTCAGGGCCTTGCTGGTGATCAGGAAGCCAAGGTGGCCGCTATGCAGAACCCTTAGGGACGGGGCAGCCTTGTTGACCACAATCTGGGGGACCCCATTGTCAATAGTGCTGATGTGAATGGTCATCATCTGAGGCTTACGTGTCTCGTACACAGTATCAGGGAATACGTAGAAGTCGTTGTGTGTGCCATCGGTGACGGTGAACGAGAAGCTATCCTCGTTGGACTCGGTGCCATCGTGCTTGTAGGTGATGAGGTTCTCGTTCAGGTCCTGCTTGGTGAAGGTGTTGATTGGCTGGGTGCCGTTGAACAGCAACTGGCCATGAACCGGCACCTGGGTGACCACAAAGCGCAGCAGGTTGTCTGGGGTGTCACGGTCCTCCACCGTCAACTCGAATGGGGTGATGAGCTTGTTTTCGCCCTCTCCTAACACCAGCTTGTGGACGCTCAGGACAGGTTTCTTGTTGTCCACGTCCGTGATGGACACTCTGAAGGTGCGGAAGACCGGGTTGTAGCCGTCCGTCACCTCGAACTCAAAGCTATCCATCTTCATCTCATCGTCTGAGGTGTGGATGTAGTAGATCTTGTTGCCGGCCAGCTGCAGCTGAGTGAAGGTGGAGATGGGCACACCTGGGAGGTCAGTGCATTCAAGATGGCCTCTGCTAGGGGCACGTGTGATGCTAAAGCTGAGGAACTCATCCGGGCTGTTGATGTCAGTGGTGCTGAGCAGGTCAGTGGTGAGAGTCACTTTGCCCCCTTCTTTTAGGGTCACGCCTTTGTTGATGACATCGGGGAAAACCATGTCGATGCTCCCGATATTGATGTAGAAGTATCGGTCAATAAGGGGGTTAATGCCGTCGGTAACGTCGAATTTAAGCAGGTCACGTACACCCTCCTGGCCCGTATGCACATACTGGATCAGGTTTTTGTCGACTTCGTCTTGAGTGAAGTTCATGTCGAGGGTGATGTTACCCACAACGTGTCCGAACTTGGTGATACGCTGGAGATAGCCTTGGCTTGGGCCGTAGCGCACAACGTAGATGAGCTCTTTGTCTTCCGAGTCCAGATCAGTAGCCTTCATGACCCTGTTGTTAATTATTTTGGTTTCTCCGATCTCAACCTCCAGTCCGTCATTGATGGCCATTCTCGGTGTCTCGTCATCGACAGGAATCACCATGATGAGAATCTTCTTCTCCACTGTGTGTTTCCCGTCTGTGAGCCTAACTTCGAAGCTGTCTTCTTTGGTCTCTGAGTCGTCGTGTTCATAGATGATGTTGGAGGCTTCATTGATCTGTTCCAAGGAGAACCTGACAACAGGGACTGTGCCCGTTGTAAGCTGCTGAACTATCTTGCCATGCTTGGGGTTCTTTATGATCTCAAACTCCAGTTTGTCCCCTGGAATGTCTGCATCGGCCGCATTCAGGATGGGTGTGTCAATGACCAGACTCATGCCCTCCATCACAACAAACTCACGGATGAAGATCTCTGGTTTCTCATCATTGGCAGGGATGATGACGATGGGGAAAAAGTGGCGATCAGAGAAGTTGATGCCGTCGGAGCAACGGAAGGTGAACCTGTCTTCCACAGGCTCCACACCTTTGTGGATGCTCTGGACATAGTAGATATGACCGAGGAAGACATCTTTGAAGCTGAAGGCGGTGATGGCGGTGCCTGCTCTGGACTTCTCAGAACCTGGAGCTGGGGAGATATTCTCCACGTACCCGGATGTTGATTGGACAATAACGGTGCACAGGATGTCATTGTTGTCTGTGTCCATATCCTCAGTCATAACATGATCCAGAGTAATGACGTTCTTCTCCCCTTCTATCACCACAAACTGCTCCCCGACGCTGACAATGGGTGGGATGCTGTCGACAGGCAGGATGGTGACGAGCACCCGGACTCCTTGGACCTTGTTGCCCCCGACGACCCATTCATCGGACATGTCGGAGATGGTGAGGTTGAAGGAGTCATGCTCTTTGAAGGAGCCGATCTCACCACTAGTGTGGGCATACATCACCACGCCGTTGATGATGTCCTGTTGGGTGAACCTCTCGGCGCGGGCACCGCTCACCAGGATCTCACCGAGCCTGGGGGGCTCCTCAACGATGAAGGTCAACATGAGGTCGTCAGTGTCTTCATCACGGCCCTGGATGACGTTGCTGGTGATTTCAGTTGCTCCGTTCTCCAGGACATCGATGGATGCCCCTAGAAGGCCAGCAGGGAGCATGATGGTGGGGGTCTTGTCATCAACTGGGTTAATGGAGATCTTGATGATGATAGGTACCTCATGGAAGCCGTCGCTGACGTCACACTTGATAACGTCACTGAGGCTTTCCTCCCCGCCATGGATGTAGGCAATATGGCCATTTTCGATGTCCTCCAGGACAAATGTCTCACTGTTCGACATATCAATCCCTAAATACTGCAACTGCCCATAGCGAGGAATCTGGGTCACAGTGAATAGAATATTTTCATATTCTGTGTCCTGGTCGGTGGCATCGAGCTCCTTCTTAGTGATGATGTACGTGCTTCTCTCCTGGCAAGTGAAACCAGTGTTGGTGATAAAGGGAGGTTTGTTGTCAACGGGCTGTAAGAAAATAGTGAATAGTCCATCTACTGTATTCCCAGCAGTATCCTCCACAATGAATGTGAACTGAAGGACTTTTGGAGTGATGCCCAGTTCCTGGTCTGGGGGCTTGTAGGCCACTTTGTGATGGTTGACCTGCGCCTGTGTGAACTCACTGATCACAGAGTCGGGACTGTCCGTCAGAACAATGTCACCCAGGGCGGCCGGGTTGTTCTCGTCTGTGTCAGTGGGGGACTTGGTGACGGTATATTTCAGATCCCTGTCATCCGAGTCCAAATCTGTGTAACGCAAAAACGTCTTCTTGAAGTGAGTCAGCTCATACTCTTGCACTGTCATGTGAAGCGTGGTCCCTGGGTAGAGCTCTGGTGGGAGGTCATCCACCGGGTGGATTTTAATGGTGAAGGTATGCTCACCGGACTGGTTTGGTGGGTTATTGTCATCTTGGACGCGGAACACAAACTGATCCATCACAGTGGTGGTGCTGTGAGGCCCAATGTGGCGGTAGAAGAGCTTCCCATCTAGAATGTCCTGCTGGAAACATTCGGTTACCACCTGTTCAAACATCTCATCTGTCTCACTGAACTTCCAGAGAGAGGGGTTAGAGGGAAGCTCCACTTGTCTGAGGATAAGCTCCCCTACAGTGGAGTATGGGGCCTCAAGGGTAAATTTAATGGTAGAATCCTCTGAGTCTATGTCTGTGGCGCTCAGAATGAAGGGGGAAATCTGCATGATTTCATTCTTGAAAAGCACCAGGCCGGTGTTTGCATTGATAATAGGGGGTTCATCGTCAGTGGGGGCTATAGTGATAGGGAACAAAAACTCGACCTCATTGCTGCCATCAGTCATTCTAAAAATGATGTTGTCGCTGTAGGTGTCGCTGCCGTCGTGCTGGTAAACCACGATGCCGGCATCTAAATCGGCCGGTGTGAAGAATTTCCTGCGCGCGCCAAGCACCGTCAGCTCGCCGTGCTTCAAGCCGTCCACCACTGTGATTTTCACATTGTCCAGGTTATCTTCATCACTGATCTCTAAGTTGTGAGAGCTGGAGAGAGTTCTGGACTGGCCCTCAAACAAAAGCTGCCCTGTGTTCTTGGTTGCCACGGGAGCAAGAGTATTCATAGGCTTCACCACAATCATAAAGGCAAACGTATCAGAGACGGCGCCCTCTGTATCTACAATTTCAAACTCGAGCTGGAAAATCCTCTCTACTTCTGAATCCTCGGATGGAGGCTTATAGGCTATCTTCAAATCCTTAATGTCTCTCTGGTAGAACGAGGTGATGGGGAGGTTCTGATCATCTGTACTGATGATGTAGCCTTGCTGATGGTCCAGGGGGGAAGTAATGTTAAAGATTAAGTCGTCTGGATCAGATTCAACATCCTCGGCAGCCAACATATCACTGGTGATAGCTGTCATCACAAACTGATCAATCTCCATCATCATCATAGCAACAAAACTAGGCTTAGGAGGGGTGTTCTCTGTACCCTCTCTGATTCTAACCATGATCTGGAAATGCTCCTGCATAATGGTGTTTCCCTCATTATCCTGCAGCTCTACCAACATGGGGATATAGTCTCTGTTAGGAGAGTTGGTGGTGGATGTGTGCTTGTAGCGAATGCCTTGCTTAAGAAACTCATCACAGTCCATCATCTGGCCATTAGTGGAATTATTTAAAAGGGTGCCATACCTGGGGAGACCGCCGGCGCCGACCAGCGTGGCGACCTTGCACTGAGTGACACCATCCTCAAAGGAAAAGTCCAGGCCCTTTTTGTCTATGGGGTTGCTGTTGCTGTTGAGCTTGTCCACAGCCAGGGGCATGTTCCTGGTGAGGACCTCCAGCTGCTGGAAGACCACCTCCACCTCCAGCATGAAGGGGATGACCACCGTGTCCGTCTGGGAGTCGTAGCGTAGCTGCAGCTTCACTCTGTCTTTACTGGGGCTCCGGGAACCAAAATGAGTGTATTTCACCTCATCACCGCCAAACGCACAGGGGAACTTCTTAGGGCTAAGCATTCCGGGTTTTTGGGCCAGTGGGTCGTTCTCCAGGACCGTGATGGAGCAGCGGTCTCCGGGCTGCACCTCAGTCACCAGGTCATTGACAGCGTCCAGGTACACAGACTTCCCGAAGGGAACACGGAGGCCATTGTTGGCCACAATGATGCTGTCAGCATGATGTCCTTGTCGTTGACGGTAAAGGAAAGCCGAATCGAATTGGTGGGGCTCCGCGTCCACAGAGGAAAAGCAAAAGACAAGAGTGAAAAGCCAAAGAGGCATCTCAACAAACGTGCCTGCCCTTTACAAAGTCCTGTCCTTTGCAGACAACCAGCCATGTCCACTGCCAGTTGCCCTGCAACTTTGTATAACTCAGCAGAAATAAATGTCCTTCAAATCAAATCTCTCCTGAGAAGCAAAAAGCTGAGAAATAGTAAACTCCACTCTGGCAGCTGAAAAGGTGAAGCTTGGGTCTCTTGTTCTCTCTCTCTGCTCCCTCTTTCTCTCTCTCTCTGTCCACACACACTCACACAGGAAAAGTGTAGTTGATCTTATGGTGCAGGTAATACTGAAGCAGGAGACAGTGACAGCGCCCCCAGACTCCTCCCTCTGACAACACGGAGAGAATGTCTCCTGCCCCCAACAGCTAATTTAAGAAAGCACATTGGACAGCCCCTCCAGTACCCTTGCCTATCCCCCCCCCCTTGCCTATCCCCTCCCTCCCCACTCTCTTCCCCCTGCCTATCCCCTCCCTCCCGCTCTCTTCCCCCTGCCTATCCCCTCCCAGCCTTCCCTCCTCCTCTATACCCCCCAGCTTTCCCTGTCTTAGCCCCGCATCCTCCTCTGCCCCCCAACAAACTACCTAAACAACTCCCCCTCTCCAAAAGAAACCTAAATCATCAGTTGAAGACCTCCAAAAATGCTGTGTCCAGGTTTTCAAGACAACACATGCAGAATTGGCTTTAATGTGGGTTGGGACCCAAAGTGGGCCCTGGGCATGTATGTGAGAGAAGGGTTATGAAAATAATCACACACTATTTCTTCTTAATTTGGGTTGATGGAGGACGATTTTGGTCACAGGAGGAACATCAATTTCTCATTTGTGTCTCGAGCTGAAAAAGTTTAAGAACCCCTGGCCTAAACACATTGATAATATACCTTAAATAAAGACACAGTTTGATTAATGCATATTTATTTTGAATGAGTCTCAGATTAAGGAGGATGTGAGGATTTTGTGGAGTATTACCTTAAATATTTCAGATTCAAACACCAGTGCTGATTTAGAGGTTCACTTACATTGTGTATTAAGCATGATCAAACATTGAACAGGAGCGTTTGAAGTGAAAGGCAATGACACTGTGGAACACTGACGATAGTGCCCTCTATTGGGTCACCTGGTGCAGGTTACACGAACTACAGTTATTGAACTACATTCCAACCAAAATAGAAAACCCCCCAAAAAATCCCATTTAGTCCGTTAACATGATCAGTTAAATATGTGATGTTTTAAAATATCACATACATAAAGTTTTCCTCCGGGTATTTTCATGGTCAGATATTATGAGGTATTGGTAGGCAGGTAACCTGCCCCATTAGTTCCGGAGACACTTTGAAGTCAACTCGGTGCTCTGATAGGCTATATCATCAGCGATCGCCATGGTAATTTCACATTGTGCTTCACATGAACAGTGGGGTCTTTCAGAAGGGCCAGGTACAATGCTAATGAACCATGACATCTCTCTTATCATACGGTGGCCTGACAGACAGGCTACCAGAGAATCCCCAAAGCCAAGGTCAGTAACGTAATGTCCTCTTCCTCCCCTCCACTCTATTCCTGTGTTCAGGGGCCCTGGTGTATCATCATACCACAACCCCTCACACCTTGGGGTTAACAAGCTTCTATTCTATTTTTCGCTGCATGGATGATATTTGATAAGGTTTAGAATATCATCATACAAAGCATTCATGTTTAATGCAGCAGAAAACACTCAACAACATATGCACAAGGAAAACCTAGACACAAAGAAAACCTTGAGGTGTTGTTCCCAAGACATCCTATACAGCGCATTCAGAAAGACTTTCCACATTACATTGTTTTATCCCTCTTCAATTTACACACAACACCCCATAATGACAAAGCAAAAACAGGGTTTTAGATTGCTTTTGCAAATGTATATATAAAGAAATGTAAATATCACATTTACATAAGTATTCAGACCCTTTATTCAGTACATGTTGAAGCACCTTTGGCAGCGATTACAGCCTCGAGTCTTCTTGGGTATGATGCTACAAATCAAATCAATCAAATTAAATGTCACATGCGCCGAATACAACAGGTATGACCTTACAGTAAGCCCCTAACCAACAATGCAGTTTAAAAAAAATACAGATAAGAATAAGAAATAAAAGTAACAAGTAATTATAGAGCAGCAGTAAAATAACAATAGTGGGAATTTGATTTGATTATTTTACCTTTATTTAACTAGGCAAGTCAGTTAAGAACAAATTCTTATTTTCAATGATGGCCTAGGAACAGTGGGTTAACTGCCTGCTCAGGGGCAGAACGACAGATTTTACCTTGTCAGCTTGGGGGTGGGGCATAGGTGGGGCATAGGCACACCTGTATTTGCGGAGTTTTTCCATTCTACTCTGCAGATCCTCTCAAGCTCTGTCAAGTTGGACGGGGAGCGTCGCTGCACAGTTATTTTCAGGTCTCTCCAGAGATGTTTGATTGGGTTCAAGTTCGGGCCCTGGCTGGGCCACTCAGGGACAATCAGAGACTTGTCCCAAAGTCACTCCTGCGTTGTCTTGTCTGTGTGCTTAGGGTCGTTTTCCTGTTGGAAGGTGAACCTTCGCCCCATTCTGAGTTCCTGAGCGCTCTGGAGCAGGTTTTATTTTATTTTATCAAGGACCTCTGTACTTTGCTCCATTCATCTTTCCCTCAATCTTGACTAGTCTCCCAGTAGCTCCCGCTGATAAATATCCCTACAGCATGATGCTGCCACCACCATGCTTCACCGTAGGGATGGAGACAGATTTCCTCCAGATTTGACACTTGGCATTCAGGCCAAAGAGTTCAATCTCGGTTTCATCAGACCAGATTAGGTCCAAGAGGGCTGTCATGTGCCTTTTACTGAGGATGTCCTGGCCACACTATCATAAAGGCCTGATTGGTATAGTGCTGCAGAGATGGTTGTCCTTCTGGAAGGTTCTCCCATCTCCACAGAGGAACTCTGGAGCTCTGTAAGAGCGACCATCGGGTTCTTGGACACCTGCCTGACCAAGGCCATCTCCCCGATTGCTCAGTTTGGCCGGGTGGCCAGCTCTAGGAAGAGTATCGGTTCCAAACTTCTTCCGTATAAGAATGATGGCCACTGTGTTCTTGGGGACCTTCAAAGCTGCAGACATGTTTTGGTACCCTTCTCCAAGATATGTGCCTCGACACAATCCTGTCTCGGAGCTCTACGGACAATTCCTTCTACCTCATTGCTTGGTTTTTGCAATTTAATTTACCACAGGTGGACTCTAATCAAGTTGTAGGAACATCTCGAGGATGATCAATGGAAACAGGATGCACCTGAGCTCAATGTCGAGTCTCATAGGGTCTGAATTGTTTTATTTTTTAATACATTTGGAAAATTTTCGAAATACCTGTTTTCGCGTCATCATTATGGGGTATTGTGTGTAGATTGATGAGGAAAAACATTTATTTAATCCATTTTAGAATAAGTTTGTAATGTAACAAAATATTGAATAAAGGAAGGAGTCTGCAAAAGTTTCTGAATGCACTGAATGTAGTCCTCCATATGACCCCTGTGTAATATAAAATTAACTAAGGGAGAGGATTTTATTGGTAACATGAGCCATGTTTTAACATTATCCTTCATCCCTGGGAAATTGACATGGACAACAATAGAGATTGGAGGATCAGTTTACAAAATGGATGTTCAGCCTCTTAGTCCACTCAAACAGTACACATTGACCTAACTCAACATCAACACTCGCTTGAACAAAATACATTTTCAACTGCAAATGTTAACAGCAGAACAAAATGGCACCAGGTATACAGGCCTACAGGGCAAATATTGAATGCCTCAATAAGTTAAACAATGTGACATGTGTGACCTGGTCATGTAGCGGTTTATGATCTGTTCACGGGGTTGGTGCCCTTTAGGGTCAGGTCTCTGGGACACCCCGGCACCAAACTCCTCTCGGTCACACACTGAGAACCACCCAGCACCTGGCATCAGCTGGCCTAGCAGGACAGGTGGGGTGACAGTGACCCTGGGACACTGGCCTCATACCCTAATAAACCCCTTCCTTTAATGACACTAGACTAGAAACAGCTTATATTACAATCAGACAGATACAGTAAGCAAAAAGCCATTTCAATCAATCAGTCAATCAATCTATAAATTACAATAACCAGTCATCGACCCCAAAGTCCAAGCAGAAGCAGAACCAAAGTGTCCAGGATAAACTCCCAAGTATGAAGAACCCTAGAGAGGAACCAGGCTTTCCATATGTGAATGAGTAAATATCATATTTATGATTCTTGTCATAATTGTTTATAGCTAGGATATATTACTGATGATTGGAAGTGACCTGCAGAATTCGATAGACCATGTCTCTACTGTAGTTGAAAAAGCACTGGATGACCTTTCCTATAAATGATTAGTAGAAAGTCCAAATATATCCTTTGCGGTGGGCTGTCACTGGCATCAGATTTAAAGCCATGCAATGATGGAAACCCCCCTCCGAGGCCCGTTCTCCCTGGATATGGAGAGATGGAGAGGAGTTGACGCGACACATGATCTAGGCATCTATGCCAGCAGCCAAGTCTTCAGCATTCACACGTCAATGTCTTAGATTTTTTTATGATTATTATATTTTTCATCTAAACCATGATTGGACGACAGTAAGCATGAGGGTTCGCTGGGTTCTCATGACGGTGGGTCACGATGACACAGCATGACACAGAGAGGCGTGTTGCGGTCAGATTGGGAATCCAGGGAGAATGTGAGAATGCATCCTCGGTATGGCGCGGCGCAAGGTCACGTTAAGATAAATATACTTAGTGACCTTTTATAGAGTGACATACGTGTATGATAGCTATTAAGCTATAATCATGATGACGTTGGTCCACAGTTTCAACTTTAAAAAAACGCAAGTCTTCTATACTTCTTTCTCTATTATCATGATTACCAAGTATAGTCAAGGAGAATAAGGAATTATTATTGCAGAAACCCAAACTTACTGTTCTAGAAATGTAAGTGTAGCAATAATTTCTCATTCATTCAATCTACCACAGCTGGTACAAATGAAATACAGTTTCAAGTGATTAATATGGCTCTTCTGTCACTGAATCACTTTCTGGTGAAATGGGCTCAATCTATAAATCTCTTTAATACGGATAGGATGCACTAGTCATAAATCTTTTGTACATTTTTTGAAATGTATTTTTTACCTCTATTTAACTAGGCAAGTCAGTTAAGAACAAATTCTTATTTACAATGACGGCCTACCCTGGCCAAACCCTCCCCTAACCCAGAAGACGCTGGGCCAAATGTTCGCCGCCCTATGGGACTCCCGATCATGGCCGGTTGTGATACAGCCGGGGATCAAACCCGGGTCTTAGAACTCTGCGCCACTCGGTCCTCCCCGGGATGAGATTTTTATATGGGGGCCCATTGAACAACGCATGGGTGGGTGAACTCTGGGTGTGCTGCTGAACTTATACCTTAAATAACGCAGATAAAAATAAAAGGCTGTACTGTTTCTGGAGATGCTGCGTTTTGGACAACACTGCATGGTACTTAGCAACCTCCTCCGTGACAAACGCCCCTTAATGTGTGCCGAATACCCAGCATGGCATGCATTCTGCATCTGGGTCCTTTCATTACATCTCCTAAATAAGTCCTGCATTACCTCCGCTCGTCTGGACAGTTATAGGAATGGAACGGTGGGTGTGTCCGAATGGTGTAACTATAGAAACAAACAAACCAAGCTTTTTATATAACTGTATAACCCCAATGGTTATTTACTTTATTTCTACGGTTTAAGAAACTATTTCTGTTTCGCTCCAAGCAGGATAGTGTTTCCTCTCTAGATGTCATCCAACCCAGGCAGTACTGTAGTTCATTATGGACCATTAAATTGTTCCAGGGGTTAAATGCTAAGTAGAAAATGCTAGCAGTGACTGCCAAAAGAGTTGCACTGAGTGTATGTGCTGCCTGTGGATGCTGCTAATAAGGGTCATTAGCCTAGGATTAGCCTAGCATTAGCACAAGCCTAGCATTAGCCTAGTGTTAGCATTAGTCATAGTTGTTGAGTCACAGTACAGTAACATTATATAACACATGGCATAGTGCTGACTGACTCATTAGCTTGACTGTACTGTATCAATGGCCTAGTTGTGTGAGGTTTACCTTCTCTGTTCCCTTGGAACCATGCTCTTAATGATGGCCTTTGGTAAACAGAGAGAGGTTGGGCAGGGGCCAGGCATTCAACTCCTGCTGCTGCCAGGTCTCACTTCACCATCCTGGGGACAGGCACACGATGACAGACCCTTAATGACCCATGATGGATGGAGAACAAAGCCGAAGTGTATTCTCAAATCCCCCTCTAGAAGAGATTGGGAATTCCTACTGTCTATGTCATGCTTGACTTTTGCAGCAGTTGTTCGTTCCACTAAGGTGAAGTCAAATTGAGGTCCAGGCAGAAGCTTACATGACTCATGCTTTCCGGTAATGTATATTCTCCTCATGTTCCAAATTTTCCCATTACAACCATCGAGAGTTTAGGACTTTAAGGTTCTATCTGCATTTTTGTCAAAATTGAATTATTGCCATAGCCTTGTTCTGTTCAATGTTCTCTGCCTATATAGTACTCTAAATACCCCAATTCATGTTGTTAAGTTCCAAAGAATACAAGATACAAATCACTGACACCATTCAAGCCAATGAGGGTTCGGTACTTTAAATCCAATTATCTCAGAATCATCTTTTTGCAGATATAAACTTAAAGGGGATATTTTTTTACTTTAAACTCGGACAAAACAGAGATGCTAGTTCTAGGTCCCAATAAACACAGAGATCTTCTGTTGGATCTGACAATTAATCTTGACGGTTGTACAGTCGTCTCAAATAAAACTGTGAAGGACCTCGGCGTTACTCTTGAACCCTGATCTCATCAAGAATATTTCAAGGACAGCTTTTTTAATCTTCGCAACACTGACAAAAATCAGAAACTTTCTGTCCAAAGATTATGCAGAAATATGTATCCATGTTTTTATCCCTTCTCGATTAGACTACTGCAATGCTCTACTTTCTAGCTACCCGGATAAAGCACTAAATAAACATCAGTTAGTGCTAAACACGGCTGCTAGAATCTTGACTAGAACCAAAACATTTGAACATATTACTCCACTGCTAGCCTCTCTACTCTGGCTTCCAGTCAAGGCTAGGTGTAACGGCGTTCTTCGTTTGTTGCAAGAGAGTCGGACAGAAATGCAGCGTGTTGGTTACTCATGTTGTTTAATGAAACAAATGACGAATAAATGAAAATACTGAGACAAAATACAAAACAACAAAACGTGAAACCTAAGTACAGCCTATCTGGTGAAACTACACAGAGACAGGAACAATCACCCACGAAATACAAAGCGAAACCCAGGCTACCTAAATACGGTTCCCAATCAGAGACAACGAGAATCACGTGACTCTGATTGAGAACCGCCTCAGGCAGCCAAACCTATGCAACACCCCTACTCAGCCGCAATCCCAATAACTAAAAAAAAACACTACGAAATACAACAACATAAACCCATGTCATACACTGGCCTGACCAACTAATTAACGAAAACACAAAATACTAAGACCAAGGCGTGACAGAACCCCCCCCCCCCCCCCCCTAAGGTGCGGACTCCCGGACGCACCTCAAAACCATAGGGAGGGTCCGGGTGGGCGTATGTCCATGGTGGCGGTTCCGGCTCGGGACGTGGACCCCACTCCATAAATGTCATAGTTCCTCCCCTTTGCGTCCTGGGATGATCCACCCTCGCCGCCGACCATGGCCTAATAATCCTCACCCAGAACCCCACTGAACTGAGGGGCAGCTCGGGACTGAGGGGCAGCTCGGGACTGAGGGGCAGCTCGGGACTGAGAGAAAGCCCAGCACTGAGAGGAAGCCCAGTACTGAGAGAAAGCCCAGTACTGAGATGAAGCCCAGCCAGGCAGTTGAATCCGGCAGATCCTGGCTGACTGGCGGATCTGGAAGAGTCTGGTTGACTAGCGGATCTGGAAGAGTCTGGTGGACTAGCAGATCTGGAAGAGTCTGGTTGACTAGCAGATCTGGAAGAGTCTGGTTGACTGGCAGATCTGGAAGAGTCTGGCTGACTGGCAGATCTGGAAGAGTCTGGCAGACTGGCAGATCTGGCTGACTGGCGGATCCTGGCAGACTGACGGCTCTGGCTGCTTCATGCTGACTGACGGCTCTGGCTGCTCCATGCTGACTGACGGCTCTGGCTGCTCCATGCTGACTGACGGCTCTGGCTGCTCCATGCAGACTGACAGCTCTGGCTGCTCCATGCAGACTGGCAGCTTTGGCAGCTCCTTGCTGACTGGCAGCTCCATGCAGACTGGCAGCTCTAGCTGCTCCATGCAGACTGGCAGCTCTGGCTGCTCCATGCAGACTGGCAGCTCCTTGCAGACTGGCTGCTCCATGCAGACTGGCAGCTCCTTGCACACTGGCAGCTCCTTGCAGACTGGCAGCTCCTTGCAGACTGGCAGCTCCTTGCAGACTGGCATCTCTAGCTGCTCCATGCAGACTGGCAGCTCTGGCTGATCCATGCAGACTGGCAGCTCTGGCTGCTCCATGCAGACTGGCAGCTCTGGCTGCTCCATGCAGACTGGCAGCTCTGGCTGCTCCATGCAGACTGGCAGCTCAGGCTGCTCCAAACAGGCAGGAGGCTCCGACAGCGCTGGAGAGAAGAAAGGCTCTGATAGAGCTGAACAGGCGGGAGACTCCGACAGCGCAGGAGAGAAGAAAGGCTCCGACAGCGCAGGAGAGGCGAGGCGCACTGTAGGCCAGATGCGTGGTGCTGGCACTGGTGGTATTGGGCCGAAGACACGCACAGGAAGCCTGGTGCGGGGAGCTGCTACCGGAGGGCTGGGGTGTGGAGGTGGTACTGGATAGACCGGACCGTGCAGGCGCACTGGAGCTCTTGAGCACCGAGCCTGCCCAACCTTACCCGGTTGAATACTCTCGGTCGAACTGGGGACACCGTGCGCAACACTGCATAACACGGTGCCTGCCCGGTCTCTCTAGCCCCCCGTAGGCACAGGGAGTTTGCGCAGGTCTCCTACCTGGTGTAGCCATACTCCCTGAAAGCCCCCCCCCAAGAAATTTTTGGGGCTGATTCCCGGGCTTCCATCCACGTCGCCGTGCTGCCTCCTCATACCAGCGCCTCTCCGGTTTATCCGCCTCTAGTTCCTCCTTGGGGCGGCGATATTCACCAGGCTGAGCCCAGGGTCCTTTTCTGTCCAGTTCTTCCTCCAATGTCCAATTCTCCAAGTGGTGTAGCCTCTCCCACTGAAGCTGCTTCTGTTGCCTCTCCTGTGGCTCCTGCCTGTTAACACGCTGCTCGGTCCGTGGGTGGTGGGTGATTCTGTAACGGCGTTCTTCGTTTGTTGCAAGAGAGTCGGACCGAAATGCAGCGTGTTGGTTACTCATGTTGTTTAATGAAACAAATGACGAATACATGAAAATACTGAGACAAAATACAAAACAACAAAACGGAACGTGAAACCTAAGTACAGCCTATCTGGTGAAACTACACAGAAACAGGAACAATCACCCATGAAATACAAAGTGAAACCCAGGCTACCTAAATACGGTTCCCAATCAGAGACAATGAGAATCACCTCACCTGCCTATCCATGTGAAAGATGTAGACTAGGTCTCAACCTTTAAGTCTTTATTGAAGACTCATCTCTTCAGTAGGTCCTATGATTGAATGTAGTCTGGCCCAGGAGTTTGAAGGTGAACGGAAAGGCACTGGAGCGACTACTGCCCCTTGCTGTCTCTGCCTGGCCGGTTCCCCTCTCTCACTGGCTTACTGGTGCTCTTCCATGCTGTCCCTAGGAGGGGTGGGTCACTTGAGTGAGTTGAGTCACTGACGTGATCTTCCTGTCCGGGTTGGCGCCCCCCTTGGGTTCGTGCCGTGGGCGACATCTTCGCGGGCTGTACTCGGCCTTGTCTCAGGGTAGTAAGTTGGTGGTTGAAGATATCTCTCTATTGGTATGGGGATGTGCTTTGGCAAAGTGGGTAGTGTTATATCCTGCCTAGTTGGCCCTTTCCAGGGTATCGTCGGACGGGGCCACAGTGTCTCCCGATCCCTCCTGTGTCAGCCTCCAGTATTTATGCTGCAATACTTTGTGTCGGGGGGCTCGGGTCAGTCTGTTATATCTCCTGTCTTATCCGGTGTCCTGTGTGAATTTAAGTATGCTCCCTCTATGTCTCTTCTTCTATCTTTCTCCTTCTCTCTCTCTTTCTCTCTGAGGACCTAAGCCCAAGGACCATGCATCAAGAATACCTGGCCTGATGACTCCTTGCTGTCCCCAGTCCACCTGGTCATGCTGCTGCTCCTGTTTCAACTGTTCTGCCTGCGGCTATGGAACCCTGACCTGTTCACCAGACGTGCTACTTTGTCCCAGACCTGCTGTTTTGGACTCTCTCTCTCTACCGAACCTACTGCCTCTAACTCTGAATGATCGGCTATGAAAGCTAAGTGACATTTACTCCTGAGGTGCTGACCTGTTGCACCCTCTACAACCATTGTGATTATTATTATCTGACTCTGCTGGTCATCTATGAACATTTGAACATCTTGGCCGTGTACTGTTATAATTTCCAACCGGCATAGCCAGAAAAGGACTGGCCACCCCTTAGAGCCTGGTTCCTCTCTAGGTTTCTTCCTAGGTTCCGACCTTTCTAGGGACCTTTTCCTAGTCACTGTGCTTCTACATCTGCATTGCTTGCTGTTCGGGGTTTTAGGCTGGGTTTCTGTACAGCACTTTGTGACATTGGCTGATGTAAAAAGGGCTTTATAAATACATTTGCTTGATTGATAATCCCAAGTGCTCACATAATTTTGTCTTTATTTTCCATGAATTTGATTTACAGAAGTCCCTAACAAATGACGAGTCATGCATATACATTGCCAAACATCTATCATGTACACTGAGTACACCAAACATTAGGAACACCTCCCTAATATTGAGTTGGGATATTAGGAGTAACCTGGCAAAAGAATGTAAAGAAAAATCATTTAATTATATAGTCTACATTCATGTGGAAAAATAGGTGCTATCTGGAACCTAAAAGGGTTCTCCAGCTGTCCCCATAGGATAACCCTTTTTGGTTCCAGGTAGAACCCTTTTAGGTTCCAGATAGACCCTTTCCACAGAGGGTTCTACATGACAACCAAAAGGTTTCTACCTTGATCCAAAAAGGCTTCTCCTATGGGGACAGCCGGAGAACTCTTTTAGGTTCCAGATAGCACCTTTCAACAGAGGGTTCTACATGACAACCAAAAGGTTTCTACCTGGATCCAAAAAGGCTTCTCCTATGGGGACAGCTGGAGAACCCTTTTAGGGAACCCTTTCCACAGAGGGTTCTACAGACAACCAAAAGGTTTCTACCTGGATCCAAAACGGGACATAAACATTTGTTTAACTTTACCATTATATATGTCCAAAAGGTTTCTACCTGATCCAAACCACTTACTTCTCCTATGGGGACAGCTGGAGAACCCTTTTAGGTTCCAGATAGCACCTTTCCACAGAGGGTTTAAAAACATTCTTTGCATTCTCAACAAGTCCATAAATTTTTCTAGCCTTGGATCTCATAACCTCTACATCATGGTTTCCTATGGGGACAGCCGGAGAACAGTTTTGTAACCCTTTTCTTCTAAGAGTGAAGGCTACCATATAAGCACATAAACATTTGTTTAACTTTACCATTATATATGTCTGTAAATTCCTAACCATGTCCATGACACCACTTACTTCTGCATACTGCTGTGTGCTGTAGCACCACCACTTCGTCGTGTAGGTTGTCTGGTCATATCTGTCACACTGTGTTCACGCCGTGTTTAAAAACATTCTTTGCATTCTCAACAAGTCCATAAATTTTTATAGCACTTGAACATCTCATAACCTCTACATCATGGTGTTGATGAATGGGTTGTTACAGCTGCACGGGACAGTTGTGGACATGCATCCCTGTAGGCCAATGTCAGTAGTGAAGGGGAGTAACGTTACTTGTAGAGGACATACTGTTATTTTACTAGGGTGCACAGTGCTCACTTTTGCGACATCAAAGCTGCTGTGCTAACAGACGACAAATTATAGTGTCAATGCATTCTGGCTGTTCGTGACAGATGCTGCCTTTACACAGGCAGCCCAATACTGATTTGTGTTTCACTGATTGGTCTTTTGACCAATCAGATTAGTTCTGAAAAAGATCTGATGTGAAAAGATCTAAGGTGATTTGTAAATGACCAATTAACAGAAAATGATCCGAATTTGTCTGCCTGTGTAAACGCAGCCCTAATCACCCACAGTTTTGCACTCAAGTGAGCAAGCTTAGTCAGGACTGTTAATAAGTGCTGAGGTGGAGGATCGGACAGTGAGGAGACAGAAAGGATGTTCTGATGCTCACCACTCAGAGGCTTTTATTTACAATATTAAACAGGTGCAGGTGCAGGACAAAAATATACATTGTACAGAAAATAACAAACAGGACGTTGACAAAGACTTGAAAAAAATAAAATATCAAAGATATTCTCAGTAAAAACTATTCAGGCAACAACTATTTGCCCATAACAAAACTCAGGTATGCCTCTACTCTAGCCAACCTGCTACCTGCCCAGCCTGCACTCTCCCAGGCAAAGGCAAATTGAGCACCTAAGTATTCTTTAAAGAGTCTTTCTCAAACCAATCATTTGTTTGTGTCATTGTCTAGAAGTCACAGACAATAAGGCAAATGGCAAATACTCAGCATCTTCATACTTCACACTACTTTCAGTCACCTCATACTTGGATCTTGTCATAGAAAATCCTACTTCAGTGAATCTATGGGCCCTGGCACTTCTAGTGGAAAACCTGGAACTGTAGGCTACATGAGGGTCAAACCCTGCATCTTGGGGGATGAGAGAAGGGGACAGTACAGTTGCAGTGGAGTGGAATGTTTTCTTAGTTGTGGATGGAGTGTCCTATATAGCAGAGCTGGGTCTGCAGCTGCTGTCCAGGCAAAAGCCATGCACCACGCTGTCTGCCACAGTTACAGTATATTACGTAGGAATGTTACATTGCACTGTACTGTGTCGTTGAAGGACCAGACTAGCCCACTTGTCCATGCTGTCCCCATTCTGTCAGGTATAAAGTTACTGTAATGGCTTACACTCGTGGGAATTGGCCTATATGGATCGGGCGACATGAAAATGTTTCTTACAGAAGAAATATGGAAAGCGTATGCATAACCACAGTAGCAATTCAAAATGAACAGTTTGGAGATTGAGAAAATAATTAGACTAAAGGACAAAACAGTCAATCTGACACAAGACTGAATCCAAACACTACAGTGTTGATTTTATGTGCATTTGACATTTACTGTACTTTCCCCCGCATTTGTTGATAACGAAATCTGAAATACTCTGGACACATTCAGTAACATGATAAGAATATTCATGGGACATTTGGGGTAGGTACAACATAAGACAAAAAAAAGACCCCAAAAAAGTGTTTGAGTGAGAGGACGAACTGGTTTCTTTCCCCAGGTGGCCACAAACCTCTCCAAAGTAATGTCGGTGCACTTTTATGACTCAGAGTCTTTACCTATAAGGTGCTTTTTTTCAGCTCTCCTAGCTGCTGTTGAGGAACTAGAGCAAGCAGACTTGTTGAACACTGCCCTGTATTTGTCATTTTTGTTTGTGTTAAAGTATTTGGCAACAAGAATTTTAAAACAAATGAAAATCATCATAATTTCAATGGTCTTGTTATCATTGCAATAGTAGCATATTATATCCTTCTTGTTAAAAACATGAGTAGTGTTCAAAACAGTAAATAAGTTTTCAGCAAGGTTTCCCCAAAAATCTATCACAGATTAACATTCGTTGAACACATTCGTAAGATTTTCACCTTTTTCGCAGAAAACGCAGATATCATCAATAGATGTAGAAACGAGCTCATTCTGTTCAGAACAACCCAGGGTTTGACGCCATGTCATCTTGTAACTGTACATCAAGCTTAGTGATCATAAACGTTGACACTGTATATGACATGAGTTTTATGATATGGAAATGTGAAGTGTACATTTGGACTAACTGGTGTTTGGCTTGTATGACATCAAACCGGTATATTTATTATAATCCTAATCACCTCGTCTTTCAAAATACATGGAGTCCTCTTTATTTACAGCATTTCTCTCACTCAGACAACACAATTTTGTTGTTGTTGTGGTGTTCAAATTCAGAACCGCTGTCAGTCAAAACCAATACTGAACTGTGAAGTGGAGACCTTGAACTCTGACTCCATGTATAGCATGTTACTGTACAGCCATCGCGTCCAATTTAAACGCTTATCAGTGTCCAAATATGCTATTTTGAACCCGTGTACAGTCCTTCAAATTAGTGGATTTGGCTATTTCAGACACCCATTGATGATAGGTGTATAAAATCGAGCACACAGTCATGCAATATTCATAAACAAACACTGGCAGTAGAATGGCCTTATTGAATAGCTCAATGACTTTCAATGTGACACCATCATAGGATGCCACCTTTCCAGTCAGTTCGTCAAATTTCAGCCCTGTTAGAGATGCCCCTGTCAACTGTAAGTGCTGTTATTGTGAAGTGGAAACTTCTAGGAGCAACAACGGCTCCACCGCGAAGTGGTAGGCCACACAAGCTCACAGAACGGGACTGCTTCATGAAATGGATTTCCATAGGAGAGCATCCGCACACAACCCTAAGATCACCACGTGCAATGCCAAACGTTGGCTGGGAGTGGTGTAAAGCTCGCTGCCATTGGACTCAGGAGCAGTGGAAACGCTTTCTCTGGAGTGATGAATCACGCTTCACCATCTGGCAGTCCGACGGATGAATCTGGGTTTGGCGGATGCCAGGAGAATGCTACCTGCCCCAATGCATAGTGCCAACTGTAAAGTTTGGTGGAGGAGGAATAATGGTAATGGGGCTGTTTTTCATGTTTTGGGCTAGGACCCTTAGTTCCAGTGAAGGGAAATCTAACGCTACAGCATACAATGACATTCTAGACCATTTTGTGCTTCCAACTTTGTGGCAACAGTTTGGGGAAATCCCTTTCCTGTTTCAGCATGACAATGCCCCCTTTCGTAAACAGAGATCCATACAGAAATGGTTTGTCGAGATCGGTGTGAAAGAACTTAACTGGCCTGCACAGCCCTGACCTCAATCCCATCAACCACCTTTGGAACGCCGACTGTGAGCCAGGCCTTATTGCCAAACATCAATGCCCGACCGCACTAATGCTCTTGTGGCTGAAAGGAAGCAAGTCCCCGCAGCAATGTTCCAACATCTAGTGGAAATCCTTCCTAGAATAGTGGAGGCTGTTATAGCAGCAAAAGGGGTGACGAACTCCATATTAATGCCCATGATTTTGGAATGAGATGTTCGAACGAGCAGGAGTCCACACACTCTTGGTCATGTAGTGTATGTTTAGAAGGTCCAATATACCAGATCCTGAACAGGGAGAAGTTCTAGTGGCCACCTTCTTGCCCTGATCACCTCTGATAAGCCCCCCTCCACATCCTCAGAATAACACCCAGAATGAGGGTCCACCATAACCCCTTTCTCTTTGCTTTCACCCTTTGAGGCAAGCATCCGAATCATCCGTTCCGCCTGTAAAAATAAACAGCGTATAAATAGGGGATACCAAGAAGGATCCGAATACATTTGGATCCAGTTCAGTTCAGGGAGAGGATGGGAGGAGGAGGGTAGTATTCTGCCTCCTTTAGCTGGTTGGCGCGAGGCCCCAATGACTGTGGTCAGGTTTGAAGGGTATGAGCCTGCATTCCAGTGCCTCTCCTGCCGTCACAAACTCACCACAAGGCCCAACGCGGCATTTCAGCTCTTAATGGTGGATTAAGATGTAAAAACCACCCGATTGGTCCGCTGGCTGTAGGGACTGGTGTTATCACCTGGCGTTGTTACTAGGCAGAACAGGACAGAAGCCCTGGAGACAAGCTTCATATAGCACCTGGAACAGGCCCAAAAACTAGGCACTAGATGGGTGGTACTTTAACTACATTACATAAGACTTTAAAAAGTATGTATGATCACGATAGTCATAAGTAAGCATTAATGCACAAGACTGTGCATTGTCAGGGAAGAACTACACCTCCAGCGGTGTGAGAAGGCACACGGGCCGAAGGAGTTCACCCTGGAGGAGTTCACCCTGAAGGAGTTCACCCTGGAGGAGTTCACCCTGGAGGAGTTGTAGCTACAATGTTCTGGTCCATCCATGTTCCACGGCTATATTCATGGAGTTCACCCTGGAGGAGTTCACCCTGGAGGAGTTGTAGCTACAATGTCCTGGTCCATCCATGTTCCACGGCTATATTCAAGGTCTAATTAGCGGTGTGAGAAGGCACACGGGCCGAAGGAGTTCACCCTGGAGTAGTTGTAGCTACAATGTCCTGGTCCATCCATGTTCCAAGGCTATATTCAAGGTCTAATTAGCGGTGTGAGAAGGCACACGGGCTGAAGGAGTTCGCCCTGGAGGAGTTGTAGCTACAATGTCCTGGTCCATCCATGTTTCAAGGCTATATTCATGGTCTAATAAGCGGTGTGAGAAGGCACACGGGCCGAAGGAGTTCGCCCTGGAGGAGTTGTAGCTACAATGTCCTGGTCCATCTATGTTCCAAGGCTATATTCATGGTCTAATTAGCGGTGTGAGAAGGCACACGGGCCGAAGGAGTTCACCCTGGAGTAGTTGTAGCTACAATGTCCTGGTCCATCCATGTTCCACGGCTATATTCAAGGTCTAATTAGCGGTGTGAGAAGGCACACGGGCCGAAGGAGTTCGCCCTGGAGGAGTTGTAGCTAAAATGTCCTGGTCCATCCATGTTCCAAGGCTATATTCAAGTTCATGATGAGCTAGCTATTGAACGCCAGTCCAGCTAAAAGAGCCCTGCTAGAGACTTGAGGGAGTGCTGCACTGCAGTCCCAGGAATGTGTGGCAGAGTGTCAGGAAATTCCTGTCTTTTAACGCTGTCACTTTGAAGCGAACGCATTTGCACCTGTAACCCGTGTTTACACTTACCAAAACCTGACCGGCTGGACCGGAGGTGGGATGCTGGACAGTTGGCCGGTTAGCAAGATGAATGACATGTTTGAGACTATGGGAACCTTGTTACAATGACAGCTATTTTAAAAAGGTTTCTTGAAATGTTTTTTTTCCTCCTTGAATAATCTGGAGAGAAGGAAGTGTTGTCTCCACGCTTTTAGAAAAACCACAACTCGATGCTGCAGATGTTTTTGATAGATTTATTAAAAATGTTCAAACAAGAGAAACAGGTGTTCTAGACAGAGCATTATTTATTAAAACGTCTTCTAGACAACTTAGCTTTTTACATTTTATTTGTGTCAAGATTTCAGACTTAAAAAATATTGTGACACACTACATTGGGATGTTTGTGAATGAGTGTGTAGAAAGAGGATAAACTATCCTTTAAAGGAAATAGTTTGCAGTTGTTGCCCATGTCCCACCTCTCCCAGCTGTTTCTCCCTGAAGATATACTTCCTATTACACCTCTCCCAGCTGTTTCTTTCTGTCATAGTGAAGCTATATCACAGTATCACTTTAAATTTCCCCTGGATCATGAACCAACACTGCTATCTTCTTAGCTAAATTGTTTATAGACAGAGAAAACATAAACTTAATCAACTAGCCTATATAACATGAATTGAAATAAATACTTTGTTTTCAGGCGTTTCCGATGAATTGACCTTGTACTTTACGGTTTGTCTTCAGTCTAAAGAACAAAGAAAACAACGTGGAATTCAGCATGAAGTCATTGGGTCACATACGATTCAAATGATTCATTTTGTTGTGCAGAACAGTTATTCAACTGTAAAGCACTTAGCTTCAACCTTTGCTAATCCTGCTTTGTAATCGATGGAGCGTCACGATGTGGAGATCAAACTGAGCCACCTTTCAGGGCTTTTTAACTTTCTCCTCAGTTTTCTCCATCTATATTTCTACCTGGCTGGATTTTCCTGGAAAGTTGTGTCCTTAGTCATCCTGTGACACCACTATCCTGGCTCTCGTCATCTGTAACCCCCTGCCATACCTTCTGCTTTGACCATGTTTACGTGGCCTCTGACCTTTGACACCTGTGCTGAAACATCTGTGGGGGAAAAAAACAACAACTATTGAATTGATTTATGATGACCCTTTTATGGATTCTTCGAACCGGTGTATGCCCCCTAGGTGTGAAGACCGTGGAGTTGAGGTGGTTCAACTCCTTAAAAAGCCATTGATGACTTCGACTAGATTAACTTTTAGATTGACAAAAAGCTGCGTGTACAGATTTCATACATAAAACTCCTACATACCCAAATAAGAATTGAAGGCAGCTAACAGATGCTTATTGGATATCTATGGAGTGGAGTACATCACCAAATCAATGGAAACCGACCATGCTGTAGGAGTGTCTCATCCTCACAGCTCTTATATCCTGCCGTTGCACTTTCAAATGTGATCCCCCGGTAATCTCAAATGCATGCAATAAAAAGGAGACCAGGTAACAGAGAACAGCTTTATGTGATTACTAAGAGGCTGATTGCATATTGCAGAGCTTATGTGATTACTAAGGGTCTGATTGCATATTGCAGGACAGGTGAGCTCTCGCACAGCTCTGTAAAGTGGCTGGGCTTAACTGAGCTAAAGTTGAGCCATATAGGAACAGATAGCGATCTGTGTGGAGAGAACCCCCAGTTAAGCAGTTACTATAGTGAAGGAGAAACCTAGTCACTGAAAGGCTTGACATTCCACTGGGGATTTAGTGACTCTGGGGGAAATGCTACTAAGGCTAACCTGAGTCCAGCGAGAGACTACCACCTCCTCAATCTGGTCTCTGAACAAGAGCTCAAATGCTGGGTTACAAAAGTAGTGATTACAATTGATTAGATTGCTCACATTGTAGTAAGGCCTAGGAGTCAAGTGTTTGAACCGTAGCGGAGGTAAGTTTCCACCTATCATTTTGTTAACGGATAGTAATAGACCAAAATCTCAGCCGGTTTTCAGTCTCATTATCTACAACCTGCATAAACCTGTTTACTACCTTCACCTTTACCCCCCTTTAAAAACAGGTGGAAACTAAGTGAAATCCAAAATCCTTTCTGTCCTAAACTGACTATATACCTGTTTTATTATTGCTTTATGACATCACAGAGGGAAAGTTTCAAACATGACAATTTATCACCGCTCTTTCCATCTCCTCTTGGCTTTTACAGCGTGCAGTAAAGCAGATCTGGCCTTTTGGAAACGTCCACTCGTCATCACAATGGTCTCCTCTAAACTACCTGTTCCATGCAGTCAATATTCCTACACTGCATGGTAGAATACAATAGAACTGTAATTGTCCATTTTGTCAGGAGACAATTCCATAAAGATGTTGGAAACACTTTGAATGAAAGAGCAATGCATGTGTCTAAGCTAATCACCTACCTATTAGTATGGGCATGTAAAAACAGCAAAATAACCGATGAGAGAAAATAACTAGGCAGGAAAACCTGTTTGCTCTGACAGATTAACAACTGAAAGGTTAAGTGCTGAAAAGTTAGCTAATCGTAATATCTTTTAGGTCAAAGCAATGCAGCGATTCACTACATATTTAGTATGCAGTTGTTAATATCAATGGGAAAGCTTGCTGAGGAAGAACACGACCGCAAGTTCATTTAAAGGTACAGTGTTTCTTCTAATTGGTTTATGTGCAATATAAACATAGTGCATTACATTAACAACAACAAAAGCCAAATTCATCATAGTCATGAATATGCACAGCCCTGCGTCAACTTGCATTACTATTACTCAACTAGTAACATTTCACTATCAAACATCTCCATTTGAAAACCATAAACACACATCAAAATGTAGCAATAGTGGCAGAAGTGTAACATACCTAAAGCGTTAATTTAAAGTAAACGGTTCTTACACCTGGAGAGTGGGGAGAAAAGTCCCAACTGAGATGACAAACACTGAAAGACAAAGGCATATAAAGCCGTGGTGTGACTCGTCAGTTTGGGCCTAAGGAAGGAATGTTGGAGGTTGGAGCTGATGCTTGAGGCGATACCAGCAGGTGAATGTCCATCTTTCACCAAGTCTCTGATCACAGTAGGCCCAGAGGCCTGGAGAGTAGGTTCGACCCAGGAGGAGTGGACAGGAATGCTAAAACAACCAATTTTGTTGGATGGGGACACCGGCTGAAAGTACAACAAGCAGAGGATGGTGACAGGTCTATCCCTTACATACTATTGAAGTCACAGACAGTATTGCATTATGGGGATGGACATTAAGCTGTTATGGCTGCTGCCCCTTCCAAACAGTGTGCCTCCAGGACAGAATCTGACCACATGGGGACTGTCAATGAGATCAGAACGATGACTGGTTTTGTACTATGACGTCAGTCCATCCAGAGATAGTAAGATAGTTTGAAATACCATGCTCTCTCTTGACTGATGTAGAGATTTGGTTATGGCTCATGAGAATAGTAATACCTTATCAGGAACTAAGACTAAATCCATCCACAGTACTTATTGCTTTGTACATAGAAAGGTGACAGTATTTGTGAATGAGTGTGGAGAAGGCATCACCAGGGCCCAGTTATCTATCTAGATTTCACCTATCGGATAGGATTAAATGCATAGAAATAGAATGACTAGAACATAGTAATTATTGACTTGAATTGGGACACCCGTTCTATTAATTTAAATGGTATCCGATTGCCAAAATCCGGCAAGATAACTTTTGAAAAACTGAGCCTAGGGACTCTAGAGGAGCTGAAAGGATCGGCCACTTCCCTAATCCGGCATTTGGCAGGCGGACTCAATTCCCAGGAGATTATCTGGATAATCCTGCCCCAGGGGAATTCTGTTCAGTAAACAGAGCCTGACATTAGTTCTGCAGACTACTAGAGACGTTCGACTAACTGCACCTCCCAACTCCCCACAAATGATTTTCTGAACTCTTAGTAGGTACTCAAACCACTGACTGTTTGTAAAACAACTGGACGTGACAGATGGTGTTGGTCAGAGGAACTGTAAGGGTTTTGTTCAATGGCTGGATTATTGTCCTTCATTGTTAGTCTAGGATACCAGATTAACTTCAGAGTATAGATACTTATAGTATAGATCTTAATTTGATCACCCTGTTGGAGGAGAACTTTCCTGCAATGCATGACATTTAAAACTCGTGGACTATTTGAGGTTCAAAAAGGTTTAGTAATTCTACTATGAAATTTCAGACTTGATATTCCCTTACAAAATATGTATTTACCCCTGCAAAAATGTAGATGAATTATGATCCACATTTCCTGTTGCAAACTGTCTCAAATTAAGATCCTACATCTGCAATAGACTGCCCTTTGGCCTGGTCTCCTTTGTAAAGCTCAATGGAACATCCGGATGCAATAATAGAATAGAGTAATAGCCTCTATCTCTAAGAATAGTGTCTGGGCAAAGTGGGCATCACATCATAGCATGCTACCAGATCACACACAATGTCAAGGGCTGCTGCTAGCCGCAATGAAGATAGGTGCTATTCGGAAAACCTTGTGTCGAACAACGGGCCCCTATTTAGAGAGCTGGGTGATCCCTGATAAGCTAAGCTACCAAGGTGTAAATACCATTTCCATATAGCATAGCAAACTTATTGCCTTTCTATCGTCTGCTTTCCTTTGTTGACAGACCGGTATTATTATTATTATTATAAAGCGAAGTCAATAATGGTGTGTGTCTTACAGCACTTGGCAACCAGCTGTCTGCTAGCAGGGCGGGAATACAAGAGAGAGAAGGGAAAATGTGACAGCAACGGTGGAACTCTTGGGAAGAGTCTAAAATAAACTCAAAAAAGGTCAGAGGTCACCGTCCTCTGACATCCATCAAAGATGGGTAAGGTAGAGGGTATGGTGAACAGTGAAATTGTAAAAGTGAACTCTTAAGAATTATCTTCCTTTACCTGGCTTGTGTGTGTGTGTGTGTGTGTGTGTGTGTGTGTGTGTGTGTGTGTGTGTGTGTGTGTGTGTGTGTGTGTGTGTGTGTGTGTGTGTGTGTGTGTGTGTGTGTGTGTGTGTGTGTGTGTGTGTGTGGCATCTCTTTATTTTATAGGTGCAATATGCAGAGATTTTCTGGTTGCTAAAATTCGAATAGTTAGCCTAATTTTAGTTTATGTGACCAAACAAGCAATGTATAGTGTAGAGAATCATTATACCATCTAAACCGCTGTGAAATATCTTGTGAAAATACAAAAAAATATGTTGTTTGAAGCTGGTGTATGAAACAGAAAGTAAAATTCGCAACAACGAAAGGTAAGAACGGGAGTATAGAAATAATGCACCTAGAACATATCTACCACTTCTTAGAGTTGAGAATGACACATTTCTATGTGAATTTTGTCGTGTCCCCCAAACAGTTACATATTGCAGCTTTAAGTGTGTGCAGGTCTAGATGTTCCTTGAGGACAATTCCCTCTAGCTCAACCTCTGCATGGACATGTCTCAGTGACCACTAAAGAATGTGGGTGTGTCTCCTAGGACACAGGGAGTACATCACTCTCCTCCTTGTGGTCAGCGTATACCCTTTAATTAGGTTCTGCAGACCTCTGACCTTTTCATTTAGCTTCCACCCCATAGGGTCACTGAAGGTCAAGGAACCCAAGCAGGAAGTTGGATCGACCCCACCTAGCGGTTTGTGATATGGAGACAAGTTCAGGAAGTGAACACGTGAGATGTGTGTGGTATTATACAAACTAGATCTGACTGATCTCTGGACCAGATAGCAGTGGTAAACGCACTGCCGATATGACTAATGGGTTGGGGCATGGTTTCAGGTCACATAAAGGAGAGACACTTCCTTTCATAAAGAGAGGCACAGTATAGTGTGTAAAAATATCACGGACCAAGGCTAGCAATAGATACTCAAATCAATGTCTCAATTATAATCCCTTGTATTCTACAGAAAGCTAATGAACAAGGCTAATCAGCTTACTACGCAACAAGAGTTTGATAGCAATGGAAGGCTATATTTTAGGTGACTATATGAGTATGATTAAACAGCTAAACTATCATTCAAACAGAGTGAGAGAGAGAGAAAGAGAGAAAGAGAGAAAGAGACAGTGGTTGGAGGAGGTTAGAGTTCCTTATTGGTTATAGATAGCTCTCAAGCATCTGTTTGACTTGACCCCATTTGTCAAGGTTTCAGCTTCTTCTACAAAGGCAAGCCATGACCACATAATGGGGCTTGCTTTCAAAACAACCTGCCTCTAAATTGTTTGGAAAGCCATGTCCTCTAGCACAGGCTACACATGAAGGTTGACATGGTGTTAACATTGGTGGAGATCCATAATAGTCAATGAGCCTAACGGTATCTAAACTAGCTAAGGGTTTATCTGAATTTTGTCTTTGATTGACTTGTATACTTAGGGTTGTTACAGCAAACAACTGCCACTAAATCAACTGGCTGAACTAGCAAATGTCTTTCACTCAGTTATTGGATTTTTCACAAGATGAATTTGACACCCAGGATGCTCTGACCTCTGCCACAGAAAGGGATAGTGTTTCAATTGCGAGCAGCTAGCTAGCTACATTAGCTACATTCCACCCACACCAGCAGCTGTGTACGGTACAACAAAAGAAACAAGAAAAGGGCGAAGGGCTACGACCAGGTCATGACAGATGCAAAGCTAACAGGAAGCCTTGGGTGAGCCAAATGTTTATAGTACATTAATTAGCACCTGTAAGTAGCTCTCTTGTAAATTTACCCTCTTGCATTCTAAACACATTTAGATCGTCCGAAACATACCTGACCGCTAAAGCCAAAGGAAAAGACAGCCGGGTTGCAGTTGTAGGAAGAGTTTCTGTCTACCAAAAAAAGTGAATATACTCCCACGTGGAATATTTATTTATTTATTTAACCTTTATGAAACTAGGCAAGTCAGTAAATAACAAATTATAATTTACAATGACGGCCTACCAAAAGGCACAAGTCCTCCTGCGGGGACAAGGGCTGGGATTAAAAATAAAAATTGGACAAAAACCCACATCATGACAAGAGAGAAAACCCAGCACTACATAAAGAGAGACCTAGGACAACACAGCACGGTAGCAACACAACATGGAAGCAGCACAAAACATGGTACAAACATTATTGGCACAGACAACAGCACAAAGGCTAAGAAGGTAGAGACAACAATACATCACACAAAGCAGCCACAACTGTCAGTAAGAGTGTCAAAGATTGAATAAACAGTGCATTTGGAAAGCATTCAGACCCCTTAACTTATTCCACATTTGTTACTTTACAGCCTTATTCTAAAACGGATTACATTTTATCCCCTCATCAATCTACACACAATACCCCATAATGACAAAGAGAAAACAGGTTTTAGAAATGTATTAGGAAAATAATTTACTTACATAAGTATTCAGACCCTTCTCTATGAGACTCAAAACTTTGCTCAGGTGCATCCTGTTTCCATTGATCATCCCTGAAATGTTTCTACAACTTCATTTGAGTCTACCTATAGTAAACTCAATTGATTGGACATGATTTGGAAAGGCACACACCTGTCTATATAAGGTCCCACAGTTGACAGTGCACTTCAGAGGAAAAACCAAGCCAAGATGTAGAAGGAATTGTCCGTAGAGCTCTGAGACAGGATTGTGTCGAGGCAGAGATCTGGGGAATGGTACCAGATCTCTTGGTACCAGACGCTTGTAGCGTCATACCTAAGAAGACATGAGGCTGAAATCGCTGCCAAAGGTGCTTCAACAAAGTACATACAGAATAAAGGGTCTGCATACTTATGTAAAATGTGATCTTTCAGTTATTTGAATTTTTTGCAAACATTTCTAAAAACCTGTTTTTGCTTTGTCATTATGGGGTATTGTGTGTAGATTGATGAGGACAAAAAACAATTTAATCAATTTTAGAATACGGCTGTAACGTAACGAAATGTGGAAAAAGTCTGGGGGTCTGTATAATTTCCGAATGCACTGTACATGTACAGTACTAGTCAAAAGTTGACACACCTACACCAACTTTCTTTATTTTTACTATTTTCTACATTGTAGAATAATAATGAAGACATCAAAACTGTGAAATAACGCATATGGAATCATGTAGTAACCAGAAAAGTGTTAAAAATATATAATTATTGGCATTCTCTCAACCAGCTTCACCTAGAATTCTTTTCCAACAGTCTAGAAGGAATTCCCACATGTGCTTGCCTAGTTGTTGGCTGCTTTTCCTTCACTCTGTGGTCCAACTCATCCCAAACCATCTCAACTGGGTTGAGGTCGGGTGATTGTGGAGGCCAAGTCATCTGCTGCAGCACTCCATCACTCTCCTTCTTGTTCAAATAGCCCTTACACAGCCTGGAGGTGTGTTGGGTTATTGTCCTGTTGAAAAACAAATGAAAGTCCCACTATGCACAAACCAGATGGGACGGCGTATTGCTGCAGAATGCTGAGGTAGCCTTGCTGGTTAAGTGTGTCTTGAATTCTAAATAAATCAGAGACAGGGTCACCTGCAAAGCAAACCCCAGACCATCAAACCTCCTCCTCCATGCTTCACGGTGGGAACCATACATGCAGAGATCATCCGTTCACCTACTCTACGTCTCACAGAGAGCAGAGGTAACACTGGGTCTTCCTTTCCTGTGGTGGTCCTTATGAGAGCCAGTTTCATCATAGCGCTTGATGGTTTTTGTGACTGCACTTGAAGAACTTTCAAAGTTCTTGAAATGTTCCGTATTGACTGACCTTCATGTCTTAAAGTATTGGACTATCGTTTCTCTTTGCTTATTTGAGCGGTTCTTGCCATAATATGGACTTGGTCTTTTACCAAATAGGGCTATATCTGTATACCACCCCTACCTTGTCACAACACAACTAATTGACTCAAAGGCATTAAGAAGAAATTCCACAAATTAACAAGGCACACCTGTTAATCGAAATGCATTCCAGGTGACTACCTCATGGAGGTGGTTGAGAGAATGCCAAGAATGTGCAAAGCTGTCAAGGCAACGGGTGGCTACTTTGAAGAATCTCAAATATAAAATACATTTTGATTTGTTGAACACTTTTCTGGTTACTACATGATTCCATATGTGTTATTTCATAGTTTTGATGTCTTCACTATTATTCTACAATGTAGAAAATAGAAAAAATAAAGAAAAATCCTTGAATGAGTAGGTGTGTCTGGTCCTGTATATGTCAATAGATCCACTGTTACAATCCGGCCTGGATCAGCACTACAAATAGAGGCAAACAAACAAGGTGTGAGGACTTGCAGAGAAATCAACCATCTGTGATGGATGCAGCACAGCAACGTCAAGCACTGGAGGCTGCTGAGGGGAGGACGGCTCAAAAATAATGGCTGGAATGGAATCCCTGGAATGGTATCGAACACATGGTTTCCATGTGGTTTATACCATTCCAATGACTCATTCCAGCCATTACTATGAGCCGTCCTCCCCTCAGCAGCCTCCAGTGACTTCAATGTAGGAGGGGACCCAGGCCAGTGTGTGTGTGTGAGAGAGAGAGTTTGCGGAGCCCAGCCAGCATAGGGCGTGTCTGAAGGCCTTTAACTCATTATCTGAGCATCAAAGGGAACCTTTACTCTGCATCTCTCAACACACTGGCTGAGTAGAAACCTGGAGACAGGGAGGCAATTCAAGACCTTCTGTGTAGCGCTGGTTTAAATAAGTAGGGCACAAGGGATTAAGAAGGGGGGCACGAAATGTTGAGGGTAATGGCTTTACAAAATGAGATGTGGGGTGTCATTTGACAGTGTTGTGTGATAAACAATGACTATGAAGATGCTCATTATGTGGTCTTTCAGTCAGTAATGGAATTTACGGATTTTACAAGTTGACATCAGGTCAGGAACTCATGTCAAACCAGATGCATGCATTTCATGATCAAAGAAATGTGTTTTGACAGAACATTAGCTAACAGTAACATCCAGAGGCTGTATATAACAGTATCACATTAAAAAAACTAGACGCCAGAGACGCCATTTTGTCATAGGGCTTTTGGGACCTCAGACAGCTAAGTACCATCAACACTGAAACCTGACTCCCTGCTCTCCACCTTCAAACTTCGGTCACAGGCAGCAGTCAACCACTAACACAAACGTGTGTGTTTTAATCTCATTCAAACACAATAAGTGTTTAATTTCATGGCTATATACTGTAATAACTAGATCATTGTCAGGCTAGAGGACTACTCGTGCTATGTGAGCCACACAATACGACCTAATCTAATCTAATATAACATTATAAAAACCACATCAAAACACACATGCAGGAAACGCCACCCAGCAGCACCCAGCCACTGTTATTACTGAGCCCAGGCCCCCTCTCACACTGCCATAGAGCCATTGGGACATCCAAAATGGTGGTCTCAAACCCCAAAATGGAGGTCTGGTTTCTTTTTTATTACTGGGGACAGCATTGCCACTACATAAACAAGACAAATATTGATTTTGGAGCCGATGAATGACAAATATATCTAAGCAAAGTTTGTAGATCTGTTCATAAGCACATGAGATATAATCTGACCCTTGACCTCTGAGTTTTACACAGCCTTGCCCTGTCTTTGAACCTGTGTGTCCAATCACATCGAACGAAAACCCCTCTCGAACAATAAAATAACCCACACTAATTACTAGCTAGGCTTGTCCACATTTTCTCCACTCTCTCTCTGGGCCGAAGGTCTATTCCAGTCAAATTTATGATAACCCCTGTGAGCTGACGGCATGAAAGCAAACCCGATTGGAAAATAACACAGCCGGCCTAACCAGCTAATTATGCTGTTTCATGAGCTGTCAGGTCATGTCCATTATCTCCCCTGGATGGGGGAGACAAGAGACCTTTCAAGTTCAGGCTTTCCAGCTTGCTCATCACTACCTAAAGCAGGTGGAAGGAAGAAAGGACTGGTTGTTTCTTGCTTTTCTCTTTCTTTCCTTTTTATGTCTCCTTCAAGGTTGATTCATTCTGTTTTCTATGTATGTAAAGCACAAAATAGACAGCTTTTGTTATTGTTTATGAGCAAGGCCCAGCTTGCCTTCCAAGAAGGGCATTTTCTCCTCATGCTAAATGTGAAATCCACAACTGAAGCAGCTGTATCATCCAGTCTTTTCCAATGTATTGAGAATATAGAGATAATAATAACTACAATTCAACAGTGAGAATAATAGGCTGCACTCTTAGAAAAAAAGGTGCTATCTAGAACCTAAAAGGGTTCTTCGGCTGTCCCCATATAGATACAGGGGTGTCAAACTCATTCCATGGAGGGCTAGTGTCTGCTGGTTTTTCCTTTCAATTAAGACCTAGACAACCAGGTTGACATTAATTCATCAATTAAGTACAAAGGAGGAGCGAAAATCCTCGGCCCTCCGTGGAATGAGTTTGACACGTGACATAGGAGAACCCTTTGAAGAACACTTTTGTGTTCCATGTAGAATGTTTCCACAAAGGGTTTTTACATGGAACTCAAAAGGGTTCTACATTAAAACACAATGAGTTCACAATGAGTTCTACCTGAAATCAAAAAGTGTTCTACCTGGAACCAAAAAGGGTTCTCCTAACGATTCTGTTAAATACATATGTAAATAAATCACATGAAATGGATCCTGGGACAATGAGGTGCATGGGGCCTTGTGTACTGTAAAATACTCTGAACCAAGGTAGTAATTTCTTCAGAGAGTGGCTCTGTCTGAACCAATTATCCAATCCTCTAATGAACTAATTATGGCAGCCTGAAGGCAATGATTGTAATTATATACACAGCCACAGCATAGCCACCTTACTTGAAGCTAGCAAGACTTTCTCTCACGTTTTCCCCTACCTTATAGACTGAGATTGGAGACATGTCAGTCGTCTTTAAGAATGACTATGGTTACACTGCATATTTGTGTACATGCATAGTGTCACGCCCTGGTCAAAATTTATTATGTTTATCTTTATTTATTTGGTCAGGCCAGGGTGTGACATGGGTTATTGTGGTGTGTTTTTGTCTTGGGGTTTTGTGGGGTGTCTAGCATAGTCTATGGCTGCCTGAGGCGGTTCTCAATCAGAGTCAGGTGATTATTGCTCTCTGATTGGGAACCATATTTAGGTAGCCATATTCTTTGAGTGTTTCGTGGGTGATTGTTCCTGTCTCTGTGTTTAGTTTCACTTGATACGCTGTATAGTTTTTTCACTTTTTTTTCTGTTGTTTTTTGTACATTTCGGTATTTTCATGTCAAGTCATTTTTCCATCATTAAACATGAGTAACCACCACGCTGCATTTTGGTCCTTCTTCAACAGAGGAAAGTCGTTACACATAGTGTACACATGCATGCCTGCATTATAAAGACATAAAAATGCATCCATTTGTCCACTGCCTCTATTCTCCCCCTACTGACCCTCATTCCTGTTCAAACCATCCTGGAGGGGGGAGAGCGAGAGAAAGATGAAATAAAGGAAGAGAGAGGGAGAAAAAGGGGAGACCCTGACTATTCTTCCCACCGGGATGGAGCAACGGGCTGCCTTACAAATCTCCACGCTTCTTATCCAGCCTTTCCTAAATACCCAAAAAGGACAGGTTTGTCAGTGGTGCTCGGCAGTAGCCTTCTCTTCACTGCACTCTCCTACATGACCAAATTCATCCTGTAGTAATTGTAGTTTTATGAGACCAAATTCATTCTGCTGTAAATGTAGTTTTATGAGAACAAATTCATTCTGCTGTAAATGTAGTTTTATGAGACCTAATTCATTCTGCTGTAAATGTAGTTTTATGAGGGATGGTCACTAGATATCTTTCTACATTATGTGATTCTACTATACTGTATGAGGAAATGTCAACACTACACGTCATCTTAAGGGTCACACAAAAATGCAGGCCAAGCAAAACAACTGACTGAGTGATAGAGAAAGAGGGGAGGAAGAGAGGGGTGAGAAAAAGTGAGGGACTGACAACCCCTGATGGACGTGAAAAAATTTCAGTCTCTCGATGTGCAAAACTGATAGACATACCCCAAGCGACTTACAGCTGTAATCACAGCAAAAGGTGGCGCTACAAAGTATTAACTTAAGGGGGCTGAATAATTTTGCACGCCCAATTTTTCAGTTTTTGATTTGTTAAAAAAAAAGTTTGAAATATCCAATAAATGTCGTTCCACTTCATGATTGTGTCCCACTTGTTGTTGATTCTTCACAAAAAAATACAGTTTTATATCTTTATGTTTGAAGCCTGAAATGTGGCAAAAGGTCGCAAAGTTCAAGGGGGCCGAATACTTTCGCAAGGCACTGTATATATATATATATATATATATATATATATAAATAAATGTGGATTCACCTCGTTAAGAAGACTTAGGAAGATGGGAACCCATAATCTAATGCAGACTGATAGATGATGACCAGTGGTACCGGTAGATTGGTGGTTATGACGTCCTATTTATACTGCAATGTTAATTCAGGGAGACCGGTTCAGTAACATATCTGGCACTTCCAGCAGAAGTCGTTTGCTGCCTGCTGACCTGGCTGGTGGGGGGGGGGCTGATCCGTTTACTAACACCTGAGCTGGGGAAGTAGTTCAGCAGCTGCAGGGGGGAGGTTGGGGGTCCGATGGGGGCTTACCGTGGTTGTGAAGGGGCTGCAGATAAAGGAGGATCTCTTTTAGACCGGGTTGTCCAGAGGAACCTCAGAGAAGCTGCTGGTCATGGCCCGTCCTGAGAAAGTTTGTGAGAGAGAGAGAAAGGGTGAGAGAGAGAAAAAGTGTGTGTGAGAGTAACAAAATAATGAGGAGACAGGGCATAGATGAAGTGATGCCCGTGGGGAGTTTTAACCCTAGATCTATGGCTACATTTCACCTGCTAATGGTTACTGAAGGATTGAGTAATGGCAGCAGACCTACAGTCAGGATCCCTGCCAAAGTAGAACATTCAATACTGATGCGATGGTAGAACATGTGTTCTGAATCATATACTGTAGAACCATCTGACAGTAGTGGGACTAAACAATGGAATCCTACAGCCATCCTTACGAGTGACCCTACAGCCACGGTTTACAAATGTTCCGTGCATTTTTGGACTGCTGAATGGCTGAAAGGACAACTGGCGTTCTCTCTCTTGGTTTGAGCTCTGCGACATGTCTTAGTAAAGGGGAAGGGTCAAACACACACATCTGCTGCTGTTAACCACTGCCTTTCACTTGTCGTGGCTTGACCATATAGTGATGCTTTCCATCGGTTTTGACCAGACATTCAAAACTGACTCAAGTGTCCCCAGTGTGCGTTCATTTATGTTCCACTGCTGTGAGGAACGCCACTGCTATTAGAGCCCAACTGAATGTTGCTTCAGAAAACGACAGCTTGAACTAACTGTCGTGTTGAGTTGTTGGTTCAGTCTTCACCACCCAATTATAGAAGAATCCTTCACACTGAGATATGGACATAGTCTGGGAGTTGTGGTGCTATCACCATGCTGTGTTAATTACATTCTCCCCAGGAGAGGAATGTTCAAGGCATAGTAGAACACTTCTGTTCAACATTGTATCCCTGAGTCAATTACAGAGAAAGAGGAAGTGGATAAACCAATCTGTCTCGTTGTGTTTTCAAATGAGGCAAAGAAGCGAAAAGAGAGGTGTGATTTGTTTAGGCCAGTTTTTTTAAACAGCGAGGAACAGTTTTCAATTAACGGCATCAATAGCCATAGATACCATGACGTTAGAAGATGTATACAAATGTTCAACGGAAATGTGTCTTCTTTACCCCAATCCGTCAGAAAGACACAGAGGTTGTAGCAGATATTGAACTATAACAACCTCTTGGAGTTGTTGAAGCGATCCTGGCAGTGATGCTGGTGTTGTTGTTGTTCTTGTTGGCCTCCACTGACTCCATTGAGGTCTTATTGGAGACAGTGTTCTCGTCATCAGTCTCCCCCGCTGGGGCCACATCTCCAGGGGCCCCATCATCAGGTTTGTCCACAGGGCTGGCATGAGGTGGGTAGTCAGAGATTTTTTCACTATCTGCTGCAGAGAGAGTACAGAGTTTAATCATGTCAGTGTCTTAACATACTATAGTCAAATTATACCCACAATATCTCTGAAGAGCTTGCCACAGCACATTTCAACACACCCATTAATGCTTAAACCTGTATTTAACACATGTTCACCCAAATTCCGACTAAGAAAGGCATATTTACCTTGCTCTGCAAGACTGTGCTTTGTCATTACCAATAAGCATTACTATAATGATAGCATTTCCTATCTGAGTCTCCTGGCCGGCAGTGTTTCTCTTTCTGTTCCTACAAGAATGTTTCTGCCCACTACTTTGACTGTTGGGGGATTTCTCCTCTACTGAACCAGCTGATCCAGGCCCAGGCCTCTGGTTGGTCACCTAATGAGGTCCTGATTACTGACCAGGCCTTGCTGGGAGAGCAGCACCACACAGCTGGTTAAGAGCTGTGGGAAAGTATGGCCGCCTCGTTATTATCTTACCCAAGGTGATGGGGGGGACTGAGGGGGATGGTGGGGACAAGGGTACTACGAGGCTGGGGAGGGGGGAGGGTAACACCACTGCTGTTCTGGACATATCTGCAGCATTATTCAGATCTGTAAACCGCTATTTGTTAAGCACCATTGCTACCTCTTGTGAGGACAGACGCCGGGAGACCAGAAGCAAGTACAGGGAGTGAATATTTAATAGATAACAGACATGAAACAAAAACACGGACAGTGTCTGGACAAGGGAAACATAACATTATTGCTGACACAGGGATGAAACGGTGGCTATGGAACCCTGACCTGTTCACCGGACGTTCTACCTGTCCCAGACCTGCTGCTTTCAACTCTCTAGAGACAGCAGGAGTGGTAGAGATACTCTGAATGATTGGCTATGAAAAGCCAACTGACATTTACTCCTGAGGTGCTGACCTGTTGCACCCTCGACAACCACCGTGATTGTTATCATTTGACCCTGCTGGTCATCGATGAACATTTGAAAATCTTGGCCATGTTCTGTTATAATCTCCCGGCACAGCCAAAAGAGGACTGGCCACCCCTCATGGTCTGGTTCCTCTCTAGGTTTCTTTCTAGGTTCTGGCCTTTCTAGGGAGTTTTTCCTAACCACCGTGCTTCTACACATTGCTTGCTGTTTGGGGTTTTAGGCTGGGTTTCTGTACAGCACTTTGACATCAGCTGATGTAAGAAGGGCTTTATAAATACATTTGATTGGATTTGATTGAATATATAGATAGGAGGCAATCAATGAAGTGATGGAGTCCAGGTGAGTCCAATGAAGCGCTGATGTGTCACGTTCTGACCATAGTTCTTGTGTGTTTACCTTGTTTTAGTGTTGGTCAGGACGTGACTTGGGTGGGCATTCCTTGTTGTGTGTCTAGTTTGTCTATTTCTATGTTTGGCCTGATATGGTTCTCAGAGGCAGGTGTTAGTCATTGTCTCTGATTGGGAACCATATTTAGGTAGCCTATTTTGTGTTGGGTTTTGTGGGTGGTTGTTTCCTGTCTTTGTGTTCTCTGCACCAGATAGGACTGTTTTGGTTTTGCCACATTTGTTATTTTGTATTTGTGTTCATGTTTAGTTTTCTTATTAAAAAACATGAACTCTAACCACGCAGCATTTTGGTCCTTCTCTCCTTCACAGGAAGAAAGCCGTTACATGATGCCCGTAACGATGGTGACAGGTGTGCGTAAAGATGGGCAGCTTGGCGCCCTCCAGTGCCAGAGAGGGGTAGCGGGAGCAGGCATGACACCTCTGGCTACTGTGTGTGTGTACATGTTTTCCTACCTTATCAGGACCACAATGTCCTTTTCATGTCCTGAATTTGTTAAAATCCTATTTTTGGGTTAAGGGTTAGGTTTCGGGACTGGGGTTAAGGTTAGGTAACTAGAATTTTGAACGGGAATACATTTTTACCCCTCAAAATGTCCTGAAAATGCACTCAGTGGCTGGTTTCTAAAGCTAATCCCCGTCATTAGTTCAGTTTCTTCCAGGCCTCCGACTCACTCAAAACCAACACGCTAATATACTGTCCGTGGGAATGGAGAGTGAGATCTGTAATTAGCCTTGATGAGAGCTAAAGCAGTCTCTGGGACCAGACTCCATAATTGAGAAAATAAAGTGTCAAGGTCGGTTGCCGGAGCAGTTGGTAGAGATTAAGGTCGTTTCAAGTCATCCCTCAGAGCTGGAGCCAAAGCTAAGAATGAGAGAGTGACAGGCAGAGGTACAGGTTGAGAGTGGCTGACTAATTAGAGGCCAAGGCAATGCTCTGCATGCTAGCAAGGATTAATGATAATGTTAGGGTTTTTCATAGTTTGTCAAATATGGTTACAAATATATACAGTACCAGTCAAAAGTTTGGACACACATACTCAATCAAGTATTTCTTTATTTTTACTATTTTCTACATTGTAGAATAATAGTGAAGACATCAAAACTATGAAATAACACATATGGAATCATGTAGTAACCAACAAAGGTGTTATATGTTTTGATTTGTTTATTATTTATATATTTGAGATTCTTCAAAGTAGCCCTTTGCCTTTGACAGCTTTGCACACTTAGCATTCTCTCAACCAGCTTCATGAGGTAGTCACCTGGAATGCATTTCAATTAACAGGTGTGCCTTCTTAAAAGTTTATTTGTTGAATTTCTTTCCTTAATGCATTTGAGCCAATCAGTTGTGTTGTGACAAGGTAGGGGTGGTATGCAGAAGATAGGCCTATTTGGTTAAAGACCAAGTCCATGTTATGACAAGAATAGCTCAAGCAAGCAAAGAGAAACGACAGTCCATCATTACTTTAAGACATTAAGGTCAGTCAATGCGGAAAATGTCAAGAACTTTGAAAGTTTCTACAAGTGCAGTTGCAAAAACCTTCAAGCGCTACGATGAAACGGGCTCTCATGAGGACCGCCACAGGAAAGGAAGACCCAGAGTTAGGATAAGTTCATTAGAGTTACCAGCCTCAGAAATTTCAGCCCAAAAAATTCCTCAGAGTTCAAGTCAGACACATCTCAAAATCAACTGTTCAGAGGAGACTGAGTGAATCAGGCCTTCATGGTCAAATTGCTAAAAAAAAAACAGAAAAAACACTAAAAGGACAATAACGAGAAGAGATTTGCTTGGGCCAAGAAACACAAGCAATGGTCATTAGACCGGTGGAAATCTGTCCTTTGGTCTAATGAGTCCACGTGCAATTTCTGGTTCTAACTGTGTCTTTGTGAGACGCAGAGTAGGTGAACGGATGATCTCTGAATGTGTGGTTCCCACCATGAAGCATGGAAGAGGAGGTGTGATGGTGTGGGGGTGCTTTGCTGGTGACAATGCCGGTAATTTATATATAATTCAAGGCACACTTAACCAACAAGGCTACCACAGCATTTGCAGCAATACACCAATCCCATCTGGTTTGCGCTTAGTGGGATTATCATTTGTTTTTCACCAGGACAATGACCCAACACACCTCCAGGCTGTGTACGGGGTATATGAACAAGAAGGAGAGTGATGGAGTGCTGCATCAGATGACCTGGCCTCCACAGTCACCTGACCTCAACCCAATTGAGATGGTTTGGGATGAGTTGGACCGCAGAGTGAAGGAAAAGCAGCCAACACGTGCTCAGCATATATGGGAACTCCTTCAAGACCATTGGGAAAGCATTCCAGGTAAAGCTGGTTGAGAGAATGCCAAGAGTGTGCAAAGCTGTCATCAAGGCAAGGGGTGGCTACTTTGAAGATTACTACATGATTCCCTATGTGTTATTTCATGGTGTTGATGTTTTCAGTATTATTCTACAATGTAGAAAATAGTACAAATAAAAGAAAAACCCTTGAATGAGTAGGTGTTCTAAAACTTTTGACCAGTAGAGTGTGTGTGTGTGTGTGTGTGTGTGTGTGTACTTCCGTAAGCAGAGAACTCTTGAATATAAGAATAGCAAAGTTGACCCTTTTTCTGCAGAGAACACATCTCCCTAAACATGAGGTTCTTACAACATCATACCAAGTACGTAGTAACGCAATCTAACCCTTACAATCATAGTACTGAAAAACAATCCTACAAAGTGGAAGTTGTCCAAATCGATCAGCTGATGGACATGTAGGACATTTTGGTCAAGCAAAACCATAAAAAGGAACACAAATACATAAAGGACCGACAACAACCAAAATATTTCAAAAGGGCTTTCTCTCCACTCCTCTAGTAAAGGAGACGGACGGACTGCACTGCAAGGATCTTGACACTGACCCGTAATGACCACAGAGAGGTTAAGAAATAGAGACCATGTCTAATTGTGTATCTGTGGGCCTTTGTGTTTTGGTGTGTGCATGCGTAATTCATTCTAAAAGGAGTTCAACTGTTCTCATTACTCTGCTTCATACACATCAGATCCTTTCCATTGTGTCCATCTCAAACCCAGTCCTAGTGACAGTTGTGGATCATTTTTAACAGACAGACTTTACAGTCATGGGGCAGCAGTATGCCTTTACAACAGTGGAATTCACAACTCTCCAGACCATGGTTTAATTTGTTTGACTTGTATCTCTTTTAGAAAGAGCACAGAAAAAAGTAAAGGTGAAAGGTCATGGCCGGGAGAACTTCAAAAGAAGCAGACGTCTGTCGCTACTGAGCTGTATCAAAACAGTGTTAACACATGATGCCAGGGCAACGTCTTGAGTTGATGATTTAAAGAAAGGAGAGGAAAGAACTACTTGAGGTAGTTACTTTTAAAAGCGCCAATCAAAACTGACCCATTTGACAAAGTGTGACCCAGGGCAAAGAGAGAAAGACAGGCTCAGACAGGTCAACAGTCACAAAGCCTGGGAAGACCTGTGAGAGAAATAAGAATTCAACCACTTTCAACCTAAATGAAAAGTTACGTCAAAAGGAAGGGCTATCACCGATTGAGAATAAATTAAAACAGTTAATGCTGCATGGTGTTCTCTTCTCTTACTATAACGGTTGATGTTTCCATTATTTCACTGTGTGTGTTTTATTACACAGATGTCTGATGCCTGACATCCAGGATTCTTTAGCAGGGTTCTACAGTGCGACCATTTTTCTCGCATGTGTGGCAAAATATTTTGCTGTGCGACCTGGACTTGTCATTTTGGAACACCAGTGCACATACATTTTTTAAGTATGATTCAAGCTTTAATATTTCTCATTGTGCTCCTAAATGTTCTTGCGCGCACTCGCTTAGATTTTTCAACATAGGTGCACACGTGCTCCTACTAAAAAAAAAGTCAGCGTAAAGCCATCCCTATTTAGTACATAAACATGTTTACTTTGCAGATAAGATGGGGTTGAGGACAATACACTTGTTTGACAAGATAGCACTCTGGTAAAAGAGGATATGGTCATCCACAACCAGCTGAGCAGCATATTAGAGCTATGGGATTTTCTGACACAAAACCTGTCACTATTTTGAAATGTCTTCTGTTTAAAGCACTGAGACCAATAGACCACAGTATAAAAGGTCATGTCTTATAGCACAAGAACATATTAAAGGTGGAGTTTACATATCAATCAGAGACCAATGAACTCGCTCTGTGCTTTGACTCTCCTGTTCATTCTCTAGGGTTTTGTTTCCATCCAGTGGCGGACGTTGGTACGGCACCTCACCACAAAGATGACGTTACACAGAGTAGGTTGGGTGCTGTCATTCAATGGAGCAAGACGGGACATTCCATTTTCTAGTGTCTCTTGTAATACATTCAACAGATTGAAAGAACTGAAAAGCTAATCATTTGACGTTTTGTAAAAGTCCCAAATTCATAAACCCTTCCTATCTGGCAGGCAAGCTCAGTCAAATGCTTAACGCTTAACGTTTTGGCAAGAAAACTAATACTGTTTGAACCCAGGTCTGCTGCATAGAGGTCAGTCTCCCCCTTATCTGGAGGTTATCACACATGTCATACAGTCTATTCTCGCATGTCATGCGGCTCTGTTATTCGAAGTATGATCTGACATGAGTCATGCGGCTCTGTTATTCGAAGTATGATCTGACATGAGTCATGCGGCTCTGTTATTCGAAGTATGATCTGCCAGCAGACAGAGTTAGCCTGGGGCGTGAGAAAACGTTTTACAAATCAAACGTGTTATGGATGGTGACCATGGTGTCACAAAGGAGTGGGCAATGAGAGCTGACCCACTAGGCAGTTCAACATCTAGTTTTGATTTACAGTGCATTTGGTTGAGTTGTTAATTAACGTGAATTCAATGTGACAAAAAAATGTCACCATCTCATTGGATTTAGGTTAAAAAGTAAGGAGAAAAAATATATAAAAATCCCTAACATTGATGACTTCTTTCAAATCCAATCAGTTTTCTAAGTTGATTCAATCAGTTTTTCCACTTGGAAACAATGTTGATTCAACCAGTTCTGCCCAGTGGGGAAGCTCTTATCTAAACAATGTATAGTCATGACTGACATTATTGGCACCATTGCTAAAGATGAGAAAAAAAGACTGTATAAATAACAAATACTGAGATACAGTGGGGCAAAAAAAGGATTTAGTCAGCCACCAATTGTGCAAGTTCTCCCACTTAAAAAGATGAGGCCTGTAATTTTCATCATAGGTACACTTCAACTATGACAGACAAAATGAGAAAAAAAATCCAGAAAAATCACATTGTAGGATTTTTAATGAATTTATTTGCAAATTATGGTGGAAAATAAGTATTTGGTCAATAACAAAAGTTCCTCAATACTTTGTTATATACCCTTTGTTGGCAATGACAGAGGTCAAACGTTTTCTGTAAGTCTTCACAAGGTTCACACACTGTTGCTGGTATTTTGGCCCATTCCTCCATGCAGATCTCCTCTAGAGCAGTGATGTTTTGGGGCTGTTGCTGGGCAACACGGGCTTTCAACTCCCTCCAAAGATTTTCTATGGGGTTGAGATCTGGAGACTGGCTAGGCCACTCAGGACCTTGAAATGCTTCTTACGAAGCCACTCCTTCGTTGCCCGGGCGGTGTGTTTTGGATCATTGTCATGCTGAAAGACCAAGCCACATTTCATCTTCAATGCCCTTGCTGATGGAAGGAGGTTTTCACTCAAAATCTCACGATACATGGCCCCATTCATTCTTTCCTTTACACGGATCAGTCGTCCTGGTCCCTTTGTAGAAAAACAGCCCCAAAGCATGATGTTTCCAACCCATGCTTCACAGTAGGTATGGTGTTCTTTGGATGCAACTCAGCATTCTTTGTCCTCCAAACACGGCGAGTTGAGTTTTTACCAAAAGGTTCTATGTTGGTTTCATCTGACCATATGACATTCTCCCAATCTTCTACTGGATCATCCAAATTCTCTCTAGCAAACTTCAGACGGGCCTGGACATGTACTGGCTTAAGCAGGGAGACACCTCTGGCACTGCAGGATTTGAGTCCCTGGCGGCGTAGTGTGTTACTGATGGTAGGCTTTGTTACTTTGGTCCCAGCTCTATGCAGGTCATTCACTAGGTCCCCCCGTGTGGTTCTGGGATTTTTGCTCACCGTTCTTGTGATCATTTTGACCCCACGGGGTGAGATCTTGCGTGGAGCCCCAGATCGAGGGAGATTATCAGTGGTCTTGTATGTCTTCCATTTCCTAATAATTGCTCCCACAGTTGATTTCTTCAAACCAAGCTGCTTACCTATTGCAGATTCAGTCTTCCCAGCCTGGTGCAGGTCTACAATTTTGTTTCTGGTGTCCTTTGACAGCTCTTTGGTCTTGGCCATAGTGGAGTTTGGAGTGTGACTTGTTTGAGGTTGTGGACAGGTGTATTTTATACTGATAACAAGTTCAAACAGGTGCCATTAATACAGGTAACGAGTGGAGGACAGAGGAGCCTCTTGAAGAAGTTACAGGTCTGTGAGAGCCAGAAATCTTGTTTGTTTGTAGGTGACCAAATACTTATTTTCCACCATAATTTGCAAATAAATTCCTTTAAAAAATCCTACAATGTGATTTTATGGATTTTTTTCTTCTAATTTTGTCTGTCATAGTTGAAGTGTACCTGTGATGAAAATTACAGGCCTCTCTCATCATTGTAAGTGGGAAAACTTGCACAATTGGTGGCTGACTAAATACTTTTTTGCCCCACTGTATATTGTATGTTCAACATTTTTGGGAAATTATATTATATTATATTAATACAATTGCTCACAGAAAAAATATTTTGTTGAACAAGTAATGGTAGCAGCAATCACATTTTCTGGCAAAGGTGCACTGTAACTTTGGGCTCCCAGGTGGCGCAGAGGTCTAAGGCACTGCATCTCAGTGCTGGAGGCACTACAAACACCCAGGTGGTGACCCCAGGATGCGAACAAGTTCGTTAATTCTCCAACGATGACCCTTGGTCTTTTCTTTGCCTAACCATCTTCCTCACTGTGATTGGGGAGAGGTTACACTTGGGTCTTCTACCAGACATGCTAACCGCTGTTTCAGTGGTTTTAAACTTTGTAAATGTTGCCCAGTAGTTTCCTTTTCCCCATTGTGATGGATGACAAATGGATTTTTACATGCGTGTTACCTAATTTTTACCCCAGTGAAACAGGAAGTCATGAAAGGCCACAATACAGTTCTTTAAATTATGCATTTTGTGTCACCATGAATAAGTGGCCAGGGACACTTTGCTTCAGAGGGAGTTGTAATGTGCAAGAAAAACATGTGTAACAGGACAAATATCTTCAAAACTTGACTGCTTAACATGCAAAACATTTTGGGACTGTAACAACATTGGACTAATGAAAAAACAAAACCAGAGTTCCCCTTTAAACTGAGATGAATATAAAATATATATACTAAGTTACTGCTGATTCAGTTTGATTTTATTTATAAGAATCGTTAGGGGTGCTGATCATATTGATCTTTTTTTAAATTTGTTTTATTACTTGTTCAACAAATCATTTTTCTGTGAGCAGTTGTATTAGTAATATAATGTTCCCATACATTGGCCAGGTCGCAGTTGTAAATGAGAACTTGTTCTCAACTGGCCTACCTGATTAAATAAAACAATTAAGAAGTATTTGCATTATTTATTTTACACAGTTTTGCACCCTTTTGATCATTATCAAGGGTGCCAATGATTTTGGTCGTGACTGTAAATGTAAGCTCTTAGGGACTCTAAACCTCACAGTGCTCAATTCACTGTTTTGAGTCAAACTTGAATAAAAACAGTGATATGAGCAACAGCCGGCGAGAGCAGTGTGTGGGTTTCTCTTTTCTTTGAAGTTTCACTATTCCCACACAACACATCATGAAGTTTTAAAATTAAGTTAAAAAATGTATTATTTCAGCTGTGACTCTGGCCATTTTAAAACGTAGATAACTATGAATGTACAGTATAGTTATCAGCACACATTGACTTCCTTCTCTCTTCTCTGTTGCAAAAGAGGAAATCCACTCTGAACACAAAAGCCATTCCAGTAACCAAACAATACGTCACACTTGACAGATCACTGTGCAATAACTCAACAACTCCTAAAAACGACAAATATAGAATTCTCAATAGAGAATAGTTTGTCTTTTGGGGGCACATTGTCATAGGCCCAGCAAAGTGACCCTACGAGAGGACAGTACATGCACTGGTCCATTACTTCATCAAGCTCACCTCTTTCTCCCTCACTTCCCTTAACCAGGACCTCGGTGCAGTTGAGATCCACGGTGGTAAAGGTGTCCATCCCTGGAGAGGTGATCAAAGACAACATGCGTTAGCCAAGGTTTATAGGCCGGCATTGTAAACAAGAATTTGTTGTTAACTGACTTGCCCAGTTAAATAAAGGTTAAATAAAAAAATGGTTACTACCAGTCTAACACTTATTTTCAGTTTGACCACAAGTTAATGTACATTAGCTAGATGCTCGTTATTATTTTTGGGGTAGTTCAGTTTCTCTTTCTCTCTGCATTGTTAGGAATGGCCCATAAGAAAGCATTTCACTGTTAGCATGGGATGAATCAAATCTAAATCAAGATTTACAGAAGTGTTTTGGTGATGTCTAAGTTTCCCTATTAATGTGTAGTAAATGATCATTAATGAGGAGAGTGTAAATGAATGTAGTGTATTCTCATCCATACAGATGTATAATAATGCATGTTTTGTTCTATACATATTCTATGTAATTCTATGTTGTCACCCTTCTGTGTGGAGGAGTTGTCAAACACGGCGTCGGGATCCGCAGCACTCAGAGGCAGATCCTCATGCCTGTCTCGGAGATCTACAGAGTACCTCTGGAAACACAACAGGGTACAACACACACACACCTCAACGGGCGAGAAAACAGACAGGCATCTACAGACATCATTCAAAGCTAGCGTTTTTGGTGTTTGTACAAAGTCAAGTTGAAGATATGTTATAGAATGTTAGAATGGATTAAATCAGAGAATTTAACTGGACAAACAGCATATACCTTACTCACCCTTGATGTCTTCTTAGTAAAGAAGCATGCTGCTCCAAGCACACAGGCAGTGATGATGATCACAATAAAGATGATCAATCCTATCAAGAAACAGAAAACAATCCATTGTTGTGCAACAAGATAAAAGGTCATGCAAGTCATTCTGGACCTAAATGTTGATGTCATTTATAATGTGGGATAGTCTGACAAATGATAACCAATTCAGATTTGGTGTCAGAACACACACCGTTGGGAAAGTTTGAGACATTTTTTAAATGCAATCATGTTACCAATGTGGGGCGATTTTCTCGCAGAGGGTTTTGGTTGAGCAGTTCCCGCCAAACCTTTTGAATAAAAAGATAAAAGTTGTGTACTGATGGATTCACTTCACAGTGGATTCACTTCACTCTGGTGACATCAACTCACCTCTATTCTCGGTGGTGCTAGTAGCAGAAGTGCTAGCAGTGGTGCTGCTGGCCTCTGCTGGGGGCTTTGATGTAGAGACATCCATTGGTGAGGGCCAGGATGTCGGTCCTGGAGAGGCATCTTGAGAAAAATGACTGTTACTTTACCTCCACCAAAGCAGGTAGGAAATTAGCATCGATCAGAGATGGAGCCAAGACTTAGACCCCTCGAGAACGAGACTGTATCACCTGGTCTTGAGGGGTCTCAAGACCCAAGACAACGAGGTCAAGACTCCATTTCCAGTATCGACCACTGACCATAAACTGACCATACAGTGAAAGCAGCAACTCCAACCTACCTGAACTGGTCTTCAGTGGTGTGGTTACCGTGTGGTTAAGCCTCCCGGTGGAATTGGTTATAGGGACGTTATCAAAAATGAGATCAGGAAGGCTTGGGGTTATGGCGGATAATGTTAAATTATTGTTGTCTACAGTCGTGGTATGTCCTGGAGTGGCTGTGTTGTTGGCTTGGTCGGAGGCTGAGGTGGGCTGGTTTACAGTGGTATTGACTGGCTGTGTCTGGGCTGTGGTGGTAGAAGCCAGGACGAGACCTGGAAAAAGACATGGGTATGGTTTAGAATCAGTGTTGGGGAGTAGTGAACTACATGTAGTTCAACTGGTCCTATTAATGACATTTTGCTGTAGCTTGGTGGTACTGTAGTTGAACTAAATTCACAACTTAGGTGCACACATGCTCCTCATTGAGCCCTGTAAGGGTAGCTTTAGAGTAGCTCATCTTCTTCCAATGTAAAGTAATTGGGAGTTTGGTAAACTATGATTTCAGAGTAGCTTCCCCAACACTGTTTAGAATATAGAGAGAAGAAACCATTGCATAGATAGAGCATTGATTACATGAGCAGCTTTTTTGGGCAGATAAACTGAGTTGACAAAACCTGTTGAGAAAACAATCTCGTATTTGTACAATAACCTGTGCAAAATAGTCAAAGACTTGATCTTAACTATACAAAAACAAGCAAAGTACATCAAATTAATGTTATACTAGATAAAAATTCATCAAGTAATCTAGTGGTTAAGAGTGTTTGGCCAGCCCCAAAAAATGAAATCTATTTTTGTTATTATTTTAAAGATAAAAAATAACTTTTGGACAGTAAACGAAAGGTCGCTGGTTCGAATCTCCGAGCCGACGAGGTTGACGTGCTCTTGCACAAGGGCACATCAACACGTCTCCTGTAAGTCACCCTGGATAAGAGCATCTGCTAAATGACTAAAATGTAAACATACTGTAAATGTCACAAAAACAGAGAAAGGCAGAGAGGCAGCTTACCCAAAAGGACAGTCAGACAGGGAAAAGTCAACTGTATTTTGTCCATTTTGAGTAACCCTTGTGTATAGTTTTCTTTCCTTGTTACTCTAGTAGCCTGCTGTAGACTGTGTCACTAACAGAGTGAGGAAATGCAGTGCAGTCTAGTGCATCCCTCTCAGGATGCTGGGCCATGAAGCCACAGAGAACATTCACTGCCACAGGATGTATAACAGAGAAATAGCGTTGCTCAAAAAAGTACTGGGGGAAATGACATATTTCTATACAAAACTACCCCTCCCCCCTCCCCTTCAGGTCCAGATTTCAGACATTCTCTCAAAAGCAGAGGAGTAATGCTTTTCTATCATCTAGGATTCTGCCCATACCCAAACCCAGACATTTAATGTTTGATTCCATCATTAAAAATGGACGCTGGATTTGATTCCTGATGCTTGTGTGTGTTGTGGTGTGTGTGAAATACAGTACCCAACACCCTTATCTTACCTCATCTTATGACTGCATTGGGTCATGTCTGTCTTTATCAGGTTGCCACAGATACTTGTTGTTGATCTGAGTCATCATGCTGTATTTATAACTTCCTTGTAACCTCTCAGTTCTTTCCTTTGAAGGCAACAGACAGCAGGCACATACAGCGACGATGGAGCTCATGCAATCTTTTTAAGGACAAATAACTAAATATCTACTTACAATAGCAGTAGTCAGTAGACTCACAGAAAAAAAAGGTGCTGTCTGGAACCTAAAAGGGTTCTTTAGCTGTCCCCATAGGTTAACCCATGAATTAACCCTTTTTTGTTCCAGGTAGAACCCATTTGGTTCCAGGTAGAACCCTTTCCACGGAGGGTTCTACCTGGAACCAAAAAGGGTTATCCTATGGGGACAGCAGATGAACCCTTTTTTCTAAGAGTGTAGTGCTAGTGGATTTAAAGGCCTCTCGCACACTCCTCATCCTCTCCAGTTGCCTAATAAATCACACTTTGATACCAATTGGTATGGACATGTTCCTTACATGCCAGAATGTTGAATACAATTTTAACTTACACAATAAATTGTCTACCTGTGTAACGGCTGTTGGAAGGAGAGGACCAAGGTGCAGCGTAATACGTGTCCATACTTTTATTTGAACTGAACACAAATAACAAAGAGAACGAATGAAACAGTTCTGTCTGGTGCAGACACAAAAACAGAAAGCTACCTAAGTATGGTTCTCAGAGACAACGATAGACAGCTGCCTCTGAGAACCACACCCGGCCAAACACACAGAAATAAAAAACATAGAACACAACATAGAATGCCACCCCAACTCACACCCTGACCAAACCAAAATAGAGACATAAAAAGGATCTAATGTCAGGGTGTGACAGTAACCCCCCCAAAGGTGCGGACTCCGGCCGCAAAACCTAAACCTATAGTGGCGGGTCGGGGTGGGCATCTATCCGCGGTGGCGGATCTGTTGCGGGACGTGGACCCCGGTCCACCTTAGGCTTGGCCCACTTAGGAGGGCGACTCCCACAGACAGGAGGGCGACTCCGGCAGCTCTGGACAGGCGGGCGACTCCGGCAGCTCTGGACAGGCGGGCGACTCCGGCAGCTCCGGACAGGAGGGCGGCTCCGGCAGCTCCGGACAGGCGGGCAGCACAGGACTCACCAGGCTGGGGAGACATACAGGAGGCCTCTTCCTTGGCCGAGGCACCGGATACACTGGGCCGTGGAGGCACACTGCCGGTCTCGAGCTCACTCCGGCCTGTGAATGCTCGACCGAGACACAGTTCGCATCATCCCATAGCACGGGGCCTGACCAGTCACATCCTCAACTCACATCTCCAACCTGACTCCGCCACACTCCCCGTATGCCTCCGCCACACTCCCCGTATGCCCCCCCCCCAAAAAAATGTGGGGCTGCCTCTCGGGATTCCTTGCCTCATACCGCTGGTTCCTTTCTCCTGACTGCCTCCACCTGTTCCTATGGGAGGTGATCCCTTCCAGCCAGGATCTCCTCCCATGTGTAGGATCCCTTGCCATCCAGAATGTCTTCCCATGTCCAGTCTTCTCTTCCACGCTGCTTGGTCCTTTGGTGGTGGGTAGTTCTGTAACGGCTGTTGGAAGGAGAGGACCAAGATGCAGTGTGGTATGTGTCCATACTTTTATTTGAACTGAACACTGAAATAACAAAATTAACAACGAGAACGAACGAAACCGAAACAGTTCTGTCTGGTGCAGACACAAAAACAGAAAACTACCCACAAAACACAAGTGGGAAAAGGCTACCTAAGTATGGTTCTCAATCAGAGACAACGATAGACAGCTGCCTCTGATTGAGAACCACACTCGGCCAAACACACAGAAAGAAAAAACATACAACACAAAACATAGAATGCCACCCCAACTCACACCCTGACCAAACCAAAATAGAGACATAAAAAGGATCTCTAAGGTCAGGGCGTGACATCCTGTGCGATTGGTCCATTTCTATCACCGAGCACATGCGCAAAACCGCATGCAGGGCGTGAATGTCAGATACAATCAAATCAAATATTATTTGTCACATGTGCTGATGCACAAATAATATTTTGATTTTCACCCCCCCACAACCACAGGGCTCTCCAGAGGGTGGTGCGGTCTACCCAATGCATCACTAGGGGCAAACTACCTGCCCTCCAGGACACGTACAGCACCCGATGTCACAGGAAGGCCAAAAAGATCATCAAGGACAACAACCACCCGAACCACTGCCAGTTCACCCCGTTATCATCCAGAAGGCGAGGTCAGTACAGGTGCATCAATGCTGGGGCCGAGAGACTGAAAAACATCTTCTATCTCAAGGCCATCAGACTGGCCATCATATGTATGTACTGTATTCTATACTACTGTATCTTAGTCTATGCCGCTTTGACATTGCTCGTCCAAATGTTTATATATTCTTAATTCAATTCCTTTACTTTATATTTGTGTGTATTGTTGTGAAATTGTTAGATATTACTTGTTAGATATTACTGCACTGTTGGAGCTAGAAACACAAGCATTTCGCTTCAGCCGCAATAACATCTGCTAAACATGTGCATGTGATTTGATTGGATTGGAGATCAGAATGCCGGTTTTATTTTTATCCACAAGAGGTCAGCATTGTATCATAGGCAAATAAATCCATAACCACAGTTCTCTCCTCTAAATCCAAAACGCTTTGTCAATGGAGCTTTTGAGAGTGTCTTGGCAACATCTGACCCAACAGTGAGACAGACGCTGCTGGTACCTTTGGGCGGAAAGTTGGACTCTGACTCAGTCCTCAAGAAACATTCCAAATGATTTACACCAAATGATTTACACTTTCCCCATTAAAACAAGCCAAAGTTCTGAGAAACCCTTTTAATCTCAAATAATGTGCTAGTAATTCATGTAGCTAAACGTACAGTCAGTACAGGCCAGTGTTGATGTCTACGGAGCCAAAGTAGACAGAGTTGAGGCCTAAAGTAAAATAATATCTAAACCAATTGGTTCATAAGATCTCAACATTGGACCGGAGTGAGAGTGTGGTGCTATGTGGTTAGGTCGAGGTGAGGTCTCGGGTTGTGGGTTGTTCCTGGGGTTTAGACTTGAGTGGAAGTTGAGGTTCTGTTTGGCCTGGTTGCTATAACATGGAGCAATACTTGTTAACCTTTTAGGGCTCATTACTGTAAGCTTAGTTTTCATGTTCTTTTGTCATGCACAAATATTTTAAAGATAAACAAAAATGTATGTTTTGATAGGCTTTGATATGATATTTTGATAGGCTAACTACAGCGACACAAGGCAGAATAAAAAAATAGCGAAACGTGTCTAGATGTAATAGGTTTCTGTGCCTCTGTATAGAAACGCTTTGATGGGTGGAGGAATGCAGTGTGAAGGAGTGTGCGTGTGTGTGTGTGTGTGTGTGTGCGTGTGGCAGATTGGCGTTTATTGGGATGAACACAGAATTTAGCGATATCCGCTAGATAGGCCTGCTGCAAAGTCAAAATTGGCTATATTGTAAACATTTATGAAAACAAAAATATGCCTTTTGGTCTTCATTTAAGGTTAAGGTTAGGCATTAAGGTTAGCAGTGTGGTTAAGGTTAGGTTTAAAATCAGATGTCATGACTTTGTGGCTGCGCCAGATAGTGACCACTCTGCAGAGCTGCCTCCAGAACAACATTCATGAGTATTCAGACCCCTTGAATTTTTCCACTTTACAGCCTTATTCTAAAATGGATTAAATAGATTTTTCCCCTCATCAATCTACACACAATACCCCATAATGACAAAGCAAAAACAGGTTTAGAAATGTTTGCAAAAAATTCAAATAACTGAAATATCACATTTTACAGAATTATGCAGACCCTTTACTCAGTACTTTGTTGAAGCACCTTTGGCAGCGATTACAGCCTCATGTCTTCTTGGGTATGATGCTACAAGCTCGACTCACCTGTATTTGGGGAGTTTCTCTCATTCTTCTCTGCAGAACTCTGTCTGGTTGGATGGGGAGCATCGCAGCACAGCTATTTTCAGGTCTCTTCCTAGAGATGTTTGATTGGATTGAAGTCCAGGCTCTGGCTGGGCCACTCAAAGACAATCAAGAGACTTGTCCCGAAGCCACCCTTGTGTTGTCTTGGCTGTGTGCTTAGGGTTTCATCAGACCAGAGAATTTTGTTTCTCATGATCTGAGAGTCCTTTTGGTGCCTTTTGGCAAACTCAAAGAGAATGTCATGTGCATTTTACTGAGGAGTAAAAGTCCTTCTGGCCACTCTACAATCCTGTCTTGGAGCTCTATGGACAATTCCTTCGACCTCATGGTTTGGTTTTTGATCTGACATGCACTGTCAACTGTGGGATCTTATATGGACAGGTGTGCGCCTTTCTAAATCATGTCCAATCAATTTAATTTACTAAAGGTGGACTCCAATCAAGTTGTAGAAACATCTCAAGGATGATCATTGGAAATTGGATGCACCTGAGCTCAATTTCGAGTCTCATAGCAAACGGTCTGAATACTTACGTAAATAAGGTATTTCTGTTTTTTTACTTGAAATACATTTGGAAAAAAAAAAAAAAACTTATTTCGCTTTGTCATTATAGGGTATTGTGTGTAGATTGATGAGGAAATGTTTTATTTAATCAATTTTAGAATCAGGCTGTAACGTAACAAAATGTGGAAAAAGGGAAGGGGTCTGAATACTTTCCGAATGCACTGTAGTCTCCCTGTCTGTGTCGGCCCCTGGGCCCTGGCCCTGTAAGAGCAGGGCAGAGTGCCGGGCTGGCTGGTCAGTGACAGGCCCTTGGCTCCCAGCCTCTCTCATACAGTGATCCCCTCGGGGCAGCCTGCCCAGCGAGCCACCAGCCCTTTCATACATTCCCCCACACCGCCCCCAGCCCCAGGCCTTTACCCACCCGCTGCCAACCAACGCAAAGCCACACAACCGTGCCACCCAGCGCTCCCCAGGCAGACACAGACACCTGAGCTGGCACAGCAGAGAAGGAGAGGAGGGATGGATGGAGGGATGGAGGGAGGGAGAGACCAGCCAGACTTCTAGCCAGTCGGCCAGCAAGCGATCCCTGCACCCCGCTGCAGCTGTTCCGTCCCGCTCCACAACGCTCCCACTGTTCCACTTCCAATACAGAACTAATTAAAACTGTGCCCATCTCCGTCCCTGCCAGAACGCCCCCCCCTCCACATACACACACACACACACACACACACACACACACACACACACACACACACACACACACACACACACTCCTCCTCCCTCTACCCCAACTCCTCCCCCCTCCTAAACCCACCCCAACAGCTGCCTCCACTGCACAGTTGAATTGAGTTATTGACCAGCCTTTTTGTAAACTAAATTTACTGCTTTCGCGCTTTCCTCCATTGATTAAATCATCATGTAATTGATTCCTTCTCTGTGGGCTTCTCTCTGCTCTGCTCTGCTCCCCCTCCATATCTCATGTTCCCCGTATGTCTTTACAGAGCTGCTTGGGAAATTAAGTGCAGGGCAGTGGTGCACCCTGCTGCCATCAAGGCATATAAATACCAATTGCGCCATAATAGTAGGTGATCTTGGCCTAATTAAAACATCTCAGTTATAATCTCAGAGGTCAGGAGATACCATATGAGGTCAGGCCACCAACTGACACGGTATTATCAGGTGTTCATTACACATCACTGGTGTTATTGTTTTCCCACGTTGCCAACATCCAGGTTTGGTGCTCGGAAACCTTCCTCTTACCACAAAATTACACAATAGTGATAGCTTCTTTCTGTAATTTCAAGGCAAATTTGTTGTTCCAGAGGACCAGAAATAGGTTCTAGCTTCTCTCTCTCGCATCTATCCACCCCGTAATTGCCATGCAAAAAAATAATGAAGAGTGTTGGCTTCCAAGAGCAGCAACCCTCCTAGTCTCGGCCACTTCCTTTACCTTGTCCTCACCAAGCATTCCGATATAGATTAGCTGGAAATCTTTCCTGCTCTGCCAGGATAATCCCTTGACCGTGTTTTAGGAATGATTTAGGCACACTGTATTCCGGCCAGAGCAGGACATGGCTGGACCTTAGTTTTCATTGCACCCCCATGATTTGGGTGTTCCGATTGTTTTACTTTGTTAAGGGAGGGGGGTCTTTTGTCATTGAAGAGGGGGGCAAAAAGCTGGGCAATGTTACTACTTATACTGTGGAAACAGAGTTCAAAGTCATCATGTGGACGTGAGTAGATGAATTAGAGTCACTGTTAAAGGGCAGAGTCTGAGCCCTTGGAGGAGAGTGTGTGTGTGTGTGTGGTTTGAAACCAGGGGTCCTGGGAGTGAAGTTATTAAGAGGTTTGAAGTCTGAGGGGTATTTCCACATGTTTCAGCCACCGACCGACGTTACCCACCACAAAGCTGGGTTACATTCATCAGTCAGGATTGTTAGTAATATGAATGAGGATTTCAGCAAAAGGGCGCTGCACGCTTTAGTGTGGGAGATGAAATATCTGTACATGGACGTGTTCTATTGGACACAGTGTTACATACACTCTTAGACAGTAGGGTTCCAAAAGGGTTCTTCAGCTGTCCCATAGGAGAAGCCTTTTTGGTGCCAGGTAGAAATAACCTTTTGGATCCCAGGTAGAACCCTCTGTGGAAAGAGTTCCTTATAGAACGCGAAAGGGGTTCTACTTGGAACCAAAACGGTTCTACCTGGAACCAAGAGGGTTCTTCAAAAGGTTCTCCAATGGGGACGGCCGAAAAACATTTTAGGTGTGTAGACAGTGTGTATAGACAGTGATACATAACATGGAAAATATAATATAGATGTGAGCTAGAGGATATAGGCATGATGTCCACAGTCGTTTGTGACAGTCCTCTGTCAGGTTCTATATACTGATCTGAGACTCTACATGGCATTCGGAAAGTATTCTGACCCCTTGACTTTTTCCACATTTTGTTAAATTAGACTTATTTTAAAATGCATTAAATATTTTTTTTCCTTATTAATCTACAAACAATACCCCATAATGACTAAACGAAAACAGACCCTTTGCTACGAGACTCGAAATTGTTCCCATTGATCATCCTTGAGATGTTCCTACCGCCTGATTGCAGTCCACCTGTGGTAAATTCAATTGATTGGACATGATTTGGAAAGGCACACACCTGTCTATATAAGGTCCCATAGTTGACATTGCATGTCAGAGCAAAACCCAAGCCATGAGGTTGAAGGAATTGTCCGTAGAGCTCCGAGACAGGATTTTGTCGAGGCACAGATCTGGGGAAGGGTACCAAAACAATTTCTGCAGTATTGAAGGTCCCCAAGAACACAGTGTTATCCATCATTCTTAAATGGAAGAAGTTTGGAACCACCAAGACTCTTCCTAGAGCTGGCCGCCCAGCCAAACTGAGCAATCGGAGGAGAAGGGCATTGGCCAGGGAGATGACCAAGAACCCGATGGTCACTCTGACAGAGCTCTAGAGAACAACCATCTCTGCAGCACCATCAATCGGGGCTTTATGGTAGTGGAAAGAAGGAAGCCACTCCTCAGTAAGGCACATGACAGCCTGCTTGGAGTTTGCTAAAAGGCACCTAAAGGACTCTCAGACGATGAGAAACAAGATTATATTTTGCCTGAATGCTAAGCGTCACGTCTGGAGGAAACCTGGCATCCCTACTGTGAAGCATGGTGGTGGCAGCATCATGCTGTGGGAATGTTTTTCATCAGCAGGGACTGAGAGACTAGTCAGAATCAAGGGAAAAGATGAACAGAGCAAAGTACAGAGAGATCCTTGATGAAAGCCTGCTCCAGAGCACTCAGGACCTCAGACTGGGACGAAGGTTCACCTTTCAACAAGACAACAGCCCTAAGATCACAGCCAAGACAATGCAGGAGTGGCTTTGGGACAAGTCTCTGAATGTCCTTGAGTGGCCCAGCCAGAGCCAGAACTTGAACCCAATTGAACATCAAAATCAAAATAGATGTGCAGCGACGCCGCTCCCCATCCAACCTGACAGAGCTTGAGAGGATCTGCAGAGAAGAATGGGAGAAACTCCCCAAATACAGGTGTGCCAAGCTTGTAGCGTCATACTCAAGACTCGAGGCCGTAATCGCAACCAAAATTGCTTCAACAAAGTACTGAGTAAAGGGTCTGAATACTTATGTAAATGTGGTATTTCAGTTTTTTATTGTTAATACATTTGTAAAAATGTCTAAAAAACTGTTTTTGCTTTGTCATTATGGGGTATTGTATGTAGATTGATGAGGGGAAAAACTATTTTAATCCATTTTAGAATAAGGCTGTAACGATTTATTTTGATTTTTTACCTTTATTTAACCAGGTAGGCTAGTTTAGAACTAGTTCAACTGCGACCTGGCCAAGATAAAGCAAAGCAGTTCGACACATACAACAACACAGAGTTCCACATGGAATAAACAAACATACAATCAATAATACAGTAGGGAAATCTATATACAGCATGTAAATAGGCCATGGTGGCAAAGTAATTACAATATAGCATTTAAACACTGGAATGGTAGGATGTGCAGAGGATGAATGTGTAAGTTGAAATACTGGGGTGCAAAGGAGCAAGATAAATAAATATAAATAAAATATAAATAAATAAAATAAATACAGTATGGGGATGAGGTAGATTGGATGGGCTATTTTCCAGATGGGCTATGTACAGGTGCAGTGATATGTGAGCTGCTCTGACAGCTGGTGCTTAAAGCTAGTTAGGGAGGTAAGAGTCTCCAGCTTCAGAGATTTTTGCAGTTCATTCCAAGTTATTGGCAGCAGAGAAATGGAAGGAGAGGCGGCAAAAGGAAGAATTGGCTTTGGGGGTGACAGTAAGATATAACTGCTGGAGCGCATGCTATGGGTGGGTGCTGCTATGGTGACTAGTGAGCTGAGATAAGACGGGGCTTTACCCAGCAGAGACTTGTAGATGACCTGGAGCCAGTGGGTTTGGCAACGAGTATGAAGCGAGGGCCAGCCAACGAGAGCGTACAGGTTCCAGTGGTGGGTAGTATATGGGGCTTTGGTGACAAAATGGATGACACTGTGATAGACTACATCCTGTTTGTTGAGTAGAGTGTTGGAGGCTATTTTGTGAATGACATCGCCGAAGTCGAGGATCGGTAAGATGGTCAGTTTTACGAGGGTATGTTTGACAGCATGAGTGAAGGATGCTTTGTTGTGAAATAGGAAGCCGATTCTAGATTTAATTTTGGATTGGAGATGTTTAATGTGAGTCTGGAAGGAGAGTTTACAGTCTAACCAGACACCTAGGTATTTGAAGTTGTCCACATATCCTAAGTCAGAACCGTCCAGACTAGTGATGCTGGACGGGCGGGCAGGTGCGGGCAGCAATCGGTTGAAGAGCATGCATTTAGTTTTACTTATATTTAAGAGCAGTTGGAGGCCATGGAAGGAGAGTTGTATGGCATTGAAGCTCACCTGGAGGTTAGTTAACACAGTGTCCAACGAAGGGCCAGAGGTATACAAAATGGTGTCGTCTGCGTAGAGGTGGATCAGGGAATCACCAACAGCAAGAGCGACATCATTAATGTATACAGAGAAAAGAGTCAGCCCAAGGAATTGAACCCTGTAGTACCCCCATAGAGACTGCCAGAGGTCCGGACAACAGGCCCTCCAATTTGACATACTGAACTTTATCAGAGAAGTAGTTGGTGAACCAAGAGAGGCAATAATTTGAGAAACCAAGGCTGTTGAGTCTGCCAATAAGAATGTTGTGATCGAAAGCTTTGGCCAGGTCGATTAATATGGCTGCACAGTAATGTCTCTTATCGATGGCGGTTATGATGTCGTTTAGGACCTTGAGCGTGGCTGAGGTGCACCCATGACCAGCTCTGAAACCAGATTGCATAGCGGAGAAGATACAGTGAGATTCGAAATGGTCGGTGAGCTGTTTGTTAACTAACGTAACAAAATGTTGACGAAGTCAAGGGGTCTGAATACTTTCCGAACCTGTGAAAGAGTGTCATCACACTAGGCTGGGTAATAGCATGGTATATCACGCCTGCTCTACCGCAGATCGTGTGTGTGTGTGTGTGTGTGTGTGTGTGTGTGTGTGTGTGTGTGTGTGTGTGTGTGTGTGTGTGTGTGTGTGTGTGTGTGTGTGTGTGTGTGTGTGTGTGTGTGTGTGTGCGTGCGTGTGTGTGTGTGTGTGGCGAGCTAAAATCAGGAGCAAATGGCTCTCTAACAAGATTTCTCATTTTATGACATGGTCTCAAGCTGTGCCTGAGCTCCCTGGAGTGGGCCAGGTCAGCATGTATCATTTTAATTATTCATTCATGGAAACACACTGTGACTGTGTTGTATAACTCAGAGTGACTGTCTGGGTGACGAAGCAGTGGCAGTCCCAGGCTGAGTCCGCAAATGGCACCACGTTGCGCATCTAGTGCACTACTTTTGATAGGGCTTTGGTCAGAAGTAGTACACTATATGGAGAATAGGGTGCCATTTGAGACGCGAACCAAGTCCCATACCGGGTACATAATACAGCATTAGACATGGAAAATCCCTTCCGGATGGGCCAGGCCGAGGGGAGTAAAGACGGGCTTATTTCACCTAAAGTGAATAGGACAGTATGGGTAAGACAGGGGCTTTAGTGGTTTTGCAGTTCAGTGCCTGTGTTTGAAAGCTCTTTCAGCAACGTGGGTGGCAAGGTTTCTTCTTACTACCATCTCTCCCCAGTATTGTAGTTGGCTCTTTGCACTTGTCAGAGACATTGCTCACTTGCTCGGAAAATGTTCATATTGTTTTATAATGAAAGCCGAGAGGGACGTTGTTGAATTCCCCCTCACACACAGCACAGCCCGGAGAGCTTGTTGTCATCGCAGATGTCCAAATTCAATTAGCATATTTATTGTTTTTCTATTTTTTTCCGAGTGCTGTGTTCCCGTAGCTACTTCTCCATGTGAAAACACAGTGTGTCACGTAAACAGAGGACGGAGAACAACAAGCACAAGCAAAGAGAAACTTTCCACTCCTTCCTGATCCTCCCTACTCTCTCTCTCTCTCTCTCCCCCTCTCTCTCTCTCTCTTTCTCTCTCTCTCTCTGTCTATCTCCCCCTTCCTCTCCTCCCACTCCTTGTTGTCCTATATTTGTGGTCTAACACTTGGCATTAAATCTTATTATTTTTTGGTATATAAACCTGTTTCTAGTAGGAATTACACACAACTTAGTGTGAGGTCCTTTTCATAAAGGGGGTCTGGAACCTTTCATCTAAAAGGTTTTCTATTTGTGCTGCTTTGAAAGAGAGAAATCAGGTTTTCTCGCACTTCTGGGGGTGAGTTTGGGATTCTGTCTGGGCATTGTGGTGACAGTTATTCCTAGAGGCTTCATTTCTTCCTGATTTCCCTCCTTTGTTCTCAACTATGCTGTAAGTAGTTCCAGGTCCCCCCCACACACACATACCCTCATCTGTGTGTGCATCTGTGTGCATGTGAGGGCAACGCGACATGACACCTGCTGTTGGGATGAATGGGGTCAGCGGCAGGGCCCATCTAGCAGCTGCCTCTTCCCACTGCAACTACACACACTCACAGTGCCAGATAGAGCCCTGCTAGTACAGCCACAACCAGAACCACTGGGACTGGGGCCCATATAGTGCACAACACAGCGCCCCCTACCACCACCCACTGTCACTGCAACCTCAGGGAGAGCAGACAGTGCAGGAATGGGACATATCATTATGCTGTCAATACAGAAAGGGCTGGGGATTAGAGAGGTGCTGAGAAACAAGACATCTGTTTTTTTGGTCTGACCTGTCTGTGCTCACTTGCTGTGTGTGTGTGTGTGTGTGTGTGTGTGTGTGTGTGTGTGTGTGTGTGTGTGTGTGTGTGTGTGTGTGTGTGTGTGTGTGTGTGTGTGTGTGTGTGTGTGTGTGTGTGTGTGTGTGTGTGTGTGTGTGTGTGTGTGTGTAGAGCAGTGGTGGAAAAAGTACTAAATTGTCATACTTGAGTAAAAGTATATATACCTTAATAGAAAATGACTCAGGTAAAAGTGAAAGTCACCCAGTAAAATACTACTTGAGTAAAAGTCTTAAAGTATTTGGTTTTAAAAATACTTAAGTATCAAAAGTAAATATAGATGCTAAAAAATACTTAAATATCAAAAGTAAAAGCATTTGTGTTTAGTGAGCTCGCCAGATCAGAGGCAGTAGGGATGACCAGGGATGTTCTCTTGATAAGTGTGTGAATTGGACCATTTTCTGTCCTGCTAAGCATTCAAAATATAACGAGTACTTTTGGGTGTCAGAGGAAAATGTATAGAGTAAAAAGTACATCATTTTCATTAGGAATGTAGTGAAGTAAAAGTTGTCAAAAATATAAATATTGAAGTAAAGTACAGATACCACAAAAAATAGTTAAGTAGTACTTTAAAGTATTTTTTCTGAAGTACTTTACAACTCTGATGTAGAGTGTGTGGCAGCTTGTTTTACCCTGATTTCCTGCCATGACAGGTCATGAAATGGACATGACCATGTTAGTACTGTAAGTCAGAAACATTATTGTGGTCCAATATGGATTTAAAGGCAATTTTCTCTGCGGAATCCCAAATCATGAAACATCTACAATCCCCATTGTCTTCCATTCCCATGTGAAGGGCAAGTGAGCCACAATACATTACAGAGCCCACACAACAATAATAATAACAACAAACTTTATTGGTCAGTTCCCATTCAACACGTATACCATTGTTCCAGACATTTTACATCATCAAACAGACAATCTCTCAAAGTGCCTTAATTAATTAACACGACTCAACAAATACATGCATTTCAACAGCTTTCGGTTATGTAGCCTATCTATGATCCCATCTATGGAGAAGTCAGGGAGATGCTGCTATCTATGATCCCATCTATGGAGAAGTCAGGGAGATGCTGCTATCTATGATCCCATCTATGGAGAAGTCAGGGAGATGCTGATATCTATGATCCCTTCTATGGAGAAGTCAGGGAGATGCTGATATCTATGATCCCATCTATGGAGAAGTCAGGGAGATGCTGATATCTATGATCCCTTCTATGGAGAAGTCAGGGTGATACTGCTATCTATGATCCCTTCTATGGAGAAGTCAGGGTGATACTGCTATCTATGATCCCATCTATGGAGAAGTCAGGGAGATGCTGATATCTATGATCCCTTCTATGGAGAAGTCAGGGAGATGCTGATATCTATGATCCCATCTATGGAGAAGTCAGGGAGATGCTGATATCTATGATCCCTTCTATGGAGAAGTCAGGGAGATGCTGCTATCTATGATCCCATCTATGGAGAAGTCAGGGAGATGCTGATATCTATGATCCCTTCTATGGAGAAGTCAGGGTGATACTGCTATCTATGATGCCATCTATGGAGAAGTCAGGGTGACGCTGCTCTCTCTCGACAAATATCATCCCTTATCTTTCCACCAGAGGTCAGCCTTTTATTAACAAATAATGACGTATACACTCCTCTCAAAGACTAGTCCCTACGGACTAATAGTCCCCTCGTGTACACCCACTGGCCTGTCAGAAAACTAGCTAATCACTCATGAAGTCCCTATCAAGATCCCTTATGCTGACAACATATGTATTGTGAAATTGGTTACAAATGCCAAAGTAGCAGTATGGCAGTGCGTGTGAAACTTGTTCTTAACCGTGACCTTTTCCGAGACAATAAGCTGGGAAACTTAAACAAAGGAAAATTCCATGTCATCACAGAGCGTTTTGAGTCTGAAGCATGGCAGGCAGACTACAGAGTGTGGTTCCTTGACGAATGTGTTTGTCAAATGAGTGGCTTCTTTGACTGACAACAAACAGCAGACCACTAATGGCACCGTGTAGCAATCTAGGATCTTTGTGGACTAACTGAAGAGAGGCCTGGCAAATGATAGGCTAAAACAGACCGTTACCACACTTTCCAGTTGTGTGAGGAATTCTTAGCATTACTCAGCTTTAACTATGTTGTGATAGCTGAACTCCACCTCAATTTACCCCACATCTACCTCGTGAATTGTCCTATGAAGCTGCTTCAACACACATCTATTTTCCTCCCATGTGTTGTTTCAACACGACTCGACCCCAAATGTCCGCCAGTAACTACTTCACAACAGTGTTATCAGTCAGAACCAGAGGCACCGTCAGATCTGCGGACGTCGTGGTTGTTGTATGGGCCTGGTCCTTTTGGAGAGTTTGTACCGAAGGTACATGGAGGTCTTGGACTGGGAGGCTCTCCTCGGCCAGCACGTGTGGCCGTCGCCAGAGTAGTCCTCCAGACACTGACAGGTGTAGGAACCAGAGGTGTTGAAACACTGGGAATGACGGCTACACAGGTGAGTACTGTCCAGACACTCGTCTTTATCTGGTGAGAGAGAGGAGGATACGGTGACATGTTGAGAAGAAGATGATTATCAGCACCAAGCAATAAAGCTTGTGTGGATTCTTAAGAGAATCAACATCAATACACAAGTATTGTTTGGTCAGTCTCATCCTAACTGAAACAGCCATATCGAAAGTATCAACAGATCTGAATTCAAATCAGTCAATTCTCCATTGAATCTAACACTGAGACACGTGTGGATGTTGTAGAATGTTTTCCAGATGTCCTAATCTACAGTACTAGACAGCATCTATGTCAAAGTCAGCTTTGTGTTTACTCTCCTCTCTCTCATTTCTCTCGCGCTTCTCTCTCTCTCTCTCTCTTCTCCCCCATCTCTCTCCTCTCTCTCCTTTATCTCTCTCTTCCTATCTCTCTCTCTCCTCTCCTCTCTCTCTCCTCTCTCTCTCCTCTCTTGGCCCTGATCCCAATGCTGCTCCTCACATTCAACACAAACAGGTGGTCTGTTTAATTAGCATTCTGACTTAATTTCAGGTACTTCTCCTTTGCCTGTGGGCTCTGAATTTGGCAACCCAAACCAAGCTGGAAAGCAGAGACCAAACCCATGCAGTTTTACAGTAAGACCCATGCTTGTTTTGAGTATTACTGGATAGCTTTTCCACCTTTTCACTGGCTCTGAGGTGAAGACATTATCGGCCAGCCAGCACACAGAGAGAGCCAGCAGGAAGCCAAGACTTGACTCGACTCACTGAGTGTGAGGTCAAGGGGTTGTTGAGCAACAACTAGTCTGTCTCAAAGCTCCAGGAAATAGGTGTTGCAATGTTCGCCAAGGAAGCATAAACAATAACAGCTATCACAGCTGAGCGAGTGGGGGATGCAAGCTAGAGGAATTACATTCAGGCTCTCACTGGGTTGCTGCAGCCAAAGCTCATCTACAGAGGATCGGTCTGTTTGACAATGAAACGTAGGCTAAATGAGAGGAACATGTGAGGGCGTGCTGTGAGGTAATCATTCATTTAAACAGCACTGACACTGAGAAAAGTGGGTCTGTGGCTTACACACACACACGCATGAATGCACACACATACACACTACCACAGCATATTTTACAAGACACATGGCCATCTGCTGAGAGATGCTGAAGGAAGACATTATATTAATGTCATACATCGGTTAAAGTCGTACAGACAGACAGACAGACAGACAGACAGACAGACAGACAGACAGACAGACAGACAGACAGACAGACAGACAGACAGGCTTAGAGGACAGACTGTTTCTCTAACATTCCCTGTTGATATTAATACTGGTATCTAACAGCCTTACATTCCCTGTTGATATTAATACTGGTATCTAACAGCCTTACATTCCCTGTTGATATTAATACTGGTATCTAACAGCCTTACATTCCCTGTTGATATTAATACTGGTATCTAACAGCCTTACATTCCCTGTTGATATTAATACTGGTATCTAACAGCCTTACATTCCCTGTTAATATTAATACTGGTATCTAACAGCCTTACATTCCCTGTTAATATTAATACTGGTATCTAACAGCCTTACATTCCCTGTTAATATTAATACTGGTATCTAACAGCCTTACATTCCCTGTTGATATTAATACTGGTATCTAACAGCCTTACATTCCCTGTTAATACACATATCTAACAGCCTTACATTCCCTGTTAATATTAATACTGGTATCTAACAGCCTTACATTCCCTGTTGATATTAATACTGGTATCTAACAGCCTTACATTCCCTGTTGATATTAATACTGGTATCTAACAGCCTTACATTCCCTGTTGATATTAATACTGGTATCTAACAGCCTTACATTCCCTGTTAATATTAATACTGGTATCTAACAGCCTTACATTCCCTGTTGATATTAATACTGGTATCTAACAGCCTTACATTCCCTGTTAATATTAATACTGGTATCTAACAGCCTTACATTCCCTGTTGATATTAATACTCATATCTAACAGCCTTACATTCCCTGTTAATATTAATACTGGTATCTAACAGCCTTACATTCCCTGTTGATATTAATACTGGTATCTAACAGCCTTACATTCCCTGTTGATATTAATACTGGTATCTAACAGCCTTACATTCCCTGTTAATACTCATATCTAACTGCCTTACATTCCCTATTGATATTAATACTGGTATCTAACAGCCTTACATTCCCTGTTGATATTAATACTGGTATCTAACAGCCTTACATTCCCTGTTAATATTAATACTGGTATCTAACAGCCTTACATTCCCTGTTGATATTAATACTGGTATCTAACAGCCTTACATTACATTCCTGTTGATATTAATACTGGTATCTAACAGCCTTACATTCCCTGTTGATATTAATACTGGTATCTAACATATTAATACTGGTATCTAACAGCCTTACATTCCCTGTTGATATTAATACTGGTATCTAACAGCCTTACATTCCCTGTTGATATTAATACTGGTATCTAACAGCCTTACATTCCCTGTTGATATTAATACTGGTATCTAACAGCCTTACATTCCCTGTTGATATTAATACTGGTATCTAACAGCCTTACATTCCATGTTAATACTGGTATTTAACAGCCTTACATTCCCTGTTAATATTAATACTGGTATCTAACAGCCTTACATTCCCTGTTAATATTAATACTGGTATCTAACAGCCTTACATTCCCTGTTAATATTAATACTGGTATCTAACAGCCTTACATTCCCTGTTAATATTAATACTGGTATCTAACAGCCTTACATTCCCTGTTGATATTAATACTGGTATCTAACAGCCTTACATTCCCTGTTGATATTAATACTGGTATCTAACAGCCTTACATTCCATGTTAATATTAATACTGTTGATATTAATACTGGTATCTAACAGCCTTACATTCCCTGTTGATATTAATACTGGTATCTAACAGCCTTACATTCCCTGTTAATATTAATACTGGTATCTAACAGCCTTACATTCCCTGTTGATATTAATACTGGTATCTAACAGCCTTACATTCCCTGTTAATATTAATACTGGTATCTAACAGCCTTACATTCCCTGTTGATATTAATACTGGTATCTAACAGCCTTACATTCCCTGTTGATATTAAGCCTTACACTGGTATCTAACAGCCTTACATTCCCTGTTGATATTAATACTGGTATCTAACAGCCTTACATTCCCTGTTGATATTAATACTGGTATCTAACAGCCTTACATTCCCTGTTGATATTAATACTGGTATCTAACAGCCTTACATTCCCTGTTGATATTAATACTGGTATCTAACAGCCTTACATTCCCTGTTAATATTAATACTGGTATCTAACAGCCTTACATTCCCTGTTGATATTAATACTGGTATCTAACAGCCTTACATTCCCTGTTGATATTAATACTGGTATCTAACAGCCTTACATTCCCTGTTGATATTAATACTGGTATCTAACAGCCTTACATTCCCTGTTGATATTAATACTGGTATCTAACAGCCTTACATTCCCTGTTGATATTAATACTGGTATCTAACAGCCTTTACAGCCTACTGTACAGTATGGGGGATGTCCGTACCTCGACACTGCACTGAGTCCTGGAGCGTCCCCAACACAAAGCCCTCCCTGCACACACACACAAAGCTGCCAAAGGTGTTCTTGCAAGTGCGTCGGGGAGGGCAAACATCTGACGCCCCGCGACACTCGTCCACATCTGCAAAACAGCACAACAAGGCCACACAAACTCAACACCTGAGTATGCATTAACACACACACACACCCACTAGACGTAACATATACAAGGGAGACGACAAAGTGCTGTAAAGAACCTAGGGTTGTTTTCTCAGCTCAAAACAATCACTACCTATACATCAGAAAGAGGTCATGAGTGCTTTGGCCATCTTGGGAGTTTTTTTGTACAGGTGCTTTGAAATGTACACTGCTGTTGTTCAACAACAAGGAATCACAACACACTCACACACAATACTTTTCAGGTGCTTCTCTGTCTCTCTGTAACTAGTACTAATGTTACAAATGTAGATGTCGTTGAAATGAAGGCAAATGAGTGATACTGTATATCCCACGATATGATGTCACTTCGGACACTGAGGAGTTGGTCCAAGTACAGAATAACAGGGGAATTGAACCTGTCATGATGTGATGCTATGGTTGTGTCTTTGTTCTAATGGTTCTGTTTAAGCTGCCCATGTCCTGGAGAGAAACCCTCCTGTTGTAACTAACCTGATTCAGCTTATCAACCAGCTAATTATTCGAATCGGGGTTAGAATGAAAACCGAGGACAGTAGCTCTCCAGGAACAGGGTTAGAATGAAAACCTACAGGAGGGTAGCTCTCCAGGAACAGGGTTAGAATGAAAACCTACAGGAGGGTAGCTCTCCAGGAACAGGGTTAGAGTGAAAACCTACAGGAGGGTAGCTCTCCAGGAACAGGGTTAGAGTGAAAACCTACAGGAGGGTAGCTCTCCAGGAACAGGGTTAGAGTGAAAACCTACAGGAGCATATCTCTCCAGAAACAGGGTTAGAGTGAAAACCTAGAGGACGGTAGCTCTTCAGGAACAGGGTTAGAGTGAAAACCTACAGGAGGGTAGCTCTTCAGGAACAGGGTTAGAGTGAAAACCTACAGGAGCGTATCTCTCCAGGAACAGGGTTAGAGTGAAAAACCATATCTCTCCAGAAACAGGGTTAGAGTGAAAACCTAGAGGACGGTAGCTCTTCAGGAACAGGGTTAGAGTGAAAACCTACAGGTGGGTAGCTCTCCAGGAACAGGGTTAGAATGAAAACCTACAGGAGGGTAGCTCTTCAGGAACAGGGTTAGAGTGAAAACCTACAGGAGGGTAGCTCTCCAGGAACAGGGTTAGAGAGCCCTGCTGACTAGGCTTCTGCAGTACCTAGAGAAGGGGTGTTCAACTCTTACCCTAAAAGGTCCGGAGTACTGCTGCTTTTCTGTTCTACTTGATAATTAATTGCATTCACCTGGTGTCCCAGGTCTAAATCAGTTCCATTTAGAGGGGAAGAATACAAAATAAATTAAAAATATGTTCCACTGTAACTACCTACCATATATGACTGTTATGATTTCTCTGAGGTCTCAGGCCTGGTTGGTTAGTTCCTACAGCTACTCTCCTGTGGCGTGAGAATGAGGCAATGGCTCTCAGGATCAACCATGGAGGCTGGGCCTCGTTAGCAGGACAGGAGGTGTCTGCTGCGAGGACTTTATGACCGCACCACAGTTATCGAGCAAAGGGACTTCAAAGTAATGAGTGCTAGCTATTTTAAGGAGAGGGCAAAGAGTAGAGTACAGCTACTGGGACCCGGGGTCTGTTTTCTTAACACTTGAGGTAATTGCGGGGTTTATCGTTCTGTGGACAGACTCAGTGGGTAGGCGCTGTTAGTAATAGCTGGGTGGAGGTCGTTAACATGTCCTCTAGTAGTGTACATATGGGAACCTGTCTCTCCACCTGTTCTCTAATAGCAGCCAGAGACCGAACTAGTAGCTACACACTGTCATGCTACGATCATGGCAAGCACACAGTATACGCCATAGTAATGCCAGAGGAATGCACCAAACACTGGGCTGTTTCCCAATCCCAGTCCCCCCTTTCTTCCCATGGCATTGGAACTGAAAGAACTAGAGGGGAGGGAGGAGTTTGGGGGTTGCCATGGCAATGGGGTTACCATGGGGTTGCCGAGGAAGCCCACCTTCACAGGTCCTGTTGTCGGCGGCCAGGTGGAGGCCGGTGGCACACAGACAGCGCACCTCTCCCCACCGGTCGATCTGGCAACCGAACTGGCAGCGTGCGGAGGTGCACTCAGGCTCTTCTGGAAGAGAACACAGGATAAACTGGCTGAGAGCCAAGGCAGAAATGGATGGTTGGAACGAACACATGCCACCACACACAAACCATGTGCTGTACTGTAATACTATAGACTCACAAGCAGTGATATGAAACCAGCTTGGTTTGGTCTTATGTCATACTCATATTATATTCCTTGCTTTAGATTGATTACACCAGTTAACAGTTGCTCCTCTGTATTGCCCCCACAGGGTTGGGGAGTAACGGATTACAAAAAAACTAACATTACCAGCAAAAATATTGTAATCAGATTACAGATAGGCCTACTTTTCTTAATTACTTCTAGTATTACTTTTAAATTTAGAAAGGATGTTTTTAGGTTACGTTACTGAGTTTGGATCACCTAAAAGTTATGTAAGAATTAACAATTTTGGACAAGTAACCAGTAACTGTAACAAATTACATTCATAAAGTAACCTACCCAACCCGGACTGTACCATACAGTAACCTACCCAACCCGGACTGTACCATACAGTAACCTGCCCAACCCTGACTGTACCATACAGTAACCTGCCCAACCCTGACTGTACCATACAGTAACCTGCCCAACCCTGACTGTACCATACAGTAACCTACCCAACCCTGACTGTACCATACAGTAACCTACCCAACCCTGACTGTACCATACAGTAACCTACCCAACCCTGACTGTACCATACAGTAACCTACCCAACCCTGACTGTACCATACAGTAACCTACCCAACCCTGACTGTACCAACCCTGACTGTACCATACAGTAACCTGCCCAACCCTGACTGTACCATACAGTAACCTACCCAACCTGACTGTACCATACAGTAACCTGCCCAACCCTGACTGTACCATACAGTAACCTACCCAACCCTGACTGTACCATACAGTAACCTGCCCAACCCCTGACTGTACCCATACAGTAACCCCTACCCAGTAACCTACCCAACCCTGACTGTACCATACAGTAACCTGCCCAACCCTGACTGTACCATACAGTAACCTACCCAACCCTGACTGTACCCTACCTACCCAACCCCTGACTGTACCACCCAACCCTGATACCTTCCCAACCCTGACTGTACCATACAGTAACCTACCCAACCCTGACTGTACCATAGATACCTACCCATCCCTGACTGTACCATAAAGTATCCTACCCAACCCTGACTGTACCATACAGTAACCTGCCCAACCCTGACTGTACCATAGATACCTACCCATCCCTGACTGTACCATAAAGTATCCTACCCATCCCTGACTGTACCATACAGTAACCTACCCAACCCTGACTGTACCATAGATACCTACCCAACCCTGACTGTACCATACAGTATCCTACCCATCCCTGACTGTACCATACCCTGAGTACCATACAACCAACCCAACCCTGACTGTACCAGTATCCACCCATCCCTGAACCTGCCCATCCCTGACTGTACCATACCCAGTAACCTACCCAACCCATCCCTGACTGACTGTACCTACCCAACCCTGACAGTATCCTACCCAACCCTGACTGTACCATAAAGTATCCTACCCATCCCTGACTGTACCATAAAGTATCCTACCCAACCCTGACTGTACCATAAAGTATCCTACCCAACCCTGACTGTACCATACAGTAACCTACCCAACCCTGTGCCCACTACACCAAATGGCACACTCTCGATCAAGTGAATAAGACTTGACACTATTGACCCATGGACGACAGCGGGGTTCTGGGTAATGGATCATCCAGACTGGAGGTATGTATCTGATGGGGAAGCTGAGCAGCCAATCAAGATCCAGAACCACTGAAACTTTACCCCTTGTCTATAATAACATTTGACCCATATTAGCACGCCAGTACATGCAGTCCTGACATTGAGCCCTGTGGTATCACAGTTGGATGAAGTTGCCCCCAAGAAGCTGATCTATGATTGGTTTTGCATTGTACCCCCTAGTGTATAATGTTAGAGTTTAGAAGATGGTGAGCTGATCCTAGATCAGTGCCTGAGGGAGACTTCTACCCGGGCATGGTATTTCATCAATGGTTGGGACATGATGTTCCAGGAAATTGGGCAGAAACCGGTTTGAACTGGTATGTACTGGTGCAGGTTGATCCATCTGTCATGAGGTAGTATCCGGGGTCGCAGTAACACCGGTAACTACCCTGGGTGTTCATACAGCTGTTGGAGCATCGTCGCTCTGGGAGTCCACACTCATTCACATCTGGAATCAACAACCAACAACAATCAGGATCAGGAATCATATCAAGATCAGCATGCATGAATCAATCATAATATCTGGAATCAATAACCAGGAATCAACATGCATGAATCACACAGTATCTGGAATCAATAACCAGGAATCAACATGCATGAATCACACAGTATCTGGAACCAATAACCAGGAATCAACATGCATGAATCACACAGTATCTGGAATCAATAACCAGGAATCAACATGCATGAATCACACAGTATCTGGAATCAATAACCAGGAATCAACATGCATGAATCACACAGTATCTGGAATCAATAACCAGGAATCAACATGCATGAATCACACAGTATCTGGAATCAATAACCAGGAATCAACATGCATGAATCACATCTGGAATATCTGGAATCAATGCATGAAACCAGGAATCAACATGCATGAATCACACAGTATCTGGAATCAATAACCAGGAATCAACATGCATGAATCACACAGTATCTGGAATCAATAACCAGGAATCAAATCATGAACACAGTATCTGGAATCAATAACCAGGAATCAACATGCATGAATCACACAGTATCTGGAATCAATAACCAGGAATCAACATGCATGAATCACACAGTATCTGGAATCAATAACCAGGAATCAACATGCATGAATCACACAGTATCTGGAATCAACATGCTTGAATCATACAGAATCTTAAATCAACATGCATGAATCATATAGAGTCAAAGATAGCCACCTTGGTCACATTTCTGGCCCTTGTATCCCACAGAGCAGGAGCACTTGTCTGGACCCACACAGACTCCATTCCTGCAAGGCTTGTTGCACACAGCTAGATGGTCAGAGAGAGCAGGTAAACACATATGATAACCTCGGCTGGTGTATTGTTGCATTGTTGTTGTTTCTGGAGGACTTGCCCAGTGGCCGCTGACTTACGCTGGCAGACACCCATGACATTCCTCCAGCCTAAACAGCAGGCAGTAGACGTGCCAAAGGTGCAGAGCCCCACGGACCCCGACGGCCCACCGAGAGGCCCAGACACGGCCCTCACTGTCCTGGGGGGATGGATGGATAGGTAGATAGATGGAGGGAGATGAAAGGTGGGTGGATGGAGAGGAAGAGTGGGTTAATGGTTCATCTGCCACAATTAAGAAAGACCCCAAGGTTTCTGCACTTCCATGGCTATAGTTGTTGTCATCAATGCCTTATTTGTGTTGCTACACTGTTTCTCTCTTCAACAGTATGACTAAACACACACACACACACACACACACACACATATATATATATATATATATATATATATATATATATATATATATATATATATATATATATATATATATTACCAGTCAAAAGTTTGGACACACCTACTCATTCAAGGGTTTTTCTTTATTTTTTACTATTTTCTACATTGTAAAGAAATCAAAACTATAAAATAACACATTTGGAATCATATAGTAACCAAAAAAGTGTTAAACAAATCTTCAAAGTAGCGACCCTTTGCCTTGATGACAGCTTTGCACACTCTTGGCATTCTCTCAACCTGCTTCACCTGGAATGCTTTTTCAACAGTCTTGAAGGAGTTCTCACATACGCTGAGCACTTGTTGGCTGCTTTTCCTTCACTCTGCGGTCCAACTCATCCCAAACCATCTCAATTGGGTTGAGGTCAGGAGATTGTGGCCAGATCATCTGATGCAGCACTCCATCACTCTCCTTCTTGGTCAAATAACTCTTACACAGCCTGTAGGTGTGTTGGGTCATTGTCCTGTTGAAAAAGTGATAGTCCCACTTAGTGCAAACCAGATGGGATGGCGTATTGCTGCAGAATGCTGTGGTAGCCATGTTGGTTAAGTGTGCCTTGAATTCTAAATAAATGTGTCACCAGCAAAGCAACCCCACACCATCAAACCTCCTCCATGCTTCACAGTGGGAACCACACATGCAGAGGTCATCCATTCACCTACTCTGCGTCTCACAAAGACACAACAGTTGGAACCAAAATTCTCAAATTTAGACTCATCAGACCAAAGGACAGATTCCCACTGGTCTAATGTCCATTGCTTGTGTTTCTTGGCCCAAGCAAGTTTCTTTTTCTTTTTGGTGTCCTGTGGTGTTAGGGTAGCCTAGTGGTTAGAGCGTTGGACTAGTAACCGGATGGTTGCAAGTTCAAACCCCCGAGCTGACAAGGTACAAATCTGTTGTTCTGCCCCTGAACAGGCAGTTAACCCACTGTTCTTAGGCCATCATTGAAAATAAGAACTTGTTCTTAAACTGACTTACCTAGTTAAATAAAGATTAAAATAAATAGTAGTGGTTTAATTGCAGCAATTCAACCATGAAGGCCTGATTCACACAGTTCATGTTGAGCTTTGTCTGTTACTCTGTGAAGCATTCATTTGGGATGCAATCTGAGGTGCAGCTAATTGCCCAATTCTGAGGCTGGTAACTAATGAACTTATCCTCTACAGCAGAGGTAACTCTGGGCCAGTTTCATCATAGCGCTTGATGGTTTTTGCAATTGCACTTGAAACTTTCAAAGTTCTTGAAATGTCCAGATTGACTGACCTTCATGAATGGGCTGCCGTTTCCCTTTGCTTATTTGAGCTGTTCTTGCCATAATGGACCTGGTCTTTTACCATATAGGGCTGTCTTCTGTATACCACCCCTACCTTGTCACAACAAAACTGAAGGGCTCAAACACATTAAGAAGGAAAGAAATTCCTCAAATTAACTTTTAACATGGCACACCAGTTAATTGAAATCCATTCCAGGTGAATACCTCATGGAGCTGGTTGAGAGAATGCCAAGAGTGTGCAAAGCTGTCATCAAGACAAAGGGTGGCTACTTTGAAGAATCTCAAATATAAAATGTATTTTGATTTGTTTGACACTTTTTTGGTTACTACATGATTCCATATGGGCTATTTCATAGTTTGATGTCTTTACTATTATTAAACAATGTAGAAAATAGTAAAAATAAAGAAAAACCTTGCAGTGGGTAGGTATGTCCAAAATGTGGACTGGGACTCTATAAACACACAGTACCAGTCCACATTTTGGACAACCTACTGTATAGTTGAGAGTGCAGAGGCTCTCTAAGGCTTGTGGAAGAGGATCTATAATCAATTGGTAACAACATATTCATATGGAGTCACTATTACAAAGCATTGTGTAAATACAGCAGAACTCTGGAACACACATTCTATTTCTATGACTGGAAGTCATTTGGAGCTGTTGTAACTACTTATGAAACACCTTCTAGGTTCACATGCAGTGGAGAGAAGCCTTGACACACACATGCTGTATTCCAAATGGCAATAATTGCTGTTTCATTAAAAAGAGGGAACTAAACAAAACTGCAGGGGAGATTGGATACCATTTACTGTGTAGCTGATGTTAAACCTTTCCTACAATCGTCAGTCCAAAATGCCAGAGGCAGTCATTTTGAGGGGTGCATACCTCCACACCAAAGTGGTATATAATAAGGCTAGGAAAAGGAGACTATTGAGTGATTACTCCCAAACCAAGTGGGTCTAACAATTCACAGACTTTAGAATATAGTAACTGTAAGTAGTAGAACAGTAAAGAAAAGTCTCTAAACATGGATCGTCAGGTGTCATGAGATTAATAACCTACAGTCATGATCAGTAGGTAAATAAACAATGCGATTTAGCCTGCATCATCACCGCACATATAATTTAATTAGCGGCAACTGCAAATTATAGTTGTTTCATACCTGCTCATGTCCTGTTGAAAAGCCGTGGAGAACGCAATAAAACGCATGGTGATAACCAGCATCCACTGGCGCACCGGACGCGCTCTGACAACCGTAAATACCATCATATCACGAAGGTAATTGTCAGCTCATAAAACAGCTACATATTATTTAACCTTATTTTGTGATGAGCGCATTTCAGAGACACGTTATTGTGCCAGCATAACTCCTGCGGTGAGTCTGGAGTAAGGCGTGGTACCTCCTAGTTAATTTTATGATTGAGTGTCTTGGAACTTTAGGAATTTTGTCCAGTAGGTGGAAAAGGTTACCTGGCAGGCGAGAAAGAGAGAGAAAGAGAGCGAGACAGAGAGATGGACAACTTTGAATATCACATTTAAATAATAAATACACAGACAGAAAATAGCGAGTACACCAAGTTTTTATTCACACTAATTGACTTTTAATCTTAAACCCACATGAGGACGTGACTGACTCTGGACCAAAGGTCTCACCCATGGTCTGTCTCAATCACGTAGGAAACATGTATTTTTTATTGGAATAAGAGTTTATAGGGCCATTTTGTGATAAAAGGCGCGAGAATCACCAGTGACAACAGCAGAACCAAAGCATTAGAAGTAACACGCTGAACCGTTAACTACTTCCAGGCATGACCAGTGAGCAATCAGTTACATTAGACTGAGAGGCATAAATCATGGTTAATCGCCTGCATGGTGGCCTGAATGAAACAAATAGTGATCACACCAGGCACTATATAGGACAGTTAAAGGGAAACAAGCGGTGCATTGATTTGGGGCATTACTTCAATGGGCAATGCAAAGTCATGATTTTCTTATTGCTTCCTCTGATAAGGACGAAAGTTAGATGTATTTATTTTAAAACACTGAGCTGATTGCATCCCTATGTAGGCCTGCATTACATCCCGCTTGTTTATCCTGAGAGGGAACAAGCTCCCCAGCTCCAAATCAACACTGCAATTTGTCCGAACCCAAAACAAGTAAAGACGTACTTTAAATGGCACATATTTGGCTGCGCTCTCCAACCCCCCTTGTGCTAATTATGAGATGACTGTGGTAGATAGATAGCCTCAGGGTTCCTCTGAGTTATACTGCAGAGCCACCATCCACCACGCACTGTACAGGGAGCACACACATGTGAGGCATTTAAACCTCCCCAACCACACATGGCATCCAACCTCCAACATCTAACCAATCACAGTGATTAAATAATTTGGCATCGGGGGTGGTGGGGGGGTGGACTGCGCTCTTTTGAGAAACGCACATGCACAGTGTCAAGTGCACCGCTGCGCATCACCACGCGAGGTAGAAGAAACCACCCAGTAAAATCCCAGCCAAGCCTCAGACCTCATTCGTCATTATGATACAATTCAACACAATCCTGCCTGGCAACGAAAGAAGGGAAGAATAAAAGGGAAGTGTAGTTGGTGAACATGGTGAACAGGAGGAGGAGAGGAAGGGAGGGAGGGTAGTCTGTGTGTGGATAGCGCAATGTGCGGCAAGTGCTGCGGCTCTTCCTGTCATTCTCTCTCTATCCCTATCGCTCCCTTTTGCTCTCTCTCTTGCTCTCTTTCTATCTTTTTCCCACTTTCTCTGTGATGCTCAGTGGTTTTCTTCTGTATGGTATAATTCTCTCTCTCATCTCTCTCTTATTCATCCCTCTCTCTCACTTTGTTTGCTTTAAAAGCCCTGGGGTACTTGAAGTGCAGTAATGTACTGGAGGAGATCGTTCTACCCTCGATTATGCCCACATTAATTTTTGTGGGAATGGTTAATTTGCAGCTCCACAAAGTACACCAAATCACCAAGTCCTCCTCTCCCACCACATCATAGCTATTCAGTGCAGTGGTGGTCTGTCTCCTCAACCTGGGGGGCCGTCTCATACAGACAGAAGTCCACCACTTAGACACTGCCTATAGATACAGACAGAGTAGATTATCCTCATACAGACAGAACTCCACCGCTCAGACACTGCGTATAGATAGAGACAGAGTAGATCAGCCATACAGCCAGACAGTGCACCCGAGCTCAGACATAAGGTATAGAAACAGAAAGATTAGAATAGATCAGCCAGACAGACAGACAGACAGACAGACAGACAGACAGACAGACAGACAGACAGACAGACAGACAGACAGACAGAGTACACCATGGCTCAGACACAAGACATAGAAACCAACAGTTCTCCATTAAAGTAGATCACTCATACAGACAGTTCTCCATAACTCAGACCCCAGGTATGGAATAGACAGTTGAGTAGATTAGTAGCATCATGGTAGCTGTAAAGGGAAAGGTGGGGCTGCCCAACTGGATCAAATGAAGAGTTTTTACAGTCTATTGAACCCTTCTATCGGATGCACCAAAGCCTTCAGGGTTGAAGAAACCGGCAACTGTCAAAACAGGCACTAGACAGGCTGAAACAACATCAAACAGTGGTGGAATCTGCTTCAAATCAAGTCAAAACTGTTGAAATAGCGACTGAACAACACACATATTCAGGATGTCTCAGGGGGAGTTGGAAAACCCACTCTCCCAGGGTGTCTCAGGGGGAGTTGGAGAACCCACTCTCCCAGGGTGTCTCAGGGGGAGTTGGAGAACCCACTCTCCCAGGGTGTCTCAGGGGGAGTTGGAGAACCCACTCTCCCAGGGTGTCTCAGGGGTATATAGGATATGCATGAAACACATTTCCAATTCACACATATGTATAAATACACACTTGACAAATATATGCACCCACCAAATTATTATTATGCTCCAACCATTTAGTCACCTGAAGCAATGACATTTATTTTTATTCAACCTTTTATTTAACTAGGCCAGTCAGTTAAGAACAAATTCTTATTTCTAATGACGGCCTACCCCGGCCAAATCCAGACGACACTGTGCACTGCCCTATGGGACTCCCGATCACGGCCAGTTGTGATACAGTCTGGAAATGAACGAAGGTCTGTAGTAACCCCTTTTGCACTGCGATGCAGTGCCTTAGACCACTGCACCACTCGGGAGCCCACACCTGAAACAGCAGTGATGGTAGTGACAGTGTGAGGTTGTTCTAAGGGTGTCAGTGTGGTTCGGTCAACCAGAGTTGTGAGGGAGGACTGCCACCTTCTGTCTGCTCCAGGAAGATAGACGACCCCTTTTTTTATCGTCGCACCGTCTCCTATAGGCAAGGGCCCATAAAGCATCTTAGAGTAGAAGTGCTGATCTGGGATCAGGTTTTCCCTGTCCATTTAATCTTATGCATAATCATCTAAAAGGCAACACTGATCCCATATCAGCACTCCTACTCTGAGACACTTTATGAATAGGAGCCAAGTCAGCAGTTAAATATAGTAGCTTGCTTTCAAATCCTTGGTCTCTACCCACCTCCAATAGACCCTAAGCAACATTCCAATCAGAATCAACCCTCTGGCTCTTTATTTCAGAACACAGAGAAAGTTCCGGTACCAACCAGCTCCTGGACTAGGTCCTAATGTGTTTAGCAGGTAGCCAGGCAGAGTTACAACAGGCTGGGGTCAGAGTTAATAGGGCGTGCTGCAGTGGGAGGAGTCTCCCAGGTGTGTGAGGGCATAGGTCAAGGGTCAGGTTACCAGACAGAAGGGAGACCTGCAAGGGCCTGAGGAGAGCAGCAGGGAGGGAGGAAGGGAGGGAGGGACATGGGACAGAATGGGCTGAATGACAGATCCCCAGCTAAATGGGAGGAGTTTGGGAAGAGGAGGAAGTCTGAAGTATCACTCCATCCATCACTATGTGGTCTGGGCACTGGATGGATGTGGGTTCAACGACTGACTCTGACTCACCCAGTCTGTTGGTAACTTTAGTTCCCTTCCGGCGGACGCACACAGATACTTGAGGTCACACACACATACATGCACAAGCCTACACACGTATGCATGCATACACACATACATACACATACTAGTGATGAGGGGGTGACTCATAACCTGCAGTGGGGAGGGTTGGTTTAGGGTCATGAAATATTGTGTGGATGAAGGGCGGGATGAATAAAGAGGAAACAATACCTTTCAAAAAATACATGTATAATTCTTGTGCATTTTATAGGCTACATTCAGCTTTTTCTTTCATAATTTTTTGTCTATCTAGAATTAGGGCATAAGCCTAAGCTTTAGGTCATAACTTTATGCGCGTCTAATAGCCTATAGCCAATCACCAAACGCTTTTGAGAACAGGCTGAAAAAGTTAACTTCAATCTACTGAGGCAAAAAGGGCAATGTCAGAGTTTAATTAAATAAGAGGAAAGTTACAAAATGGAGAGTTGGAAATAAAGAGAAGGGAGGGACAGAAAATGAATGTTTGGGAAAGATTTGGTGAAGTGGTAAAAGAGCATGATATCAGTGCCGGCTGTGCTGTGAGGCTATATACAAATTAGACCATCACAAGAATTAAGCATTTTTTGCCAAAAAATGATACACCAAATGTGTGCTAAATTTTACCTTGGAAACAGGAGTAGAGAAATATAATTTCTTTCTTTTAGCATCTTCAGATAATGTGAATGTGCAGTTAGATACTGTACCATCTGTAGAGGTGCTATCAGCAAACATTTCACTACACTTGCAATAAAATCTGCTAAAAACATGTGTATGAGACCAATACAATTTGATTTGATAGTATTTCAACCACATAGAATTCCCATCCAAGCTGAACTGAAATCTGATCAGAAACATGTTGGGTCGTTTTCACAGCTTTATATTTCCTTGCAACCAGTCAAACTGATGTCATTCAGATGTTATTTTTTTGTGCAGTTTCTCCACTCTCCCGAAACGTGGATGGATGAGAAAACTTTACCGATGTCAACCAGATTGAAGCATTCATTCTATCGATTTATGACATCATTCTGGTGAGCAAGGGTTCATTTAGTATTTTAGGGCAACATACAGTACCTGTCAAAGTTCAGACACACCTACTCATTTAAGGGGTTTTCTTTATTTGTACTATTTTCTCCATTGTAGAATAACAGTGAAGACATCAAAACTATGAAATAACACATATGAAATCATGTAGTAAGCAAAACATTTATATACACATCTAAATATATGCTAGACTTTAGATTATTCAAAGTAGCCACCCTTTGTCTTGATGACAGCTTTGCACACTCTTGGCATTCTCTCAACCAGCTTCACCTGGAATTATTTTCCAACAGTCTTGAAGGAGTTCCCATATTTGCTGAGCAATTGTTGGCTGATTTTCCTTCACTCTGTGGTCCAACTCATCCCAAATCATCTCAACTGGGTTGAGGTTGGGTGATTGTGGAGGCCAGGTCATCTGATGCAGCACTCCATCACTCTTCTTGGTCAAATAGCCCTTACACAGCCTGGAGGTGTGTTGGGTCATTGTCCTGTTGAAAAACAAATGTTAGTTCCACTAAGTGCAAACCAGATGGGATGGTGTATCGCTGCAGAATTCTGTGGTAACCATGCTGGCTAAATGTTCCTTGAATTCTAAATAAATCACAGACAACATCACCAGCAAAGCACCACGACACCATCACACCTCCTCCTCCCTGCTTCACGGTGGGAACCACACATTCAACTACTCACCCAACTTATTGTGGGAAGCTTGTGGAAGGCTACCCAAAACATTTGACCCAAGTTAAACAATTTAATGGCAATGCTACCAAATACTAATTGAGTGTATGTAAACTTTTGACCCACTGGGTATGTGATGAAAGAAATAAAAGCTGAAATAAATCATTCTCTCTACGATTATTCTGACATTTCACATTCTTAAAATAAAGTGGTGATCCTAACTGACCTAAGACTGAGTTTATATGTATATGTAAACGTCTGACTTCAACTGTTCATGATTCCATAATGTGTTATTTCATTGTTTCTACAATGTAGAAAATAGTACAAATAAAGAAAAACCCTTGAATGAGTAGGTGTGTCCAAACTCTGTTGCTGTATATGCTAATGACAGAAGATAAGCTGAATGTAGGGAGACTGGGGATGGTTGGAACACCTTTTCGTCAGTTTCTCAGAAATCATTTATGGTCGTATATTCAAAACTTGATACAAACAACCTACACCTGTCCTTTACAAATTGGTGTGGTTATTATATATGTAAATCAAACCGCAAATTCATGGTGTTACAATTTACCCCATGGTTTGGGTTAGTTGTAACATTGCTTGGGGTGAATTGTAACAGAATGAAAAAGTGCATAAATCATGGCACGCAACTAATTATTGTACACCTTTATTGAGATCATGAGAGCAACATTGCCATGTTCAACATTTCGTTTGGTAGAAATAATAATAAATGTAAATAATAAAATGTTTATTATTTTCCCCTCCACTAAATGGTCTTCTCAACCAAACATCAACTAGGCTAAACTGAACAACTGAATGTTTGTGTGTGATGTACGTGCATGCGTGTCTCTGTGTGTGACGATGTCACATAATCAGAGTCACAGTTGTGACATTGGTATGGCTGTCCTGGGGTACAGGCTTGGTGGGCCCATAATTTGCATTCTCAGTTCTGCTCCCAGACCTCCTTGGACTTGGACTTGTTAAAGTGCTCCATGCACACAATGCAGAAGTTTTCCTCGTTGGAGGAATTAGAATTTTCTGCTTCAATGTGCTTTGTTTTGGCTCTTTTCTTAAGCAGGACAGTTTTTGTTGTTGTTCAGTGTGGTTTGTCTTGGCTTGCTTTTTTCCAGCTGTTCTTTTAATGCAGGGAAATTTTTATTTTTGCCTTCTGAGTGCTTGACTTTTTATGCTCTTCCAGTGAGTGCTTGATGGGTTTATCCATGAAAATCATGTGATATGTATTGTCACGTTTTACCAAGGTGGGTGGAATCAGGCGCAGAGAGCAGGTTTCAGTGATTTGACAGTTTATTCTCCGATGCACAAAAACGACGGTCAACCCAACACACAGGGTGAATAATCCAACACAGAATCAAAATAGACCGGAGAATAAAACACAAGTACTCCACCAAATGGCATGAATACAAAAACAATCCCGCACAAAACAAGGGCGGGACAACCTACTACATATAAGGACATTAATTAAACTAAAATACACACAGGTGAAACTAATAAGACAAAGCCAACAGACGAAAAAGGGATCGGTAGTGGCTGGTAGGACGGTGACGACGACCGCCGAGCACCGCCCGAACAGGCAGGAGAGCCAACCTCGGCGGAAGTCGTGACATGTATATGGTTACATAAGACAGAATGTTACTTAAGGCAAACATTTAAAGAGGGTGGTTGGGTGGTTGGGTGGGTGTATATAGCGAACATCTAGAAACCCAAGAGTTCAGTGTTCAAATCTCATTACGGACAATTTGAGCTAATTAGCTACTTTGCAACTACTTAGCACGTTAGGTAAGCCTTCCCTTAACCCTATAAGCTAATCCTTTCCGGAACCCTAAACTTAACCTGTTGACCTGACTTCTAACAACCGTAAACATAACCCTAACCCCTAACCCATAGCCTAGCTAACATAAGCCAGCTAGCTAACGTTGGCGTTGGCCACTTAGCCACCTAGCTAAAGTTTGCTAATATGAAAATGGAATTAAACTATCATACATTTAATACATTTGTAACATATTGTATGTTTTGTGAATTCGAATTACAATTTGCAACAAATTGTACAAATGGCAATTCCTAACATATCATACAAATTATAATTCGTAACATATCATACAAAATGGACAATGGACATTCACAAATGAATACATACCATACAAAACGTAACATACAGTATCATACTAAATTGTGTGTCTCAGATTTCCGTACAAAATCATACAAAATGCTCTGAGACCAGGTTGCGCTATGTTCTATCCAACCATGCCACAGATGTCTTTTGGCTTCATTCAGACTGGAAGGACATGGTGTACAGAGAGACTGTGGGGACAGCAGGGAGAATAGAACAGAGACCAGAACAGAAAACAGCCATTGGACACAGAGCTTTGGGAGAGATTAGGGTAGAGATGCACACAACACAACACATCACAACACCTACACAGGCTGTTTCTGTACCTACAGATGTAGGATCTTTATTTGATCACACTTTTGTTGCTGAGATAATATCCTGTACAGCAGGAAATACAAACATGTAGTGTATTCTAGGTTTAGATGACAGACTTGATATACCCTAATAAAAAAGGTATCAACTCCTACACAAAAATATATTATAATCCATATAATAATTCACATTTCCTGTTGCTGCAGGATTACTTTTCCTGCTGTAGTTAATTGGCTCAAATTAAGATCCTACATCTGTAACCAAGGATTATTCCTTTAGCTATAGAGGAGGCAGCAGTGGTGCCATAGCAGCAGAACACTTAACCATGCACAACAGGGAAGAGGAAACGGCTCCACCAGAATGTGCCTTTACAGAACATTGATGTGATGGAAAGGAGTCATGGGGAGAATGAATGTTTGAGTACGGAGAGACTCTGTGTGTGACAGGGTTCTTTCTGGAATATTCCGTTTCTGGAATGTTGTTAATGAGTTTTTGAGTATAATAATTCATTTGGAGCATCAGAGGTTGGGAGGCTGGGGGAATGGTGGACTGACTGAATGACTGGACCAGGGTTTTATTTCCACTGAGGACATGTGTGTGTGTGTATATGTGTGTGTGTGTGTGTGTGAGTGTGTGTGTGTGTGTTTGTGTGTGTGTGTCTGTCTAGGCCACCAGGAACAGCCATTCGCTGCTGCAATTCGTATGACAGGAGACTCATAAACACCACACACACACACACACACACACACACACACACACACACACACACACACACACACACACACACACACACACACACACACACACACACACGCTCTTTCCTCTTCCTCCTTCTTTCTACACCACCATGTCAGAGGAAGCCAGAGAGACAATACCAATGCAGCCATACAGTAACAATGTACTACTGCTGATGAGAACAGTAAGTCACTAGATTAAAAAAAGTAGTCATTTAGCAGACACTCTTATCCAGAGCGACTTACAGTTAGTGCAGTCCTCTTAAGATAGAGAGGTGGGACAACCACATATCACAGTCAAAGTACGTTTTTGCTCAAAGTAGCTGTCAGCAAAGTCAGCGGTAGTAAGGGAAAAGAGTCAGGTGCAAGTGTTAGTTCACGAACGCCTTGAAAGAAATAATGTATGTCATTTTTAAAAATATCTAAACCGTCCCCACACTCTAGCTTCATGACAGAGGGGCTAGATGGTAAACACCACCAGTCAGAACCACAGAGTATTCCTATGATCTACTGCTATTGTAAAGCAAGAAGAAGAGGAGTAACGTTCCCGTGTCCGGACTGAGGGACAGACAGACCAATGTACAGATGGATGATGGATGATGGATGCCGTTGGATCCCCTTCAGTGATACAGCCAAGCTGCCAGCCAGAACACAGAAGGAAAACCACATCTTTGGTAGCATAGAACTCCACCTGTACTTTGTCCTCTTTCTCCCGTTCTCTTCGGGCGGGGAGCTCTGGAGCAGAGTCAAGCTTAGTCACCCACTGTTTGAACAGCAATTATGTTTGAGACGGGCAGAGTGTTTGGAAAGTGTGTTTGGAAAAAGAAGGCGGAAGAGGAGGGTTTGCTCTTTGCGTCTGGCAACCAATGCCTTGAGTTTCTTTTCTGAGGGGAAATGAACGATACAGAGTATACACAGAGGGACGTTGTCCTGTTAAGGTGGTCAGGGTGTGGACTTGACTCTTCAACCTGCTAACCCCTCTCTGGTGTGTGTGTGTCACTGAGGTCAACACACACACCCTTCTCTCCCACACACACACACACACGTCTCTGCCCGCTTGACCCCCAGGGCTCCAGTGTTAGCAGTGGGGCTGGGGTGGGTGGAACAGTGTTGACTCTCAGTGGGGCTGGGGTGGATGGAACAGTGATGACTCACAGTGGGGCTGGGGTGGGTGGAACAGTGTTGACTCTCAGTGTGGCTGGGGTGGATGGAACAGTGATGACTCTCAGTGGGGCTGGGGTGGATGGAACAGTGATGACTCTCAGTGGGGCTGGGGTGGGTGGAACAGTGTTGACTCTCAGTGGGGCTGGGGTGGATGGAACAGTGATGACTCACAGTGGGGCTGGGGTGGGTGGAACAGTGTTGACTCTCAGTGTGGCTGGGGTGGATGGAACAGTGATGACTCACAGTGGGGCTGGGGTGGGTGGAACAGTGTTGACTCTCAGTGGAGCTGGGGTGGATGGAACAGTGATGACTCACAGTAGGGCTAGGGTGGAACAGTGATGACTCTCAGTGGGGCTGGGGTGGATGGAACAGTGATGACTCTCAGTGGGGCTGGGGTGGATGGAACAGTGATGACTCTCAGTGGGGCTGGGGTGGATGGAACAGTGATGACTCTCAGTGGGGCTGGGGTGGATGGAACAGTGATGACTCTCAGTGGGGCTGGGGTGGATGGAACAGTGATGACTCTCAGTGGGGCTGGGGTGGATGGAACAGTGATGACTCTCAGTGGGGCTGGGGTGGATGGAACAGTGATGACTCTCAGTGGGGCTGGGGTGGATGGAACAGTGATGACTCTCAGTGGGGCTGGGGTGGGTGGAACAGTGTTGACTCTCAGTGGGGCTGGGGTGGGTGGAACAGTGATGACTCTCAGTGGGGCTGGGGTGGGTGGAACAGTGTTAACTCTCAGTGGGGCTGGGGTGGGTGGAACAGTGTTGACTCTCAGTGGGGCTGGGGTGGATGGAACAGTGATGACTCTCAGTGGAGCTGGGGTGGATGGAACAGTGTGGACTCTCAGTGGGGCTGGGGTGGATGGAACAGTGATGACTCTCAGTGGGGCTGGGGTGGATGGAACAGTGATGACTCTCAGTGGAGCTGGGGTGGATGGAACAGTGTTGACTCTCAGTGGGGCTGGGGTGGGTGAACAGTGTTGACTCTCAGTAGGGCTAGGGTGGATGGAACAGTGATGACTCTCCGTGGGGCTGGGTGGATGGAACAGTGATGACTCTCAGTGGGGCTGGGGTGGATGGAACAGTGTTGACTCTCAGTAGGGCTAGGGTGGATGGAACAGTGTGGACTCTCAGTTGGGCTGGGATGGGTGGAACAGTGTTGACTCTCAGTAGGGCTAGGGTGGAACAGTGTTGACTCTCAGTGGGGCTGGGGTGGATGGAACAGTGTTGACTCTCAGTGGGGCTGGGATGGGTGGAACAGTGTTGACTCTCAGTGGAGCTGGGGTGGGTGGAACAGTGTTGACTCTCAGTGGAGCTGGGGTGGGTGGAACAGTGTGGACTCTCAGTGGACCTGGGGTGGGTGGAACAGTGTTGACTCTCAGTGGAGCTGGGGTGGGTGGAACAGTGTTGACTCTCAGTGGAGCTGGGGTGGGTGGAACAGTGTTGACTCTCAGTGGAGCTGGGGTGGGTGGAACAGTGTTGACTCTCAGTGGAGCTGGGGTGGGTGGAACAGTGTTGACTCTCAGTGGGGCTGGGGTGGGTGGAACAGTGTTGACTCTCAGTGGAGCTGGGGTGGGTGGAACAGTGTTGAATCTCAGTGGAGCTGGGGTGGGTGGAACAGTGTTGACTCTCAGTGGGGCTGGGGTGGATGGAACAGTGTTGACTCTCAGTGGAGCTGGGGTGGATGGAACAGTGTTGACTCTCAGTTGGGCTGGGATGGGTAAAGCATTGTTGACTCAGTGGGGCTGGGGTGGATGGAAGTGTTGACTCTCAGTGATGTAAGCTCCGATGAGACGGGCAGATTAACAGAATAAGGTAAACACAGCTCCGTGCCAAGACGAGACGCAGTGTATACAGATTAATATAACAATGCACCACGCCAGCACCCCCATAATCCATTTGCACAACTCTTTTTAATGTGTTTGGGAAAATTTATCCGCATTCGTTTGAAAAGCCTACCTCAACGTGGAAACTTGTACCTAGGTGGTCCATTCCGAACCACAGCAGTTGTTTACCTAGCTCTGCTGAGAATCACAGACAGACAGACGGAGGGAGGGAGGGAGGGAGGAGGGAGCAGACAGACAGACAGACAGACAGACAGACAGACAGACTGAGGGAGGGAGGGAGGGAGGGAGGGAGGGAGGGAGGGAGGGAGGGAGGGAGGGAGGGAGGGAGGGAGGGAGGGAGGGAGGGAGGGAGGGAGGGAGGGAGGGAGGGAGGAGACAGACAGACGGAGGGAGGGAGCAAACAGACAGACAGACAGACAGACAGACAGAGGGTGGAAGCAGACAGACAGACGGACGGACTGAGGGAGGGAGGGAGCATACAGACAGACAGACAGACAGACAGACAGACAGACAGACAGACAAACAGACAGACAGACAGACAGACAGACAGACAGACAGACAGACAGACAGACGGAGGGAGGGAGGGAGGACGCAGACAGCCAGAAAGAGGGAGCAGACAGACAGACAGAGGGAGGAAGCAGATTGACAGACAGAGGGAGGAAACAGACACAGACAGACTGACAGACAGACAGACAGACAGACAGACAGACAGACGGACGGACGGACGGGCGGAGGGAGGGAGGGAGGGAGCAGACAGACAGACAGACAGTGTGAGCTGACACTTTTGTATTAATTCAAATGTACTGCCCCACTGCAGCAAAAAGGGTACGCATCGCACCACTCCTTCCCTCCATTCCCCCCCCCCCCCCTTTCTAGCCCTCTCTCCTCCTCCATCTCTCTCCTCCCATCCTCTACCTTTCTCCTTCCTACCTACCTGTCTCCCTGGGCCGATCCTCCCTGCCTGCAACCCGTTCTGTGTTTACATGACAGATTGCTCCCCAGTGGGAACCTTAATTGCATCATTTCATGGATGCGAGTCAGTGCGGTGGCCTAGAAAAGGTAAACAGGGATCTGGATCCAGGGCCAGAGAGGGAGGGAGGGAGGGAGGGAGGGAGGGAGGGAGGGAGGGGGGAGGCCTTTTTTTCAGTTTAGATGCCAATAAACCACGACTTCTCAGGCTAAGAGAGCGAGAGAGACATAGGCTCACAATCAAACACGACACATGGCGGGCAGTGATTTGGTTCTGCCTTGTTTGTTTTGATATGTGATAAGGGTTTGTGATGAATGTTTAGTGGGGGGGGGGTAAAAGAAAGGTGCACATTTGTAGGAAAGCATGTCTTCATCAGTCAGTGGCTCGGTCCGGGGAATATGAGAGTCCAGCTGCCTGGGTCGGTCACGCATTACACCAGTAGTACTCCCTGAGTCAGCCATGTAAACACATGAAGTAATAGAATACACTACGCACTTAGGGGTGTGACAAAACCAGATACACAACCAGGGGATTGACACACACGGAAACCACCATCGATGTTTATACAGGCCAAATCCAGCTCTCGCCCATAAATCAATATTGTTACAAAGCAGTGTGGGCCGTGTTGTTTTAAATCAGCCAATAGGGCAATAGGAATACTGGAAACATGAGAGCAATGTAGATAATGTCCGTAAATCCACCCAACTTGATAAATCATCTTTCTCATGCGGTTATGTTATGACCTCTCCATAGCGTGACATAAACGTTTCATTACATATGACACAAGCACTGATTAAATGTATGTTTCTATGTCACGTACACCAGATAGGTGCAGTAAAATGTGTTGTTTTAGTACTGAGAGCCTACAGCATATCTGCCACGGTGTACCCTTCAGTCGCCAGTTGATGCGGTATTGTAAAATGGAACTGTGTATACACAATTCATTCCATAGATTACTATGGAAACCGTGATTCATCCTGAAGGAGTCTGTTTAGAGGTCAAGTCAGGCTGGAGCCGATGCCATAATGACCATTTGTTTGCGGTACCCTCCCTTCCAAGAAATTGTCATTGACAGACCTTAGTGGCCTCAGCCGTTATGTCCACGGCTCGACTGTATTACTAGCCATCTGTTGCAGTGCTGGAGAACTACTATGTGATATATGGAGAAACATCAGTAGTCATCTGAACTCACACCCCTTTTCCCATGTACAGTGCACTCCGAAAATATTGGGACGGTGACCCATCTGTTGTTGTTTCGACTCTGTACCCCAGCACTTTGGATTTGAAATGACACAATGACTGAGGTTAAAGTGCAGACTGCCAGCTTTAAATAATAATGAGTGATAATGTATTGTGTCATTTTGAAGTCCTTTCTATTGTAAATAAGAATATAATATGTTTCTAAACACTTCTACATTAATGTGGATGCTACTATGATTACTGATCATCCTGAATGAATTGTGAATAATGATGAATGAGGTTCCAGACGCACAAATAGCACATTCTATTCTTATTTACAATGAAAGTGACTCCATGCTACAATCTCTGAAGTTGGAGACTTTTATCTCCCTTTAAACATCTGCTATCTGAGCAGCTAACCGATCGCTGCAGCTGTACATAGTCCATCTGTAAATAGCCCACCCAATCTACCTACCTCATCCCCATACTGTTGTTATTTTATTTACTTTTCTGCTCTTTTGCGCACCTCTTTTGCCTACCTCCTCGTGCCTTTTGCACACAATGTATATAGATTCTTCTTTTTTTCTACTGTTATTGACTTGTTTATTGTTTACTCCATGTGTAACTCTGTGTTGTTGTCTGTTCACACTGCTATGCTTTATCTTGGCCAGGTCGCAGTTGCAAATGAGAACTTGTTCTCAACTAGCGTTGTACCTGGTTAAATAAAGTGCTGTTTTTTTAATCTCAAAAATTATTTACCACACAATGTGTCACTGTCCAAATACAAAGCACAACCCAAAACAAACATGCATCCAACAAATGTGTAGAGTTTCACAAGCTTGATTTAGTGATTGTGTGCTATGAATATGGGAACAAATACTTAACTTTCTACTACCTTTAGTGGCCCTGTGTGGTTTGGACAAGAGTAGTGCACTATTTCCAGGACCTTAAAATAGCCCTGGGGTTTATAAAGTGCTGTACTATTTCCAGGACCTTTCACCCTGTGTGATTTGGATGAAATTCCCCTCAAATGAAAGCTGACAGTTTGCATTTGGACAAGAGAAGTTGTATTACCAAATCCAAAGTGCTGTGCTGGTTTGGACAAGAGTAGAGCAAAAACAACAACAGCCCTGTGTCACTGTCCAAATACATTTGGAGCTCACTGTAGTGCCCTATTTAGTAGTGACCAGGACCTTATGAGGTAGCCCTGTGTGGTTTGGACAAGAGTAGTGCTCTATTTAGGCCAGGACCTTATGAGGTAGCCCTGTGTGGTTTGGACAAGAGTAGTGCACTATTTAGACCAGGACCTTATGAGGTAGCCCTGTGTGGTTTGGACAAGAGTAGTGCACTATTTAGACCAGGACCTTATGAGGTAGCCCTGTGTGGTTTGGACAAGAGTAGTGCACTATTTAGACCAGGACCTTATGAGGTAGCCCTGTGTGGTTTGGACAAGAGTAGTGCACTATTTAGGCCAGGACCTTATGAGGTAGCCCTGTGTGGTTTGGACAAGAGTAGTGCACTATTTAGGCCAGGACCTTATGAGGTAGCCCTGTGTGATTTGGACAAGAGTAGTGCACTATTTAGACCAGGACCTTATGAGGTAGCCCTGTGTGGTTTGGACAAGAGTAGTGCACTATTTAGACCAGGACCTTATGAGGTAGCCCTGTGTGGTTTGGACAAGAGTAGTGCACTATTTAGGATAAATATACCATTTCAGTCCCCTATACTACCAATAATGACAGGCTGTGGTCCGATTTTTAAAAAGCAACATTTTGAAAGCAAAGATTGACATTTGTTCTGAGAAGTATTGCAGTTCTATAAAAGTTATAGTCACTGAAATAAAATGTTTCTGGGGAAAAGGATGACATGTATTCTTTCCCGTTCAAATCACAGTCAAATGTTTTGTCATTCTTTCTCTGTCTGTCTCCCTCTGTCTGTCTGTCTGTCCTCCCATAGTATTTGGTTGGACTACCTCTTCAGCTCATGTATACAATATTATAACATGCACTTCTAGCCATCTTGGTCCTCCAAATATTTAGCATACAGACTCCTCATGTTTATTCAAAGTGCTGGGTTACACTGTTTATGACAGATATGCCGGCCAGGGTCCTATGGGAGGGGGAAAAGAAAACTAATCCAAATGAAAAGTCATGATTCATGCCACAGATAGTGTATAAACTAAAATATACGCTGCCTGCTAGTTGCATGGACCTTGGAGCACAATTGCCCAGTTCCACTTTGCGCAATTTTGATTGGCTCTAAACAGTGCACAGACAACTTAGTATTGCATTACTCTGAATACGGAGGGAGCTGCCTGAGAGGCGAGGTGGGTGGTCCACCTCCACTATCGTTACAACCAGGGAGCTTGATTGATATAAATTAATAACGCCATCAGTGATGGCTGTTGCTTCAGTGTGTTTGTGTGTATGTGTTTGTGTGTATGTTTTTGTGTATATGTGTTTGTGTGTATGTGTTTGTGTGTATGTTTTTGTGTATATGTGTTTGTGTATATGTGTTTGTGTGTATGTGTTTGTGTGCATGTGTTTGTGTGTATGTGTTTGTGTGTATGTATTTGTGAGTGAGTGTGTGTGTATGTAGGGAGAGGTGAGAGTTTAGGTCTGAGCTTCATGCTCAATGCATTTAGTCTGTGAAATTTTATTAAGGTGCTTTAATGACATGTATGCTTTAAACCTACACACTTATTAAACAAGTTGCTATAGAACCAAAAAGGGTTCTCCGGCTGTCCCCATTGGAGAATGCCTTTTGGTTCCAGGTAGAACCCTTTTGGGTTCCATGTAGGGGGACTATGACACAGAGGGTTCTACATTGAACCCAAAAGAGTTCTATCTGGAACCAAAAAGGGTTCTACCTGGATCCAAAAGGGGTTCGTCAAAGGGTTCTCCTATGTAGTCATGTAGTTCTATAACTACAGGATCATTTGTAACATTATCAACATTCTCATCATAAAAACTCTTTCTTTGAAAAGGAAATCCTGGGAAAGTAGTAGTGAACTTCATAGCCATTGTATGCAAGTCTTCCAATGACACTCACTAAATATCTTCTAGTGCTCTTGTCTATCAAGTCTATATCAGGGACATATGTCTCTCTCTCTAATCTCGTTTATACCTGGAGCTAACAGGTGTTCTGTGTCCTAATCTTGTCCACATTTTTTAAATTGTGACTCTTATCGGTCTGCTGTGTCCGTATTGTGACCATATTTTCCTGGTCCTTCCATGTATGCAAATGATTTGACAGATATTATTTCGAACAAATATGTATTTATTTATTTGAATTCACATATTAATGACAGTGAATGGTGTCACCTGTCAATGATTTTAGAGGGAGGGATAATAGCCAGTTTCCCTGTCCAGATCCAGCTATGCAACGCGTGCTTGACTTCCTCCGGAGGTGGGCTGGAAGATCTGATCACGTGTCTTGATAGTTTACACCTGTCTAAAAATGTGGGCTCAATCAAGCGGCACCGATGCACCAAGTCTGGAACCAAAAGGAACCTGAACAGCTTCTATCCCCAAGCCATAAGACTGCTAAATAGTTAAATAGTAATCAATAGCTACCTGGACTATCTGCATTGACCCATTTTGTACCAACTATTTTGACTCACATATGCTGCTGTTACTGTTTACTGTCTATCCTGTTGCCTAGTAACTTCCCTACCTACATTATATGTACATATCTACCCCAATTACCTCATACCACTGCATATTGACTCGGTATTGGTGCCCCGCGTACAAGAACACATTGATCTTTCCATGACATAGACTGACCAGGTGAATCAAATCAAATCAAATTGTATTTGTCCCATACTTACTTACCGGTGAAAGCCATGATCCCATATTGATGTCACTTGTTAAATCCACTTTAGTCCGTGTAGATGAAGGGGAGGAGACAGGTTATAGAAGACCCGGAAGTAAAAGCCCCGTAAGTAAGCTCTTAGTCAACACCTGTTGTTCACAAAGCATGTGACAAATACAATTTGATTTGATTTAAACGGGGCTTCTCTCTCTTTCTCCCTCCCTCTCTGAACAGTAGCTTTGCTTAACAGACTTTTCAATTCAAGTCAACTTTAGGGAACACTTTGGCCGATGATCCACATTGGCCCTTGGGCTGGCTTTCCCCAAACATTTTCTCAACATCCCTCTGCACACTTCACCTAGCTAGAGAAAGAACCTTCTGTGACGGTGGAAATGTGGTGAGTCAAATCTAATTTTATTTGCCACATGCTTCGTAAACAACAGGTGTAGAATAATAGTGAAATTCTCAGTGACGTACATGAAATTAAGCACTTCCCAGCACTGGGCCACAACAAACAGACAGACAGACAGACAGAGACAGACAGAGGGGGCAACCTATGTCAATGGATAGTGTTCTTTTACTAAGCAACCATCACTTGCTTATACTGTTAATACTAATAGTGGAAGGATGTTATGCTATTGATTTACACTCATAGAACAGTAAAAGACTGTCTGGCTCGACATGTCAATCTCAGAAATTTAAGGCCAAATATACTAGCTCCTGTAGACAACCTCTGCGTGCTCAGATCTAACATTATGGGGATACATTTAAGGTGAGGTCACTGTTCCACACCCTGGCAGAAGGCCTCAATCTGTCTCCATTTGTAATCATCCTGCAACAACCTATCATTTCCTTTCCTGCTGAATCAAGGATTGTTAGTCACATAGAAATAGAATGAATAGATTATATGATTATTTTCTCCGGGTTGTTATTCAAGAAGAAACATTCAGCTCTATGCAACATCGTCATCCTAAACGTCATCATCAAACAGACACTGTGACGAGGTTTTCAGACATGCTATAAACTTTAATAGACATATAGATATTTCTGAAAAGAAACAAAGATAGCCCTAGGTTTTATTTACAATACATGATCAAAATCAAAATCCTCACATACAGCGGCAAAAACAATTGTAGAGAACTTAAATAACTTTGTTTGCGTAACTACTTAAATAATGAAAACGGTTACTCTATTTTATTCACACCACGCCGTCTCAGCAGCTAAAATGCAAGTTTCACATTAAGTGCTAAAATTATAGTATCCACTTTACAGCATGAGTTCCATTTGACGCATTATAGACCAGAGAGAACACTGGCGAGACAGAGGTTCAACAACTGCTGTCACTGAAGATACAGAGGAGAAAACAAAACAGAGAGAGAGAGAGAGAGGAATTGGAAAACCATGAACACTTCTAACCATGCTTAGAACGAGAACTCAAAACAAAATATGATCATAGAAATAAGGACATTCCAATTGTGTGGGGGGCAGGCACTTAAAAAAAGACAACATTGGCACAAGATGTAAGAGGTTGCTTTGATCTTTGCTGAACTACTGTCAGGAGACTCAAGATTAATACGGTATCAAGGAATTTGCAATGGCACTATATCAAATGAACCAATCCTGATCAACCTGTAGATTAGTGGCGTTACGCGATGTGTTTTATACAGTCTTCAGAAGAAAGACAACACATCGATGGGCTCCAACATAATTAGAGTCTTTTTTTAATTGTCGTTTGGCTCGCCGAAGACGGTTTAGATCCCTGGCTTTGAGATGAGCAAAGTCTTCTTTATGCTGTTCATTTGTTAAGGGATCACAGTTCACCACAAAGTGGATCAAAGAAGTCCGGGTTCATACTTGACACATTTTATCATTCCATCTGTCTTATCTGAACGTCTCACAGTATGTAGAGTAGAGCGTCTGGTGTGAAACCACCTTTCATCTGATCTACCTGGAGGAACTCTTCTCATCCGACTGGGAACAGGCTCCAATAAGTTGGTGGCCTAAAACAAAGACCAAACACCGAGCGGTATGCTGCAGTGGAGCGCCACAGACAGAGGCGTACTGCGGGAAGGAAACACAGAGAGCCTTGTGTTGTGTCTCAGTGGTCGGTTCCAAACTCTTCCATTCAGGTGTAGACACGCGTGGCCTTTAACACACGGGGCTGATCTGTACTGCACGTGTCGCTGTGTGTTTTTATACAGTGGAAAAACACTGCATACATTTTGTGTTTGTCTGTTAGCAAAAATAAGACAAAAAAAACAAACAAAACATGATTTTTTAAGCTTAATGCAAAACCACTTTCTACAAACACCGTCCTCTCCCATACATTATCACAGTTAAAAAAATAAACCCTCCTCTATCGAAACAATAGTAACGCTATATTATTTAGCAAGGCTAAGTAGTACTTAGTTCAGCTCTTTATGTATGAAATATACATCAGCTTCTGTCCTTGTAGAACTACCACTGAAGTTGTGTAGCGAGTGTGTGTGTGTGTGTTCAGTGTGAGAGATTAAGAGTGAGATTTGACCTGCTGCGTGCCACTGTGTTAGTGTGTGACAACGTCACTGCTGTATGACACCGTACTATAGTCCCAACATAATCGTCTGCCCTTGATTGTGAAACACAAAAAAACATTACATTACAGTGCGTGGAGTTGATGACTCCATTTCAAATGTATCAAACTGGCATTGACATTGGGAGTGCAAAGCTATGAGCTCTATCCTAACAATGTCATAGACTCTGTCCCTAATGGCACCCTTGTTCCGTATCATGCTCACTATTTTTGACGTGGGCCCATAGGGCTCTGGTCAAAAGTAGTGCACTCTACGGGGAACAGGGTGCCATTTGGGACACAGACATATAAACTCTATCGATACCTGTTGAGTCCAAAGACACTCATTCTTCAGCTATGGATCCATTCTGTACATTGGCAGCATGTCAAGTGAGCGATGAACAACAAATCTATACCGCTGTATCATGAAGTATCATAATGTAGCTTTTTCTATGAAGATGTGCCCACAAAACATCACCCGGAGAAAACAGTGGGTCAAAATAACAATAATCATTATTATTACTGTGACATTGGTCTATTGGCCATTCATATTAGTGCCTTTAGACAAGATAGTACAGGACTCTGTATGGGGCTCTATACACGGCACAGTAAGACTATCAGAAACTCTTCAGTCAGTGTCAGTATTATTGCATTGCTGATGCTGAAGAGATTGGCATGTTCATTTAAAGGCTGTTTATAGACTGTGTTGTGTTGGTAAAGGCAGACCCAAAGCTAACCCCCAGTATTGGGCTGTCCACTCTCCAGTCCTGGGGGATAACTTAAGTCACCACGCCTCCGCCCGCCTCGCCGTGCTTCAGCTCAGCCGACTCCCCTTCACTCTCTGTAAGGCTTCAGTCAAAATGTCCGCTGTTTTTTTGTTGTTGTGTGGAGAGAACGCGAGGGGGTCTCCCTCTGTTCTCAGCAGGGGTGCAGTGCTAATATCAAGTCATCTGCATGGGGGTTCCAGAGTGGGAGAGAAAGGAGAAGAACTTTCTCCTGGTGCAGAAGAGTATAAAAGAGCTTATGTAGCCACAGTGGAGGTCCAACCATTAGACCAGAGACGACGATTGCCATGCATTCAACCATCACGTTGCTGTATCTGTCTGTGTGATGGTCTCTGGATGATGCTTGGCCCGGATGCCTGGTGTACGTAGCCTACCGGAGCTTATGGGCAGGAAGATGACCAGAGTCTGGGTGTTGATGGGGACAGGGTACGTTCAGACAGGGGGGTGTGTCTCAGAGGTGAATCACGGAGGAGGGAGGCTTCTCCGGTGGTTGAGTGAGGGGGTTGCGGTGGGAGTGGACCCCCTCCCCATGCCCCTATACCATGTAGCTAGTGAGGTTCAGCAGGTACGAGGTCATGTCTATGATGTGGTCCAGGATGCCGTCGTTCTCCTGGTCGCTAGGCATGCCCCGCTCGCCCTTCTCACACTGGGCACCCGAGTAGCCGCTCTTACACAGGCAGCTGTGGGGCTCAACACACACGCCTCCGTTACGACAGGCCGGCTCGCATTTAGCTGAGAGAGAGAGAGAGAGAGAGAGAGAGAGAGAGAGAGAGAGAGAGAGAGAGAGATGGAGAGAGAGAGAGATGGAGAGAGAGAGAGAGATGGAGAGAGAGAGAGAGATGGAGAGAGAGAGAGAATATCTTGACAAGCGATAACAAAACATTCATAAACACTTTATGTGAGTCCACTATGGGTCCACAGTAGTCCATTTGATAAGTATCAACATTACTCAATAATTCTTCACACTATTGTGTAACTCTCGTTCTGCAGTAGGTCTCAGCTACTCTGCAGAGGGTTATTATGTAATGTTCTAATAATATTCCAGGTTATGGTTGAACACTTCAAACAGCACTTTTCTCTGACTCACCCACTCTGCAGAAGGGTCCCTCCCAGCCGGTGCTGCAGCAACACTTCCCGGTGGGGGTGCAGTGTCCGTTCTTACACTGCCGTGAGCAGGCCGTTCCCAGCAGCTCCGGGGCCTCCACCTGTCTCTGACACTCCTTAGGGACCGCGGGCCTGCAGGGGCCACACAGGGAGGGCAACGGTCACACACTCTAAAGGCTCATGCACACTGTTCTGAGTCATTACATACGGATATGTGGCCTTTCTTTCACACACCATATTCTCACACACACACGCACGCACGCACGTGCACGCACACACACACACACACACACACACACACACACACACACACACACACACACACACACACGTCCACTGAGGACATGTGTGTGTGTGTATGTGTGTGTGTGTGTGTCTAGGCCACCGAGAACAGGCCACCGGGAACAGGCCACCGGGAACAGGCCACCGGGAACAGGCATTCGCTGCTGCAATTCAGCATGACAGGAGACTCATAAACACCCCACACACACACACACACAGATGTAGCACACACCCGCAAACATATCCAACCACACTGCCAACAGGCAGCATACTAAACAGACATATTGTGATCATCTCATAACAAGACAAACATTGAACACACGCACTGGCCCAAAGGAGGCTTAGAATATGATCCTTTCATATCACGCTCCAGACCAGGCTCAAAAACCTGGAAATAATATAGCAGCATTCTACGTGAAGGAATTCAAATGTGAATTGCCTGTTAGCTTGTGTGTGTTCCTGTGTGTGTGGATGGGGCCAAACAGTATCGACGAATGAGGCAAGACAAGCCTCAGCCAGGCAGTGTATTGACATATCCATCAGGCACTCACACACTCACATGCACACACACACGCACACACACACACACTGGAAGTGGTATGGAAAACAGAAAGCCTGGTGGGAGTGCTGTGGAATGGCCAGTGCAGTCTGCCTGCTGGACTCTCTGTCTGCTGAACTCTCTGCCTGCTGGACTCTGTGCCTGCTGGACTCTCTGCCTGCTGGACTCTCTGCCTGCTGGACTCTCTGTCTGCTGAACTCTCTGCCTGCTGGACTCTCTGTCTGCTGAACTCTCTGCCTGCTGGACTCTCTGCCTGCTGGACTCTCTGCCTGCTGGACTCTGAACTCTCTGCCTGCTGGACTCTGTCTGAACTCTCTGCCTGCTGGACTCTCTGTCTGCTGAACTCTCTGCCTCTGCCTGCTGGACTCTCTGCCTGCTGGACTCTCTGTCTGCTGAACTCTCTGCCTGCTGGACTCTCTGCCTGCTGGACTCTCTGTCTGCTGAACTCTCTGCCTGCTGGACTCTCTGTCTGCTGGACTCTCTGCCTGCTGGACTCTCTGTCTGCTGGACTCTCTGTCTGCTGAACTCTCTGCCTGCTGGACTCTCTGCCTGCTGGACTCTCTGTCTGCTGAACTCTCTGCCTGCTGGACTGCCTGCTGGACTGGAACTCTCTGCCTGCTGGACTCTGTGTCTCTGCTGCTGGACTCTCTGTCTGAACTCTCTGCCTGCTGGACTCTCTGACTCTCTGCTGGAACTCTCTGCCTGCTGGACTCTCTGCCTGCTGGACTCTCTGCCTGCTGGACTCTCTGCCTGCTGGACTCTCTGTCTGCTGGACTCTCTGCCTGCTGGACTCTCTGTCTGCTGGACTCTCTGCCTGCTGGACTCTCTGCCTGCTGGACTCTCTGCCTGCTGGACTCTCTGTCTGCTGGACTCTCTGCCTGCTGGACTCTCTGCCTGCTGGACTCTCTGCCTGCTGGACTCTGTGCCTGCTGGACTCTCTGCCTGCTGGACTCTCTGGGCGCTGTAGAGACCTAATGCTGTAGATAAATAACGCTGAGAGAGAATGCTGTAGAGATAATGCTGTAGAGACACCTAATGCTGTAGAGAGATAATGCTGGGGAGAGCTCTAATGCTGTAGATAGATAATGTTGGGGAGAGCTCTAATGCTGTAGATAGATAATGTTGAGGAGAGCTCTAATGTTGTAGATAGATAATGTTGTGGAGAGCTCTAATGCTGTAGAGATAATGCTGGGGAGAGCTCTAATGCTATAAAGAGATAATGTTGGGGAGAGCTCTAATGCTGTAGAGAGATAATGCTATAGAGAAATAATGCTATAGAGATCTAATGACCAACGGACAGACAGAAGCCACAACTGAATGTGATATTGGGGTCTGGTTGTGAATGAACTGACTTACTGACTGTGGTTGGTTAGTGCTCAAAGGAGGGGCTCCTGGCCTGTGTTGTGTGTGTGAGTGAGTTAGGGGGTCCTGGTCAGGGTTCTGGGGGTATGTGAGTGGGGTGTCGGACACCGTGGCTGGGAGAGTGTTGTTCTGACAGCCACATTGACTGATGGCAGTCCTGGGGCAGTACCAGAGCCTAGAGGGGGTCTCTAGGGGGGTGGAGGGGTGGGGTGGGGGGGGGGGGTGATTCCCATGCTCCGCTCCCCTCAGAACCCACCCAACCCTGTGCCTTTTCTCATCCACACTCTGGGCCTTTGTTGTGACAGGCTGCACGTAGTTAAAACAGAGAGAAGGAGGGACAGAAAGAGGGAGGGTGGGAGAGTGATGGAGTTGGGAGAAAGAGACCAGGGTGAGAGAGAGAGAAAAGGGGGACAGCTAGTCCCTGGAGGATTGGGGTACAACACTGTTAATAGTGTCAGGCGAGCAGGGGTCAGCCACGGCTATTGCCCCTCATCAGTTTGTATTAGTACCATGGGTGGCCATGGTCCCGGGTGAAAACAACACCTGCCTGAGCGCCACTTGACAAAGGCAGCTGGGTCAACAGGCACTGTGGGAATGTATAAACTCGGCGAGGACACTTGCATAAAACACAGACTGATGAAGACTGATAAATTAAAGGAGGGCAGCTTATTAGTTTGAGTGTCCACGGCGCTGGGCCAGGCTGGTCCCAGTGATTTATATATACACTAGATGACTGATAGGGGGTGCTGTTTTGAAGCCCCCTGAGCCTCCATCTTGGCACTCCCACACGTAGTTTTTTGGGGGGGAAGCTTTAGAAATGCAATTTATTCATGTCTACGTTAGTTTTTGCCACATTCATTCTATTACAGACACCTTAATGCATAATCTTAAATTATATTATGTGAGCTAAACATAAAAATAAAAAATGAAAAAATATATAAAAACATTTTCCTTAAAGTATATATATATATTTATTACTAATGTTAATGTCCCCGCTACAACAACAAAAATACTTCAATACATGTCATTTTGACCTTAAAACATCTCATTGAAATACTGTAGAATTCCATTAATTCCTATGGAGAACTGTTCCTACTGGGGGGAGTGCCAATATGGCCGACCGATGGCTTCAAAAACCTCTCAATGGCCAATACATATCATCAGCCATCTAGGGTTTGTATACATTATTGGCTGCTTCCCAACACTCTTAGGTTCTAGATAGCTTCTTTTTTTCAAAGTGTAGTCCTAGTGGCTGAATGGAGGTGGGGTGGTTGTGGGTAGGAGGGATGTATGGAGCTCTGCTTGGCTCAGCTGCCCCCCCCCCTCTTTGTTCCAGAACAGTAGACATCAGCCAGGGACCATATGCTGAGCCTGATCCCTGATCAGCTCCCTCTTACTCACAACACAGCCCTCTTTATAATATCTCACTGCCTCAACAGTCACCCCAGATCAAATCATACAGCTGATTGATATAGGGGATGCTATTAGTGAGGGATACTATAACGACTATCAGATTTATTTCACTTAAAGCTTTGATAGTAATGGGTGGCTGGTAGCCTGGGAGTTGGTGGGGAGGGTTTTGGGAAGGAATGTGTTGGGGCTATGTGCTGGGGCTTGCTTGATTGGCATGAGGTGTATGTGAGAAAAAAGCCCTGGAGTGGTGTACATTGTGCCTCCCAACAATGGCTAAATCAAACGGCCCAGTGTGAGTCCTTTGGCTGTTTTGTCATCCGGCTCCATTGTTTGGGGGCTTCTTTGTGGTTTCATCCCTTGTTTTAATTGTGTCAGAAATGTACTGTGTATTGTAGGAGCCAGGACCATTCAGTGGAGCAGCTTTGTCAAGGGCAGGACCACAGTAGTGCAGCAGCAAGATTTAGGAGGGACATCTGAATAAAAGAGCTGGCTTTTTTTAGCCAGCATATCGGGAGCTGGGAGCTATCGTACCACACACACTGAACGCGCGCACACACACACACACACACACACACACACACACACACACACACACACACACACACGCGCGCATGCACACACGCACACACACCTCCCTGCTCCTTCTCCCAAGTACTTCCTGTAATTTGTGACTTCCATAGTGACTTCATAAAGGAGGTCCCAGAGCCCTATTCTATGTCCACTGGGTCTTCTCAACCTCTTTACTCAACACAATTCAATCAGAGGACTGCACCTGACTCAACTAAACCCTAAATTGTGTGAAAAGTATATTATGACACAGGAGAACCATTTCCTCCCTCTTTGGATAAAAGCCTGTTTAGATGGAAAGACAACTTTTTTCATTGCCATTATCAGCAGGAGTTCTTACTGTTTCAACTGTCTCTCCCCCCATTCAGGTTCCAGATGGAATCGTGAGGATGGGACAGAATTTGGTTTTGAATAAAACGTGGCACTGTCCCTTCCATTCTTATACGCGATAAACAACCTGGCAGTTACATACTGTACAGCTTTACAATGTGGCCAGTGACATCCTCCCCCACATAACCAACCCACCCAATACCCAGAGGCGGTGTTTGTTTGTGTCTCTCCTCTCTCAAGGAATGAAGCCTCCTCCTGCTCTGCTTCTAAATGGATGTTAGCACCAGAAATAAATAAGTCTCTCTCCCATGGTGACCACTGACTGCGTGTGGCAGGGCAATTGAGATAAGACGTATTCAATGAAGCATTGCATGTCTCAATCAGACATTATACTGTTCTAATTATAGGAAGAGGGGAAAAGGAAAAATTAAAAACAGAGCTGAAACCCGTTGAAGCCTTGGGGAAGACGGCATATCGCGTGTGTGTGTGTGTGTGTGTGTGTGTGTGTGTGTGTGTGTGTGTGTGTGAGTGTGATGCATATGGACTAGGTTTGAATCCCGGGCAAGGCCGCAAGGTATTTTTATACAGCTCTGTCTCCTTCCACAGTAGAGCAAGTAAACAATGCCACATGATCCTGCTCTGCCTCTGTGTTGTATATTTAGAACTGAAATCTCTCTCAGTACAGAATTTCCACGACAGTGTCCATATGGGACAGTGACAACGTATAATGATGTTACTGAGACGCATGGTGGCCTATTTATTATTGGACGGTACCCGACTGACAAACAAATACCTACAAATGAAGTCAGCGCGCTGCCGGGATGTGTGTTTACCCCAAAACATTGCAGGGGGGTTTAGGTGATTTTCCTCTTTCACTCCCCTCCCCAGCCCCCTACCTCCTAAAGCCCCCTCCTCTTCCCCAAACATACATGTAATGAAAACACCATGTGGGTGGATGGTGGATGTTGTGGGACCCCCGGACCACCACAGGCTCGCCTCTCAGAAATACAAGTCTTCTGTAAAGGATGAGGGTGAAGGGGCGCCAGGTACCCCAGAAGGGGTAGAGGGGGACGGGTGGCCCATCAGATGTGATAGCGCAGCAAGGTCAGAAACGTTAGCTGCCCCCTTCCCTCCCCCTCTCCATCCTTCCTGTAATGAGATAGTGATGTGTGTGTGTGTGTGTGTGTGTGTGTGTGTGTGTGTGTGTGTGTGTGTGTGTGTGTGTGTGTGTGTGTGTGTGTGTGTGTGTGTGTGTGTAGAAGCCGGACTCCCAGCACCACACAGGCCACTATACAGACTAAACAAGCCCAAAATATGGTTGGAAAGAATTGTTGTTTGGGAAAAATGTGTCCAGCCAAAAAACATAAATAAAACGTTGAGCGGAGCAGCAAGGGGCCCGTAGAAGCATCTGTGGCGTAATTAACTGTGACTTGGTTGGTACTGTCATCACCTTAGCAATAATTAGCCAGGGATCTGTTTCTATTGTCCCACACATGCAAGCACACACACACACACACACACACACACACACACACACACACACACACACACACACACACACACACACACACACACACACACACACACACACAACACACACACTCCAATAAAGTGAAATGGACTTAAGGAAACATTATTCTGTCTCCTTCCTGGACTTAACTCCCACTGTAAGCCCAGTGTTTTTAGATGCTCCACATGCCTCCCTACCAACTTCACTTAAGCTGAAGGACCTAAACCTACATGAGGATCTCTAGTTCTCCATTCCGGCGTGCTGAAAAGGGGGACTGGATCGTTTCTGGGTGGCTGAGGGTGGAAAGACACAGCTTGAGGAGCGATTGGTTTGAATTAGAAAGTGAGAGGGTCTGGTTGTGTTCAATGTAATGTCTCATGATTCAGACTATATATCAGTGACATTCAAGGCCTTCACGTCTCAGATGTTGGCTGCGGTGGAGGGGGACTTCATACACCCCATATACGTACCTCCTGGTGTGCTGGGAGAAATGTTTTTCACATGTACTAGGGTTGACGCAAACATCATTTGTTAAGGATTCATGATTATCGAAAATATTGAATAGAGTAAAACATGTGGTAAAATGTTTAGCAAGCATACAACAATGATTAACAGGCAATCATCTCCTCTAGTAATATTTATCACCAGAAACTCCAGCACATTATCCGCTGTCTGCGACCTGGATTGTTGGGACGCAGCGGGGCACATTGTTGGGACACAGCATCCCTTCCTTAAAACCCAAACCACCAGGTTTGTAAGAAATCCCTCCCTACGACTTTGAGGAAAACATTACCACTCGTCGACAGGTGCCCTCCATTCTCTCCAGGAGTGTATAAGCGGCCCTGTCAAACGCTACGAAAATACCCAGCGAGCCACGTGTGCTCGCTCTCTCCTCGCTCTCTCTCTCTCTCTCCCCCTTCTCCTCACTATCCTCTCTCTCTTTCGTCTCTCCTATCTTCCCTCTCTCTCTAACAGGGCCCGCTGGTAGTGCTTGTGTTGGAAACAGTATGCTTACTCTCCAATTACCACGCTGAGATTTGTGTTGGCCGGGGAACCGGCCGTTGTGCGATGATTTGTTTAAGGGGATAAGAGCCCTGGTGTGTGTGATGATTTGTTTAAGGGGATAAGAGCCCTGGTGTGTGTGATGATTTGTTTAAGGGGATAAGAGCCCTGGTGTGTGTGATGATTTGTTTAAGGGGATAAGAGCCCTGGTGTGTGTGATAATTTGTTTAAGGGGATAAGAGCCATGGTGTGTGTGATGATTTGTACAAGGGGATAAGAGCCCTGGTGTGTCTGATGATTTGTTTAAGGGGATAAGAGCCCTGGTGTGTGTGATAATTTGTTTAAGGGGATAAGAGCCATGGTGTGTATGATGATTTGTTTAAGGGGATAAGAGCCCTGGTGTGTGTGATGATTTGTTTAAGGGGATAAGAGCCCTGGTGTGTGTGATAATTTGTTTAAGGGAATAAGAGCCATGGTGTGTGTGATGATTTGTATAAGGGGATAAGAGCCCTGGTGTGTGTGATGATTTGTTTAAGGGGATAAGAGCCCTGGTGTGTGTGATAATTTGTTTAAGGGGATAAGAGCCCTGGTGTGTGTGATGATTTGTTTAAGGGGATAAGAGCCATGGTGTGTGTGATAATTTGTTTAAGGGGATAAGAGCCCTGGTGTGTGTGATAATTTGTTTAAGGGGATAAGAGCCCTGGTGTGTGTGTGTGTGTGTGTGTGTGTGTGTGTGTGTGTGTGTGTGTGTGTGTGTGTGTGTGTGTGTGTGTGTGTGTGTGTGTGTGTGTGTGTGTGTGTGTGATGTATTGAAGAGGTGTAGGAAACAAGGGATGGAGGGAGGTGTGACGCTCCCTCTCTCTGTGAAGTTGTGATCCTGCACTGCCACTATATCTGCTATGTGTAGGTATATGGGCAGGCCACAGACACACACGCACACAAAGAAAGTTGTGTTCTTTACCTTTTAGGGTCCACTAGCTTGTAGAGCTTCCCACTGTGTGACTGAGCCATGCTTTTACTGGTGGCCAGGATGTACACTTCACCTGGGGGTGAGGAGAACAGGGGTTACATGGGGAATGTAGTCCAGGCATCAGCCCTATCTAGAAAGAGCAAATAAGAGAAGATAAAGCAAGAGCGAGAGAGAGGGAGAGGGGGAGAGAAGAGAAAGGGAGAGAGAGACGGAGAGTCAGAGAGAGAGAGAGAAAGAGAGAGACAGAGAGAGAGAGATAAAGAAAAGGGCAACCAGTTAAGAAGCTTGTTGACACAAGAAAAGGGCAGCCTGTGAAGACCAGCATTGTAAATACAACCCATATATTTATGTTTATTTATTTTCCCTTTTGAACTTTATCTATTTGCACATCATATTATTATTTTGGAACTTTTGTGAGTGTAATGTTTACTGTTAATTTGTATTGTTTATTTCACTTAGTTAATTATCTAGTTCACTTGCTTTGGCAATGTTAACATACAATTGAAGTCGGAAGTTTACATACACCGTAGCCAAATACATTTAAACTCAGTTTTTCGACAATTCCTGGCATTTAATCCTAGTAAAAATTCCCTGTTTTAGGTCAGTTAGGATCACCACTATATTTTAAGAATGTGAAATGTCAGAATAATAGTAGAGAGAATGTTTGATTTCAGCTTTTATTTCTTTCATCACAATCCCAGTTGGTCAGAAGTTTACATGCACTCAATTCGTATTTGGTAGCATTGCCTTTAAATTGTTTAACTTGGGTCAAAAGTTGGGTAGCCTTCCACAAGCTTCCCACAATAAGTTGGGTGAATTTTGGCCCATTCCTCCTGACAGAAATCTGCTCCTTTTATTCTTTGTCCCCAACGCTCTAGGCGACCAGTTTTGATAGCCTTTAGCCGCACCCTCATACTACTCCTCCTCTGTTCCACGGGTGATGTGGAGGTAAACCCAGGCCCTGCATGTCCCCAGGCACCCTCATTTGTTGACTTCTGTGATCGAAAAAGCCTTGGTTTCATGCATGTCAACATCAGAAGCCTCCTCCCTAAGTTTGTTTTACTCACTGCTTTAGCACACTCTGCTAACCCTGATGTCCTTGCCGTGTCTGAATCCTGGCTCAGGAAGGCCACCAAAAATTCTGAGATTTCCATACCCAACTATAACATTTTCCATCAAGATAGAACTGCCAAAGGGGGAGGAGTTGCAGTCTACTGCAGAGATAGCCTGCAAAGTAATGTCATACTTTCCAGGTCCATACCCAAACAGTTCGAACTACTAATCTTAAAAATGACTCTCTCCAGAAATAAGTCTCTCACTGTTGCCACCTGCTACCGACCCCCCTCAGCTCCCAGCTGTGCCCTGGACACCATTTGTGAATTGATCGCCCCTCATCTAGCTTCAGAGTTTGTTCTGTTAGGTGACCTAAACTGGGATATGCTTAACACCCCGGCAGTCCTACAATCTAAGCTAGATGCCCTCAATCTCACACAAATCATCAAGGAACCCACCAGGTACAACCCTAAATCTGTAAACAAGGGCACCCTCATAGACATTATCCTGACCAACTGGCCCTCCAAATACACCTCCGCCGTCTTCAACCAGGATCTCAGCGATCACTGCCTCATTGCCTGTATCCGCTACGGAGCCGCAGTCAAACGACCACCCCTCATCACTGTCAAACGCTCCCTAAAACACTTCTGTGAGCAGGCCTTTCTAATCGACCTGGCCCGGGTATCCTGGAAGGACATTGACCTCATCCCGTCAGTTGAGGATGCCTGGTCATTCTTTAAAAGTAACTTCCTCACCATTTTAGATAAGCATGCTCCGTTCAAAAAATGCAGAACAAAGAACAGATATAGCACTTGGTTCACTCCAGACCTGACTGCCCTCGACCAGCACAAAAACATCCTGTGGCGGACTGCAATAGCATCGAATAGTCCCCGCGATATGCAACTGTTCAGGGAAATCAGGAACCAATACACGCAGTCAGTCAGGAAAGCTAAGGCCAGCTTCTTCAGGCAGAAATTTGCATCCTGTAGCTCCAACTCCAAAAGGTTCTGGGACACTGTGAAGTCCATGGAGAACAAGAGCACCTCCTCCCAGTTGCCCACTGCACTGAGGCTAGGTAACACGGTCAACACCGATAAATCCATGATTATCGAAAACTTCAACAAGCATTTCTCAACGGCTGGCCATGCCTTCCGCCTGGCTACTCCAAACTCGGCCAACAGCTCCGCCCCCCCGCAGCTACTCGCCCAAGCCTCACCACGTTCTCCTTTACCCAAATCCAGATAGCAGATGTTCTGAAAGAGCTGCAATACCTGGACCCGTAAAAATCAGCTGGGCTTGACAATCTGGACCCTCTATTTCAGAAACTATCCGCCGCCATTGTCGCAACCCCTATTACCAGCCTATTCAACTTCTCTTTCATATCGTCTGAGATCCCCAAGGATTGGAAAGCTGCCGCAGTCATCCCCCTCTTCAAAGGGGGAGACACCCTTGACCCAAACTGTTACAGACCTATATCCATCCTGCCCTGCCTATCTAAGGTCTTCGAAAGCCAAGTCAACAAACAGGTCACTGACCATCTCGAATCACACCGTACCTTCTCAGCTGTGCAATCTGGTTTCCGAGCCGGTCACGGGTACACCTCAGCCACGCTCAAGGTACTAAACGATATCATAACGGCCATCGATAAAAGACAGTACTGTGCAGTCGTCTTCATCGACCTTGCCAAGGCTTTCAACTCTGTCAATCACCATATTCTTATCGGCAGACTCAGTAGCCTCGGTTTTTCTGATGACTGCCTTGCCTGGTTCACCAACTACTTTGCAGACAGAGTTTAGTGTGTCAAATCGGATGGCATGCTGTCCGGTCCTCTGGCAGTCTCTATGGGGGTGCCACAGGGTCCAATTCTCGGGCCGACTCTTTTCTCTGTATATATCAATGGTGTTACTCTTGCTGCGGGCAATTCCCTGATCCACCTTTACGCAGACGACACCATTCTATATACTTCCGGCCCGTCCTTGGACACTGTGCTATCTAACCTCCAAACGAGCTTCAATGCCATACAACACTCCTTCCGTGGCCTCCAACTGCTCTTAAACGCTAGTAAAACCAAATGCATGCTTTTCAACCGTTTGCTGCCTGCACCCGCACGTCTGACTAGTATCACCACCCTGTATGGTTCCGACCTTGAATATGTGGACATCTATAAGTACCTAGGTGTCTGGCTAGACTGTAAACTCTCCTTCCAGACTCATATCAAACATCTCCAATCGAAAATCAAATCTAGAGTTGGCTTTCTATTCCGCAACAAAGCCTCCTTCATTCACGCCGCCAAACTTACCTTAGTAAAACTGACTATCCTACAGATCCTCGACTTCGGCGACATCATCTACAAAATAGCTTCCAATACTCTACTCAGCAAACTGGATGCAGTTTATCACAGTGCAATCCGTTTTGTCACTAAAGCACCTTATACCACCCACCACTGCGACCTGTATGCTCTAGTCGGCTGGCCCTCGCTACATAATCGTCGCCAGACCCACTGGTTCCAGGTCATCTACAAGTCCATGCTAGGTAAAGCTCCGCCTTATCTCAGTTCACTGGTCACAATGGCAACACCCACCCGTAGCACGCGCTCCAGCAGGTGAATCTCACTGATCATCCCTAAAGCCAACACCTCATTTGGCCGCCTTTCGTTCCAGTTCTCTGCTGCCTGTGACTGGAACGAATTGTAAAAATCACTGAAGTTGGAGACTTATCTCCCTCACCAACTTCAAACATCTGCTATCTGAGCAGCTAACCGATCGCTGCAGCTGTACATAGTCTATCGGTAGCCCACCCAATTTTACCTACCTCATCACCATACTGTTTTTATTTATTTACTTTTCTGCTCTTTTGCACACCAATATCTCTACCTATACATGACCATCTGATCATTTATCACTCCAGTGTTAATCTGCAAAATTTTAATTATTTGCCTACCTCCTCATTCCTTTTGCACACAACGTATATAGACTCTTTTTTTCTACTGTGTTATTGACTTGTTTATTGTTTACTCCATGTGTAACTCTGTGTTGTCTGTTCACACTGCTATGCTTTATCTTGGCCAGGTCGCAGTTGCAAATGAGAACTTGTTCTCAACTAGCCTACCTGGTAAAATAAAGGTGAAATAAAAATAAAATAAAAAGAGCTGGTGTAACTGAGTCAGGTTTGTAGGCCTCCTTACTTGCACACGCTTTTTCAGTTCTGCCCACAGATTTTCTATAGAATTGAGGTCAGGGCTTTGTGATGGCCACTCCCATACCTTGACTTTGTTGTCCTTAAGCCATTTTGCCACAACTTTGGAAGTATGCTTGGGGTCATTGTCCATTTGGAAGACCCATTTGCGACCAAGCTTTAACTTCCTGACTGATGTCTTGAGATGTTGCTTCAATACATCCACATAATTTCACTGCCTCATGATGCCATCTATTTTGCGAATTGCACCAGTCCCTCCTGCAGCAAAGCACCTCCACAACATGACGCTGCCACCCCCGTGCTTCACAGTTTGGATGGTGTTCTTCGGTGTGCAAGCCTCACCCTTTTTCCTCCAAACATAACACTGGTCATTATGGCCAAACAGTTCTATTTTTGTTTCATCAGACCAAAGGACATTCCTCCAAAAAGTACGATCTTTGTCCCCATCTGCAGTTGCAAACCGCAGTCTGGCATTTTTATGCCGGTTTTGGAGCAGTTGCTTCTTCCTTGCTGAGCGGCCTTTCAGGTTATGTCGATATACAGTGCCTTGCGAAAGTATTCGGCCCCTTGAACTTTGCGACCTTTTGCCACATTTCAGGCTTCAAACATAAAGATATAAAACTGTATTTTTTTGTGAAGAATCAACAACAAGTGGGACACAAAACCCTTTACTTTCAGTGCAGCAAACTCTCTCCAGAAGTTCAGTGAGGATCTCTGAATGATCCAATGTTGACCTAAATGACTAATGATGATAAATACAATCCACCTGTGTGTAATCAAGTCTCCGTATAAATACACCTGCACTGTGATAGTCTCAGAGGTCCTTTAAAAGCGAACAAGGAACAAGGAACACACCAGGCAGGTCCGAGATACTGTTGTGAAGAAGTTTAAAGCCGGATTTGGATACAAAAAGATTTCCCAAGCTTTAAACATCCCAAGGAGCACTGTGCAAGCGATAATATTGAAATGGAAGGAGTATCAGACCACTGCAAATCTACCAAGACCTGGCCGTCCCTCTAAACGTTCAGCTCATACAAGGAGAAGACTGATCAGAGATGCAGCCAAGAGGCCCATGATCACTCTGGATGAACTGCAGAGATCTACAGCTGAGGTGGGAGACTCTGTCCATAGGACAACAATCAGTTGTATATTGCACAAATCTGGCCTTTATGGAAGAGTGGCAAGAAGAAAGCCATTTCTTAAAGATATCCATAAAAAGTGTCGTTGAAAGTTTGCCACAAGCTACCTGGGAGACACACCAAACATGTGGAAGAAGGTGCTCTGGTCAGATGAAACCAAAATTGAACTTTTTGGCAACAATGCAAAACGTTATGTTTGGCGTAAAAGCAACACAGCTCATCACTCTGAACACACCATCCCCACTGTCAAACATGGTGGTGGCAGCATCATGGTTTGGGCCTGCTTTTCTTCAGCAGGGACAGGGAAGATGGTTAAAATTGATCAGAGGGAGAGTGGCTGAGTCAGGAGACAGACCTGAGCCAACTCTCCCTGTTTATCGTGAGGAGCCAAGGAGGAGACCAGAACCGGTGTTGGAGGTGAGCGAAACAGAGACTGTGAAGGAGTTAATGGGGAAATTGGAGGAGAGAGTAATGAGGGAGTTGCTAGTTTGGTGCTTTAGGTACAAGATTCGTCTGACGGAGCGTGTCGGGGATTTAATGGCACCTGGGTCAGCGCTCCATACTAGTCCTGAGGTGCTTGTTAGTCGGCTGGTGAAAAATGTGCCAGCCTCACGCACTAGGCCTCCTGTGTACCTACCTAGCCTTGCACGTCCTGTGCCAGTCCTGCTCTCAGGCTCTCCAGTACACCTTCACGGTCCAGTCCATCCTGTGCCACCTTCACACACCAGTCCTCCGATGGCAGCTCCCCGCACCAGGCTTCCTGTGCGTGTCCTCGATCCAGTACCACCAGTTCCAGTACCACACAACAGGCCTTCAGTGCGCCTCGCCTGTTCAGCGCAGCCAGCGCTTTCTCCCTCTCCTGCGCTGTCGGAGTCTCCCGCCTATTCAGCGCTATCAGAGCCTTTCTCCTCTCCAGCGCTGCCAGAGCCTCCTGCCTGTTCGGAGCAGCCAGAGCTGCCAGTCTGCATGGAGCAGCTAGAGCTGCCAGTCTGCATGGAGCAGCCAGAGCTGCCAGTCTGCATGGAGCAGCTAGAGCTGCCAGTCTGCATGGAGCAGCCAGAGCTGTCAGTCTGCTTGGAGCAGCCAGAGCTGCCAGTCTGCATGGAGCTGCCAGTCTGCATGGAGCTGCCAGTCTGCAAGGAGCTGCCAGTCTGCAAGGAGCTGCCAGTCTGCATGGAGCAACCAGAGCTGCCAGTCTGCATGGAGCAGCTAGAGCTGACAGTCTGCAAGGAGCTGCCAGTCTGCAAGGAGCTGCCAGTCTGCAAGGAGTTGCCAGTCTGCATGGAGCTGCCAGTCTGCAAGGAGCTGCCAGTCTGCATGGAGCAACCAGAGCTGCCAGTCTGCATGGAGCAGCTAGAGCTGCCAGTCTGCAAGGAGCTGCCAGTCTGCAAGAAGCTGCCAGTCTGCAAGGAGTTGCCAGTCTGCATGGAGCTGCCAGTCTGCAAGGAGCTGCCAGTCTGCAAGGAGCTGCCAGTCTGCAAGGAGCTGCCAGTCGGCAAGGAGCTGCCAAAGCTGTTAGTCTGCATGGAACAGTCAGAGCTGTCAGTCTGCAAGAAGCCACCAGAGCTGTCAATCTGCATGGAGCAGCCAGAGCCGCCAGTCAGCATGGAGCAGCCAGAGCCGTCAGTCAGCCTGAAGCAGCCAGAGCCGTCAGTCTGCCAGGATCCACCAGTCAACCAGACTCTTCCAGATCTGCCAGTCAGCCAGACTCTTCCAGATCTGCCAGTCAGCCAGACTCTTCCAGATCTGCCAGTCAGCCAGACTCTTCCAGATCTGCCAGTCTGCCAGACTCTTCCAGATCTGCCAGTCTGCCAGACTCTTCCAGATCTGCCAGTCAGCCAGACTCTTTCAGATCTGTCAGTCAGCCAGACTCTTCCAGATCTGCCAGTCAGCCAGACTCTTCCAGATCTGCTAGTCAGCCAGACTCTTCCAGATCTGCCAGTCAGCCAGACTCTTCCAGATCTGCCAGTCAGCCAGACTCTTCCATTCAGCCAGACTCTTCCAGATCTGCCAGTCAGCCAGACTCTTCCAGATCTGCCAGTCAGCCAGCCAGACTCTTCCAGATCTGCCATTCAGCCAGACTCTTCCAGATCTGCCATTCAGCCAGACTCTTCCAGATCTGCCATTCAGCCAGACTCTTCCAGATCTGCCAGTCAGCCAGACTCTTCCAGATCTGCCAGTCAGCCAGACTCTTCCAGATCTGCCAGTCAGCCAGACTCTTCCAGATCTGCCAGTCAGCCAGACTCTTCCAGATCTGCCAGTCAACCAGACTCTTCCAGATCTGCTATTCAGCCAGACTCTTCCAGATCTGCCAGTCAGCCAGACTCTTCCAGATCTGCCAGTCAGCCAGACTCTTCCAGATCTGCCAGTCAAACAGACTCTTCCAGATCTGCTATTCAGCCAGACTCTTCCAGATCTGCCAGTCAACCAGACTCTTCCAGATCTGCCAGTCATCCAGACTCTTCCAGATCTGCTAGTCAACCAGACTCTTCCAGATCCGCCAGTCAGCCAGGATCTGCCGGATTCAACTGCCTGGCTGGGCTTCATCTCAGTACTGGGCTTCCTCTCAGTACTGGGCTTCCTCTCAGTACTGGGCTGCCCCTCAGTCCCGAGCTGCCCCTCAGTCCCGAGCTGCCCCTCAGTCCCGAGCTGCCCCTCAGTCCCGAGCTGCCCCTCAGTCCCGAGCTACCCCTCAGTCCCGAGCTTCCCCTCAGTCCCGAGCTGCCTCAGTCCCAAGCTGCCCCTCAGTCACGAGCTGCCCCTCAGTCACGAGCTGCTCCTCAGTTCAGTGGGGTTCAGGCCAGGGTGTGACATGGGTTTATGTTGGCGTATTTCATAGTGTTTTTTTTTTTTAGTTATTGGGATTGCGGCTGAGTAGGGGTGTTGCATAGGTTTGGCTGCCTGAGGCGGTTCTCAATCAGAGTCAGGTGATTCTCGTTGTCTCTGATTGGGAACCGTATTTAGATAGCCTGGGTTTCACTTTGTATTTCGTGGGTGATTGTTCCTGTCTCTGTGTAGTTTCACCAGATAGGCTGTAATTAGGTTTCACGTTCCGTTTTGTTATTTCATGTACCGCGATTCATTTGTTTCATTAAAAAACATGAGTAACCAACACGCTGCATTTCGGTCCGACTCTCATTCAACAAACGAAGAACGCCGTTACAAGACCTGAGACTGGGACGGAGATTTGTCTTCCAACAAGACAATGATCCAAAACATAAAGCAAAATCTACAATGGAATGGTTCAAAAATAAACATATCCAGGTGTTAGAATGGCCAATTCAAAGTCCAGAACTGAATCCAATCGAGAATCTGTGGAAAGAACTGAAAACTGCTGTTCACAAATGCTCTCCATCCAACCTCACTGAGCTCGAGCTGTTTTGCAAGGAGGAATGGGAAAAATTTTCAGTCTCTCGATGTGCAAAACTTATAGAGACATACCCCAAGCGACTTACAGCTGTAATCGCAGCAAAAGGTGGCGCTACAAAGTATTAACTTAAGGGGGCTGAAAAATTTTGCACGCCCAATTTTTCAGTTTTTGATTTGTTAAAAAAGTTTGAAATATCCAATAAATGTTGTTCCACTTCATGATTGTGTCCCACTTGTTGTTGATTCTTCACAAAAAATACAGTTTTATATCTTTATGTTTGAAGCCTGAAATGTGGCAAAAGGTCGCAAAGTTCAAGGGGGCCGAATACTTTCGCAAGGCACTGTATTACTTGTTTTACTGTGGATATAGATACTTTTGTACCTGTTTCCTCCAGCATCTTCACAAGGTCCTTTGCTGTTGTTCTGGGATTGATTTGCACTTTTTTCACCAAAGTACGTTAATCTCTAGGAGACAGAACACATCTCCTTCCTGAGCGGTATGATGGCTGCGTGGTCCCATGGTGTTTATACTTGCGTACCATTGTTTGTCAGATGAACGTGGTACCTTCAGACATTTGGAAATTGCTCCCAAGGATGAACCAGACTTGTGGAGGTCTACAATTTATTTTCTGAGGTCTTGGCTGATTTATTTTCATTTTCCCATGATGCTAAGCAAAGAGGCACTGAGTTTGAAGGTAGGCCTTGAAATACATCCACAGGTACACCTCCAATTGACTCAAATGTTGTCAATTAGCCTATCAGAAGCTTCTAAAGCCATGACATCCTATTCTGTAATTTTCCAAGCTGTTTAAAGGAACAGTCAACTTAGTGTATGTAAACTTCAGACCCACTGGAATTGTGATACAGTGAATTATAAATGAAATAATCTGTCTGTAAACAATTGTTGGAAAAATGACTTGTGTCAGATGTCCTAACTGACTTATAGTTTTTGTGGAGTGGTTGAAAAACAAGTTTTAATGACTCCAAAATAAGTCTATGCAAACTTCCAAATTCAACTGTATGTTTCTCATGCCAATATACCCCTTAAATTGATATTGAAATTGAGAGAGAAACAGAGAGAAAATAAGAGAAGAGGCCCTGATCAGGGTCCCTGCAGCGCTGCACTTGCCATGGGACTTGGGATAGAGTGAGAATCATGGGACAACTAAATACTCCTGACTGGAACCAGGCGAGTCATTTAATGAGGAGCAAGCCCACAACATGGCTCCATAAGAGGACAAATTGTAAACATGTGTCAATGGGGCCCTGTTGTGGGAAGCCAGCCCAGCTCAGCACAGGCCTCCACCATTCGCCTACCCCCGCCCCATTTACAAATCATGAACAAAAGCAAAAATCTTCAACTCACACCACGCCAAGATACTGGCAAGTCCTATGGTTAACCCTGTGTGCCCGTTGTATGCCAATATGGATAATTAGTTCTCTGCAAAACATGAGCTCACAGTGAGTCCTTTTGTCAAACAGGGATACAATGAATTGGGTTCAGTGGGTTTGTTGATGTAGCGAACCTAACCTCACCTAAGATGGTATGACTGGCAGGCTGGTAAACAATAACACAGACCAGAAACATTCATCCCCAGGTGGCCAACTACATGCCATATCAGTAGGCTCTTTGAGGCCTGGTGCTATCGTATGGAAATGACCATATAATCCTTCAGGAAGCAGGGAGACTTTAATATCCTGCTGCTGGAACGTGCCATGGTGGAAAGGTGACACGGCGGGAAGGGATGGAGGTATTAGTTCCCCTCACACAGCGTGTGTGACCTCTTGGTTTTCTGGTCCAATATCATGAATATCACTCGAATAACGGCTTGAATTTGAGACTCCGCGTACGTTTGTCCCCTCACTTCCTAATCTCGGAAACTCAATTGGAGCAGTCTTGTTTCTGAACCCAACCGAGTGGAAACATGTTGAACATTGACATCGCACTCCAGGGATGTACTATGTAAATACATGGACCATTGTTCCATATACAATGCCCCAATGATTCTGAACTAGAGTTTTCCACAGTTTTGACATCTGTCATTGGGTGTAAACACTGATTTCAGGATGGCTTGACACTCTGCAATCTATCTTCTGCATCCAAACTCTTTGTTGACAAAAGCTTTCACTCATAACATCAGCTCAGATGTAGAGAGACACCCAGAAACACACAGAAATTGACATATAATAATGTGGATATACATGTAGGGGCCCGTCTTTAGACTAGAGAGAGTTGGGCTGGATCCCAAATGGCACCCTATTCCCTATTTAGTGCACTACTTTCAACAAGGGCCCATAGTGCTCTGGTCAAAACGTACTGCACTATATTGGGAAAAGGGTGCCATTTGGGAAACAACCTTTGTGCTGGTTCTACTGACCTAGTTGGTCCTCTCCGAAGCCAAGGATATGTCCCACCAGAGCGGAGCCACAGGAGCTGCTGGTACCCAGACACAGAGCTTTCTCCTGCCACTGGTCCCCTGCCGCCGCTGAGCCCTTCTGGAGGATCCGTAGGTTCCTGAAACGCACACATACGCACACACACACACACACATACGCACACACACATACGCGCACACACAAAAGCACAGCGCAACATCAGCACACTGTTACAGTAATGCTAGCATTAAGCACAGGTCAGGGGTCAGCAAAAACGGCACATTGTTTCCTTTCATGTCACAGCACAACAGTCTTGTGTTTCAGTGCCTTAGTGTGCATGAAGTCTTTTGGTTTCCAAATAAACATGATGCCAAAATCCTCCTCGTCCTTTCACAACAACGTGCCCCTCAAAAACTGAAATGAGACAAAGCAGCTGCGAGTCATTTTTCCAAACACATTGCCATGATATCTCAATAGTGTAGTTCCTTCAGCGTCTTTATTTCCTTTGTTTATTCAAGAGGCGAGGTTTGACTTCAGCGAGAGAGGAAGATTAATTATCAACCAATGAGACGTGTGAACAACACAAGGCCGTAGCCAAACGGACCAACCAACCGGAGCAGGAAATCACGTCTCCATTTACAGTGAATGAGCCTGAGCAGTAGTAGTGTCAGTAATGTGATAGTAATGTTTTCCCCCCAACGTGGATGGAACACTGGGTTTATGTTGGCACGGTGACCATGGACAGAATCAGGGGATGGATGTCAATTGGCATAGTGTTTACCTCAGAGTTACGTTCACCATAGCAAAGTTGGGTTACTGAACACAGCTGCTTGTGTTTGTTCAATTCAAAGTCAATGAACACTAGAACCGTTCGAGAATGTTCCAAATGAGAAAACAATGACGTTTGACTCAAACGAGCTACACATTTAATCTAGATCATTTGACAATAAATAAAAACCCTGTTATAATATTTAGAACATATAAGCTTACCCATTCTTGTCTCCAAACACATAGCTCCCGTAGAGCCTCCTGGACTGACAGCCTCTGTAGATGAACCCTCCCACAGGTGCTGCTCCTCCACTGGTCGCCAGGTCAAAGATGGACGCCTCGTTCTCTACAGAAACACACAGATACACAGGCCTCAGATCAGTATCATTAAGATGGACGCCTCTTTCGCTACAGAAACACACCGATACACAGGCCTCAGATCAGTATCATTAAGATGGACGCCTCGTTCTCCACAGAAACACACAGGTACAGGCCTCAGATCAGTATCATTAAGATGGACGCCTTGTTCTCTACATAAACACAGATACACAGGCAGTGTAATTGCAGAGGCTGTGCCCAAATGGCCCCCTTTTGTCTTTAAAGTGCACTATTCCTTTAACCAAGGCCCACAGAGTTCTGATCAAAAGTAGTGCCCTATACATATTTTTTATTTTATTTTACCTTTATTTAACCAGGCAAGTCAGTTAAGAACAAATTCTTATTTTCAATGACGGCCTAGGAACAGTGGGTTAACTGCCTGTTCAGAGGCAGAACGACAGATTTGTACCTTGTCAGCTCAGGGGTTTGAACTTGCAACCTTCCGGAGCTGCCATGGTCAGACCCTAGCCTAATGACTGTGACTCCCTGAGACCTGGAGCTGCCATGGTCGGACCCTAGTCTAATGACTGTGACTACCTGAGACCTGGAGCTGCCATGGTCAGACCCTAGCCTCATGACTGTGACTCCCTGAGACCTGGAGCTGCCATGGTCGGATCCTAGCCTAATAACTGTGACTCCCTGAGACCTGGAGCTGCCATGATCGGACCCTAGTCTAATGACTGTGACTACCTGAGACCTGGAGCTGCCATGGTCAGACCCTAGCCTCATGACTGTGACTCCCTGAGACCCAGAGCTGCCATGGTCAGACCCTAGCCTAATGACTGTGACTCCCTGAGACCTGGAGCTGCCATGGTCAGACCCTAGCCTCATGACTGTGACTCCCTGAGACCTGGAGCTGCCATGGTCGGACCCTAGTCTAATGACTGTGACTCCCTGAGACCTGGAGCTGCCATGGTCAGACCCTAGCCTAATGACTGTGACTCCCTGAGACCTGGAGCTGCCATGGTCAGACCCTAGCCTCATGACTGTGACTCCCTGAGACCTGGAGCTGCCATGGTCGGACCCTAGTCTAATGACTGTGACTCCCTGAGACCTGGAGCTGCCATGGTCAGACCCTAGCCTAATGACTGTGACTCCCTGAGACCTGGAGCTGCCATGGTCAGACCCTAGCCTAATGACTGTGACTCCCTGAGACCTGGAGCTGCCATGGTTGGACCCTAGTCTAATGACTGTGACTCCCTGAGACCTGGAGCTGCCATGGTCGGACCCTAGCCTAATGACTGTGACTCCCTGAGACCTGGAGCTGCCATGGTCAGACCCTAGCCTAATGACTGTGACTCCCTGAGACCTGGAGCTGCCATGGTCTAGCCTAATGACTGTGACTCCCTGAGACCTGGAGCTGCCATGGTCGGCCTACCCCCTAATGACTGTGACTCCCTGAGACCTGGAGCTGCCATGGTCGACCCTAGTCTAATGACTGTGACTCCCTGAGACCTGGAGCTGCCATGGTCAGACCCTAGCCTAATGACTGTGACTCCCTGAGACCTGGAGCTGCCATGGTCGGACCCTAGCCTAATGACTGTGACTCCCTGAGACCTGGAGCTGCCATGGTCAGACCCTAGCCTAATGACTGTGACTCCCTGAGACCTGGAGCTGCCATGGTCGGACCTAGCCTAATGACTGTGACTCCCTGAGACCTGGAGCTGCCATGGTCGGACCCTAGCCTAATGACTGTGACTGACCTGAGACCTGGAGCTGCCATGGTCGGACCCTAGCCTAATGACTGTGACTCCCTGAGACCTGGAGCTGCCATGGTCGGACCTAGCCTAATGACTGTGACCTGAGACCTGGAGCTGCCATGGTCGGACATGACTGTGACTCCCTGAGACCTGGAGCTGCCATGGTCAGACCCTAGCCTAATGACTGTGACTCCCTGAGACCTGAAGTTGCCATGGTCAGACCCTAGCCTAATGACTGTGACTCCCTGAGACCTGGAGCTGCCATGGTCGGACCCTAGTCTAATGACTGTGACTCCCTGAGACCTGGAACTGCCATGGTCGGACCCTAGCCTAATGACTGTGACTCCCTGAGACCTGGGTGTGATTTATGCCCACTCAAATGAGTCCTGTTTTCTCTGTTGGTGTAGGAAGAGAAAAGGATATCCATGTTTACTGCCATCTGTCACGAGTCCATTAGTACGTAGTGGAGGGTGGTCTCAATTACTGTGACTGAGGCCCTACCTTGTTAAAAACAACTTTGCTAAACTGGATTAAATGTAATGTAGGGCTTTAACCGCCACGATACCTCCTCATTAACATTGAAACTGAACGTATTAAGTGATGGTTGTACTAAATAGCGCAGGAGGTTGATGATGGAGTTTTAGTGTATTTATGGGACAACATGAATGTAAATCGTTATGTAGTCATTACATGTAAATAATGGACATTATGATTTGAGGAGTTCTCGCCCCTATTAGGGTGTAATCAGATAGGTAATGAACTCCACCTTCATCATGGCAATAGTATAATCGGGGCCGGGGTCTGGGTTAATTTGGCCCAATTAGTGATCGTCCTGGGTGAGAGGTGGCCAATGGAATGGGTGGGGGCTTTAAACTAGGCTGAGGGGCTGGGTGGGAGGGGGTTAGGGGGGTTGTTTTGCGGGTGGCTGAAATAGCACTCATTGTCTGGTTATTAGAATCAAACAAACAGCTCTACATGATTCAAACCAAACATAAGCACTCATTTCTTCATTGTGTTAGAAAGAGTGTTCTGGTGTCGATTATGCTCTTTTGACGTGCACCAAGGAGAATATGATCCTCATGGCTCTGTTTAGTGTGCTTTCAACTATACTAACCCATCATCAAGATATTCATTGTGGTTGACAACTATAAATCCTAGTCATGGACACAAACTCACATTCCCCTGGCAATGATATGTGAGGACGAATCGTTTGTGGATCACAATAACTTCGGATACTTTTTTAAAATAAATGTAAAACTCAGATACACTGTGTACTGAACAAGTTGGAGGCCGACCAAATACCGCATTCTCACAATAGGAAAGAATCCAGTTGTATTCCAAAAAAACAGACATCGTTTTTCTTGTGCAGAACACACAGTAAAATGAAAGGTTATCCAGAAAGGTCATTTGTGAGGAATTCCATCAGATTCTTCCACGCTTTCCCAAGGTGAGAGAGAACATGAAATGAGACTGTAAGGCAGACAGAGCTATTTTCATAACAAGCAACATGTCCCATTGATGTATTCCAGACAGACTCCTAAAGGGCACTCTCAGGCTCCTAAAGGTCCCAAATGGCAGCCTGTCCTCTATAAAGTGTACTCCTTTTAACCAGGGCTCATGCACTCTGTTCAGAAGTAGTGCACTATATAGGGAATAGGGTGCCATTTGGGACACATCCTCAGTGTTGTTAGGGAAAACCATTAGAAGAAGGAACTCACCGTAGTCTTTCCCCTTAGTGATCGCCAGTATTCTCCCTGCAGACGCGTTCCTACCGCTGGCATCCGTGCACAGGATCAAGAGACTCCCGTTGTTATCCGTATGGTGCCGGTCCACGGCACACCTGGGGAAAGACAGGAATGAACGGATAAGTGGGAAAAACATTGGAACGCCATGACACTGTCAATCTGCGATGATGCGTCACTCCCTGAGCGTCACCTTGGGGTGGTTGTGCCACATGATGAAACAGTGGCATGCAACGGGGGTACTGTAAATCAATAGCTGCATCTCTCACACACCCAGCTACAACTCAGGAAGATTGATGAACACGTTCTAATGAAACGCATAGCCTAGTACAGTCAATCCATGATCAACCTTTTACCATGTGAAGACACAGAACAACCTTGACTGTAACTCATAATGAACTGTCACTCACAATTAGCTGTCACTCACAATTAAAAATGACATACTATATACTAATATTAATATATGAGAAGATACACACACACACCATAGTGAAGTATTGTTGGGATTCTCTGGGTGGGTACAGGTATCAGGTATGTGAAGTATTGGTGGGATTCTCTTGGTGGGTACAGGTATCAGGTATGTGAAGTATTGGGGGATTCTCTTGGTGGGTACAGGTATCAGGTATGTGAAGTATTGGGGGATTCTCTGGGTGGGTACAGGTATCAGGTATGTGAAGTATTGGGGGGATTCTCTGGGTGGGTACATGTATCAGGTATGCGAAGTATTGGTGGGATTATCTTGGTGGGTACAGGTATCAGGTATGTGAAGTATTGGGGGGAATCTCTGGGTGGGTACATGTATCAGGTATGTGAAGTATTGGTGGGATTCTCTGGGTGGGTACATGTATCAGGTATGTGAAGTATTGGTGGGATTATCTGGGTAGGTACAGGTATCAGGTATGGCCATGGAGCATTTCACTCACCTGCCTGGGTCATGCAGTCCGTGGGCAAATATTTCTGGTGGCTGGTTGGTGCTGTTGAAGTAGGGGTTGTTCCTGGGTATGGAGTAGGGAGCCGTGCAGCAGTCTGTGTCCACGTCCACCCTCAACACAGACCCTGTGAAATCACTGCAGACAGCACACACAAGAAAGGACAACTGGTTAGTTGGGAGGAAAGTGTTGGAAGTAGAAAAACTGTAGCTACTGTCTTGGTTTACTGCTGCCATATTGCTTCATCTTGCCAAATGTTAGAAGACTTACTGTCCTTTAGGTTTTTGGGAAATGGCCTACAGTGGCCTAAAAAATACCAGCAGAAAGATGTCCATAGAAAGACTCCCATAGACATATACCCATAGAAAGATGACCATAGAAAGACTCCCATAGACAGATACCCATAGAAAGATGGCCATAGGAAGGCCATAGAAATATAGCCATAGAAAGATAGCCATAAAAAGATGCAAATAGAAAGATAACCATAGAAAGATAACCATTGAAAGATACCCATAGAAAGATACCCATGGAAAGATGGCCATAGAAAGATGCGAATAGAAAGATACCCATAGAAAGATGCCCATAGAAAGATAGCCATAAAAAGATGTGAATAGAAAGATGCAAATAGAAAGATACCCATAGAAAGATGGCCATAGAAAGATGCGAATAGAAAGATACCCATAGAAAAATGGCCATAGAAAGTTACCCATAGAAAGATAGCCATAAAAAGATGTGAATAGAAAGATAACCATAGAAAGATACCCATGGAAAGATGGCCATAGAAAGATGTGAATAGAAAGATACCCATAGAAAGATGCGAATAGAAAGATACCCATAGAAAGATGGCCATAGAAAGATACCCATAGAAAGATTCCCATAGTAAGATTCCCATAGTAAGATGGCCATAGAAAGATACCCATAGAAAGATGTGAATAGAAAGATGGCCATAGAAAGATTCCCATAGAAAGATTCTCATAGAAAGATGGCCATAGAAAGATACCCATAGAAAGATGGCTATTGAAAGATACCCATAGAAAGATACACATACTAAAGATTCTGACAGAATGATCCCCACAGACTAATCCCCAAATAGCCAACATATTGCCCTTGAGCTTTGACCCCCTGATCCCTGGGTTTCACCTGAGGCCGTCCATCTCCTCCATGTCGTCCAGGGTGATCATGCCGTCTCCCAGGACGATGTGCAGCAGGCCGTCAGGTCCAAACAGCAGCTGTCCTCCCAGGTGCTTCCTGTGCAGCTCTGCCACTTCTATCAGCATCCGCGTGGTCCTACTGTCCACCATGTTGGGGTTTTTCCTGATCAACAAAATTAAAACTAAAAGTGTTCGATCAAATGCATTGTTTTTTATGTCTATGAGAGGAACCTAGAGTGTATTGTTTTATATCTCTATGAGAGGAACCTAGAGTGTATTGTTTCATATCTCTATGAGAGGAACCTAGAGTGTATTGTTTCATATCTCTATGAGAGGAACCTAGAGTGTATTGTTTCATATCTCTATGAGAGGAACCTAGGAACCTAGAGTGTATTGTTTTATATCTCTATGAGAGGAACCTAGAGTGTATTGTTTCATATCTCTATGAGAGGAACCTAGAGGGTATTGTTTCATATCTCTATGAGAGGAACCTAGAGGGTATTGTTTCATATCTCTATGAGAGGAACCTAGAGTGTATTGTTTCATATCTCTATGAGAGGAACCTAGAGGGTATTGTTTCATATCTCTATGAGAGGAACCAAGAGGGTATTGTTTCCTATCTCTATGAGAGGAACCAAGAGGGTATTGTTTCATATCTCTATGAGAGGAACCTAGAGGGTATTGTTTCATATCTCTATGAGAGGAACCAAGAGGGTATTGTTTCATATCTCTATGAGAGGAACCTAGAGTGTATTGTTTCATATCTCTATGAGAGGAACCTAGAGGGTATTGTTTCATATCTCTATGAGAGGAACCTAGAGTGTATTGTTTCATATCTCTATGAGAGGAACCTAGAGTGCATTGTCAGAGGCTGGCGTGACGCTTCAATACATTCCATACCAAGGGTGGACAGTCTTAGGGGTCATAGTGTGTGCATGCTTTTTCTCCAACCAAGCCGTAACACACCCCTGCATTAACCAAAATGAGCCCTAAACATATGTTGACACTATTGGGGCCTACTACACATATTGAGACAAAAGGTAAAGAACGTTTGCGACATATATTTAAAGGATGTCCTGATTAAACAGAGAGGTGCTCATGTAATGCCTGGATGGGAAAAAGAGCAATTATGTACGTGAGTAAGATGATACCACTGCAGGAGAACATGCTGACATGTATAAACAAGCGAACTCACCGACAACACGCCAACGAGAAGAGTGTTTAATGAGCTTGTTGTCTGGAGACATTGGGTTTTAGATTTGACGCTTCATTAAAGCTCAGAGTTAGGACGTTATTACGATGTTGGGGTGAATCTCAACTCAAAGCTGTAACTCAAACCCATAAAGTGATGACTTTCCAAGTCCAGAGAAATATATTAACAGCCACAAAATGTTTAATGATGTGTTATTTTGGGCAGGGTATTTAGACAGAGAGGTTCTTATTATTTTCCTTCAGAGTCGTTGCTCTGCCAGGAAGAGATGGACTATTTCACACTGAATGACATACAAATACCAACGCCATGGCTCCTCCTCAGAACGCCATTGCCGCCAAGATTATAACAGTTTGAAAAATGAAGTCTTTAAACCGAGCAATACAACAAGTGATTATGATAATAAAAACGTAATACTTTAACTCGTATAGTTACGAGAAGTTTGTTTTGTTAATCACAGCTTGTTGTGCAACGGAGCTCTGGTATATCACCAGCAGAGCCACAAACATCTACAGTTGTCATTAGCGGCCATTACAGTTTTCAATAAAAGCAAAAGCTGTCACCGTCAGAAAACACGTTTCACGGTGCGGGACTTGACTTGGCAACGAGCCGGCACGGGCTGCATTCAAAACTCACTAGAAAATAAACATTTCCTGTTCATCAACTGTACTTTATACTAGTGATAGGGAAAAAATTGTTATGTTACATATCGGGATATTATTTTTGACGATATATCGTATTGTTTTGGCAATATTGCAATATTATTTGTGCGCTAGTTGACTGTACCTGCTCCAAAACTCCAGTATTTTTCCCTCATAGCTTGTTCTCCATGTTCTTTTTAAATAGGGAGACAATATGTTGTCCGTACTCTTATTTCCAAGACTGAACAAAACATGTTTTCTCATGGCTCTCACTTGTCCCTCTGCAGCAGACATATAGTGAGCAATATGTTTGAAACATCGAATAATATTGCAACAAAATTACAGTGTGAATCGCAATACATATAGAATCATGAGAATCGCAATACATATCATATCGGCACCAAAGTATCATGATAATATCGTATCGTGAGGTCCCTGGCAATTCCCAGCCCTACTTTATACCTGCAAACATTTATCTCAGGAATATCGACAATGAAATCCATCTTATTTAGGCTTTGCTTGTTTCTGAATCATCATTGGTTGAACCATGTGCGGTCAATGAATGTATCTAGGGGGTGGTTTGGTTTGGTTTCTGCCATTTTACCTGGAGACGGTGCCCACAGGACATAGATGTCAATTCAACGTTTATTCAATGTTGGTTCAATGTAATTTCACAGATTTTACCTGGATACGGTGTACTCGACCACGCGCAGAATGTGGTCGTGCGGTCCGATGGCCCAGCGCTCCTGGTTGGTGGTGTAGGAGACATACAGCTTGCCGTTCTTCTTGTAATTGGGGTGGAATGTGAGACCTAGCAGACCCCTTTCATCTCCTGCCTGCAGTCAGAAGACAAACACAAAGGGACCAACAAGTTAATTATGTCCTTACTTTTTCTTTCTTTCTTTCTTTCTTTCTTTCTTTCTTTCTTTCTCTTTCTTTCTTTCTTTCTTTCTTTCTGCTGCTTGTGCTGTAGTAACTAAAGTCAAAGCCAACCCATAACCCACAGCTAATCACCCTCCACATTGTCTCTTTCTCTCTACTTTTCTCACTATATTTCCTTCTCTCTCTCTGTCTCCTTCCATCTTGGTCTCTGTAGATACCCAGTGCCCCCCCCTCCCAACCGAATACCCCTCTTCTGTCCTCCCCACATACCGTACCTCCACTACCACCCTCATTGACTACTGCATTACAAACCATTATAAAACATTTGACTCCAGCCAGTGCTCCCCCTCGATCCCTCTCCAGCCCACCCCACCCCACCCCAGCCCAGCCCCCTCTCTCTCTCTCTCCAGCTTGTCCTCGGGGCCCTTGCGGCGCCCAGGCCATCCCGGCGGCCTCCATTGTCCGGTGATTTGTGTGTGTAATCTTTGGGGGATATCCGTGAATGCTATGCTGAGTGGCTGAAAGAATTTATTAGCTCACTCGTAGTTCATAGAGAACACAAAAGTGCAGAGTCCTTCAGTCCCCCCCCCTCCCCCCCTCGCACCGTGCAAAATTTGAGGATAAAGATGGAGGGGGGAAGAGAAAGGGGGGAAGGAGGTGGATGGAGGGGGGAAGAGAACCTAAACAAGGACAGGGCTGCCAGCACCCAGTGTCTTGGCAACATGTTTAGAAACCATCTAAATTGCTTGTGTAATACGTAAACCTTTGTCTCACCCCGGAGGCAGCTACATCAGTCACAACTCTGGTGGTCCTCCCATCATAGTTAGCTGTAATAAGCAGCTATAGCGTTTCAGTCCCTAGGCAATGCAATCAGGTCTTTGTGTTTCTCTCTCTCCCTCTCTTAACAAAAGAATTAACAGAATGCCAGGCTTAGGTGTTAACGATGTTTAAAACGTGCCCCCTTACATTTTTGGCCGTATGTTGTTGACCCCCCCTCTCCAAAACAGCTGAAGCCCCATTCCTCCCTCAATAACAGAAGCATTGATGCTAGCTGGCGTGGATGCAAAAAAATCGACCTCAAAACCCCCTAGAATGACTACCTCACTGAAAGAGGCGAACCAGCAGCAGCATCAACATCAGCCAGAATCAATGCCGATCTGCCTGCGTCAACCTCTTGGAATTCTCTCTCAAAATATTTAAAAAGGAATTTAGGCAAAGAGAGCGAGGAGGTCTGGCCTTTGTGTTAGGCCTACAGTGTGGAGGCATTAGCAGAGGTGTAGTCCCGGGTCACAGGCCAAGCAACACAGATCATAAATTGGTTCAAGTGTACTGGATCCCCCAGAAACTGTTTGGACGGCGAAGGGCAGAACCCAGTCAAACATTCCAATGGAATGTGATGTCCGTGTCGTCAGCCCTGTTCTGTACGAGCTAGGCCTACAGTGATCAGACAGCGGGGTCCTTTCAATACCGCCGTTAAGATTAAAAAATACGAACGTTGACGAATAAATAAGAGTTCCTCTTGACGAGAATTTATGAGAACTACTCAATGTAAATTCCGTGTTGCTCAAAATAACAGGATTTATGTGGGGTTGGTAGTGAGTCCAATAAACTGCAAATTGACAGTAATGAGTGGGACATGATTCTAGTTTGCCACGGACAACCATTCCCGTCCCTCACCGTAAAATGATTGACCCATATGTCAGATTTGGGATGCAGTGACCCGAATTCCCCCCATAAACACTGGGAAGGAGCGGGTCAAGACAACAATTCCCCCCATAAACACTGGGAAGGAGCGGGTCAAGACAACAATTCCCCCCATAAACACTGGGAAGGAGCGGGTCAAGACAAGAATTCCCCCCATAAACACTGGGAAGGAGCGGGTCAAGACAAGAATTCCCCCCATAAACACTGGGAAGGAGGGGGTCAAGACAAGAATTCCCCCCATAAACACTGGGAAGGAGCGGGTCAAGACAAGAATTCCCCCCATAAACACTGGGAAGGAGCGGGTCAAGACAAGAATTCCCCCCATAAACACTGGGAAGGAGCGGGTCAAGACAAGAATTCCCCCAATAAACACTGGGAAGGAGCGGGTCAAGACAAGAATTCCCCCCATAAACACTGGGAAGGAGCGGGTCAAGACAAGAATTCCCCCCATAAACACTGGGAAGGAGCGGGTCAAGACAAGAATTCCCCCCATAAACACTGGGAAGGAGCGGGTCAAGACAAGAATTCCCCCCATAAACACTGGGAAGGAGCGGGTCAAGACAAGAATTCCAAAAGGAAGGAGCCGTTTGATCTTCAGCTAAAAGACCACTAAAACACAGAGGCGGTAAATGGGCTGAAATATTAGCTCTCTCGCTAATGACTGCTCGTCATAACCAGAAGGCATATGGACGGCAGCAGAACTAACACCAGGTCATAAGAAACAAACACTTGGAAACTAGGCCTGAGTTCCAAATGGCACCCTATTCCCTACATAGCGCACTACTTTTGGCCCAAGCCATATAGGGAATAGGGTGCCATTTGGAACACATCCCAATTCAATCTTAACTCCTGATTAGGAGAAGAGAAAAAATACCTTGGCAGATGGATCGCTATCAAATTACTGCCAAAGCTACAGCAGACATATTGTTGACAACGTAAGTAGGCAGCTCTGCTCCAAGTGATAGACAAAAGAGCTCATTTGAAGTGTTCGTGTGTTGAGTATTAGTTCCAGTTAAAATATAAACAAAGTGAGGTTTCAGCTCTACTGTGCGGGGTTATAGAGGCATGTGGCAGGGTCTACAGTCAATCACGGACTACAGGAAGAAATCCAGCCCAGTCACGGACCAGGATGTCTTGCTCCCAGGCAGACTAAATAACTTTTTTGCCCGCTTTGAGGACAATACAGTGCCACTGACACGGCCTGCAACGGAAACATGCGGTCTCTCCTTCACTGCAGCCGAGGTGAGTAAAACATTTAAACGTGTTAACCCTCGCAAGGCTGCAGGCCCAGACGGCATCCCCAGCCGCGCCCTCAGAGCATGCGCAGACCAGCTGGCTGGTGTGTTTACGGACATATTCAATCAAGGGCCACCATCGTTCCTGTTCCCAAGAAAGCTAAGGTAACTGAGCTAAACGACTACCGCCCCGTAGCACTCACTTCCGTCATCATGAAGTGCTTTGAGAGACTAGTCAAGGACCATATCACCTCCACCCTACCTGACACCTTAGACCCACTTCAATTTGCTTACCGCTCAAATAGGTCCACAGACGATGCAATCTCAAACACACTGCACACTGCCCTAACCCATCTGGACAAGAGGAATACCTATGTGAGAATGCTGTTCATCGACTACAGCTCGGCATTCAACACCATAGTACCCTTCAAGCTCGTCATCAAGCTCGAGACCCTGGGTCTCGACCCCGCCCTGTGCAACTGGGTACTGGACTTCCTGACGGGCCGCCCCCAGGTGGTGAGGGTAGGTAACAACATCTCCTCCCCGCTGATCCTCAACACTGGGGCCCCACAAGGGTGCGTTCTGAGCCCTCTCCTGTACTCCCTGTTCACCCTGCGTGGCCACGCACGCCTCCAACTCAATCATCAAGTTTGCGGACGACACAACAGTGGTAGGCTTGATTACCAACAACGACGAGACGGCCTACAGGGAGGAGGTGAGGGCCCTCGGAGTGTGGTGTCAGGAAAATAACCTCACACTCAACGTCAACAAAACTAAGGAGATGATTGTGGACTTCAGGAAACAGCAGTGGGAACACCCCCTATCCACATCGATGGAACAGTAGTGGAGACAGTAGCAAGTTTTAAGTTCCTCGGCATACACATCACAGACAAACTGAATTGGTCCACTCACACAGACAGCATCGTGAAGAAGTCGCAGCAGCGCCTCTTCAACCTCAGGAGGCTGAAGAAATTTGGCTTGTCACCAAAAGCACTCACAAACTTCTACAGATGCACAATCGAGAGCATCCTGGCGGGCTGTATCACCGCCTGGTACGGCAACTGCTCCGCCCTCAACCGTAAGGCTCTCCAGAGGGTAGTGAGGTCTGCACAACGCATCACCGGGGGCAAACTACCTACCCTCCAGGACACCTACACCACCCGATGTTACAGGAAGGCCATAAAGATCATCAAGGACATCAACCACCCGAGCCACTGCCTGTTCACCCCGCTATCATCCAGAAGGCGAAGTCAGTACAGGTGCATCAAAGCTGGGACCGAGAGACTGAAAAACAGCTTCTATCTCAAGGCCATCAGACTGTTAAACAGCCACCACTAACATTGAGTGGCTGCTGCCAACACACTGACACTGACTCAACTCCAGCCACTTTAATAATGGGAATTGATGGGAAATGATGTAAATATATCACTAGCCACTTTAAACAATGCTACCTTATATAATGTTACTTACCCTACATTATTCATCTCATATGCATACGTATATACTGTACTCTATATCATCGACTGCATCCTTATGTAATATATGTATCACTAGCCACTTTAACTATGCCACTTTGTTTACATACTCATCTCATATGTATATACTGTAGTCGATACCATCTACTGTATCTTGCCTATGCTGCTCTGTACCATCACTCATTCATATATCCTTATGTACATATTCTTTATCCCCTTACACTGTGTATGAGACAGTAGTTTAGGAATTGTTAGTTAGATTACTTGTTGGTTATTACTGCATTGTCGGAACTAGAAGCACAAGCATTTCGCTACACTCGCATTAACATCTGCTAACCATGTGTATGTGACAAATAAAATTTGATTTGATTTGATTTATTTAGAGGAGAGGTACTGGGTGTACTGCAGTGGAGGCTGGTAGGAGGAGCTATAGGAGGACAGGCTCATTGTAGTGGCTGGAATGGAATCAATGGAACGGAGTCAAACGGGGTTTCTATATGTTTGATCTGTTTGATACTGTTCCATTAATTCCATTCCAGCCAGTACAATGAGCCCATCCTCCTATAGCTCCTCCCACTAGCCTCCTACAGGTCCTCTGACCACCCCCTTTTGTTGTCATGGGAGAACAAAGCCTCGTAGCAGGGGGGGGACAATGGCCATCGATGATGTCATTGTGACACCTCTGTCAGGCCCTCCACAAATCACTTCAACGCCTTGACTTGAAAACAAGCTTCCCTCCTTTTCTCCTGAAACTGTTCTTCTCCTTCTCCCTCCTTTTTTACGACCACCATCATTCTTCCTCCCAGTGTGGTAGTGGGTTCTGGTGGAATCTCACGGGGCTGTGTCTGTCTGTCTGTCTGTCTGTCTGTCTGTCTGTCTGTCTGTCTGTCTGTTGATGCTCCAACACCCGTCTCCAGATTCACAGCGTAGGCCGGACATTGTTCTTCCGTTTTTGGCCGTTGTTTTTGGTGTCAAGAGCCAGGCGAGGCAGAGTTGGAGTTCTCACCAGAACATCAGCAGCATTCCATAGAGCTGTGGAACGGGAGCCGGAGCAGGGAGCGGAGCATAGTGAGTGGCTACCGTTTCCAATCCCGCCAGGCAGCTGCCTTTCTGTTCCATGATGCATGGTTTGGCTCCCTGCATTGTTAGCCCAGCGCCTTTTGATCCTCATTGGCTCTGGCAATCCTCACAAAAATACATTCCACTACGAGGAGAGCTGATTGGAGAAAAACAATGCAGTCCCTTTTACCTCAAAGGCAATCTGAAATGTTCACACTCATTCAGCCCCCCACCTCCCCCTGGTTACTCCAGCACAATGAAACCAGGGAGCCAAGTCAACCCCCCCCCCCCCCTCCACCTGTTAACACACATTAATCCTATGACAAGGTTGGAGCTTAGACCAGAGATCACTCAGTCTCATAACGTAGGGAAAGAGGAGGAAAAACTAAAGAGACCAAACCACCCAGCCAAATCAGATTGGATGCAAAACCACTTTTATAATGGAGGAGGCAGCCAGGCAATTTCCTGTATCACACGACACGTCGGCCAACAGAGTAATGTTTTGGGTCTACAACTCCATCTTGATAAACTACGACTTTCACTGAACTTTCTCTTGACGTATTCTAGCGTATGTTCCTCTTCCCATTACATAAATAGGATAACAGTAAGATTAACATTGCTGCCCCCCTTCCTTCAGCTTCAGCGCTTCAGTTCTCAGAGGGAGTCAACAGTAGGAGTAAGAGCTAATTTATCATCCGCAGGGCACTTATCTCCGACAGTCTGAGAGGAACCTCTGCTCTCTCTGGTTGAGTTAGCCTGACAGTCTGAGAGGAACCTCTGTTCTCTCTGGCTGAGTTAGCCTGACAGTCTGAGAGGAACCTCTGCTCTCTCTGGCTGAGTTAACCTGACAGTCTGAGAGGAACCTCTGTTCTCTCTGGCTGAGTTAGCCTGACAGTCTGAGAGGAACCTCTGTTCTCTCTGGCTGAGTTAGCCTGACAGTCTGAGAGGAACCTCTGCTCTCTCTGGCTGAGTTAGTCTGACAGTCTGAGAGGAACCTCTGCTCTCTCTGGTTGAGTTAGCCTGACAGTCTGAGAGGAACCTCTGCTCTCTCTGGCTGAGTTAGCCTGACAGTCTGAGAGGAACCTCGACTCTCTTTGGTTGAGTTAGCCTGACAGTCTGAGAGGAACCTCGACTCTCTTTGGTTGAGTTAGCCTGACAGTCTGAGAGGAACCTCTGCTCTCTCTGGCTGAGTTAGCCTGACAGTCTGAGAGGAACCTCGACTCTCTTTGGTTGAGTTAGCCTGACAGTCTGAGAGGAACCTCGACTCTCTCTGGTTGAGTTAGCCTGACAGTCTGAGAGGAACCTCTGCTCTCTCTGGCTGAGTTAGCCTGACAGTCTGAGAGGAACCTCTGCTCTCTCTGGCTGAGTTAGCCTGACAGTCTGAGAGGAACCTCTGCTCTCTCTGGCTGAGTTAACCTGACAGTCTGAGAGGAACCTCTGTTCTCTCTGGCTGAGTTAGCCTGACAGTCTGAGAGGAACCTCTGTTCTCTCTGGCTGAGTTAGCCTGACAGTCTGAGAGGAACCTCTGCTCTCTCTGGCTGAGTTAGTCTGACAGTCTGAGAGGAACCTCTGCTCTCTCTGGTTGAGTTAGCCTGACAGTCTGAGAGGAACCTCTGCTCTCTCTGGCTGAGTTAGCCTGACAGTCTGAGAGGAACCTCGACTCTCTTTGGTTGAGTTAGCCTGACAGCCCGAGAGGAACCTCTGCTCTCTCTGGCTGAGTTAGCCTGACAGTCTGAGAGGAACCTCTGCTCTCTCTGGTTGAGTTAGCCTGACAGTCTGAGAGGAACCTCGACTCTCTTTGGTTGAGTTAGCCTGACAGCCCGAGAGGAACCTCGACTCTCTCTGGTTGAGTTAGCCTGACAGTCTGAGAGGAACCTCTGCTCTCTCTGGCTGAGTTAGCCTGACAGTCTGAGAGGAACCTCTGCTCTCTCTGGTTGAGTTAGCCTGACAGTCTGAGTGGAACCTCTGCTCTCTCTGGCTGAGTTAGCCTGACAGTCTGAGAGGAACCTCTGTTCTCTCTGGTTGAGTTAGCCTGACAGTCTGAGTGGAACCTCTGCTCTCTCTGGCTGAGTTAGCCTCGCAGTCTGAGAGGAACCTCTACTCTCTCTGGTTGAGTTAGCCTGACAGTCTGAGAGGAACCTCTACTGTCTCTGGCTGAGTTAGCCTGACAGTCTGAGAGGAACCTCTACTGTCTCTGGCTGAGTTAGCCCAACAGCTATAGACGCAGTGTGACAGAGCACAAGAACACAGTATGAGGTATTTGTCTCACAGTGAATATATTTTATTGCGCGTCCGCACCCCTACCGGGAAGAGGACGCCAGCAAGTGCGTTACACACAATCAAGTAATGACAGGAGGGGAAGGGGAGATTGGGTGTCAGGGAACACCCACGGTGCAATGAAGAGAGAAGGGGAGCCTCCCTTGCTCCCTCCCTCCGGCAGCATTGTGTCTGAGCAGGTCATCTTAATTGCCACGGGGGGGGGGGGGGGGCGGCCGGCAGAAGGAACCACAGAACATTACAATCAAAGCATGTGGCAGCTAGGGGAGTCAGGGCAATGATAAACCCTTATCTTCCCCTCTCAGTGAGTCTCACTCCAGCCCCCCCCACCCTTCTCATCTCCCACTTCCCCTGAGGCTCCTGGGTGTTCTATCTGTATAGAGGGAACTATGTCCTGTTGATGCAGTGAGTAAACACCTCAGCCCCCCCTGGTAGCCCCCTCTGGAAGCCCCCCCTAGTAGCCCCCCTGGTCCCCTGGTGCTGGGGCCCCGTGCAGAGTCTTGTAGCAGCCAACAGCCAACATCACAGAATAGGACTCTGGGGGGCCTACCGGGTCTCAAGCCGCTCTTTAATTGTCATAATGATTGTTTTATCCGCTAGCAGTTAGATTTAATGATGATAAGACAGCAGGAGGGTCGTCCTGGGTTCCCTGTGGGCCTGTTTGCATGTCCATTCGCTGGGGTCCGCTTCACTCCCTGTAATCTCCGCTGTCCTCTTTCTAAAGGAACGGTGGGAGGCATGCGTGATAGATAAACTTCCTGTCCAAAAAGTGTGCCCCTCCTCCTCTTCTTCCCCATTTCCCTATCTCTGGACACTATCAGTTAACTCTCAAATTCAAAAACTTCAGCTTTCGCCTTGGATACGGACAAACATCATCAGGGGCCATATGTATTAAGAGTTACCTTTTAGCTCACACAATGACTTTGATTACATGGACAGGGGGAAAGATGATCCCAGATCAGTACTCCTTCTCTGAGACAGCTCGAGATGTAACTGTCTGTGAGCAGGGCTGGGGTCAATTCCATTTCAATTCCAGTCAATTCAGAAAATAAAAAACTAATTCCAATTCCATTTCCAAATGTTCTTCATTGAAAAGTGTTGAAGAGAATTGGAATGTCATTGTACTTCCTAAATTGTCTAGAATTTAAATGGAATTGACCCCAAACCTGTATGTGACACATAGCTAACAGTCAGTGGCAGAAGTGGATGTCTCCATGTAAAGTTATGTGGTAAGAGCTGGTAAGCGCTATGATAGCATTAACAGGTCCTAGCAGGTGAGAAATTGAAACTGAACCTGAAATTACATGGTAAATTATAGGCCATTTCAAAAGCTTAACAATCCTACACAGCTATAAAGATGTTTCCATCTACTGGCACTGGGCCTGACACTGCATGTCTATGGTGCACACTACTGAGGTTGAAATGATGCCTACATGGAATACTGCTCCACTACACCAATCCTCTCCCCGGCTTCCAAGACGACGTCGATGAAAAAAAAGACGACTTCCTATTCAACTGTTGCCCAGAGGCTCTGCCAACACAAAGCTATGGAGGAGCGGGCGGGCGGTGATGATTGAATTTCTTCTTGATTCGCTCTCGTGGGTGTGCTGCTCCTCTTCTCTCTTCTCCCTCTTCTCTCGGAGAAGGTTCCAAACCAAACGGCAGTATATAACATATCTTTGAGGGGGGAGGCCAGCCAACCCGAGCCCCAGACTCCTCTCTCCTCTTGTCATCCCCTGTTCTCTGGAAGTTAGATTTCCATGATGATGGGAGGCCAGAGCAGACCAGACTGAGTGAGTAAACGTCAGATAGGTGCTAATTCTTTTCAGAAGTACCAGACATGCCAATGGTTTCCTGTCTCGAGGAAACTGCAGCGGAGAGGGACGGGTGACGAGTAATTCTGGTGTGTGTGTGTTTGTGCACCGTGAACACAGTTCATCTCCTTAGACCCCTCATTATTAGAACGGTCTCGACAGACACCAGATGTTTCTTTAGCAAACGAGGGTGGAGGGAAAGAGAGAGGGAGGGAGAGAGAGCGAGAGAATAGAGGGAAAGAGAGAGGGAGGGAGAGAGAGAGAGGGAGAAAGAGAGGGAGGGAGAGCGAGAGAATAGAGGGAAAGAGAGAGAATAGAAGGAGGGGGAATAGAGAGAGGGAGAGAGAGAGAATAGAAGGAGAGAGAGAGAATAGAGGGAAAGAGAGAGAGAGAATAGAAAGAGAGAGAGAGAGAGAAAATAAGGGAAAGAGAGAGAGATAATAGAAGGAGAGAGAGAGAGGGAATAGAGAGGGAAAGAGAGAGAGAGAGAGAGAAAGAGAGAGAGAGAGAGAGAGAGAGAAAGGGAGAGAGATGGTACAGACAGGCTTGACCACTAAAAGACAGATAAAGCTGGTCTTCCACTGTTGTGAGAGGGGCTATTGCTGTGTGAAATCATATCATACGACACCATTTATCAAAATAAAGTATTGGCCAGTGACGTGTTAGTCTGATCGTTTTTCATCTTGTGGGATTGTACAGAGCTAACCTGTATGGAAACAGCTTGGTGGGGGAGAGTACAGAGTAACACTTAAAAAGCCATTTATCCACCTTATACGAATTAGCAGCACATTAGCAATGTTCTCAACATGTGTGCTAAGCTCATTGAAAGATAACAATGTGTGAGTTAGCCATGTTGGGACATTTAGAAATAGCTGATGGCTTTGTTTAATTGTTTAATGAAGTGTTAGACTGGCGAGCAGACTCCAGGGGGGGGTAAGTCTGGAAGGAAGGGTCTTGGCTGGTCGGAATTATCAGACGAGAGAGGTAGGTCTTAGAAGTAGAAAGTGTCACTCTCCCTCTGTGTCCGCTCCCTACATTGATAGTTAACCGTTTTGGTGTTAAAACTGGTGTTAAGGTAAATTTACATTGGGAAGACACGGGGCGAACAAGTACCATCGCTTATATGTGAATTAGGGTTTGGAGCGGTCTTCAGGTGCCCCGATGGGTCCTGGTCAAAAGTAGTGCACTATGTAGAGAATAGGGTGTCATTAGGGATGCGTGTTGTGTTCCTCACTGACCTTGAGTCCGGTCTGCACCAGCTTGTGGATGTCCAGGAAAGGCTCTTTCAGCAGCTCCATGTTATGGGTCAGCACCCGGACGAAGCCCTCCTTCTCCAGGACAAAGAGGCGCTGGGATCCGTCCCCACAGTGCACCACGGCTACTGGCTGCCTCAGCCCACTCAACACCACCTGGGCACAGTAGCAGTTGTGCTTGTGCTTCCTGGGCGGCCGGAGTAGGAACGAAAGGTCAAGGGTCGCCGACGGATAATCCCGTTGAGAGAGGAGAGGAAGGAGGGAGATGGAGAGAAGGAGAAAGAGCGAGAGAGAGTGAGCGTGAGAGACAGGTAGAGATCGAGAGAGAGAGCATGAGAGAGAGAGAAAAGAGAGAGAGAGAGAGAGGAGGAGAAAGAGAGAGAGAGCGAGCATGAGAGACAGAGAGAGAGAGAGAGAGAGAGAGAGAGAGAGAGAGAGAGAGAGAGAGAGAGAGAGAGAGGAGGAGAAAGAGAGAGAGAGCGAGCATGAGAGACAGATAGAGACAGAGACAGAGAGAGAGAGAGAGAGAGAGAGAGAGAGAGAGAGAGAGAGAGAGAGAGAGAGAGGAAAAACAAAATACCCCCCACAATATACATACACTGATTGAGTTGACTTGACAGTAAGTTAATCCCAGTGATTTACAAAGTAAGAGTGGAGCAATAGCATGACACGATGGGAAGGGTTGAGTAAGAGTATAGACACTTCCATAGGCAGTGACTTTGATTCATGCGCATTGGCACACACACACACACACACACACACACACACACACACACACACACACACACACACACATACATATGTCACTCCACGGGTGAATTTAGTGGAGCAATGCCTAAATGGGCAAGTGTTGCGTAAAACCACAGTTCACATTTGATGTGGGAAACAGAACATTCAAAATCCATTATACAACATCGCGACGACTAGCTAACACATGAAGGCGGTGACGCTGATTCTCGCTCCTCATACTTGTTTCAAGACATTTGCCATTGAGAGTCTGAGTCTGAAGGATGGATATTCATTGGAGGAAAAAGGGTGTCAGTTCAGTTATCTCGCCCGTCAGTTTCCTGTCTGGTGCTATGCTGTCATCGTGACTAGAGGTCGACCGATTAACCGTCATGGTCGTTTAAAAAAATATATATATTTTTTATACCTTTTTATTTAACTAGGCAAGTCAGTTAAAAACGCATTCTTATTTTCAATGACGGCCTAGGAACGGTGGGTTAACTGCCTTGTTCAGGGGCAGAATGACAGATTTTCACCTTGTCTGCTCAGGGGATCCAATCTTGCAAACTTACAGTTAACTAGTCCAAGGCTTCAAATACCTGCCTCTCATTGCACTCCACGAGGAGCCCGCCTGTTACGCAAATTCAGTAGAAGCCAAGGTAAGTTGCTAGCTAGCATTAAACCTATCTCATAAAAAACAATCAATCATAATCACTAGTTATAACTACTAATCCAGGTTAGCAGGCAATATTAACCAGGTGAAATTGTGTCATTTCTCTTGCGTTCATTGCACGCAGAGTCAGGGTATATGCAACAGTTTGGGCTGCCTGGCTCATTGCTAATTTGCCAGAATTTTACGCAATTATGACATAACATTGAAGGTTGTGCAATGTAACAAGAATATTTAGACTTAGGGATGCCACCTGTTAGATAAAATATCTCGGATTCGACCATATTAATGAGCAAAGGCTCGTATTTCTGTGTGTTATTATGTTATAATTAAGTCTGATTTGATAGAGCAGTCTGACTGAGCAGCAGCAGGCTCGTAATCATTCATACAAACCGCACTTTCGTGCGTTTTGCCAGCAGCTCTTCACAAGCACAGCGCTGTTTATGACTTCATGCCTATCAGCCTAATGGCTGGTGTAACCAATGTGAAATGGCTAGCTAGTTAGCTGTGTGTGCGCTAATAGCACATATTGCACTTTTACTTTCTTCTCCGACACTTTGTTTTTGCATTATTTAAACCAAATTGAACATGTTTCATTATTTATTTGAGGATAAATTGATTTTATTGATGTATTATTGCCCAGGTAGGGGCAAGGAGAGGGACGGAAGCTATACTGTTACACTGGCAATACTATAGTGCCTATAAGAACATCCAATAGTCAAAGGTATATGAAATACAAATGGTATATAGAGAAATAGTACTATAAATACTATATTAACTACAACCTAAAACCTCTTACCTTGGAATATTGAAGTCTCATGTTAAAAGGAACCACCAACTTTCATATGTTCTCATGTTCTGAGCAAGGAACTTAAAAGTTAGCTTTTTTACATGGCACATATTGCACTTTTACTTTCTTCTCCGACACTTTGTTTTTGCATTATTTAAACCAAATTGAACATGTTTCATTATTTATTTGAGGATAAATTGATTGTATTGATGTATTATATTAACCTCTTACATCTATGGGGGCGCTATTTCATTTTTGGATGAAAAACGTTCCAGTTTTAAACAAGATATTTTGTCACAAAAAGATGCTCGACTATGCATATAATTGCTACCATTCGAAAGAAAACACTCTGACGTGTCCAGAAATACAAAGATATTTTCTGTGCGTGCCCTAGAACGTGAGCTTCAGGCAAAACCAAGATGAGATGGCATCCAGGAAATGACAAGGATTTTTGAGGCTCTGTTTTCCATTGTCTCCTTATATGGCTGTGAATGCGAGAGGAATGAGTCTGCCCTTTCTGTCGTTTCCCCAAGGTGTCTGCAGCATTGTGACATATTTGTGGGCAGATCATTGGAAGATTGACCATAAGAGACCACATTTACCAGGTGTCCGCCCGGTGTCCTGCGCCGAAATTGGTGCGCAAAAGTCACCTGCCAGTATTTTTCCATGCGATACAGAGAGGAAAGCAAGCTTCCACGAACTGCATGTCAATGAAGAGATATGTGAAAAAACACCTTGAGGATTGATTCCAAACAACGTTTGCCATGTTTCGGTCGATATTATGTAGTTAATCCGGAAAAAGTTTTACGTTGTAGGTGACTGAATTTTCGGTTCTTTTCGGTAGCCAGATGCAATGTAGAAAATGGAACGATTTCTCCTACACACAGACGCTTTCAGGAAACACTGCACATTTGGTATGTAACTGAGAGTCTCCTCATTGAAAACATCAGAAGCTCTTCAAAGGTAAATTATTTTATTTATTTGGTTATCTGGTTTTTGTGAAAATGTTGCGTGCTACATGCTACTCAAAATGCTATGCTAGCTTTGCATACTCTTACACAAATTAGTCAATTTCTATGGTTCAAAAGCATATTTTGAAAATCTGAGATGACAGTGTTGTTAAGAAAAGGCTAAGCTTGAGAGCAGACGCATTATTTTCATTTTATTTGCGATTTTCAGAAATCGTTAACGTTGCGTTATGCTAATGAGCCTGAGGCTTTAGTCACAAACCCGGATCCGGGTTGGGGAGTTTCAAGAAGTTAAGTTAAAATAAGTGTTCATTCTGTCACGTTCTGCCCTTTATTTCCTTTGTTTTGTCTTTATTTAGTATGGTCAGGGCGTGAGTTGGGGTGGGCAGTCTATGTTTGTTTTTCTATGATTTGGGTATTTCTATGTTTCGGCCTAGTATGGTTCTCAATCAGAGGCAGGTTTTCATTGGTTGTCTCTGATTGAGAATCATACTTAGGTAGCCTGGGTTTCACTGTGTGTTTGTGGGTGATTGTTCCTGTCTCTGTGTTTGCACCAGATAGGACTGTTTTGGGTTTTCACGTTTCTTGTTTTTGTTAGTTTGTTCATGTGAAGTGATTTATTAAAACATGAATCAAAATAACCACGCTGCGCTTTGGTCCGCCTCTCCGTCAATGGAAGAAATCCCTTACACATTCAGTATTGTTGTAATTGTCATTATTACAAATAAATCTAAAACAATCGTCCGTTTAATCGGTATCAGCTTTTTTTGTCCTCTACTAATCGGTATCGGTATTGGCGTTGAAAAATCATAATCGGTCGACCTCTAATCGTGACGCATGTGTCAAGTTCATACACAGCAGATGTGCGCCCTCTCTATCTCTCTCTCTCTTTCGCTCGCTGGCTCTCTCTCTCTCTCCCTCCCTCACTCAGGTTCTCTCTCTCTCTCTGCCACTCTCTCTCGCTCCCAGGCTCTCTCTCCCTCTATCGCTCCCTCTGCCTCTCTCTCTCGCTCCCTAGCTCTCTCTCTCTTTCTCTGTCTCTCTCTCTGCCTTGCTCTCTCCCTCAGGCCAGTTTTGAAGTGGGAGGTCTGATTAAGACTTACGATGTTAGATGACATCGGTGGTTAAAACCTGGCCCTCTCTCCTTGCTCATCATCTCTTGGCCGGCCCCAGGCGGAAGATGAGAAGGGGAGAGTCAGCTCAACAAGACTCCCTTTAGATGAGCGGCTGCCAACAGAAGCCTTATATCTCTCTTCGGCCATCCCGGCCATCCATCCTAGAGTTCAGTGCAATTACAATTACAGTGCTCTTTAGCATAGCAAGGGGTCCTTACTAGAAACGACTAGAGGAGAACCCCATCAACCCCAGGAATGCAGACAGCACTTAGCTAGACATCATAGACAGACAGCATCAGCATAGTTTCTGGTCTGGTCCGGTCCAGCTCGAGACAGCAGGACGGTCAGTTGGTCACGTCCAGCAGCAGCGCTCTCAGCTCGCGTCCCAAATGGCACCCTATTCCTTACATGGTGTACTACTTCTCACCATTGCCCATAGGACTAGTGCACTACGTAGGGAATAGGGTGCCATTTGGGATGGAGACGGGGAGCTCAGAAGCTCTCTCTCCACAGGAGCAGACAAAAAAAGGGGGAAAGTTTGTCTATGACATACTGCTAGCTAGCAGTGAGGGAGGGCTGGCCTGCAGGATAAGCATTTCCATTGTGTGGCCAAAGCCTGGCCCAATGCACCCTGAACAAACGGCAGGCTTTGGTGATGACTGGAGAGATGGGTGACGGGTAAGGTCATCCAGGCTTGGCATTGGCATGTCTCCCATGACCCTGGTTCATAGTACATATCGCCTGGGGCGAGACCGGTGGTGGTGGCCAGTCAAAGTGACACACTGGGTTCAGAGTGTGGAGATGCCACGATACACACTATGGCCTCTCTTTCCTCAACTCACTGAAAGTGTCCTTTTTGGATGGTTAACTCAATATTTAAAAAGGATACCTTAAATGCACTCTTCCTAACGTATACAAGTAAAAGAGATTTTGAAAGTGAAACGTTACAAACCTGTTGATGTCTTCGACTTTCTCATCTCCCAAGTAGTTGGAGTCCTGTCCCCGTGTTTGCTTTCTGTGGAAATCTGGGAAGCACAGGCCTCCGTCCCGCCGTCCGTAGTATTGACAGAACTCATCCACATCGGCTTGGAACAGCTCTGAAAAACACCATGGACACAGACAACGGCCCGCAGGCAGAGAAAGACGATTCAATTCAAGTGACATCACGCCTCGTTCAAACCATGATGCAACATCATCCAACTTACCAGCGAGCTGAAGCTAAATCCCCTCCTAGTTAGTCGCCCTTAATTCATGTTTACGCAGCTTTAGTTCCTTAAGTTTTCATACAGTTGTTTTTGAGAGTTGTGCCGAATGAGCCAAACCAAATCCTGGTTAGGCCTGGGCTGAACAAGTGAAGAAACGCTTGGCCAGACAGGCCAACTGGGTTAGATCTGAACAGAATGTGAGGAATATGCTGTTCAGACTGCTCCTCAGGTCTTCAACTCTGTAGCAGTGCACCACTGAGGCCCCATCCATCTTTACCTTTATCCTTTGACCCCTGGTGCTATGGCTGTTTGACCCCTGTTGCTATGCCAACTCTACCTCACGTGGGTGACTGCTGTGGATACCTAATAGCTTTCCAGATATTTGGAATATTAAGTAAAACATAGGCTGAAATTCTCATACAATTAAAGCACTGTTAGGGGCCAGTGCCAAATGGCACCCTATTCCCTATGTAGTGCACTACTTTTGGCCAGTACCTATTTGGGCCACAACCTAGATGCTTTCGCCCTCCTCAGCCCAGCAGCAGGCATATAGGCACAGCATGTGAAATGTGAGAAACTCTAATTCAAAACTGACCATGTTTAATTAACAGCCCAGTCTTCCAAACACTAACGTTGCACATTTTTAGGAGGGATAGAAGTATTCTGTCTGCCTCAAAACCCAAATTAAGAAATTATGTTCCCAAATGTTGATTGATTGTGTTCCACTGCTTGCATGTGCTTTGGGGAAGTTCAAAACCAAAATGTCACCATCACACGGTTATTTCCCAAGACCACCTTGATTTCTCTTGGAGCTGCTAGTTGTACTAGAGCTAAAGTTGGTTCAACACTAGGGTCTGGGGCACAAAGTAATCTGAGAATATATCCTCATTAGACACAGCAGCCCCAACACCGCCTGATTGGCCACCTTCAGAGACCCACAGTCACAACATTATTCCAAGATTCTAGGACCCCCCCCCTTTCTTATTGTGCTAGCAGGGCAAAACCATGAACAGGGTGAAAAGAACGCAAGCAAGCAGCGTATCTTAAAACCTGCCCGTGACCTAAAAACAACCGTGCCAATATTGTTTCCCTTAACACAACCCTCAGAGGGGCGGAGGAGGAGAGCAAACACAGCAGTGATAAAAACACAAACAGGACTGTCTCTCCCCTCTTTCATCTCGCTCTCCGGCCCCCACACATCCCTCCCTCCCTACATCCTGGCCCCCCCACACCGACCACAAGGCTGACCACACTACCACTGGAGGTGATACGATATCCCACTAAACATCTAAATACAACACGGAGATCAAACACACACTCAGAACACACACACACACACAAACACTCCCAGGCCTATGCCACCCACCTACTTTGTGCCTGCAGTTATCTTAACCATGCTGGTCCCAGGACCTCAGATGCAGAGGGGAGAGACAGAGTGGGGGATGGAGGGAGGAGGGGGCGGAAGGGGTGGGAGACCTCTGGGTTAAAGTGAGACTCAGGCCGTAAATGTCTTTATGGAGAAATGAGGGATAAGTACACAGCCTAATGGGGAGCTGGAGAAGGAGTTTCACGGGAGCAGGAGGACATTTAAAGACACAGTAAAGGCTACCGTCCAGGTTTAATACTGTTGGTCAGCACTTTGCATGTGTTGATGCAGAGTACAGTTCTGGAAGGGTTCTGAATTTCATCCTTAGTGATATATACTGTACATGAGCCCAAAAAAACTAATGTTTGTCAATGCTTTATATTTGAGATTTAATTAAACATGTTCTTAAGAAGCAAAAGTGATTACTACAAATGCAAATTACAGCTGAACTGAAAAACAACAAATTGTTTAAAAAAAATGTTTTTTAAGTAGCTTAACCCCCCCCCCCCTGAAAGGGACTCTTAAATCCATAGGAGGAAAACCTATCCAGAATGATATGTACTTAGAGGGCCATCTAATTTTAGACAATTTATGGTTAACTACTTCCATAAACATGTGGCACCGAGCACTGCATTCTCTCTCCCTCCACAATATGTACCAGTTTTATTGTACTGGCCTGGGGGGGGGAAAGAGAGAGAGAGAGCGAGAGAGAGTGAGAGAGAGAGAGAGAGAGAGAGAGAGAGAGAGAGAGAGAGAGAGAGAGAGAGAGAGAGAGAGAGAGAGAGAAACCTCTGTCCACATCCCAGGCAGTGAGCTAGCGCTACAGTTCTACTTCCATCTGGTTGTCTTCCAACACAACCTGGGTGGCCACCCAAAGTACTTGACATCTTGATGCACTTCAGCAGCTTTACATATACACAACCTTTGTAGAAAAATAAATGTGTCATTCGTCACCACATATGCTGATCTGTGTAGAGGGGGAGAAAGGGAGGGAAGGATTGATGGGGGGGGGGGGTGACTGACTCCTTCTCTGGCTCAAGCTCCTGGTATGAAGCTCTGGGTTTAACTCTAAGCTTTCACTGCTGTCTGTCAGCTCACTGGCTGCTGTCTCTCTCTCTCTCCATCTCTCTCTCTCCCTCTCTCTCACCATCTCTCTCTGTCCGTCTCTCTCTATCCCTCTCTATCTCTGCCGAATACAACAGGAGTTGACCTTACAGTGAAATGCTTACTTACAAGCCATTAACCAACAATGCAGTTTTAAGAAAAATAAGAGTTAAGAAAAAGATGTACTCAATTAACTAAAGTAAAAAATAAAATAGCAACAATAAAATAACAATAGCGAGGCTATATACAGGTGGTACCGGTTCCGAGTCAGTGTGCAGGTTAGTCGAGGTAATTAAGGTAATATGTACATGGGGGGGGGGGTTGATGTTGATAGTGCTGGTGGTGGTGTAGAGCCACCACATGAGTGGTTGAAACTGTTCTCCGTTCAGCAAACGCGAGCAGATTTAATCTGCCGTGGCGACACAGATAGGAAGAAGAATTGGCTGGGGGCAAGCAGCGGCCGTTTGATCACAAGGAATGTGCACTTCACTGGGAGGCACGGCAGGCAGGTAACAGCCCTTCAAAGGCCCTACTTCTGAGGACGGGGAGCTTTCAGGGAGGGCGGCCTATCAAGCAGGTCTCCTATCATCTCACAATACCATCCTATCCAGGAGGAAACTGCATGTCTAGTCATCTCCATGTCATCTCCTCGCATGTCATGTCCATGTCATCTCCTCCATGTCATTCCACACCGGGATGAGACTCCCTCCAGGGCTGGCGTTGCCTTGCCTACACGTACGGGGGAGCAGTTTGAGGGACGAGGCGAGGCCCAGGTCCAGCGAGGCAGCTCTGATTGTGTTTACGTTCCATCGAATTTATCACCAAGGAAAACAAACTGATGGTGTGAGTGGCGTTTTTGAAACAGGCCGTAGTTTGTGTGTGTCTGAGGCTGTGTGTGAGGAGCTCCCTTGGTGGCGCGAGGTGTCAGAGCCGGTCATGTCTAGACCGTAGCCAGGGTGCTTACAGCTTACACATCCCCAAACAGCACACAGCACCGTCAGGGGGCTGACGTCAGCCAGGGCAGCTCAGGAGGGCTTGCCAAAGAAGGACGGGGCCAGGGAAGGAAAGGGTCATAAAATCAATCATTTTCAGCTCTCTGGCAGATTGTAGGAGCTTTGTTTAGGGGGTGTGGGTACGTGTGTGTGTGTGTGTGTGTATGTGAGTGTGTGCACACAATTGATGTCTAAATTCCATAGATTGAGGAAGAGTTTGAGTAAATGTGAGTAAAGAAAAGTAATGTTCCTTAAAACACATCGACAACCAGTCAAGTGGGACTAAAAATACGAGAGAGAGAGAGAGAGAGAGAGAGAGAGAGAGAGAGAGAGAGAGAGAGAGAGCTCCTGATTGCCAGGTCTAAAGTGTGTAGTCAGACTAATTAACAAAGTGCTAGGCTGATGGCTGCAGCAGGCTACGTCTGCCAGCCAGGGTGGGTAGACTGAGACGAGGCTCTCCCAGTGTATGGGGGCGTGAGGCAGGCAGGCTCTACCACCAAGTGGAGGTGAGGTCAGATGAGGTAAGCCTACATAAATAACTATTTCTTCTTGAGTCCTTACGCTCCACTGCGTCTTGCATAAGTAAAACCAAGCTACCTATATGTTCAACACTGTTTGCTGACTTTGAATTGGGAACCTTGAGGAGACCTGCTCAGAAATGTAATATTGCCTTATTCAGACAATAGACTGTATGTAGTGTGTCAGGGAGTCGGTAAGAGAGAGAGAGAATGAGTGAGATTGAGGGAGGGAGCGAGTGAGTGAGAATGAGAGTAAGTGTGAGAGAGAGCGAGCGAGAGAGATTTGTGTTCATATGTGTGCCTCACTCCACCTATACAGTGCAAGCACTGACTGAGGTAGTGATGGCACTATCATCATCCTTATTGGTTACCTGGTATATCTTAGTGGTAGGTGTAGTAGAATGGTTACCTGTATATCTTAGTGGTAGGTGTAGTAGAATGGTTACCTGTATATCTTAGTGGTAGGTGTAGTAGAATGGTTACCTGTATATCTTAGTGGTAAGTGTAGTAGAATGGTTACCTGCTATATCTTAGTGGTAGGTGTAGTAGAATGTTTACCTGGTATATCTTAGTGGTAGGTGTAGTAGAATGGTTACCTGGTATATCTTAGTGGTAGGTGTAGTAGAATGTTTACCTGGTATATCTTAGTGGTAGGTGTAGTAGAATGGTTACCTGATATATCTTAGTGGTAGGTGTAGTAGAATGGTTACCTGGTATATCTTAGTGGTAGGTGTAGTAGAATGGTTACCTGTATATCTTAGTGGTAGGTGTAGTAGAATGGTTACCTGTATATCTTAGTGGTAGGTGTAGTAGAATGTTTACCTGGTATATCTTAGTGGTAGGTGTAGTAGAATGGTTACCTGGTATATCTTAGTGGTAGGTGTAGTAGAATGTTTACCTGGTATATCTTAGTGGTAGGTGTAGTAGAATGGTTACCTGGTATATCTTAGTGGTAGGTGTAGTAGAATGGCTACCTGGTATATCTTAGTGGTAGGTGTATTAGAATGGTTACCTGGTATATCTTAGTGGTAGGTGTAGTAGAATGGTTACCTGGTATATCTTAGTGGTAGGTGTAATAGAATGGTTACTTGGTATATCTTAGTGGTAGGTGTAGTAGAATGGCTACCTGGTATATCTTAGTGGTAGGTGTATTAGAATGGTTACCTGGTATATCTTAGTGGTAGGTGTAGTAGAATGGTTACCTGGTATATCTTAGTGGTAGGTGTAATAGAATGGTTACCTGTATATCTTAGTGGTAGGTGTAGTAGAATGGTTACCTGTATATCTTAGTGGTAGGTGTAGTAGAATGGTTACCTGGTATGTGTCCGCGGCAGGTATAGTAGAACTCACGGCAGTAGTCCTGGCAGAGGCGTGGCAGGTGGGGCTCCCTGAGGGGGACCTTGTCCGACTCGGGGGAGTGGAACAGCACTTGGGCGTTGGGCGAACAGTGTGCACACTTGATCTCCTCCAGGAGACGGCTGCACTCCGTGTTATTGGTGGAGAAGATCTAGGGGGAGTGACCACACGCAACAAGGAACAATGACTGATTAAAATACGGACTTAGTGAGCATTAATGTTTTACACCTCAACATGGCTTGTAATTTTCTGGCATGTCAGCGATATAGTATAATTAAGCAATAAGGCCCGGGAGGTGTTGTATATGGCCAATATACCACGGCTAAGGGCTGTTCTTATGCACGAACGAAGAGTGACTGGATACAGCCCTTAGCCGTGGTATATTGGCCATATACCACAACCCCCTGAGGTGTCTTATTGCTATTATAAACTGGTTACCAACTTAATCAGATGAGTAAAAATAAATATTTTGTCATAGGCGTGGTATACAGTCTGATATACCATGGCTTTCAGCCAATCAGCATTCAGGGCTCGAACCACCCAGTTAATAATAAACATTATTGTAAGACATTAGCATGGAGATGATATAACCTAACTTTAATTAACCACCGCTGCAGCTTTATTGATGGTACACGGAAAAATATTCTCCAGAGAAACTAAGCCCACATCAAAATTAGACCTGATTACCTTTTAATGTCACTTTTTAAAACCAGAATACGCAGCACATTCTGAGAAAAAAGATTCTCTCCCTCACAACTTGTTTACCTAAGTGCACAAACAGTTAAGTTCAAATTACATTTCATATGTCAGGGCGGCTGGGGCCAAAATGGATGGAGCCGAATTAGAGGGTTTGAAGCGTTACTTAGGTCGCTAAACAAAAGTAAACAAGAGATTTAGACCCTAGAAATTAGCAGGGATTATTTACGTAGCAAATTAGGTGTAATAAAACACAACATAATCTGTCCTGCATCCAGACATGTGTGCTGCTTAGGCAGCAGGCAGGCTGGTAGTGCTTTGCACTGTGTGAGGTCCGTCCGTGTGTAAACACCAATTTAGAGATAGACAGGCACATCATTCAACAAATTAGCAGTCTGTCCTAGTCAATTAGGCCTACAGACCTGGGTCCAACATATGGACACCTCCTTCTCTCTCTCTCTCTCTCTCTCTAACTCTGTCTCTCTCAGTTCAACAATAACCTGACTAGGTCTGGAAGTGAAAGCTGTTTCTTAAGGATATGGCCACCCTGCGGTCGTGTTCGAGACCGTTTTGTGACCACAGGTTGAACACAGGTCCTTTGGTTGTTTTATAGCCCCTCAGGACCACGACTAGAGATGGCCAAAGAATGTTTGTTCTACTCCTCTTACCGGGACAGTGTAAAACACGAGTGATTAGGACTTGCCAGAAGCACACACAGAGGTTGATAAACCCGGCTATAAACAAGCAATAAATATACTAATAAACATACTAATAAATATACTCATACTAATAGTATACTAATAAAGAGTGCAGAGCAGCTAAAAGCCGTTAGCCTTTAGAAGTGTTGACAGGTCAGCATTAGGCAGGGTAGGCTTAGCTTGGGCTAAAACCTGGTTGTCCATGTCTGTGTGTTTTAACTTACTCTCGCTCTGTAACTGTAGTGGTCAGGTGTGGCTCAGTTGGTAAGAGATTGACGCCAACAACGGCAGGGACGTGGGTTTAATCCCTGCAGGATACAGATACTAAAACGTATCCACTCACTGTATTCTAAGTCATTTTGGATAACAGTGTCTGCTAAGTGGTAACAGTATATGTTAATATACTAATACTAGCACTAACCCCTCCAAATATATGCGAGTACTACCGCCGTGGGCATGCCTAACCGCCCGCCCTCCTGCTCTAAATTGCCCATTGATTCGGCGTGCCATGGGCTGGCACACAGTCCATGGAGAGGAGCATTTGTGGGCTCTCTGCCATACCCTGTGCCCATATGTTGCTGGGATGGGCTCCAATGTTGCCATCACCACAAACCAGAACAAGAGGACCTTTGTTTGTTGTGTTTAGCAGCAAAATTTCTCCACCGACTCGCCACTCAAAAGCAGAGTCTCGATCCCGGTCTGTACAAGCGCTATTATAGCATTACTCGGGGAACAGAAATGCAAGGGATCCAAGTCTCCGAAGGTAAACAAACCGACCCACACACGCGCACAACATCCATCTGTGTGACATACCTTGGCATGTGGGGGGAAATGTGTCGTAACACATCAATAACACAAGATTGCCAGTTCACATGGACAGCCCAAATGCAAAATGCATTTCCATAAGCTCCTTTATGGTGGTCGTTGTCCTCCTCACAGAGACGTGATCACAAAGCCAGACGTGTAAGTAGCTCACTGTAGAGGAGCAGCTGTTACAGGAGGACTCATTTCTTTGATAGGATCGGCACAATGGCTTTTGTCAGTGAAATTGCCGGAACAAACATATCAATGCACAAAGGTCACACTTGAAAACATTTGCTTGTCATTCAATCTTAGACAATGTGGGCTGCACAAGCCTCATAAGGTCTCACCATCAGGAATCACAGGGAGAGAGAGGGAGAGAGAGAGAGAGAGAGAGAGAGAGAGGGAGAGGGAGAGGGAGAGAGAGGGAGAGAGAGGGAGAGAGAGAGGGAGAGAGAGGGAGAGAGAGGGAGAGAGAGAGGGAGAGAGGGAGAGAGAGAGAGGGAGAGAGAGAGGGAGAGAGAGGGAGAGAGAGGGAGAGAGAGAGAGAGGGAGAGAGAGAGAGACCCCCACACATAGGCCCTAAAGAGAAAATATGCTGTGCTGTAGGCAACACTAAGACTGGTGTTGAAAATCTTAAACAAAACACTTGCTCTTTGGGAATAGGTGTAAGTTAGTGAGGGGTGGGTGTGAGAGGGGGGAGTGAATGACAAATAATACCCTCTCAGCAGCCTTAACACTTGGACAGAGTCTAGGGACTGAACAGGGAGACTGATGTTCTCCAGCTTCACCCATTAGAGAAACTAACAAACACAATGGTGTTGTTGTTATTCTTTTGCCATAAGCAAAAAGAGCTCTGTGTGTGGGCAGTGTAGTAGGGAGGGGGAAAAGTCGAGGTTATTTTTGTTCCGTTCAGGGTTTTTCCTGCATGACTTGAGCAAATTAAATGACGCAATATGGCTTTTTGTCACAACACAAAGTGAGATACCACCCAGCCGCATAAGTCGATTAGTTGGGAGCGGTTTACATAAGAATACGACGAATTCTACCGTGAACTCCACGTAGCCTATGAAGACTGTGTTAAAGATTTATCCATGCAGTTAAACATGACGATAATTAATAATGTGGCTATAACGGGCATCAGCGTACAGTAAACGCGAACATTCTGTGCAGGAACTCATTGGAAAGAAGAAAAACATAATAACATGCAACATTTTTGCAAAATACATTCTAAGTGCGCTGACAAACATGCCATACGTGCGTATAACTGCCGTGTGGGATGCAAAGAATAACAAAGTAGAATTGAACGATAGTCAACGGTGCTGACTCCCTTGGACTGCGCTCGTGTGGTGTTATTTTGTAGCGCGGGGATGAACGTAAAAGATTATAACATAACCATGGTAACACTGTAACGCTTTGGACACGCTCGAGACCAACAATCAGGAGGCTTATATCATTTCCCATTTTTAAACAACATAGTTGGCTGATAAATCTTTTACAGTTTTATGGATTTTCTACATATTTAATGTGACTGGTAAAGAAACGTCAAAAACAGCCTAGAGTAGCAGGACAACGCCAGAATGTGTAAGTAGGCTACGGTTGAATTTTCCCCTCACAGTCCCACCTCCCTCATATATCGTTAATTCTACTACTGTCAACAACAAGTCGAAAAGACACACAACGCGGTACATACATTCCCCGGGGCGTTTGGCTTTAGCCTACAGACAGCTCTCACAATGAAAGAATGCAACGAGCCCAACATACCCTTGCATCACGCCGGTGGACTATCTGATAAGCAGCACGCCTGGTTGGGCAGCATGACACACGAGGGTACAACCTGTGACAAACTTCCCCGCTGCTTGCATCGCTGTCCACTGACAGTTTTCTTTCCCTCTTCTTCAGACGCTTGGGCATGCTCCCGTCGTAACATCTCCTTCTCCTCGGGCTTATTTCCCCCTTCTCGCCAAATTTGGAATCCCCACATTCCCAAACGTTGACTGCAATAGCCAACACGAGTACAAATTTCAAATGCCTCATATTGAAAAAACGTAGGAACCAAAATATATGAGAGAAATCACTGTCGAAAGCAACGGTGCAACCTACAAAATACTATATTCTCTATATTTATATATGCTGTATCACAGGTAAACGATTATAATAATTTAGTTTAGTTTAATAAATGTATACGCATAAAGTAATCAGAATTAAATATTTGCTAGAGAAAAAAATGTTATTTAAAATAAATTAATGGTAGTGCTGGTTATGCTGGCATACCCCAGAAATACACATTTTTCTCTCGTAAAGAAAACAAAGCAAATGATAAGAAAGCTCTGAGAATTGCAGTAAGCTTCATTTGTGTCCTTCCTTCTGATTTAAAATCCGTTTCAGCACAGTGCATTGGGTCAAAAAAGTAAGCACAAAATTGTCTCTCACTAGATCCTCAGAGCGCTCACATGTTTCCCCTTGCTCTTTCCTCCTTCTTTTTAACCAGCGCGCGAGAAGAGGAGCGAGCACAGTGACGTAAGACAGCACGAGTGCGCGCACTTGGCTGTACGCTACTGTGGAACGGAACGATGAATACCTGGCTGTCAGCACTGGACGGGCTGTCGTTAGTGATAGCCTACAGAAGAATTGAAGAGGTGAGATTGAGAAGTCAAGTGCACTTGAGAATACATTCTAGAAGTGATTCTTTCTAGGATTGTAAAGTCTATTACATATGTCGTTTCATGTGTATTCTGCATCCCCTATCTATAGCACTTACTTGATTATACATTTTGGGAATGTGATCTACATAATGGCAAGCATTAGCCAACACTAGGTTACATATCTTAATGTAAAAGTAAACACACCAATCCCCCCACCAATTCTCTGAAGCATTAGCATACACTATTTGTATTTGTATTTTTTATGGATCCCTCTTCCTGGGTCCAGCAAAATTAAGGCAGATTATACAATAAATAAAACAATTACAATACATTGACAGATTTCACAACACACCATCTGCCCTCAGGCCCCTACTCCACCACTACCACATATCTACAGTACAAAATCCATGTGTACATGTGTGTATAGTGCGTATGTTATCGCGTGTGTGTGTGTGTGTGTGTGTGTGTGTGTGTGTGTGTGTGTGTGTGTGTGTGTGTGTGTGTGTGTGTGTGTGTGTGTGTGTGTGTGTGTGTGTGTGTGTGTGTGTGTGTGTGTGTGTGTGTGTGTGTGTGTATGCATATGTCTGTGCCTATGTTTGTGTTGCTTCACAGTCCCCGATGTTCCATAAGGTGTATTAATATCTGTTTTTTTAAGTCTAATTTTACTGCTTGCATTAATTACTGTGGAATAGAGTTCCATGTAGTCATGGCTCTATGTAGCACTGTGCGTCTCCCATAGTCTGTTCTGGACTCTGGGACTGTGAAGAGACCACTTGTGGCATGTCTTGTGGGATATGCATGGGTGTCCGAGCTGTGCACCAGTAGTTCAAACAGTAGCACCAGCAGTCCTCCACTTTGAGCCAGAAGAGATTGACATGCATGTTATTAAAATTATCTCTCAGTTTACATCCAAGGGTCAGCCGTGCTACCCTGTTCTGAGCCCATTGCAATTTTCCTAAGTCCCTTTTTGTGGCACCTGACCACACGACTGAACAGTAGTCCAGGTGCGACAAAACTAGAGCCTGTAGGACTTGCCTTGTTGATAATGCTGTTAAGAAGGGAGAGCAGCGCTTTATTATGGACATACTTCTCCCATCTTAGCTACTGTTGTATCAATATATTTTGACCATGAAAGTTTACAATCCAGGGTAACTCCAAGCAGTTTAGTCACCTCAAAGTGTTAAATTTTCACATTATTTATTACGAGATTTATCTGAGGTTTAGGGTTTAGTGAATAATTTGTTCCAAATACAATGCTTTTAGTTTTAGAAATATTTAGGACTGTCACGACTTCTCCCGAAGTCGAAGCCTCTCCTTGTTCAGGCAATGCGCGGCAGTCGACGTCACCGGTCTTATAGCCATCATTGATCCATTTTTCATTTTCCATTGGTTTTGTCTTGTCTTCCTACACACCTGGTTTCAATCCCATTCATTACCTGTTGTGTATTTAATCCTCTGTTTCCCCTCATGTCTTTGTCAGAGATTGTTTGTATTTCAGTGTTGTATATATGTTGTATTGGTGCGCGACGGGTCCTCGTACCCATTCATAGTGGAGGTGGATGCATCCGAAGCTGGGATAGGAGCAGTGCTCTCTCAGTGTTCGGGTAGCCACTGAAGCTTTGCCCCTGTGCCTTCTTTTCGAAGAAGCTTAGCCCAGCGGAGCGAAACTATGATGTGGGGGACCGGGAGCTGTTAGCTGTCGTAAAAGCCTTGAAGGCGTGGAGGCATTGGCTTGAGGGGGCTAAATACCCTTTTCTCATCTGGACTGACCATCGCAATCTGGAGTACATCCGGGAGGCGAGGAGACTGAATCCTCGTCAGGCAAGGTGGGCCATGTTTTTCACTCGTTTTGTGTTTACCTTCTCTTACAGACCAGGCTCCCAGAACTTTAAGGCAGACGCACTGTCCCGGCTGTATGACACAGAGGAGCGGTCCATGGATCCCACTCCCATACTCCCAGCTTCTTGCTGGTAGTGTGGGAGCTGGATGCGGACATTGAGCGGGCGTCACTTGCAGAGCCCTCTCCCCCTCAGTGTCCAGCTGGGCGTCTGTACGTTCCGTCTGCTGTCCGCGACCGATTGATATATTGGGCCCATACGTCACCCTCCTCTGGTCATCCTGGGATAGGTCGGACAATGCGCTGTCATGATGCGAGGTACTGGTGGCCCACTTTAGCTAAGAACGTAAGGATTTATGTTTCCTCCTGCTCAGTATGCGCCCAGTCCTGGTTGTTGTGGATCGTTTTTCTAAGTCCTGTCGTCTCCTCCCTTTGCCCGGTCTCCCTACGGCCTTACAAACTGCGGAAGCCCTGTTTACACACGTTTTCCGGCACTATGGGGTGCCTGAGGATATAGTGTCTGATCGGGGTTCACATCAATGGTCTGGAAGGCGTTCATGGAACGTCTTGGGGTCTCGGTCAGTCTTACCTCAGGTTTTCATCCCGAGAGTAATGGGCAGGTGGAGAGTTAACCAGGATGTGGGTAGGTTTCTGCGGTCGTATTGCCAGGACCGGCTGGAAGAGTGGGCGAAGTTCGTGCCCTGGGCAGAGATGGCCCAGAACTCGCGACGCCACTCCTCCACTAACCTTTCTCCCTTTCAATGTGTATTAGGGTATCAGCTGGTTCTAGCTCCTTGGCATCAGAGTCGGACCGAGGCTCCTGCGGTGGACAATTGGTTCCGGCACGCAGAGGAAACCTGGGAGGCAGCCCACGTCCACCTTCAGCGCGCCATACTGCGCCAGAAAGTTGCCGCAGACCGTCACCGCAGTGAGGCCCCGGTGTTCGCCCCAGGGGACAGGGTCTGGCTCTCGACCCAAAACCTGCCCCTCCACCTGCCCTGCCGGAAGCTGGGTCAGCGGTTTGTGGGGCCGTTTAAAGTCCTGAGGAGAGTGAACAAGGTATGTTATAGGTTACAGCTACCCACAAATTACCGTATTAACCCCTCGTTACGTGTGTCTCTCCTCAGGCCGGTGGTGGCTGGCCCGCTCCAGGAGACTGAAGTGCGTGATGTTCCTCCGCCCCCTCTACACATCGAGGGGGTCCCGGCGTACTCCGTTCGATCCATCTTGGATTTTGAGACGTCGGGCGAGGGTTTGGTACGGAGGACAGATGCTGGCTTCCGGTAGAGGACATAATAGATCCTTCCATGTTGCAAGAATTCCTCTGTCTCCATCTGGATCGCCCTGCACCTCGCCCTCCGGGTCGTTCCCGAGGCTGGGGTCAACGCGCTGCTATATATATTTATATATTTTGAATTGGTGCGCGACTGGTTCTCGTACCCATTTTTGTTATTTTGTTACATTTAGTGTTTGGAGTATGTTTCGTTCATTGTTATTAAATAACTCCATTTCACTCAGTTTGATTCTCCTGCGCCTGACTTCCCTGTCACCTATACACACAACTCTGACAAGGACTAATTTATTCCTTGCCACCCACTCTGAAACTAACTGCAACTCTTTGTTAAGTGTTGCAGTCATAAGTGTTGCAGTCATTTCAGGCGCTGTAGTAGCTGACATGTATAGTGTTGAGTCATCCGCATACATAGACACCTGCTTTACCCAAAGCCAGTGGCATGTAATTAGTAAAGATTGAAAAAAGTAAATAGGCCTAGGCAGCTGCTCTGGGGAATTCCTGATTCTACCTGGATTATGTTGGAGAAGCTTCCATTAAAGAACACACTCTGTGTCCTTTTAGATAGGTAACTCTTGATACACCAAATAGCAGGGGGTGTAAAACCATTGTAACCGATGTGAAATGGCTAGCTAGTTAGCGGGGTGTGCGATAATAGCATTTCAATCGGTGACATCACTCCCTCTGAGACCTTGAAGTTGTTGTTCCCCTTGCTCTGCAAGGGCTGCGGCTTTTGGGGAGCGATGAGCAACGATGCTTTGTGGGAGGCAGTTGTTGATGTGTGCAGAGGGTCCCTGGTTCGAGCCCAGGTAGAGGCAAGGAGAGGGACGGAAGCCATACTGTTACACCATAGCACATACGTTTTTCCAGCAGCAAACTATGATCGATAATGTCAAAAGCTGCACTAAAGTCTAACAAAACAGCCCCCACAATCTTTTTATCATCAATTTCTCTCATCCAATCATCAGTCATTTTTGTAAGTGCTGTGCTTGTTGTCAATTTATTTACTGTAAAATAGCATTGTATCTGGTCAAACACAATTTTTTCCAAAAGTTGACTAAGGGTTGGTAACAGGCTGATTGGTTGGCTATTTGAGCCAGTAAAGGGGGCTTTACTATTCTTAGGTAGCGGAATGACTTTTGCTTCCCTCCAAGCCTGAGGGCACACACTTTCTAGTCAGATATATATTGAAAATATGGCAAATAGGAGTGGCAATATTGTCCCCTATTATCCTCAGTAATTTTCCATCCAAGTTGTCAGACCCCGGTGGCTTGTCATTGTTGATAGACAACAATCATTTTTTCACCTCTTCCACACTCACTTTACGGAATTCAAAATTACAACGCTTGTCTTTCATAATTTGGTCACATATACTTGGATGTGTAGTGTCAACCTTTGCAATCAGATGAAGTGGTTTGAGCCTAATTTTGGTGGCCAAGGAAGCTGGCTGGCACACTTGGCCCCCAGCTGTGAAGCATTTTGGAATTCAGAAGTGAGATCACACCTCATTGAATATTGATACATTGATATATCAGTCAATATTTAAAGTAATTCGACTTGGCAGTATTACCCCAACATCAGCCGTTTGCTGCCTACCCTACATCTGTAATTAAAGGTATTGCTGTTCCTCTGAAGACCACTGATAAGACAAAGCCAAACCCAGGACAAATCCTCTTTCATTCGCCTCTCTCTTCAGAGAGATTACGCGATAGCAATCCGAAAGGCAAGGGGAATGTCCTGTGGCAATTACTACAACAAAAACAGTGGAAACACACAGAGGAGCTGGAAATCACTTCCAGTACCATACCTGTTCTTCTTTGGGGGTGCGGCAGACAGGCCGGCACTGACCAGAGCCCAATAGGCTGCTTATCTACAGGAATCTAGAGCGATCCAGAGGAATCCAGCCTGATTTGACTGTGGGGCAATTATGGAAATGACTCTGTGTTGCTATGACCCGAGCAGAGCCCCTGCCTGCCAGATTTGTCCTGAAGAATTACCCCCCGTCTTTCCTTCCCTGCATTCTGAAGCTGTCCTCGCAGCATTACTTTGTGTTACCCCACTGAACATTTTTGGAACTAGGTTTAGCCGTGGCTTACTGTGTGGTATGGTACACAGTAATAGAAAGTGGACTGGCTGGCTGAGACTGGGGGGGGGGGCGTGTTGGCGTGTTGTAGACGAAGAAGAAGAAGCACCACAGCAGGTCTGAGAACAGCAGAATGACATCCAGCTGCATTGTTGAGCAGTGTGAAAACATGTGGGATGCAGCTGTGGGACGCCGCGGCTACGTGTAGAGAGGCACTAGAGAGAGAATCACAGGGTAGGGAGGGGAAGACAGACCACAGCTATAAGTTAACAATGTGTCCCGGAGTGGCAAGGGGCTTGGATCTACACATACAAACAGCCATGTTCAACTATCTTGTTATTTTGTTGTTGTGATGCCTCCCACCCTAATCCCTCTGACATCTTAGTATATGTATCTGAAGGTCTGTCGCCCTACCATTTTATTTATTTATTTATGGTGGGCACTCTCTTCGTTCGCAGGACTTTATCCTGCTAACTGTTCCAAATGTCCAAACTGAATTTGGTAAGAGGGCTTTTATGTACTCTGCGCCATCGGCTTGGAACGCCTTACAAAATACTTTTAAACTGGAACAACTTGTCCAAATTGGTGTTTTTTGAGACTGATTCCCTGACCTGTCAATGTTTTTACAGTTTTTTTCGATGGCGAAACGACAGTGGGCACAACTGGAGTCACATGTGCAAAACTCTAACTACAGTCTGCACTACCAACAGTCACCTGAGCTAAACAGTTCACATCACCTGCAAAACTCATTCCAAGCAACACAACTCTTAACACATGGCTCAAAACACGCTTAGTGCAGCCAAACACTCTGCACAACCCTCACTGAGATAACACACACTGTCACTCAGAACACACTGAGAGTAAAAACACTAGCATCAAACACCAATACAGAAAATACAAACTTTTCATGTTTACAGTTTGAACAATTTCAGTGACTTCATACAAAGTAATATTTTCTTCAATGAAAAGAGTGACATTCTTTCACATGATTTATTACATTTTTTAGAACATAACAATTCTTTAAGGTAATTGAAAATTAGCAGTTTGCTTCAATAGTCCGTAGTAATTTACGGAATTACAGTAATGAGAAAAAAAAGGTAGAAACTAAAAGTACATACTGTAATTCGAACAAATAATTGAGGGGCTAATCCTGCCTCTCTCTAGCATCAGGCCACAGGTTTTCTTCAACATCACATTTAAAGTTTTCTCTTGCCATGCACCTGGGGAAGAACCTTCTGGAGTGCCTTATCCATCCCTGGTAGTCCTCTGGACTCGTGTCCTCACATCCGGCACACATGGCTTCCAAAAGAGACATTTGGTCATGTGGGTGGTGACCAAACACTTTCCACCTCCAGGCAGAGAAAAACTCCTCTACTGGGTTGAGGAAGGATGAATATGCAGGCAGGTACAAAACCATAAATCTGTGATGTGCTGCAAACCAATCTGTGACAGCTGCAGAGTGGTGAAAAGCAACGTTATCGCAAACTATGACAAAAACTTGGGGGTTTCTTACTGGCTCCCCTGTTCTGCTGGCACTAGCTGAGCATAGAGCTGTTCTAGGAAAGCTATAAGCCTTTCTGTGTTGTATGGGCCAATGAGTGGTGTGTTGAGAAGCAAACCATCATTGGCCATTGCAGCACACATGGTGATATTTCCCCCTTTGGCCTGGAACCTCCACAGTGGCCCTTTGACCCATAACATTCCTTCCTCTGCGCCGTGTTTTGGCAAGGTTAAATCCAGCTTCATCGATAAATACGAATGAATGTGGTCTTTCCAGTGCTTCCACCTCCATTACTCTCTGAAAAACAGTAAGTGCACAGTTTTACTGTAGAAATGCTAGTGTTTTTTTTTTACTGTAAATATTTTGTATAGCTGTGTACGTAATCTCAGACGTCTTACCTGGACATATTGGTATCTTTGCTCTTTTACCCGTTCACTGTTTCTCTCAAACGGTACAGTGTATAACTGTTTCATTGTAACTTGGTGTTTCTTTAGGACTCGAGAGCAATAGTTGTTGTGCTGACAGAATTAACATTTTCTAATATATCATTATCAGCCAGCACTCTATCTTGAATCTCCCACAGTTTTATTGCATTGTTGACAACAACCATGTCAACAAGACACCTGCTTAGCCTTTCAGCTGAAATTGCAATCAGCAGTGTTTGAAAGGCACAAGGCTGAAATCTATTCCGTTTTGAATGTGTGGTTCACAGTTTTGACAGCAGTGTGTTAGCATTTGAACAAAGTGCTGTAAATCCACAGTGTTGTGCAGGTTGTGGTTAAAGTCATGGGAGAAGTGTGTAGAGTTTTGAAAACTGTGTTCAAGCAATGAAAAACGAACTAGAGTTTGGTCCACATGAACTGCTGCTGTGCAGACTGTAGTTAGAGTTTTGCACATGTGACTCCAGTTGTGTCCACGGTCGTTAAGCAATCGAAAAAAACTGTAATTTGCTGTTTTATGATTTTGTTATACTCTTGTGAATTCTATGTTTTTTTACTAGATTACCTATAGTTTTTCATGTTGTCTGTCTGTAATTGTTTTATGACTTGGTGCAGCCTATCTTGGCCAAGACGTTCTTGAAAAATAGAATTCTAATCTCAATGAGCCCTTCCTGGTTAAATAAAGGTTCAATCAAATCAAATGTAAAAAATAAAACTGTTTTAACTTATAGTTTTTAGGTGAAACCATAAGCGGGAACAACCTGGGAATAGTCAAGAAAACCCCAGTCTAATGCAGTTCGTATTGCTTGTGTTTTTATGTTTACATGAAATGGGAAAGATTCATTTGATTTAAGTTCAACATTAATCCATGAGAAAGCAGGGTCAGTTGGGAAATTCTCGTCCGCTTTCAGCATGTGATCCGCAGATGGACAGAGGTAGGAATAGAACATCCCATCAGGTTACGGATATGGTCCTCCTCCTCCTCCACCTCCTCCTCCTCCTCCTCCTCCTCCCCCCTCCTCCTTCTCCTCCTTCTCCTCCTCCTCCCCCCTCCTCCTTCTCCTCCTCCTCCACCTCCTCCACCTCCTCCTCCTCCTCCTTCCCCCTCCTCCTCCTCCTCCTCCTCCACCTCCTCCTCCTCCCCCCTCCTCCTTCTCCTCCTCCTCCTCCTCCCTCATCCTCCTCCTCCCTCATCCTCCTCCTCTTCATCTTCCTCCTCCTCCTCTTCCTCCTCCTCCTCCTCCACCTCCTCCCCTCCCCCTCCTTCTCCTCCTCCTCCTCCTCCTCCTCCTCCTCCTCCTCCTCCTCCTCCCCCCTCCTCCTTCTCCTCCTCCTCCTCCTCCCTCCTCCTCCTCCTCCTCTTCATCTTCCTCCTCCTCTTCCTCCTCCTCCTCCTCTTCCTCCCCCATCTTCCTCCTCCTCCTCTTCCTCCGCATCACGGGGATATAGCATTGCTTTTGTTTCTGTATCGTGGACAGTAGGGCACACAGTTGCAAAACATTTCTTTAAAGTTTGAGTATCCACAATCTCCCCGTTTCAAAAGTGAACAGTACCTAATCTGGACACGTTCAGGTAAAAGCCTACCTCCTCTTCAAACTGCCCCCCCACCCACTCCCCTACTGAACACAGCCCTGCTGTAGGTCACCCTAATGAGAAACATGACCTGATGACATGCAGGACTCTGCATGCACTCACTCCCCATCCCTCTTCCAGGCACCACTAGCCTCACACCTCGTGTGTGTGTGTGTGTGTGTGTGTGTGTGTGTGTGTGTGTGTGTGTGTGTGTGTGTGTGTGTGTGTGTGTGTGTGTGTGTGTGTGTGTGTGTGTGTGTGTGTGTGTGTGTGGGGGGGGGGGGGCTGCCAGTTTGGGGGGTTGTAGTCATCATCATAGACTGAATCCCAGTGTGAACTGTGAGCACAATGAGAAACAGATGCAGCAACACATGCTTTGACTAGAACAATCCTTCTCCTCTCTCTGTGCGGCTGTACGTATGAGTGTCAGCTGTATTCATCTTGTGATGAATCTCGCTGCTTTCTGTTTGTCATTATCATAAGCATATGTAGTTGGATAGTGCCACAAGTTTTTTGTGCTTTTCTGTGCTTTTCTTGTTGTAGTAGTGGATGGTGCCAGTGAGTGAACTCAGGTGGTTTGCTGTGTTCGTGTTTTGAAGTAGAGGTGTCTGTGATAAAGTGTGAAGTAAGTGTTAAGTAAGTTTGAAGTAATTGGCTATTCTATCATTTATCTCGTAATATGGCTGGTAATAAGAAAGCCTCGTTTGGAACTCTTTCATTCATCTCCTCTCTCCGTTTGTCATGCATAGGTGTAATAGGTGGCAGGGAAGTCAGGCGCAGGAGAGTCAAATGGAGTGTAAAATGGAGTATTTTAATAACGTCCACGAAGTATGCTCCATAATACTAAATGTACATAACAAACAAACATGGGTACAAGGACCCGACGCGCACCTATACAACAAACACACTACACTGACAATAAAACAATCTCTGACAAAGACATGAGAGGGAAACAGAGGGTTATATACACAACAGGTAATGAATGGGATTGAAAACAGGTGTGTGGGAAGACAAGACAAAACCAATGGAAAATGAAAAAAGGATCAATGATGGCTAGAAGACCGGTGACGTCGAACGCCGAGCACCGCCCGAACAAGGAGAGGCAACGACTTCGGCAGAAGTCGTGACACCGTTACCTACCTTCCATCACACAGAAGCACGGTGTGACTCTCACACCTGCTCTAATGGCCCAGTGTTTGGCCGCGCTAAGCTTCGGGACACACCGAGCGTGGAACGTGTTCACAATGCCATTAATATTCCTGACAACAGATTGATGAGGCTTTCACCGTCTGTTTATGAACGCTTTAGCTGGAGGCGGAGAAGAAAACTCTGATCTCGTAGAACATTTACAGCAGTGTGTGTGTGTGTGTGTGTGTGTGTGTGTGTGTGTGTGTGTGTGTGTGTGTGTGTGTGTGTGTGTGTGTGTGTGTGTGTGTGTGTGTGTGTGCGTGTGCGTGTGTGGGTGTGTTTGTGTGCGTGCAGCGCACGATTCCCACTTGAACGGATCTAAACACACCAGGACGTTTTAAGTGGGGTGACTTACGCGGCGGCGGGACTCATCCACCGTGGGTCAGTGGCGGCAGCCTGGGCCGCCTGCCCGGAATCAACAGCCTCTAAATCACTGTGCTTCAACCATCACACCCGGGACCACACTGCCTTCCCACCAGCTCCCCCCTGCCCTGTCCTTCCCACCCTGCTCTCTCTGTCCTGTACCACCCCAGCAGAATGTCCTTAGCCCTGATGAGTCTGGGGATGCTTAAGCTAAAGTACACACAGGGCCATGAGTAACTGAAGCCACCCAGGGGCTCCGCATGCAGCCCGCTGGTCGGTGGCACGAGACACCACCAGGATGTTGCGCAAGTCGGGTAGTCCTGAGACTGTTTACATGACACTCGATGCCTCGAACCCCCCCCTACCACCACCATGTCAGGGACATATTGTAGCAGAGAGGCCTCAGAGAAGGAAATTAACCGTAGCGGCATTGGATTGCAGTGTTCCTTACAGGAAAACAAACCTACTGTAGAAGGGGCTGATTAGTGATTTTGTCCAACAGGGACGTTCACAAACAATGAGCACATAGGCTGTTGTCTGACCTGACCCGTGGTGGACCAAACTGACCGGGCCGGTCAATGCAGTACCTTAGACCTCTGTGCCACTCGGGAGGCCCTACATTTCTCTTCTAACTATGATCCCAACAGTTCTAGAGAAACTGAGTAACCACAGGTAGAATAGTTAAGATTTCATACTGTTACTTGAAAGAAATACACGTCCCTCGCATAATGCCTTGTATCTTTTTGTCTCTCTTGTTCAAACTCCCCATCCTAGGAAGTGCCACATACCTACAGGCTAGTGAAGGGTTCATGCAACAGATGGATGTCTTTTCTCTGTCCAATTAATTGTAAATGTTTCCAGTAGAGGTTAACAACAGCCCCAAAGTAGAGCCATGTATGCCCCATCCCTCCCTCCTTCTCCCCCTCCCTCCTTCACATATGTGTGCAAATTGCAGATTCATTACAGTTTAGCATCAGTGCACTGCAAATTAATGGGAGGGGAAGAGTGGTAAGTGTGGTGCGGTGTGGGCAGCAGGCTAGCAGCTGCGTTGATGGTGGTCCTTGACTTTGTGTCAATGCTCCCTCTCTCCTCTCCTCTCCTCTCCTCTCCTCTCCCTCTCCTCTCCTCTCCTCTCCTCTCCTCTCCTCTCCTCTCCTCTCCTCTCCTCTCCTCTCCTCTCCTCTCCAGTACCCCAGGTGCTGCTCTACTCGGCCCATGTGTTCCTGCTTGGCCGTTGAGGCTGTCCATCAGTTAGAAGTATCAGTCTATTGAGTGTTCCTCTTTTCATCAGGTAGAGGCTTCAGTCTATTGAGTGTTCCTCTTTCCATCAGGTAGAGGGTTCAGTCTATTGAGTATTCCTCTTTCCATCAGGTAGAGGGTTCAGTCTATTGAGTGCTCCTCTCTCAATCATGTAGAGGGTTCAGTCTAATGAGTGTTCCTCTTTTCATCAGGTAGAGGGTTCAGTATAATGAGTGTTCCTCTTTCCATCAGGTAGAGGGTTCAGTCTATTGAGTGTTCCTCTCTCAATCATGTAGAGGGTTCAGTCTAATGAGTGTTCCTCTTTTCATCAGGTAGAGGGTTCAGTCTAATGAGTATTCCTCTTTCCATCAGGTAGAGGGTTCAGTATAATGAGTGTTCCTCTTTCCATCAGGTAGAGGGTTCAGTCTATTGAGTGTTCCTCTTTTCATCAGGTAGAGGGCTCAGTCTATTGAGTCTTCCTCTTTTCATCAGGTAGAGGGTTCAGTCTATGGAGTGTTACTCTTTTCATCAGGTAGAGGGTTAAGTCTATTGCGTGTTCCTCTTTTCATCAGGTAGAGGGTTCAGTCTAATGAGTGTTCCTCTTGTCATCAGGTAGAGGGTTCAGTCTAATGACGGTTCCTCTTTTCACAAGGTAGAGTGTTCAGTCTAATGAGTGTTCCTCTTTTCATCAGATAGAGGGTTCAGTCTATTGAGTGTGCTTCTCTCAATCAGGTAGAGGGCTCAGTCTAATGAGTGTTCCTCTTTTCATCAGGTAGAGGGTTCAGTCTCCTGAGTCTTCCTCTTTACATCAGGTAGAAGGTTCAGTCTATTGAGTGTTCCTCTTTTCATCAGGTAGAGGGTTCAATCTAATGAGTGTGCTTCTCTCAATCAGGTAGAGGGCTCAGTCTAATGAGTGTTCCTCTTTTCATCAGGTAGAGGGTTCAACCAAATGAGTGTTCCTATCTCCATCAGGTAGAGGGTTCAGTCTAATGAGTGTTCCTCTTTCCATCAGGTAGAGGGTTCAGTCTATTGAGTGTTCCTCTCTCAATCGGGTAGAGCGTTCAGTCTAATAAGTGTTCCTCTTTCCATCAGGTAGAGGGTTCAGTCAAATGAGTGTTCCTATCTCCATCAGGTAGAGGGTTCAGTCTATTGAGTGTTCCTCTTTTCATCAGGTAGAGGGTTCAGTCTAATGAGTGTTCCTCTTTTCATCAGGTAGAGGGTTCAGTCTAATGAGTGTTCCTATTTTCATCAGGTAGAGGGTTCAGTCTAATGAGTGTTCCTCTTTCCATCATGTAGAGGGTTCAGTCTAATGAGTGATCCTATCTCCATCAAGTAGAGGGTTCAGTCTACTGAGTGTTCCTCTTTTCATCAGGTTGAGGGTTCAGTCTAATGAGTGTTCCTCTTTTCACAAGGTAGAGTGTTCAGTCTAATGAGTGTTCCTCTTTTCATCAGATTGAGGGTTCAGTCTAATGAGTGTTCCTCTTTTCACAAGGTAGAGTGTTCAGTCTAATGAGTGTTCCTATCTCCATCATGTAGAGGGTTCAGTCTATTGAGTGTTACTCTTTTCATCAGGTACAGGGTTTCATTCTATTGAGTGTTCCTCTTTTCATCAGGTAGAGGGTTCAGTCTATTGCGTGTTACTCTTTTCATCAGGTAGAGGGTTCAGTCTATTGAGTGTTCCTCTTTTTATCAGGTAGAAGGTTCAGTCTATTGCGTGTTCCTCTTTCCATCAGGTAGAAAGTTCATTCTATTGAGTGTGCCTTTTTTCATCAGATAGAGGGTTCAGTCTATGGAGTGTTCCTCTTTTCATCAGGTAGAGGGTTCAGTCTATTGCGTAGAGGGTTCAGTCTGAGTGTTCTTTTCATCAGGTAGAGGGTTCAGTCTATTGAGTGTTCCTCTTTTCATCAGGTAGAGGGTTCAGTCTATTGCGTGTTACTCTTTCCATCAGGAAGAGGGTTCAGTCTATTGAGTGTTCCTATCTCAATCAGGTAGAGGGTTCAGTCGAATGAGTGTTCCTATCTCCATCAGGTAGAGGGTTCAGTCTATTGAGTGTTCATCTTTTCATCAGGTAGAGGGTTGAGTCTATTGAGTCTTCCTCTTTTCATCAGGCAGAGGGTTCAATCTATTGACTGTTCCTCTTTTCATCAGGTAGAGGGTTTCATTCTATTGAGTGTGCCTCTTTTCATCAGATAGAGGGTTGAGTCTATGGAGTGTTCCTCTTTTCATCAGGTAGAGGGTTCAGTCTATTGCGTGTTACACTTTTCATCAGGTAGAGGGTTCAATCTATTGAGTGTTCCTCTCTTCATCAGGTAGAGGGTTCAGTCTAATGAGTGTTCCTCTTTTCATCAGGTAGAGGGTTCAGTCTGATGACTGTTCCTCTTTTCTCAGATAGAGGGTTCAGTCTAATGAGTGTTCCTCTTTTCTCAGATAGAGGGTTCAGTCTATTGAGTGTTCCTCTGTTCATCAGGGAGAGGGTTCAGTCTCATGAGTGTTCCTATCTTCATCAGGTAGAGGGTTCAGTCTATTGCGTGTTCCTCTTTTCATCAGGTAGAGGGTTCCGTCTATTGAGTGTTCCTCTTTCCATTAGGTAGAAAGTTCAGTCTATTGACTGTTCCTCTCACAATCAGGTAGAGGGTTCAGTCAAATGAGTGTTCCTATCTCCATCAGGTAGAGGGTTCAGTCTATTGAGTGTGCCTCTTTTCATCAGGTAGAAGGTTCAGTCTAATGACTGTTCCTCTTTTCATCAAGGTAGATTGTTCAGTCTAATGAGTGTTCCTATCTCCATCAGATACAGGGTTCAGTCTATGGAGTGTTCCTCTTTTCATCAGGAAGAGGGTTCAGTCTATTGAGTGTGCCTCTCTCAATCAGGTGAGGGCTCAGTCTATTGAGTGTTCCTCTTTTCATCAGGTAGAGGGTTCAGTCTCATGAGTGTTCCTCTTTTCATTAGGTAGAGGGTTCAGTCTAATGACTGTTCCTCTTTTCACAAGGTAGAGTGTTCAGTCTAATGAGTGTTCCTCTTTTCATCAGATTGAGGGTTCAGTCAATTGAGTGTTCCTCTGTTCATCAGGGAGAGGGTTCAGTCTAATGAGTGTTCCTATCTCCATCAGGTAGAGGGTTCAGTCTATGGAGTGTTCCTCTTTTCATCAGGTAGAGGGTTCAGTCTATTGCGTGTCCCTCTTTTCATCAGGTAGAGGGTTCAGTCTATTGAGTCTTCCTCTTTTCATCAGACAAAGGGTTCAGTCTATGGAGTGTTCCTCTTTTCATCAGGTAGAGGGTTCAGTCTATTGAGTGTTCCTCTTTTCATCAGGTAGAGTGTTCAGTCTAATGAGTGTTCCTATCTCCATCAGGTAGAGGGTTCAGTCTACTGAGTGTTCCTCTTTTCATCAGGTTGAGGGTTCAATCTAATGAGTGTTCATCTTTTCATCAGGTAGAGGGTTGAGTCTATTGAGTCTTCCTCTTTTCATCAGGCAGAGGGTTCAATCTATTGACTGTACCTCTTTTCATCAGGTAGAGGGTTTCATTCTATTGAGTGTGCCTCTTTTCATCAGATAGAGGGTTCAGTCTATGGAGTGTTCCTCTTTTCATCAGGTAGAGGGTTCAGTCTATTGCGTGTTACACTTTTCATCAGGTAGAGGGTTCAATCTATTGAGTGTTCCTCTCTTCATCAGGTAGAGGGTTCAGTCTAATGAGTGTTCCTCTTTTCATCAGGTAGAGGGTTCAGTCTGATGACTGTTCCTCTTTTCTCAGATAGAGGGTTCAGTCTAATGAGTGTTCCTCTTTTCTCAGATAGAGGGTTCAGTCTATTGAGTGTTCCTCTGTTCATCAGGGAGAGGGTTCAGTCTCATGAGTGTTCCTATCTTCATCAGGTAGAGGGTTCAGTCTATTGCGTGTTCCTCTTTTCATCAGGTAGAGGGTTCCGTCTATTGAGTGTTCCTCTTTCCATTAGGTAGAAAGTTCAGTCTATTGACTGTTCCTCTCACAATCAGGTAGAGGGTTCAGTCAAATGAGTGTTCCTATCTCCATCAGGTAGAGGGTTCAGTCTATTGAGTGTGCCTCTTTTCATCAGGTAGAAGGTTCAGTCTAATGACTGTTCCTCTTTTCACAAGGTAGATTGTTCAGTCTAATGAGTGTTCCTATCTCCATCAGATACAGGGTTCAGTCTATGGAGTGTTCCTCTTTTCATCAGGAAGAGGGTTCAGTCTATTGAGTGTTCCTCTTTTCATCAGGTAGAGGGTTCAATCTAATGAGTGTGCCTCTCTCAATCAGGTAGAGGGCTCAGTCTATTGAGTGTTCCTCTTTTCATCAGGTAGAGGGTTCAGTCTCATGAGTGTTCCTCTTTTCATTAGGTAGAGGGTTCAGTCTAATGACTGTTCCTCTTTTCACAAGGTAGAGTGTTCAGTCTAATGAGTGTTCCTCTTTTCATCGGATTGAGGGTTCAGTCTATTGAGTGTTCCTCTGTTCATCAGGGAGAGGGTTCAGTCTAATGAGTGTTCCTATCTCCATCAGGTAGAGGGTTCAGTCTATGGAGTGTTCCTCTTTTCATCAGGTAGAGGGTTCAGTCTATTGCGTGTCCCTCTTTTCATCAGGTAGAGGGTTCAGTCTATTGAGTCTTCCTCTTTTCATCAGACAAAGGGTTCAGTCTATGGAGTGTTCCTCTTTTCATCAGGTAGAGGGTTCAGTCTATTGAGTGTTCCTCTTTTCATCAGGTAGAGTGTTCAGTCTAATGAGTGTTCCTATCTCCATCAGGTAGAGGGTTCAGTCTACTGAGTGTTCCTCTTTTCATCAGGTTGAGGGTTCAGTCTAATGAGTGTTCCTCTTTCCATCAAGTAGAAGGTTCAGTCTATTGAGTGTTCCTCTTTCCATCAGGTAGAAGGTTCAGTCTATTGAGTGTTCCTCTTTTTATCAGGTAGAGGGTTTAGTCTAAGGAGTGTTCCTCTTTTCATCAGGTAGAGGGTTCAGTCTATTGAGTCTTCCTCTTTTCATCAGGTAGAAGGTTCAGTCTATTGAGTGTCCCTCTTTTTATCAGGTAGAGGGTCCAATCTAATGAGTGTGCCTCTCAATCAGGTAGAGGGTTCAGTCTATTGAGTGTTCCTCTTTCCATCAGGTAGAGGGTTTCATTCTATTGAGTGTGCCTCTTTTTATCAGATAGAGGGTTCAGTCTATGGAGTGTTAATCTTTTCATCAGGTAGAGGGTTCAGTCTATTGAGTGTTCCTCTTTTCATCAGGTAGTTGGTTCAGTCTAATGAGTGTTCCTATCTCCATCAGGTAGAGGGTTCAGTCTACTGAGTGTTCCTATCTCCATCAGGTAGAGGGTTCAGTCTATTGAGTGTTACTCTTTTCATCAGGTAGAGGGTTCAATCTATTGAGTGTTCCTCTTTTCATCAGGTAGAGGGTTCAGTCTAATGAGTGTTCCTCTTTTCATCAGGTAGAGGGTTCAGTCTAATGACTGTTCCTCTTTTCATCAGATAGAGGGTTCAGTCTATTGAGTGTTCCTCTGTTCATCAGGGAGAGGGTTCAGTCTCATGAGTGTTCCTATCTTCATCAGGTAGAGGGTTCAGTGAATGGAGTGTTCCTCTTTTCATCAGGTAGAGGGTTCAGTCTATTGCTTGTTCCTCTTTCCATCAGGTAGAAAGTTCAGTCTATTGACTGTTCCTCTCTCAATCAGGTAGAGGGTTCAGTCAAATGAGTGTTCCTATCTCCATCAGGTAGAGGGTTCAGTCTATTGAGTGTTCCTATCTTCATCAGGTAGAGGGTTCAGTGAATGGAGTGTTCCTCTTTTCATCAGGTAGAGGGTTCAGTCTATTGCTTGTTCCTCTTTCCATCAGGTAGAAAGTTCAGTCTATTGACTGTTCCTCTCTCAATCAGGTAGAGGGTTCAGTCAAATGAGTGTTCCTATCTCCATCAGGTAGAGGGTTCAGTCTATTGAGTGTTCCTCGTTTCATCAGGTAGAGGGTTCAGTCTAATGAGTCTTCATCTTTTCACAAGGTAGAGTGTTCAGTCAAATGAGTGTTCCTCTTTCCATCAGGTAGAGGGTTCAGTCTATTGAGTGTTCCTCTTTTCATCAGGTAGAGGGCTCAGTCTATTGAGTCTTCCTCTTTTCATCAGGTAGAGGGTTCAGTCTATGGAGTGTTACTCTTTTCATCAGGTAGAGGGTTAAGTCTATTGCGTGTTCCTCTTTTCATCAGGTAGAGGGTTCAGTCTAATGAGTGTTCCTCTTGTCATCAGGTAGAGGGTTCAGTCTAATGACGGTTCCTCTTTTCACAAGGTAGAGTGTTCAGTCTAATGAGTGTTCCTCTTTTCATCAGATAGAGGTTCAGTCTATTGAGTGTGCTTCTCTCAATCAGGTAGAGGGCTCAGTCTAATGAGTGTTCCTCTTTTCATCAGGTAGAGGGTTCAGTCTCCTGAGTCTTCCTCTTTACATCAGGTAGAAGGTTCAGTCTATTGAGTGTTCCTCTTTTCATCAGGTAGAGGGTTCAATCTAATGAGTGTGCTTCTCTCAATCAGGTAGAGGGCTCAGTCTAATGAGTGTTCCTCTTTTCATCAGGTAGAGGGTTCAACCAAATGAGTGTTCCTATCTCCATCAGGTAGAGGGTTCAGTCTAATGAGTGTTCCTCTTTCCATCAGGTAGAGGGTTCAGTATATTGAGTGTTCCTCTCTCAATCGGGTAGAGCGTTCAGTCTAATAAGTGTTCCTCTTTCCATCAGGTAGAGGGCTCAGTCTATTGAGTGTTCCTCTTTTCATCAGGTAGAGGGTTCAGTCTATTGAGTCTTCCTCTTTTCATCAGGTAGAGGGTTCAGTCTAATGAGTGTTCCTCTTTTCATCAGGTAGAGGGTTCAGTCTAATGAGTGTCCTCTTTTCATCAGGTAGAGGGTTCAGTCTAATGAGTGTTCCTCTTTCCATCATGTAGAGGGTTCAGTCTAATGAGTGATCCTATCTCCATCAAGTAGAGGGTTCAGTCTACTGAGTGTTCCTCTTTTCATCAGGTTGAGGGTTCAGTCTAATGAGTGTTCCTCTTTTCACAAGGTAGAGTGTTCAGTCTAATGAGTGTTCCTCTTTTCATCAGATTGAGGGTTCAGTCTAATGAGTGTTCCTCTTTTCACAAGGTAGAGTGTTCAGTCTAATGAGTGTTCCTATCTCCATCAGGTAGAGGGTTCAGTCTATTGAGTGTTACTCTTTTCATCAGGTACAGGGTTTCATTCTATTGAGTGTTCCTCTTTTCATCAGGTAGAGGGTTCAGTCTATTGCGTGTTACTCTTTTCATCAGGTAGAGGGTTCAGTCTATTGAGTGTTCCTCTTTTTATCAGGTAGAAGGTTCAGTCTATTGCGTGTTCCTCTTTCCATCAGGTAGAAAGTTCATTCTATTGAGTGTGCCTTTTTTCATCAGATAGAGGGTTCAGTCTATGGAGTGTTCCTCTTTTCATCAGGTAGAGGGTTCAGTCTATTGCGTGTTACTCTTTTCATCAGGTAGAGGGTTCAGTCTATTGAGTGTTCCTCTTTTCATCAGGTAGAGGGTTCAGTCTATTGCGTGTTACTCTTTCCATCAGGAAGAGGGTTCAGTCTATTGAGTGTTCCTATATCAATCAGGTAGAGGGTTCAGTCGAATGAGTGTTCCTATCTCCATCAGGTAGAGGGTTCAGTCTATTGAGTGTTCATCTTTTCATCAGGTAGAGGGTTGAGTCTATTGAGTCTTCCTCTTTTCATCAGGCAGAGGGTTCAATCTATTGACTGTACCTCTTTTCATCAGGTAGAGGGTTTCATTCTATTGAGTGTGCCTCTTTTCATCAGATAGAGGGTTCAGTCTATGGAGTGTTCCTCTTTTCATCAGGTAGAGGGTTCAGTCTATTGCGTGTTACACTTTTCATCAGGTAGAGGGTTCAATCTATTGAGTGTTCCTCTCTTCATCAGGTAGAGGGTTCAGTCTAATGAGTGTTCCTCTTTTCATCAGGTAGAGGGTTCAGTCTGATGACTGTTCCTCTTTTCTCAGATAGAGGGTTCAGTCTAATGAGTGTTCCTCTTTTCATCAGATAGAGGGTTCAGTCTATTGAGTGTTCCTCTGTTCATCAGGGAGAGGGTTCAGTCTCATGAGTGTTCCTATCTTCATCAGGTAGAGGGTTCAGTCTATTGCGTGTTCCTCTTTTCATCAGGTAGAGGGTTCCGTCTATTGAGTGTTCCTCTTTCCATTAGGTAGAAAGTTCAGTCTATTGACTGTTCCTCTTTCAATCAGGTAGAGGGTTCAGTCAAATGAGTGTTCCTATCTCCATCAGGTAGAGGGTTCAGTCTATTGAGTGTGCCTCTTTTCATCAGGTAGAAGGTTCAGTCTAATGACTGTTCCTCTTTTCACAAGGTAGATTGTTCAGTCTAATGAGTGTTCCTATCTCCATCAGATACAGGGTTCAGTCTATGGAGTGTTCCTCTTTTCATCAGGAAGAGGGTTCAGTCTATTGAGTGTGCCTCTCTCAATCAGGTAGAGGGCTCAGTCTATTGAGTGTTCCTCTTTTCATCAGGTAGAGGGTTCAGTCTCATGAGTGTTCCTCTTTTCATTAGGTAGAGGGTTCAGTCTAATGACTGTTCCTCTTTTCACAAGGTAGAGTGTTCAGTCTAATGAGTGTTCCTCTTTTCATCAGATTGAGGGTTCAGTCAATTGAGTGTTCCTCTGTTCATCAGGGAGAGGGTTCAGTCTAATGAGTGTTCCTATCTCCATCAGGTAGAGGGTTCAGTCTATGGAGTGTTCCTCTTTTCATCAGGTAGAGGGTTCAGTCTATTGCGTGTCCCTCTTTTCATCAGGTAGAGGGTTCAGTCTATTGAGTCTTCCTCTTTTCATCAGACAAAGGGTTCAGTCTATGGAGTGTTCCTCTTTTCATCAGGTAGAGGGTTCAGTCTAATGAGTGTTCCTCTTTTCATCAGGTAGAGGGTTCAGTCTAATGACTGTTCCTATCTCCATCAGGTAGAGGGTTCAGTCTATCTGAGTGTTCCTCTTTTCATCAGGTTGAGGGTTCAATCTAATGAGTGTTCATCTTTTCATCAGGTAGAGGGTTGAGTCTATTGAGTCTTCCTCTTTTCATCAGGCAGAGGGTTCAGTCTATTGAGTGTTACTCTTTTCATCAGGTACAGGGTTTCATTCTATTGAGTGTGCCTTTTTTCATCAGATAGAGGGTTCAGTCTATGGAGTGTTCCTCTTTTCATCAGGTAGAGGGTTTCATTCTATTGAGTGTGCCTTTTTTCATCAGGTAGAGGATTCAGTCAAATGAGTGTTCCTATCTCCATCAGGTAGAGGGTTCAGTCTATTGAGTGTTACTCTTTTCATCAGGTACAGGGTTCAGTCTGATGACTGTTCCTCTTTTCTCAGATAGAGGGTTCAGTCTAATGAGTGTTCCTCTTTTCATCAGATAGAGGGTTCAGTCTATTGAGTGTTCCTCTGTTCATCAGGGAGAGGGTTCAGTCTCATGAGTGTTCCTATCTTCATCAGGTAGAGGGTTCAGTCTATTGAGTGTTCCTCTTTTCATCAGGTAGAGGGTTCAGTCTATTGAGTGTTCCTCTTTCCATTAGGTAGAAAGTTCAGTCTATTGACTGTTCCTCTCACAATCAGGTAGAGGGTTCAGTCAAATGAGTGTTCCTATCTCCATCAGGTAGAGGGTTCAGTCTATTGAGTGTTCCTCTTTTCATCAGGTAGAAGGTTCAGTCTAATGAGTGTTCCTCTTTTCAGGGTTCAAGGTAGATTGTTCAGTCTAATGAGTGTTCCTATCTCCATCAGATACAGGGTTCAGTCTATGGAGTGTTCCTCTTTTCATCAGGAAGAGGGTTCAGTCTATTGAGTGTTCCTCTTTTCATCAGGTAGAGGGTTCAATCTAATGAGTGTGCCTCTCTCAATCAGGTAGAGGGCTCAGTCTATTGAGTGTTCTCTTTTCATTTTCATCAGTAGAGGGTTCAGTCTCATGAGTGTTCCTTTTCATTAGGTAGAGGGTTCAGTCTAATGACTGTTCCTCTTTTCACAAGGTAGAGTGTTCAGTCTAATGAGTGTTCCTCTTTTCATCGGATTGAGGGTTCAGTCTATTGAGTGTTCCTCTGTTCATCAGGGAGAGGGTTCAGTCTAATGAGTGTTCCTATCTCCATCAGGTAGAGGGTTCAGTCTATGGAGTGTTCCTCTTTTCATCAGGTAGAGGGTTCAGTCTATTGCGTGTCCCTCTTTTCATCAGGTAGAGGGTTCAGTCTATTGAGTCTTCCTCTTTTCATCAGACAAAGGGTTCAGTCTATGGAGTGTTCCTCTTTTCATCAGGTAGAGGGTTCAGTCTATTGAGTGTTCCTCTTTTCATCAGGTAGAGTGTTCAGTCTAATGAGTGTTCCTATCTCCATCAGGTAGAGGGTTCAGTCTACTGAGTGTTCCTCTTTTCATCAGGTTGAGGGTTCAGTCTAATGAGTGTTCCTCTTTCCATCAAGTAGAAGGTTCAGTCTATTGAGTGTTCCTCTTTCCATCAGGTAGAAGGTTCAGTCTATTGAGTGTTCCTCTTTTTATCAGGTAGAGGGTTTAGTCTATGGAGTGTTCCTCTTTTCATCAGGTAGAGGGTTCAGTCTATTGAGTCTTCCTCTTTTCATCAGGTAGAAGGTTCAGTCTATTGAGTGTCCCTCTTTTTATCAGGTAGAGGGTCCAATCTAATGAGTGTGCCTCTCAATCAGGTAGAGGGTTCAGTCTATTGAGTGTTCCTCTTTCCATCAGGTAGAGGGTTTCATTCTATTGAGTGTGCCTCTTTTTATCAGATAGAGGGTTCAGTCTATGGAGTGTTAATCTTTTCATCAGGTAGAGGGTTCAGTCTATTGAGTGTTCCTCTTTTCATCGGGTAGTTGGTTCAGTCTAATGAGTGTTCCTATCTCCATCAGGTAGAGGGTTCAGTCTACTGAGTGTTCCTATCTCCATCAGGTAGAGGGTTCAGTCTATTGAGTGTTACTCTTTTCATCAGGTAGAGGGTTCAATCTATTGAGTGTTCCTCTTTTCATCAGGTAGAGGGTTCAGTCTAATGAGTGTTCCTCTTTTCATCAGGTAGAGGGTTCAGTCTAATGACTGTTCCTCTTTTCATCAGATAGAGGGTTCAGTCTATTGAGTGTTCCTCTGTTCATCAGGGAGAGGGTTCAGTCTCATGAGTGTTCCTATCTTCATCAGGTAGAGGGTTCAGTGAATGGAGTGTTCCTCTTTTCATCAGGTAGAGGGTTCAGTCTATTGCTTGTGCCTCTTTCCATCAGGTAGAAAGTTCAGTCTATTGACTGTTCCTCTCTCAATCAGGTAGAGGGTTCAGTCAAATGAGTGTTCCTATCTCCATCAGGTAGAGGGTTCAGTCTATTGAGTGTTCCTATCTTCATCAGGTAGAGGGTTCAGTGAATGGAGTGTTCCTCTTTTCATCAGGTAGAGGGTTCAGTCTATTGCTTGTTCCTCTTTCCATCAGGTAGAAAGTTCAGTCTATTGACTGTTCCTCTCTCAATCAGGTAGAGGGTTCAGTCAAATGAGTGTTCCTATCTCCATCAGGTAGAGGGTTCAGTCTATTGAGTGTTCCTCGTTTCATCAGGTAGAGGGTTCAGTCTAATGAGTCTTCATCTTTTCACAAGGTAGAGTGTTCAGTCTAATGAGTGTTCCTCTTTTCATCAGATAGAGGGTTCAGTCTATTGAGTGTTCCTCTCTCAATCAGGTAGAGGGTTCAGTCTAATGAGTGTTCCTATCTCCATCAGGTAGAGGGTTCAGTCTATTGAGTGTTACTCTTTTCATCAGGTAGAGGGTTCAATCTATTGAGTGTTCCTCTTTTCATCAGGTAGAGGGTTCAATCTAATGAGTGTGCCTCTCTCAATCAGGTAGAGGGCTCAGTCTATTGAGTGTTCCTCTTTTCATCAGGTAGAGGGTTCAGTCTCATGAGTGTTCCTCTTTTCATTAGGTAGAGGGTTCAGTCTAATGACTGTTCCTCTTTTCATCAAGGTAGAGTGTTCAGTCTAATGAGTGTTCCTCTTTTCATCAGATAGAGGGTTCAGTCTATTGAGTGTTCCTCTGTTCATCAGGTAGAGGGTTCAGTCTAATGAGTGTTCCTATCTCCATCAGGTAGAGGGTTCAGTCTATGGAGTGTTCCTCTTTTCATCAGGTAGAGGGTTCAGTCTATTGCGTGTTCCTCTTTTCATCAGGTAGAGGGTTCAGTCTATTGAGTGTTCCTCTTTTCATCAGACAGAGGGTTCAGTCTATGGAGTGTTCCTCTTTTCATCAGGTAGAGGGTTCAGTCTATTGAGTGTTCCTCTTTTCATCAGGTAGAGTGTTCAGTCTAATGAGTGTTCCTATCTCCATCAGGTAGAGGGTTCAGTCTACTGAGTGTTCCTCTTTTCATCAGGTAGAGGGTTCAGTCTAATGAGTGTTCCTCTTTCCATCAGGTAGAAGGTTCAGTCTATTGAGTGTTCCTCTTTCCATCAGGTAGAAGGTTCAGTCTATTGAGTGTTCCTCTTTTTATCAGGTAGAGGGTTCAGTCTATTGAGTCTTCCTCTTTTCATCAGGTAGAAGGTTCAGTCTATTGAGTGTCCCTCTTTTTATCAGGTAGAGGGTCCAATCTAATGAGTGTGCCTCTCAATCAGGTAGAGGGTTCAGTCTATTGAGTGTTCCTCTTTCCATCAGGTAGAGGGTTTCATTCTATTGAGTGTGCCTCTTTTTATCAGATAGAGGGTTCAGTCTATGGAGTGTTAATCTTTTCATCAGGTAGAGGGTTCAGTCTATTGAGTGTTCCTCTTTTCATCAGGTAGTTGGTTCAGTCTAATGAGTGTTCCTATCTCCATCAGGTAGAGGGTTCAGTCTACTGAGTGTTCCTATCTCCATCAGGTAGAGGGTTCAGTCTATTGAGTGTTACTCTTTTCATCAGGTAGAGGGTTCAATCTATTGAGTGTTCCTCTTTTCATCAGGTAGAGGGTTCAGTCTAATGAGTGTTCCTCTTTTCATCAGGTAGAGGGTTCAGTCTAATGACTGTTCCTCTTTTCATCAGATAGAGGGTTCAGTCTATTGAGTGTTCCTCTGTTCATCAGGGAGAGGGTTCAGTCTCATGAGTGTTCCTATCTTCATCAGGTAGAGGGTTCAGTGAATGGAGTGTTCCTCTTTTCATCAGGTAGAGGATTCAGTCTATTGAGTGTGCCTCTCTCAATCATGTAGAGGGTTCAGTCTTATGAGTGTTCCTCTTTTCATCAGATAGAGGGTTCAGTCTATTGAGTGTGCCTCTCTCAATCATGTAGAGGGTTCAGTCTTATGAGTGTTCCTCTCTCAATCAGGTAGAGGGTTCAGTCTATTGAGTGTTTCTTTTCCATGAGGTGGAGGTTCAGTCTATTGAGTGTTCCTCTTTTCATCAGATAGAGGGTTCAGTCTATGGAGTGTTCCTATCTTCATCAGGTAGAGGGTTCAGTGAATGGAGTGTTCCTCTTTTCATCAGGAAGAGGGTTCAGTCTATTGCATGTTCCTCTCTCATCAGGTAGAGGGTTCAGTCTATTGAGTGTTCCTCTTTCCATCAGGTGAAGGCCTCAGTCTATTGAGTGTTCCTCTTTTCATCAGGTAGAGGGTTCAGTCTATTGAGTGTTCCTCTTTTCATCAGGTAGAGGGTTCAGTCTATTGAGTGTTCCTCTTTCCATCAGGTAGAGGGTTCAGTCTATTGAGTGTTCCTCTCTCCATCAGGTAGAAGGTTCAGTCTAATGAGTGTTCCCATTTCCATCAGGTAGAGGGTTCAGTCTATTGAGTGTTCCTCTTTTCATCAGGTAGAGGGTTCAGTCTATTGAGTGTTCCTCTTTTCATCAGGTAGAGGGTTCAGTCTAATGAGTGTTCCTCTTTTCATCAGGTAGAGGGTTCAGTCTATTGAGTCTTCCTCTTTTCATCAGACAGAGGGTTCAGTCTATGGAGTGTTCCTCTTTTCATCAGGTAGAGGGTTCAGTCTATTGAGTGTTCCTCTTTTCATCAGGTAGAGGGTTCAGTCTACTGAGTGTTCCTCTTTCCATCAGGAAGAGGGTTCAGTCTATTGAGTGTTCCTCTTTTCATCAGGTAGAGGGTTCAGTCTATTGCGTGTACCTCTTTCCATCAGGTAGAAAGTTCAGTCTATTGAGTGTTCCTCTCTCAATCAGGTAGAGGGTTGAGTCTATTGAGACTTCCTCTTTTCATCAGGTAGAGGGTTCAGTCTCATGAGTGTTCCTCTTTCCATCAGGTGGAGGGTTCAGTCTAATGAGTGTGCGTCTTTCCATCAGGTTTAGGGTTCAGTCTAACGAGTCTTCCTCTTTTCATCAGGTTTAAGGTTCAGTCAATTGAGTGTTCCTCTTTTTATCAGGTAGAGGGTTCAATCTAATGAGTGTGCCTCTCTCAATCAGGTAGAGGGCTCAGTCTATTGAGTGTTCCTCTTTTCATCAGGTAGAGGGTTCAGTCTAATGAGTGTTCCTCTTTTCATCAGGTAGAGGGTTCAGTCTAATGACTGTTCCTCTTTTCACAAGGTAGAGTGTTCAGTCTTATGAGTGTTCCTCTTTTCATCAGATAGAGGGTTCAGTCTATTGAGTGTGCCTCTCTCAATCATGTAGAGGGTTCAGTCTTATGAGTGTTCCTCTCTCAATCAGGTAGAGAGTTCAGTCTATTGAGTGTTCCTCTTTCCATGAGGTGGAGGCCTCAGTCTATTGAGTGTTCCTCTTTTCATCAGATAGAGGGTTCAGTCTATGGAGTGTTCCTCTTTTCATCAGATAGAGGGTTCAGTCTATTGAGTGTTCCTCTTTTCATCAGGTAGAGGGTTCAGTCTATTGCGTGTTCCTCTTTCCATCAGGTAGAAAGTTCAGTCTATTGAGTGTTCCTCTTCAATCAGGTAGAAGGTTCAGTCTAATGAGTGTTCCTATCTCCATCAGGTAGAGGGTTCAGTCTATTGAGTGTTCCTCTTTTCATCAGGTAGAGGGTTCAATCTATTGAGTGTTCCTCTTTTCATCAGGTAGAGGGTTCAGTCTATTTAGTCTTCCTCTTTTCATCAGACAGAGGGTTCAGTCTATGGAGTGTTCCTCTTTTCATCAGGTAGAGGGTTCAGTCTATTGAGTGTTCCTCTTTTCATCAGACAGAGGGTTCAGTCTAATGAGTGTTCCTATCTCCATCAGGTAGAGGGTTCAGTCTACTGAGTGTTCCTCTTTCCATCAGGAAGAGGGTTCAGTCTATTGAGTGTTCCTCTTTTCATCAGGTAGAGGGTTCAGTCTATTGCGTGTTCCTCTTTCCATCAGGTAGAAAGTTCAGTCTATTGAGTGTTCCTCTCTCAATCAGGTAGAGGGTTGAGTCTATTGAGTCTTCCTCTTTTCATCAGGTAGAGGGTTCAGTCTAATGAGTGTTCCTCTTTCCATCAGGTGGAGGGTTCAGTCTAATGAGTGTGCGTCTTTCCATCAGGTTTAGGGTTCAGTCTAACGAGTCTTCCTCTTTTCATCAGGTTTAAGGTTCAGTCAATTGAGTGTTCCTCTTTTTATCAGGTAGAGTGTTCAATCTAATGAGTGTGCCTCTCTCAATCAGGTAGAGGGCTCAGTCTATTGAGTGTTCCTCTTTTCATCAGGTAGAGGGTTCAGTCAAATGAGTGTTCCTCTTTTCATCAGGTAGAGGGTTCAGTCTAATGACTGTTCCTCTTTTCACAAGGTAGAGTGTTCAGTCTTATGAGTGTTCCTCTTTTCATCAGATAGAGGGTTCAGTCTATTGAGTGTGCCTCTCTCAATCAGGTAGAGGGTTCAGTCTTATGAGTGTTCCTCTCTCAATCAGGTAGAGGGTTCAGTCTATTGAGTGTTCCTCTTTCCATGAGGTGGAGGCCTCAGTCTATTGAGTGTTCCTCTTTTCATCAGATAGAGGGTTCAGTCTATGGAGTGTTCCTCTTTTCATCAGGAAGAGGGTTCAGTCTATTGAGTGTTCCTCTTTTCATCAGGTAGAGGGTTCAGTCTATTGCGTGTTCCTCATTCCATCAGGTAGAAAGTTCAGTCTATTGAGTGTTCCTCTCTCAATCAGGTAGAAGGTTCAGTCTAATGAGTGTTCCTATCTCCATCAGGTAGAGGGTTCAGTCTATTGAGTGTTACTCTTTTCATCAGGTAGAGGGTTCAATCTATTGAGTGTTCCTCTTTTCATCAGGTAGAGGGTTCAGTCTTATGAGTGTTCCTCTTTCCATCAGGTAGAAAGTTCAGTCTATTGAGTGTTCCTCTTTTCTCAATCAGGTAGAAGGTTCAGTCTAATGAGTGTTCCTATCTCCATCAGGTAGAGGGTTCAGTCTATTGAGTGTTACTCTTTTCATCAGGTAGAGGGTTCAATCTATTGAGTGTTCCTCTTTTCATCAGGTAGAGGGTTCAGTCTATGAGTGTTCCTCTTTTCATCAGATAGAGGGTTCAGTCTATTGAGTGTTCCTCTTTTCATCAGGTAGAGGGTTCAGTCTTATGAGTGTTCCTCTTTCCATCAGGTAGAAGGGTTCAGTCTATTGAGTGTTCCTCTCTCAATCAGGTAGAGGGTTCAGTCTTATGAGTGTTCCTCTCTCAATCAGGTAGTTTCTTTTCATCAGATAGAGGGGTTCAGTCTATTGAGTGTGTTCAGGGTTCTTTCCATGAGGTGGAGGCCTAGTCTATTGAGTGTTCATCTTTTCATCAGGTACAGGGTTTCAGTCTATTGAGTGTTCTCTTTTCATCAGGTAGAGGGTTCAGTCTATGAGTGTTCCTCTTTCCATCAGGTAGAAAGGGTTCAGTCTATTGAGTGTTCCTCTTTCAATCAGGTAGAGGTTCAGTCTAATGAGTGTTCCTATCTCCATCAGGTAGAGGGTTCAGTCTATTGAGTGTTACTCTTTCATCAGGTAGAGGGTTCAGTCTATTGAGTGTTCCTCTTTTCATCAGGTAGAGGGTTCAATCTATTGAGTGTTCCTCTTTTCATCAGGTAGAGGGTTCAGTCTAATGAGTGTTCCTCTTTTCATCAGGTAGAGGGTTCAGTCTATTGAGTCTTCCTCTTTTCATCAGACAGAGGGTTCAGTCTATGGAGTGTTCCTCTTTTCATCAGGTAGAGGGTTCAGTCTATTGAGTGTTCCTCTTTTCATCAGGTAGAGGGTTCAGTCTAATGACTGTTCCTCTTTTCATCAGATAGAGGGTTCAGTCTATTGAGTGTTCCTCTGTTCATCAGGGAGAGGGTTCAGTCTCATGAGTGTTCCTATCTTCATCAGGTAGAGGGTTCAGTGAATGGAGTGTTCCTCTTTTCATCAGGTAGAGGGTTCAGTCTATTGAGCGTTCCTCTCTCAATCAGGTAGAGGGTTGAGTCTATTGAGTCTTCCTCTTTTCATCAGGTAGAGGGTTCAGTCTAATGAGTGTTCCTCTTTCCATCAGGTGGAGGGTTCAGTCTAATGAGTGTGCGTCTTTCCATCAGGTTTAGGGTTCAGTCTAACGAGTCTTCCTCTTTTCATCAGGTAGAAGGTTCAGTCTATTGAATGTTCCACTTTTTATCAGGTAGAGAGTTCAGTCTAATGAGTGTTCCTCTTTTCATCAGGTAGAGGGTTCAATCTATTGAGTGTTCCTCTTTTCATCAGGTAGAGGGTTCAGTCTAATGAGTGTTCCTCTTTTCATCAGGTGGAGGGTTCAGTCTAATGAGTGTTCCTCTTTTCATCAGGTAGAGGGTTCAATCTATTGAGTGTTCCTCTTTTCATCAGGTAGAGGGTTCAGTCTTATGAGTGTTCCTCTTTCCATCAGGTAGAAAGTTCAGTCTATTGAGTGTTCCTCTCTCAATCAGGTAGAAGGTTCAGTCTAATGAGTTTTCCTATCTCCATCAGGTAGAGGGTTCAGTCTATTGAGTGTTACTCTTTTCATCAGGTAGAGGGTTCAGTCTTATGAGTGTTCCTCTTTTCATCAGATAGAGGGTTCAATCTATTGAGTGTTCCTCTTTTCATCAGGTAGAGGGTTCAGTCTAATGAGTGTTCCTCTTTCCATCAGGTAGAAAGTTCAGTCTATTGAGTGTGCCTCTCTCAATCATGTAGAGGGTTCAGTCTTATGAGTGTTCCTCTCTCAATCAGGTAGAGGGTTCAGTCTATTGAGTGTTCATCTTTTCATCAGGTAGAGGGTTTCAGTCTATGGAGTGTTCCTCTTTTCATCAGATAGAGGGTTCAGTCTATTGCGTGTTCCTCTTTCCATCAGGTAGAAAGTTCAGTCTATTGAGTGTTCCTCTCTCAATCAGGTAGAAGGTTCAGTCTAATGAGTGTTCCTATCTCCATCAGGTAGAGGGTTCAGTCTATTGAGTGTTACTCTTTTCATCAGGTAGAGGGTTCAATCTATTGAGTGTTCCTCTTTTCATCAGGTAGAGGGTTCAGTCTAATGAGTGTTCCTCTTTTCATCAGGTAGAGGGTTCAGTCTATTGAGTCTTCCTCTTTTCATCAGACAGAGGGTTCAGTCTATTGAGTGTTCCTCTTTTCATCAGGTAGAGGGTTCAGTCTAATGACTGTTCCTCTTTTCATCAGATAGAGGGTTCAGTCTATTGAGTGTTCCTCTGTTCATCAGGGAGAGGGTTCAGTCTCATGAGTGTTCCTATCTTCATCAGGTAGAGGGTTCAGTCTAATGAGTGTTCCTCTTTTCATCAGGTAGAGGGTTCAGTCTATTGAGTCTTCCTCTTTTCATCAGACAGAGGGTTCAGTCTATGGAGTGTTCCTCTTTTCATCAGGTAGAGGGTTCAGTCTAATGACTGTTCCTCTTTTCATCAGATAGAGGGTTCAGTCTATTGAGTGTTCCTCTGTTCATCAGGGAGAGGGTTCAGTCTCATGAGTGTTCCTATCTTCATCAGGTAGAGGGTTCAGTGAATGGAGTGTTCCTCTTTTCATCAGGTAGAGGGTTCAGTCTATTGAGCGTTCCTCTCTCAATCAGGTAGAGGGTTGAGTCTATTGAGTCTTCCTCTTTTCATCAGGTAGAGGGTTCAGTCTAATGAGTGTTCCTCTTTCCATCAGGTGGAGGGTTCAGTCTAATGAGTGTGCGTCTTTTCATCAGGTTTAGGGTTCAATCTATTGAGTGTTCCTCTTTTCATCAGGTAGAGGGTTCAGTCTAATGAGTGTTCCTCTTTTCATCAGGTAGAGGGTTCAATCTATTGAGTGTTCCTCTTTTCATCAGGTAGAGGGTTCAGTCTAATGAGTGTTCCTCTTTTCATCAGGTAGAGGGTTCAGTCTAATGACTGTTCCTCTTTTCATCAGATAGAGGGTTCAGTCTATTGAGTGTTCCTCTGTTCATCAGGGAGAGGGTTCAGTCTCATGAGTGTTCCTATCTTCATCAGGTAGAGGGTTCAGTGAATGGAGTGTTCCTCTTTTCATCAGGTAGAGGGTTCAGTCTATTGCTTGTTCCTCTTTCCATCAGGTAGAAAGTTCAGTCTATTGACTGTTCCTCTCTCAATCAGGTAGAGGGTTCAGTCAAATGAGTGTTCCTATCTCCATCAGGTAGAGGGTTCAGTCTATTGAGTGTTCCTCGTTTCATCAGGTAGAGGGTTCAGTCTAATGAGTGTTCCTCTTTTCATTAAGTAGAGGATTCAGTCTAATGAGTCTTCATCTTTTCACAAGGCAGAGTGTTCAGTCTAATGAGTGTTCCTCTTTTCATCAGATAGAGGGTTCAGTCTATTGAGTGTTCCTCTCTCAATCAGGTAGAGGGTTCAGTCTAATGAGTGTTCCTATCTCCATCAGGTAGAGGGTTCAGTCTATTGAGTGTTACTCTTTTCATCAGGTAGAGGGTTCAATCTATTGAGTGTTCCTCTTTTCATCAGGTAGAGGGTTCAGTCTAATGAGTGTTCCTCTTTTCATCAGGTAGAGGGTTCAGTCTAATGACTGTTCCTCTTTTCATCAGATAGAGGGTTCAGTCTATTGAGTGTTCCTCTGTTCATCAGGGAGAGGGTTCAGTCTCATGAGTGTTCCTATCTTCATCAGGTAGAGGGTTCAGTGAATGGAGTGTTCCTCTTTTCATCAGGTAGAGGGTTCAGTCTATTGCTTGTTCCTCTTTCCATCAGGTAGAGGCTTCAGTCTATTGAGTGTGCCTCTCTCAATCATGTAGAGGGTTCAGTCTTATGAGTGTTCCTCTTTTCATCAGATAGAGGGTTCAGTCTATTGAGTGTGCCTCTCTCAATCATGTAGAGGGTTCAGTCTTATGAGTGTTCCTCTCTCAATCAGGTAGAGGGTTCAGTCTATTGAGTGTTCCTCTTTCCATGAGGTGGAGGCCTCAGTCTATTGAGTGTTCCTCTTTTCATCAGATAGAGGGTTCAGTCTATGGAGTGTTCCTATCTTCATCAGGTAGAGGGTTCAGTGAATGGAGTGTTCCTCTTTTCATCAGGAAGAGGGTTCAGTCTATTGCATGTTCCTCTCTCAATCAGGTAGAGGGTTCAGTCTATTGAGTGTTCCTCTTTCCATGAGGTTTAGGCCTCAGTCTATTGAGTGTTCCTCTTTTCATCAGGTAGAGGGTTCAGTCTATTGAGTGTTCCTCTTTTCATCAGGTAGAGGGTTCAGTCTATTGCGTGTTCCTCTTTCCATCGGGTAGAAAGTTCAGTCTATTGAGTGTTCCTCTCTCAATCAGGTAGAAGGTTCAGTCTAATGAGTGTTCCTATCTCCATCAGGTAGAGGGTTCAGTCTATTGAGTGTTACTCTTTTCATCAGGTAGAGGGTTCAATCTATTGAGTGTTCCTCTTTTCATCAGGTAGAGGGTTCAGTCTAATGAGTGTTCCTCTTTTCATCAGGTAGAGGGTTCAGTCTATTGAGTCTTCCTCTTTTCATCAGACAGAGGGTTCAGTCTATGGAGTGTTCCTCTTTTCATCAGGTAGAGGGTTCAGTCTATTGAGTGTTCCTCTTTTCATCAGACAGAGGGTTCAGTCTAATGAGTGTTCCTCTTTTCATCAGGTAGAGGGTTCAGTCTATTGAGTGTTCCTCTTTTCATCAGACAGAGGGTTCAGTCTATGAGTGTTCCTCTTTTCATCAGGTAGAGGCTTCAGTCTATTGAGTGTTCCTCTTTTCATCAGGTAGAGGGTTCAGTCTATTGAGTGTTCCTCTTTCCATCAGGTAGAGGGTTCAGTCTATTGAGTGTTCCTCTTTTCATCAGGTAGAGGGTTCAGTCTATTGCGTGTTCCTCTTTCCATCAGGTAGAAAGTTCAGTCTATTGAGTGTTCCTCTCTCAATCAGGTAGAGGGTTGAGTCTATTGAGTCTTCCTCTTTTCATCAGGTAGAGGGTTCAGTCTAATGAGTGTTCCTCTTTCCATCAGGTGGAGGGTTTAGTCTAATGAGTGTGCGTCTTTCCATCAGGTTTAGGGTTCAGTCTAACGAGTCTTCCTCTTTTCATCAGGTAGAAGGTTCAGTCAATTGAGTGTTCCTCTTTTTATCAGGTAGAGGGTTCAATCTAATGAGTGTGCCTCTCTCAATCAGGTAGAGGGCTCAGTCTATTGAGTGTTCCTCTTTTCATCAGGTAGAGGGTTCAGTCTAATGAGTGTTCCTCTTTTCATCAGGTAGAGGGTTCAGTCTAATGACTGTTCCTCTTTTCACAAGGTAGAGTGTTCAGTCTTATGAGTGTTCCTCTTTTCATCAGATAGAGGGTTCAGTCTATTGAGTGTGCCTCTCTCAATCATGTAGAGGGTTCAGTCTATGAGTGTTCCTCTCTCAATCAGGTAGATCAGGTAGAAGGTTCAGTCTATTGAGTGTTCCTCTTTCCATGAGGTGGAGGCCTCAGTCTATTGAGTGTTCCTCTTTTCATCAGATAGAGGGTTCAGTCTATGGAGTGTTCCTCTTTTCATCAGGAAGAGGGTTCAGTCTATTGAGTGTTCCTCTTTTCATCAGGTAGAGGGTTCAGTCTATTGCGTGTTCCTATCTCCATCAGGTAGAGGGTTCAGTCTATTGAGTGTTACTCTTTTGATCAGGTAGAGGGTTCAATCTATTGAGTGTTCCTCTTTTCATCAGGTAGAGGGTTCAGTCTAATGAGTGTTCCTCTTTTCATCAGGTAGAGGGTTCAGTCTATTGAGTGTTCCTCTTTTCATCAGACAGAGGGTTCAGTCTAATGAGTGTTCCTATCTCCATCAGGTAGAGGGTTCAGTCTACTGAGTGTTCCTCTTTCCATCAGGAAGAGGGTTCAGTCTATTGAGTGTTCCTCTTTTCATCGGGTAGAGGGTTCAGTCTATTGCGTGTACCTCTTTCCATCAGGTAGAAAGTTCAGTCTATTGAGTGTTCCTCTCTCAATCAGGTAGAGGGTTGAGTCTATTGAGTCTTCCTCTTTTCATCAGGTAGAGGGTTCAGTCTATTGAGTGTGCCTCTCTCAATCATGTAGAGGGTTCAGTCTTATGAGTGTTCCTCTCTCAATCAGGTAGAGGGTTCAGTCTATTGAGTGTTCCTCTTTCCATGAGGTGGAGGCCTCAGTCTATTGAGTGTTCCTCTTTTCATCAGATAGAGGGTTCAGTCTATGGAGTGTTCCTCTTTTCATCAGGAAGAGGGTTCAGTCTATTGAGTGTTCCTCTTTTCATCAGGTAGAGGGTTCAGTCTATTGCGTGTTCCTCTTTCCATCAGGTAGAAAGTTCAGTCTATTGAGTGTTCCTCTCTCAATCAGGTAGAAGGTTCAGTCTAATGAGTGTTCCTATCTCCATCAGGTAGAGGGTTCAGTCTATTGAGTGTTACTCTTTTCATCAGGTAGAGGGTTCAATCTATTGAGTGTTCCTCTTTTCATCAGGTAGAGGGTTCAGTCTTATGAGTGTTCCTCTTTCCATCAGGTAGAAAGTTCAGTCTATTGAGTGTTCCTCTCTCAATCAGGTAGAAGGTTCAGTCTAATGAGTGTTCCTATCTCCATCAGGTAGAGGGTTCAGTCTATTGAGTGTTACTCTTTTCATCAGGTAGAGGGTTCAATCTATTGAGTGTTCCTCTTTTCATCAGGTAGAGGGTTCAGTCTTATGAGTGTTCCTCTTTTCATCAGATAGAGGGTTCAATCTATTGAGTGTTCCTCTTTTCATCAGGTAGAGGGTTCAGTCTTATGAGTGTTCCTCTTTCCATCAGGTAGAAAGTTCAGTCTATTGAGTGTGCCTCTCTCAATCATGTAGAGGGTTCAGTCTTATGAGTGTTCCTCTCTCAATCAGGTAGAGGGTTCAGTCTATTGAGTGTTCATCTTTCCATGAGGTGGAGGCCTCAGTCTATTGAGTGTTCATCTTTTCATCAGGTACAGGGTTTCAGTCTATGGAGTGTTCCTCTTTTCATCAGATAGAGGGTTCAGTCTATTGCGTGTTCCTCTTTCCATCAGGTAGAAAGTTCAGTCTATTGAGTGTTCCTCTCTCAATCAGGTAGAAGGTTCAGTCTAATGAGTGTTCCTATCTCCATCAGGTAGAGGGTTCAGTCTATTGAGTGTTACTCTTTTCATCAGGTAGAGGGTTCAATCTATTGAGTGTTCCTCTTTTCATCAGGTAGAGGGTTCAGTCTAATGAGTGTTCCTCTTTTCATCAGGTAGAGGGTTCAGTCTATTGAGTGTTCCTCTTTTCATCAGACAGAGGGTTCAGTCTAATGAGTGTTCCTATCTCCATCAGGTAGAGGGTTCAGTCTATTGAGTGTTCCTCTTTTCATCAGGTAGAGGGTTCAGTCTATTGAGTGTTCCTCTTTTCATCAGACAGAGGGTTCAGTCTAATGAGTGTTCCTATCTCCATCAGGTAGAGGGTTCAGTCTATTGAGTGTTCCTCTTTTCATCAGACAGAGGGTTCAGTCTATGGAGTGTTCCTCTTTCCATCAGGAAGAGGGTTCAGTCTATTGAGTGTTCCTCTTTTCATCAGGTAGAGGGTTCAGTCTATTGCGTGTTCCTCTTTCCATCAGGTAGAAAGTTCAGTCTATTGAGTGTTCCTCTCTCAATCAGGTAGAGGGTTGAGTCTATTGAGTCTTCCTCTTTTCATCAGGTAGAGGGTTCAGTCTAATGAGTGTTCCTCTTTCCATCAGGTGGAGGGTTTAGTCTAATGAGTGTGCGTCTTTCCATCAGGTTTAGGGTTCAGTCTAACGAGTCTTCCTCTTTTCATCAGGTAGAGAGTTCAATCTAATGAGTGTTCCTCTTTTCATCAGGTAGAGGGTTCAGTCTAATGACTGTTCCTCTTTTCACAAGGTAGAGTGTTCAGTCTAATGAGTGTTCCTCTTTTCATCAGATAGAGGGTTCAGTCTATGGAGTGTTCCTCTTTATATCAGGTAGAGGGTTTAGTCTATTGCTTGTTCCTCTTTCCATCAGGTAGAAAGTTCAGACTATTGAGTGTCCCTCTCTCAATCAGGTAGAGGGTTCAGTCGAACGAGTGTTCCTGTCTACATCAGGTAGAGTGTTCAGTCTAATGAGTGTTCCTCTTTTCATCAGATAGAGGGTTCAGTCTATTGAGTGTTCCTCTGTTCATCAGGGAGAGGGTTCAGTCTCATGATTGTTCCTATCTTCATCAGGTAGAGGGTTCAGTGAATGGAGTGTTCCTCTTTTCATCAGTTAGAGGGTTCAGTCTATTGCTTGTTCCTCTTTCCATCAGGTAGAAAGTTTAGTCTATTGACTGTTCCTCTCTCAATCAGGTAGAGGGTTCAGTCAAATGAGTGTTCCTATCTCCATCAGGTAGAGGGTTCAGTCTATTGAGTGTTCCTCTTTTCATCAGGTAGAGGGTTCAGTCTAATGAGTGTTCCTCTTTTCATCAGGTAGAGGGTTCAGTCTAATGAGTGTTCCTCTTTTCATCAGATAGAGGGTTCAGTCTATTGAGTGTGCCTCTCTCAATCATGTAGAGGGTTCAGTCTTATGAGTGTTCCTCTCTCAATCAGGTAGAGGGTTCAGTCTATTGAGTGTTCCTCTTTCCATGAGGTGGAGGCCTCAGTCTATTGAGTGTTCCTTTTTTCATCAGATAGAGGGTTCAGTCTATGGAGTGTTCCTCTTTTCATCAGGAAGAGGGTTCAGTCTATTGAGTGTCCCTCTTTTCATCAGGTAGAGGGTTCAGTCTATTGCGTGTTCCTCTTTCCATCAGGTAGAAAGTTCAGTCTATTGAGTGTTCCTCTCTCAATCAGGTAGAAGGTTCAGTCTAATGAGTGTTCCTATCTCCATCAGGTAGAGGGTTCAGTCTATTGAGTGTTACTCTTTTCATCAGGTAGAGGGTTCAGTCTAATGAGTGTTCCTCTTTTCATCAGGTAGAGGGTTCAGTCTATTGAGTCTTCCTCTTTTCATCAGACAGAGGGTTCAGTCTATGGAGTGTTCCTCTTTTCATCAGGTAGAGGGTTCAGTCTATTGAGTGTTCCTCTTTTCATCAGGTAGAGGGTTCAGTCTACTGAGTGTTCCTCTTTCCATCAGGAAGAGGGTTCAGTCTATTGAGTGTTCCTCTTTTCATCAGGTAGAGGGTTCAGTCTATTGCGTGTTCCTCTTTCCATCAGGTAGAAAGTTCAGTCTATTGAGTGTTCCTCTCTCAATCAGGTAGAGGGTTGAGTCTATTGAGTCTTCCTCTTTTCATCAGGTAGAGGGTTCAGTCTAATGAGTGTTCCTCTTTCCATCAGGTAGAGGGTTTAGTCTAATGAGTGTTCGTCTTTCCATCAGGTTTAGGGTTCAGTCTAATCAGGTTTAGTCTTCCTCTTTTCATCAGGTAGAAGGTTCAGTCAATTGAGTGTTCCTCTTTTTATCAGGTAGAGGGTTCAATCTAATGAGTGTGCCTCTCTCAATCAGGTAGAGGGCTCAGTCTATTGAGTGTTCCTCTTTTCATCAGGTAGAGGGTTCAGTCTAATGAGTGTTCCTCTTTTCATCAGGTAGAGGGTTCAGTCTAATGACTGTTCCTCTTTTCACAAGGTAGAGTGTTCAGTCTAATGAGTGTTCCTCTTTTCATCAGATAGAGGGTTCAGTCTATGGAGTGTTCCTCTTTATATCAGGTAGAGGGTTTAGTCTATTGCTTGTTCCTCTTTCCATCAGGTAGAAAGTTCAGTCTATTGAGTGTCCCTCTCTCAATCAGGTAGAGGGTTCAGTCGAATGAGTGTTCCTGTCTACGTCAGGTAGAGGGTTCAGTCTATTGAGTGTTCCTCTTTTCATCAGGTAGAGGGTTCAGTCTAATGTGTATTCCTCTTTTCATCAGGTAGAGGGTTCAGTCTAATGACTATTCCTCTTTTCACAAGGTAGAGTGTTCAGTCTAATGAGTGTTCCTCTTTTCATCAGATAGAGGGTTCAGTCTATTGAGTGTTCCTCTGTTCATCAGGGAGAGGGTTCAGTCTATGCAGTGTTCCTCTTTATATCAGGTAGAGGGTTCAGTCTATTGCGTGTTCCTCTTTCCATCAGGTAGAGGGTTCACTCTATTGAGTGTTCCTCTTTTCATCAGGTAGAGGGTTCAGTCTAATGTGTATTCCTCTTTTCATCAGGTAGAGGGTTCAGTCTAATGACTATTCCTCTTTTCACAAGGTAGAGTGTTCAGTCTAATGAGTGTTCCTCTTTTCATCAGATAGAGGGTTCAGTCTATTGAGTGTTCCTCTGTTCATCAGGGAGAGGGTTCAGTCTATGCAGTGTTCCTCTTTATATCAGGTAGAGGGTTCAGTCTATTGCGTGTTCCTCTTTCCATCAGGTAGAGGGTTCACTCTATTGAGTGTTCCTCTCTCAATCAGGTAGAGGGTTCAGTCTATTGAGTGTACCTCTCTCAATCAGGTAGAGGGCTCAGTCTATTGAGTGTTCCTCTCTCTATCAGGTAGAGGGTTCACTCTATTGAGTGTTCCTCTCTCAATCAGGTAGAGGGTTCAGTCTATTGAGTGTTCCTCTCTCAATCTGGGAGAGGGTTCAGTCTATTGAGTGTTCCTCTCTCAATCTGGGAGAGGGTTCAGTCTATTGAGTGTTCCTCTCTCAATCAGGTAGAGGGTTCAGTCTATTGAGTGTTCCTCTCTCAATCTGGGAGAGGGTTCAGTCTATTGAGTGTTCCTCTCTCATTCAGGTATTGGCTTTTTCTTGATGGGTTTCATAACTTTTGAACTGGTCCTTAACAAAGCATTGGCTTTGGACTGAACACCTCTTGGTAGATATTCAAAGAGAACGCCCTGAAAGTAAACGGCATACATTCGTTAATGGTTTTAATGTTCCTGGACTGGTTTGTTGCTGTTCCTGGAAAGGAGAAAAGTCAAACAGTTCTGGTCTTCTGAAATGGCATTGTTAGCAAATACTTGTGTAAATACTTGTTCATATACACGGTGGGTGAGATTTCTGTTGACACAGGTTCAAATCTAAGCAATGTCAGTACCTTCTCTAAGCAATTTGTACCTTTCCTTATTAACTACGCCGTCTGGTTTATGCTCTGAATTCTTGTCGGGGCGTCAAATGTGGCAGCGTCAATTCTCTGTTAATACTCTGTAAACACGGACTTATCATCAGAGGCAACTAGTCTGAAGTGTTGCTTTATCTCCACCTATATTCAACTTTTATAGTTCAAACAAAAAGGTAGATAATGGCCTCGGAGAGATAAATAAACGGGAGCTCTTATTTAGATTAAGGGAAGTGGACACCGTTTTTATTCACCATTATGGAAATTGTTACTCTCAAGGTGGTCCTCTCCGTACAAGGGGAGATTGGTTTGATAGTACAGTGGAGGTTCAGCCTGAACCTTTTGCCAGACGTCTGTGCTGTGGTGGTTTTCCCAGGAGCTTGAGGTTCCATTGTGAAACCTTGGTTTACGTGCGGGGTTGTTTTACAACGGAAAAGGGAATGAAGCAGCCGCTCCGGAGGAAGAGAAGAAGACAGTTAGGTGGTTTGAAATGTTTCCTTTTTCATCCCCGTTACACAAAGGTCACGGTTTGGGAAATCAACTGAGTTGTTGTCCCGGGGAATCGGTTTCAATGTCTCATTTCAGAGTAATATTTCCTCGTAGTCTGGCTCTCTCTTGTTCTTTTCTATCAAAACCCAAATTGAAAACCTCCCCTTTTGTCTGGGATCTGATTACCAGCAGTGAGTCATAATCATAATGCAGCCATCCAGCTTCTCACGTCAGGATGTTTTTGTTCCAAATCCCTTTCGGTTAGTCCCAGGTAGGTCTGCTAGGAAACATGGCCCGGTTGTTAGGGTATACCTTTTCATATTGCCTACCTAAATGTAATTCAAACTGCAGTCTAGTATTTTGTGTTTTGGCGGCTACTGCAACCCATAGAAAGTATTTGACTGGCTTTAGCTTTGATGCAACAGATAGCAAAGAGTCATGAACATATGGTTTAATACAAGTGTGTGTGTGTGTGCGCATGTGCTCGTGTATGTGCACATGTGTGTGTGTGTGTGTGTGTGTGTGTGTGTGTGTGTGTGTGTGTGTGTGTGTGTGTGTGTGTGTGTGTGTGTGTGTGTGTGTGTGTGGGCGTGCGCCACAACTGCTTGTGGTTCATCTTGCTGGTTCATTCAAAACATAGTGACATCTGAAATGTCTTTGTAATTTATGTCCAGGTGCAGCTGTTCCTTTGCCTGACTTCCCAGACTCTTTGCTCCGGCAAGATGCTACGCCACACCCACGGACGCTAGTTTCTTCTCCACAATGAGTCTGTATCTGAGTACATCCCCTACCCTTTACCAAATGCGAACTTATTCGGGGCCGTCTGATTGGTCCAGAAACCCCATGGGTTGGGCCAGAGCCAGAACACACGTGGGTAAAGCGGCAGTTTGAAAATTCATCATTGGCTTTGATAATCTGATTGGTTAGACATGATCCAATCGCTGATTTCTTTATTTTGTACAACACCCCTCGTCATCACAAACAACTTCAATGATGGTAGTCTCAGACTAAAGTATGTAGCGAATGACAGAGCAGAAGAATTCACTGTGAGTCATCAGGCTAGCTCTTCCTCACCTGTTCTTTTAACTTTTCATATGTCATCTAACTACTGCTTAATGGCTACAACGTCACACACATCTGTGTGTTAGTCAGGTCCGTCCGTCTCTCCTCTGGCCGTAAGGTTCTCATTAACCGCTGGGTGATGCTTGTGTCAGGGCCGTGGCCTCTGTGTCAGCCCCACTGACTGAAGGGTTGAGTCAGGGTGATTGAGCAGTCGAGTCGCAGGCCTCAGGCCTCTCTCAGCAGGGTCCCATCTCCTCCAGAGTAGTGGGGTCACCGCCCTGTCTGCCACCGCACGTCTCCCCCTCATTCCTCAAGCCCTCGTCACACACAGACAGAGAGATGGATGGACGGACAGACTGTTCCACAGAGCAGCAGACACACAGAACCCCCCCCGTCACGTCCCGTCCCGTCTCACACACACACACACATCACCATCAACCCCTCACTACTCCCATGGCCATTCATATTCAGGCAACAAATTAATTAGGGCCAGAGACAATTACCATAAACAGAGGCTGCATTTGTTTCTGCTTTGTGTGGGAAATCTCACTTTGTAAATATTTTTAGGGAACAGAGTATAAACCAGGACAGTGCACAACCCAAGTTTATCTTCAGCTAATTGCAAAGACACAGTGTGGTGGGGTGTTCGGTTGTGTTCCCTACTGTGCTGCATTCCAGATGCTGATATCACTAGACCAGAGGACCACCAAAGACTTTAAGTATACTTTATTGACTTAAGCTGTATAAAGACTCTGATAAAGAGCTTCCTTCCACTGGCCATCCGTCTTGTGTCTTTGACAGAGCGTCTTGGGCTCGGCAGTGTCAGCAGGACACTGTCTTCTTGTTGTGGAGTTAGAAGACGAGACTCTGTCTGTTCAGGGCTTTATCTACAGAGGGTGGTTAGCTGCAAGGCAAGCACGAAGACAGACAGGCAGCAGCTCTTTTAAGTGAAATCTCAATGATTACTTAGTGTGTTGGAATTGTTTCCTTAAACTCATCATACATCATGAGGAACAAATACAATGCTCTGCAATTGAATATCGTTGAATGAAAATGCATGAAAAGCTGTGGCGACATCTTGTGTGACATGGATGTTTCTAAAACTCTGTGGTAATCTAAAAACGGTTGAAGTTCTTGTTCCACGACTTGCAGAGGAGGGAGCGCCACTGCCAATAGGGAAGTGTGGTTCATTTAGTGTCACGCAGCTCCACAGCCGCTGCCAAAACCATTCCGCTGCTGTGCTATAGACTAGGCACCCTATTTCCTATATAGTGCACTACTTTTGCTAGGACTCTGTTCAAATGTAGTGCACTGTATAGTACACTAGGAATCAATAATCAATAATCCCTCTGAAACACGCCTTTGATTTTTTTATGTTCTTACGATTTTCCAAGCCAAGACACAGGGCCATGTGGTATGGTTTTTGTCTTTATATTCCTGTGGTGCATGAGATCTGCATCCCAAATGGCACCCTATTCCCTAGTGCACTACCCATAGGGCTCTGGTCAAAAGTAGTGCACTGTGTAGGGAATAGGGTGTTACTTGGGATGGGGACGTGGACTTGGCCCACCGTGGAGCAGAGTGCTCTCTCTGCTGTTCTCTCTGTCTATGAATTTTGATATCCAAGTGAAAGCTGACCTGGTCGTCTTGAACAATGCGTGTGAGATGCGCCGGCACCAGCCGCCAACAGCTAGAACTAGGACGATTGATCATAAATCATTTGCGCGCCATGGCACAACACTCAGATGCATTTCAATGATTTTTTTCCATTCATTCTTTACTATCTTTCTCAACCTGCAGTTTCCATGCTGTTTTGAAGGGGAGACAGAAGGAGACTGCCAAGTAACACCACTTAAAGATTCCAAATATTTGTATGGTGAATTGGACAGTGTGCTGTTGCAGTTGAATCCCACCAATAGCATCCAAACACTTGAGCTCCGTGTGCAGGTTTAACCCTTAAATCAGCTCTAGCTGAAGTGTCTGAATATACTGTGTGTTTACTTCGCCCTGCAGTCCTTGTCTACATACTGTATAGTTATGCATATTTGGCCTTACATTGAAAAACTGACAAAATCAAATCAAGCTTTATTTATACAGCACATTTCAGACATGGAATGCAACGCAATGTGCTTCACAGGAAAACAAACTAATAAAAAACAATGACAATAAAAACCAAAATATTTACTACACAACAAACATGAAGGATAAAAAACTAAAGAATAACAATAAAGACTGAACGACTACAAAGCACCATAAGGACAAGCAAAGCAAAAAAGGACTGTTTGTTTCAAAATCATCTTAAGAGCTGGTAATTTAGTCCACGAGACAACGTGACTTAGTCACTGAGATGTATCTGGATTTATCAGGAGCTCGGTAAATGGCCTCTGTGGTCCTCTTCTCCAGCTGCTTCTATAGGCTCTGTGAGCCATGTCGTGTGGAGAGGTGAAGTCTTCCATGTCTGAGTGCTGTAATCAACACTGGGACTGTCTGGCCACGTGCCAAATGGCACCCTAGTCCCTAAATAGTGCACTACCTCTGCCGAGAGCTTTTGACTATGAAGTAGTGTACTAAATAGGAAATAGGGGGCCATTTGGGATGCACCCTCTGGCTGTGTCTGGGGGTCACTGATGAGGAGACACTGTGAACCGAATCGCACACTGTCTGCTTTGCTCTCTGTCTGACTGGTTGTGTCTGTTCATTCTGTCTGCATATGAACCGCAGGAAAAGGCTGTTGTCATAAGTTCAAACACTGACATAGTCTTATGTTCAGGCCATAGACTTATATGGTACAGACAATGGTTGATTTACTCATGCAGGCACAGCATACGCAGACACATATCTGTAGGATTTGTGTTTGGAATACCTTTTCTGCTGTTTGATATATTCAAACAGAGGTAGGTAGCGGTATCTTACCCTCTATCTACAGCGCTGGTGGTACGCAATCTCAAATCGACTAAATATTTCTCTCTCGTGACTTGAAAACAAAATACTAAATGAACATATTATCTATGGTACTATGATGCATTAATACACAGAGGATGTCCTGATAATTGTTAAGAAGCATTGTTTGGACTGGTGGTGTGTCACAGCATTGGAAGACTGGCTAAATATTTACTGGTGGTGTTGGGGCATGCTTCACTGAGCCTGTGTTTCTGGTCCTGGGGTGAAGTCATCACTGATGGCTGATGTCATTGGAGGACACACACACACACACGCTGGCTTGCTTGCACTGACCCTTTTACCATTTAGGGGCCTTGGACTGATATGAGTGTTATTGACCCAGGGGCCATGTGTGGCATGTTTGGGATCTGCAGAATATATCCCTTAACCTATACAACACAGCCAAACAATACTATCCATCAGTCAGGTCCTGGGGTAAACAAGGGAGCAGGCGGCCCATGGTGGGGGAGCCAAGGGTCACTGGAGCTGTTTGATTGTCTAATTGGGGGGCGGCTAGTCTAGTGTGTGTGTGTGTGTGTGTGTGTGTGTGTGTGTGTGTGTGTGTGTGTGTGTGTGTGTGTGTGTGTGTGTGTGTGTGTGTGTGTGTGTGTGTGTGTGTGTGTGTGTGTGTGTGTGTGTGTGTATGTGTGTGTGTGTGTGTCACTGCTCAAACACACACTATGCCACTATGCCTGCATGGCAGAGAGAGAGAGAGATGGAGAGACGAAGCCCTAATGAATGCGTGTTTGTTCTCCAAGGCCCCACACACTTATGTTTATTTGAACATGGATAGTCTTCCTGAACCTGTTTTATCCTCCGTCCTCCGTGTGTTTTCCACCTCCCAACACGTGCATCCCAGCGTAGTGATGGGGCTGAGCCGAACAGCATCAGGTGGCAACGCTATCCAATTCCAAAAGATAAAATGGTCGCTTTAGTTTTTTATATCAGCTAACACAAATGCTAAAGAAACTTTATCTAGGAGTGTGAAGAACCCTCCCAGTAATGAGGACGCTGCGTACTTTTTATTTGTTGTGTCATCGTCATGGCTGACAAGAGCAGCTGTCTATCTGGTGCCGTTGGCGGTGGGCCGGGGAGGACCATCCGTGCGGTCAGTTTGGTGTCAACGACGCGGGGACATGGGTCAAAGCTAGAGGCAGCAATAGGAGTGGTAGTAGTAATGGTCGCTGCACAGTTGCTCCAGGCTCCGAGACCACCGGGGAGGAAGCCTTCACCTCTCTCCCAAGAGATCACACACACACACGTCCCTGCTCCTCTCCACGTAGACAACTGCAGCCTTTTCCCCAAGCAAGGCTTCTTCACGCAGACCCAGAATGCACTCAACGCAGGCCTGGGCCCTGTCCCATAGAGTTAGAGGTAGAGTTAGGGGAACAACAGACATTGCAGTAAATATGTTGATTGATGGCCATAGGTTGCACTGTTTGAAATGTTTGGTTATTGCAACACTGACAAGTACTTATTGTGCCACTGCATTGAGTGGACAGTAGAACATAACAGGGAATCTGGAGCTGAAGTCTGATCTGGCCATTGTGTTTCTACGCCTGGCTTTCAGTCTTAGGCTGTACGTCCCAAAGGGCATCCTATGGGCCCTGGTTGGAAGTAGTGCACTATGTAGCGAATAGGGTGCCATTTTGGACACAGACTCAGTCCCGTTGGCAGCCCTGGC